>NW_023270305.1:14804287-15437158 GCF_011800145.1 Mirounga leonina | reverse complement strand
AAGAAGAAGAAGAAGAAGAAGAAGAAGAAGAAGAAGAAGAAGAAGAAGAAGAAGCAGCAGCAGCAGCAGCTGCTCACAAAGGTAATTCAATTCCCCCGTAGAGCTATAGGAATCTTGTACAACTTGTTTGCCTCCAGGATCTTATTGCAGACTTTACTCCACATCATTGACATATCTCAAATACAGATGCACAAAGCTTATGCTTTTCCACTATATACCAAAATACGATATATACATCTCTCACTGCAGAAAAGACACCCTGATACCTATTCTTTATACAAAGGCGAATATTTTCTTCCTCGACATCAAGTAACCACAAACTAAAATAAATGGAATAAACTTTTAATCATACAGAGAAAATAATTTTTGAGGAACAGGGCAGGATCTTCCATTGTATTTTCTTACAATGTAGACTTTCTCGGTGACCACTGTCCCCAGAGGAATGACCATCCATCTTTAAAAACAGAACCTTTTTTATACAGTTTATACAACACATGTCACAAATCATTTCAGAAACAAAAAAGCATCATTAGCCTAAATTAAAAAAAAAAAATGAAGAAAGAGAGGGAGAGAGGAACTGAGTATTTTAATGCTGTTTCTCTTCAGGCTTGGTACAACACAAAGATGTAAACATTTTAAATAAATAATAAAATAAATGTCGATTTCTTCTCCCCCTCCCCTTCCCATCCCCTGCTCAAAATTTGACCCAGCCTTTCCTGAACACATCAGCATTGGAAAATGAAAGCCCTCTGTTGACGTATGGCCAAAACACTAGAAGCATGAGAAGATGTCAAATTAGTAGTGGGACGACTGAGTTTCCTTTTTAAAAGTTGCAGGAGGCACACCTGGAAATGTACACACACACACACGCACATACACACACACCCAACCTGTCAATAAATAGTGAGATGCTGGCTTTTAAGATGAATGCCAAGAAGACTCAACAAGCAGAAAGTAGCAAGACCCCTTTACTTAAGTTTTAAAAAGAAAGTTACACACATCACATATCCTATTGGTCCACAAATTCTATAAGGACTCAGGTTACCCCTCCAACCATCTGAGGAGTGCAAAGGAGCACATCACGAGGGAGAGGGAAAAGAAGTTTAGAGGTGGGAGGATACTGTGGGGGATGGGCCTTTGAGAACAAACCTCGGACTGGAGGCAATCTTGCCTCAGATCTTTGAAGGAAGACCTTCTCACCTCCAAGTGCTTTTGTTTATCCATTACGTGGGGGCCTTGAAGAGGGGATACCCTCATCCCTTAGTCTCATCCTAAAGAGGGTATATTTATAAAAGTGCCTAACACAGTGCCTGGCACACAGTAGGGGCTTCTGCCTTTCCTTCTCAAAGGGGCCGTGTGATATCTGATCAGGAAGGAGACCAACCGGAAAGGTAAATGGTGAGATTGCAGGAGTGCTGTTGGTCCATCAAGGGAAGGGGAGAAAAGTAGCACTGAGTCCTCCCTTAGACTTAGAGCCAAGTGGGAGCAGAGAGGAGACTCTCTTCCCCAAAGCCTGAGAAAAGGAAGCAGTAACCTCTGAGGGCTCTTGGCTGAGATGCTTGTGTGACTGGCCACAGTGGAACACCTGGCCTTTCTCACAGGCAGAACAATGATTTCTTTCTGAAAACTTCCCCCGTGAATTCTCCGCTTACAGCTGGCTCCGGCCATTGCCCGAGCTTCACCTGGGCTCTCCTCTCTTTCCTGTGTCAAAAGCTGTCCCCGTCCATTCAGCCAGGAAGAGGACTGATCCCAGAGAGGCCAGCCAGGTGGCCGAGAGGACAGGGTGTGGTTCACACTAGCCTGTCAAGGAGTGCCTGCCCTGTGCCGTCCCAGAGCTGCCTGCAGCCCAGCTGGAGTCCACACCAGCTGCCTCATGGCTGGGGACACAGGGGAGGCACAGCGGTTCCCAACCCAAGCATGAAGGCACCCCCACTGCAGCTCTTCATGTAGCTGGAGCCATGGAGGAGAAAGCAGAAGGCCTGGTGGCTGGTAATTCTGGAACAATGGTGTGTGTGCAGGAACTCAGAGAACAAGCCAAAAGAAGTCAAGCAGGATGTGCTCATGAGTTTGGGGTGAATATTCGGCCTTCCCCAAATAACCTCTGGCTTTGGGAAAGCCAAACCACCTCCTGGAACAAAGCCAGAGGGTCCTGAATGGGACAGCTGAGAGGCCTCTATAGTCCTCCGGGGTGGTGGAGTTTCTGTCTTCTGCTGGTCCCAAAGCCAACACAGCCTGAAATCTGAACTAAAGCCAAACTCTGTCTCAGGAATGTCCAGCCTGGCCCCGAGTCACAGACTGTGGCCTGCCTTGGGATCAGTGCTGTGCAAAGTGGGGCACAAAGGGACGTTTAGAAATAAAACACCAAAGCAGCTTCATTTAAGAAATATATACATATATATTGCATATATACACACACACACACACACACACACACACACACATGCAAAAAGAAGCAAAGAGCTCCCAACTGGCCACAAATACCACTTGAGATGATTAAGCCTTTCAGAACTGAGCGCACCCCGGTTTTCTTTGCCCACCTCCTGCTGTTCCTGGCTGACTTCTGTTTCTTCGATTAATCTGAAGCCAGAAACTCAATTGCCTAGTCTAATAAGGAGTGCCCCTCCCAGAACCTCTGGGAAACCGGGAGGGCAGCCTCATAGCCAGAGAATGTGGGAAATAACATTTTTAAAATATTTTTGGACAAAATCCTTTTTCTTTTAATCTCCTCTCTCTGCATGGCCTAGCCTTTCACACGTCACTTCCAGTCAGAGCGGGCTGTGTACTTTGAGCCTCTGGCTGCCCCATTCTGCGCGCTCCCTTCTAGAGCTCGGAGGGGGGTATGGGCAGCAAATAAGGACCAGCGCTCGAGGCCGGGGTGTGTGAGGGGGGCAAGTGAGCGAATGCCTTACAGCTCCTGCGCTTGCTCTCTCTCTCTCTCTCTCTCTCTCTCCCGAGTCTAACTTTGAAATTTAACCCCCACTGGGTTTGATTTAAATAATATCTATCTAATTTTAAATTATCATACAATGATCTCTAGAGCTGAATCACAATAGCAGGGTCTCCCCCAGAGCAGCTAGCCCAGCAGAGGCCAATCCAAGATCAGCCAGAGCTATGCCCTCGGGAGAAAAAGGCTCAGAGGGGTGGGAGGCAGGGAGGCCACTCAGCTGTGCTTTTGCAGGAGGCCAGAGGACCCCCTCCCTGCTCCCCGCCCCACAGGGGAAGGGGGCACCTCTCCTGCAGTGGGAAGCAACACATCTTATGTCTGATTTCAGCAGCCCCCCAGGAATGACAGGTAAGCCCCAAGCCTTATTAACAACAGCTCCGGGCCACTGGTCCACAGCTGGCTGGCTGGACCCGAGGAGCACTCTGGGGGAAAGAGTATGTAAAAGAGAAAGCGCTCCATCAGGTAGCCGGTGACCACAGCAGGTAGAAAGGGCCCAGCAGCTCACTGAGAGGCGAATCCCACTCTGCCTCCCTCTTTCCTCCCCTACCTTTCCATCCACAACAAAAGTGCCTTTTGAGGCTTGGGGAGGGGCCACCTGGCAGCAATCTGGGGAGGGGCCAGCCCCACGCTCATTAAATCTCCGTGGGTGGCGTCACCCTGAGAGCCAGGCTGGGGGAGGGCAGATCCAGTAGGGACTTGGAGTGATGTGTGGTTCCTAGGGAGGGACGCCTCCCTGGTCTAGAGAGAAGGGTCCAGGGGCAGGATGGCGAGGCAGTAATTATAGGAGACGTCCTGCTCAAGATACCAGGTAAAGGGAAGCTGGCTAGGACACCTATGTGGCTTGTTGGCACTATTCCTGGCCTGGTAATTAGGCATTTGGCAAACCCAACCTGTGCCCCGGCTGTCTCACTCACACCCTGTCTTCTGGACAAGCCGCTCCTCCAAAAAGTTGTCTCCGAGGATGGAGAGGAAGGGTCCTCCAGGCCTCCCAGTGATGGCAACATCTCCTTGAGAGCTCAGGGAGCCCTGCTGGTGGTCCTGGAGATGGCGGTGGACCGGGGAGTGTCAAGGGAGAGAAGGTTCTGTATTGCACATTGACTGTCCCCTTCCGGACAAGTCAGCCCCAGCAGAAGAGTCAGTCACCTGCTGCCCATCTCCAGAAATGAAGAGCTTTAATATTCACACCACCCAGATGAAATGTCATGGCAAATTTGATAAAAACCAAGAGGAAGTGAAATTGACACTGGGGGGAGGAAGGGGCGAATAGAGGGAAGGTGAAACCAAAAGGCACTGAGCATGCTGGGTGGGGCGGGGAAGGACACCATCACTCCAGAGACGTAGCATAACAAGGGACAGGAACGGTCCACACCAGCCGCAGGCTCTTCAGAAGCCAGAGAGATGCCTGAGTCCACCAAACCAAGTTCTCCAAGGCTTTTCAAGAAACAGGATTTGCTTTGCAAGATGAACGACGGAGGAGGTCCCATGACTTCTAAGAGATGGCTGAAGTCCTCAGCGCCTCGCGGCCAAATCCCACCTGGGTGTCCCCAGAGCCGGGCAGCTCTGTGGCAGGGCCCCCCTCTTGCCCTCACGGCCCTGGAGCCCTCGGGGGTGCTGGTCCCTGGGAAGGAGGCAGTGACGAGGACCCCCCGGGAGCCGGGTTACAGAGCCAGCAGAGTGGGGGAGTTCAAGGAGTCTGACGACTGGTCCCCGCTGCTACTGCTCCGCCGGTGAGCCTTGGAGCAGGACTCGGAGGGTGACGCGGGCGGTTCCTGCTCCAGGACGCTGGGGTAGGTGAAGACGAGGTTCGACGTGCCCGGAGTGATGGCCGGCGTGGAGGTCACCACGATGGGGGTGTGCAGGGGCTCCTCCCCGTAGAAGCCCCCAGCAATGCTGATGGGCTTGATGACAGAGCGCTGGGCCTTGTCTAGCCCGGCCGAGGAGGAGGGGCTGTCCTCTTCCAGGGGCTCCTGTTTCACCACCACGGCGCCCGCTCCACCGCCCCCACCACGCAGGGACGGCAGCCCAGAGGCGGGAGGCGATCGGCGCTCCTCGGGGCTGATCTTGCACACAGGCCCGTGGGCCACCAGCATGAACTCCAGCTTTTCCTTCTCCTTCTGCAGCTCGGCGATCTCTTTCTGCAGGCCTGACTTCTCCTCCTCCAGCTCCTCTGTCTCCTGCAGGGGGAAGAGAGGGGTGTGAGGGGCAGGAACCTGCCAGGGGCCTGCTGGAGGGCGGGCGGTTCGAATCCAGATGAGAAAGGGAAACCCAGAGCTGTGAAAGCAGCGAGCTCACACCCCTGGCCACAGACCCCACCGCTTCTGAAACACCTGGAGGCTCAAGAGGCCTTTTTTTGTCCAAAGCTCCGGATAGAGAAAGGAGGAAAGTCGGCTTGGAGGAAGGATGAATCAATAATTAGCTGGCACGATGGAGGGCTTCCTTTGTGCCCGACACGGCAGGCAGTCCTCCAGAAGATTTCTGAAGCAGCTATTTTCAATCAACTCATTTTGCAGATAAGGAAACTGAAGTTCAGAGAGGTCTGGTAATTTGCCCAACGTCACAGAGCAAGCAGGTAGGGTAGACCAGACTTGACCCCAGTGTATCCGATCCCAGGGTCCCTATGCTACCATGCCCTGTGCCCTCAGTGCCAGGACTGCCCCCAGCTACCCCTGGGGGGGGGTCATAGTGAGGTCTGGAGGGGACGGGAGCACAGCGTGCAGTCCCACCCCTCTCTCCTCCTCATACCCCCTCAACCCCATCAGCCTGCCTTCAGCTGCATCAACACCAGCCGCTCAGCTGCACGCACAAGCTGAGGACAGTGCCGGGCCGGCAGGAAGTTCTCCAGCAGTCCCGGCTAAATCGGCACTGCCCCACTTCCCTTTTTTGCTCTAATTTCTGAAGCATGTGATTCAGGACTCACAGAACCCCTGGAGAACATTCCGTTCAGTCCCCGCGCTTTAGCAGAGGAGGAACCCGGTGGCCCGAGCAGGCCTGAGGCTGGCAGGGTCCCAGGCAAGGAGCTCGGCCTCCTCCTCTGACACAAAGCCAGAGAGAAGCAGCAAACACCCGCAGAGGGAGCGGGTGCGAAAGGCGAAAAGGTGTGGTGTCATGGGCCTCCTCCCCACTTGTCCCCTATCAGAGTCCCGTTCGAGAATGAGATGGTACAGGCCAGAGCTTCACGAAGCAGAGAACGGCATATTCCACAGTGAAAAAAAGTTTCCATCTGTCTCAAGGGTCTGACAAACGTCATGAGCTTATGAGAGGTTTCCTGTGGAGGATGTGGCTCAGGGGCCTGGGTGGCTGGGGCGGGTGGAGCGGCAGGGGAGTAGGGTGTGAGGCTTCTGGGGGAGGGAGGGGAGGAAAAGCAGGGGGCCCCGGAGGAGGGGCTATTCTGGGGCTAGCGGTGGGGAGCACCCAGGGTAGACCCAGAGGACCTGGCCCCTTAGCAGGTTAGTGGAGGACTCCACACCATGGAGCGCTGGTCACTAAGGGATCTCTTCACCTAGTGATGGAGAGCGCCCACCTGTCCTCCTGATGCTTGCTCACGCGTGCGCGCGCGCGCACACACACACACACACACACACACACACACACACACCCCTCCACTGGACATTCCTGCAGCCTACAGGGAATTCACACGTACACGTTCAATCCCCAAGAGTGAGGGCTCCAGGATGGATGAAGGGAAGGAAGCTGGGGCAGGTGGATGGCACTGGGAGCGTTAAATAAAGTCATGGGATGTGCAAGGTAATTGGTGATTTCCAAAGCCGCTCCCTGGCCGGTCACGGTAAGGACCGCCGACAGTCTCCCCGGCCTCCTCACTTTGAAAACATTCCACCCGGGACAGTCAGGCCTGGCTTTAGGCTTCCTCCACGCGCCATTCAGCCCATCCTGTAGGGCTAGGCTCCGGAAGGAGTTACGTGATGTTGGTCAGGTCGGGCTTTTGAGAGGGAAGGGCAGGGCCGTGGCCCCCACGTGTGGGCAATTAGGCAGCAGGGGCGAGTGACTCACAAGGGCAGAGTGAGCTACCAAGGTGAAAGCTTCAGGCTCATAGCAGAGGTGGGGAAGCCTTCTGCCCATGAAGGATGGGAGAAAACCCCAAGATAGTCCAAATCAGCTGGCATGTGACCATTTCCATGAGACCCAGAGAGCTTCCAAAGCCCTGCCGAGGTGAAAGGACCCAGCCCTGCCCAAACTAGCTCACTTAAGCTAGCCCGGGCCACTCCTGCTGGTGGTAGGCACGGGGGCAGCTGAAACCTTGGGAAACAGCCCTGAGGGGGCAGGTCTGGGCCTGCGCAGGCTCCCTCTGCCATCCCTCACCCAGGGGCCCCAGAAGGTTCGAGAGTAGGGAACGCGCATGTGCTGAAGGAGAAAGGGTGCTAGGCCCCAGCAGGCTGTTCGGGGCCGTGTCTGGGCCCAGGCTGGTGCCGAAGCCCAGCTCCCGCCCGCCCTCTCCCTTCTTCAGTTAGGGCGATGCTAACCCTCTGTGCTCAAAGGAAGGCCCGTTTCTGTCGGCACTGGCTCATCGATCGGCCACTAGTGGACAAGGAGAGGGTGGGAGGCCAGGAGCCCCAGGGCTCTTGCTCTCGCCCACCCGGAAGTGCTCCCACCCCACGCAGAGCTCCTCACCGCCTGCAGCTTCTCTGTCAGCTCCCGGCGGCGGTTGCGGCACTTGGCTGCGGCCAGCTTGTTCCTCTCCCTCCGGATTCGACGTTTCTCCTCTTCTTCAGGGGACAGCTAGAGGCCAAGGTCAAGGATCATGATTAGGTTTGGGTACATGATTCACCAGCTTTGTTTTCTCAGTATATTTTTTTTTTTTTAAGATTTTTTTTTTTTATTATTCATGAGAGACAGAGCGAGAGAGAAAGGCAGAGGGAGAAGCAGGCTCCCAAGGAGCAGGAAGCCTGATGCGGGGCTCGATCCCAGGACCCTGAGATCATGACCTGAGCCAAAGGCAGACGCTTAACCATCTGAGCCACCCAGGCGCCCTTCTCACTATATTTTAAGAAACCCTTCTGAGGGGCACCGAGGTGCCACATCGGTTGAGCATCCGACTCTTGGTTTCGGCTCAGGTCATGATCTCGGGGTCACATCAGGCTCCGCGCTCAGCATGGAGTCCCCTTGGGATTCTTGCTCCCTCTCCCTCTGCCCCTCCCACTCGTGAAAGAAAGAAAGGCAAGAAAGAAAGAAACCCTCTGGGACTGGGTGGGAGAGAGGCGAGAGGAGGGTGGCTGGGCCCCGCATTCCCGGAGTCTGCGGCTCACTGCTGTGGCCACCAGGGAGGGCACTGAGAACCGAACCCACCCTGGAAGGTGACATCCCATGTATGAGGGCAGCAGTGTGTCAGGGACTCATCAGCCTAGGCGAGATGGTAGCATTTGTCATGTCAGCCCTGATTCTGTGCCAAGGCCAGAGAGAAGAAGCTGGGGCCACTTCCCCAGAGTCCCCTCACACCAGCCAGGCCTGGCCCCACCCACTTAAACAGCTTCTTCCAAACCCTGGCTAATTACTCCTCCCCACCACTCTGCCAGCTCTGCAAGCCTCATTATCCCCGTTTGGTTAAGTAGCCAGGCCCAGAGTAAGAACCACCCCGGGGGGGAATGTTCTATTGCCAGGGGGTAGGCCAAGGATGCCACCCCACTCCCAACTTCCTCTAGCAGCCCCAGAGGGCTAGCTGCTCACCATTCAACCTGGAGGACTCGCTAGTGTGCCTGGCACAAGGCTAGGCCGGACGGGACAGGCAAACGGAGAAGGAACCCTCAGGCACATTCAATCCTGCTGCCCACCACATCCATTCATTCAACCAACGAGAAACTTCTTCGAGGTGTCAGGCATGGTTTGACGGGTCTGAGATTTATCAGAGAACCAAATGAACAAAAATCCCCCTGCAGAGCTTACAATCTAGCTCCTTATGATGAGACTGGTTAGGGGCCCATGACTCATGCCCCTGGGCAAGAACTCTGCTCCGCGAAACAGGGCTGACGCTCTGTTTACATGTAGCCCTTCCTGTGACCCCAGGGCCCCTCGCAGGCAGAGGTGACACGAGGCCGTGGGCCAAGGTGGAAAGTAATTCCAAAAGAAAGGCCATCCCATGCTGTTCTCAGACAATGACGGCATCCCTACTACGTGCCAAGCGCAGTCCTGGGGGCTTAGAAAATTCTATGGGGAATAAAATCTGGGTTCCACCCTCCAGGGACAACATGGGAAAAAAGCCGAAGCCACTTCTGGAGGTGAGAAAAGCTGCCTCACTTCGAGATGCTGCCCCACTGTCAGCCGCCCCGTGAGGGAGGGAGTCACTGCCCCGGCTGGGCCCAGGTCAGAGGCCCCAGGGCTCCCCACAGCCCTGCAGGTCTGTTGCTGTGATGTGCAACACAGAAAAGCAGGTCACAGCATCGGAGAGGACAACTCCACCCCTGTCTACACTGAGGAAGCCCCATGGCTCCAACCAAGGGGCCAGAGTCCCACATCAGATTCTCCAAACGCTGGCATGGAAACATGCCCATCAACCGCTCAGACGTGAAGTCTCTCTGAGGCCTCAGGTCCCCTGAGCACAGAGGAGCTCATCACACCTTCTCAACTTTCAAATCCACCCCGCACCCCTGCAATAGTCTAGGTGTGTGGCCCACGGGGAGGCAGGAAGCCTGGCAGGCTCTAGGGAGACCTACCGGCCTCCTGGTACCTCAGGTCCCTGTCTCCCAGGGCTTGGGCGGAGCTGTGTTCCTGCCGAGGCAGACGCAGGCCTCCTTCACCCCCGGGACATCAGCCCATGCTCCTGCACTGCCTCTGAGACCCCACCTCACTGGGATTAAGAACCAGGCCCAGCTCCCCTCTCCCACCAGCTCCACCCGCCCTGTGTCTCTTGCCCCCTGCAGCAGCCTCCAGGTGGGGCACACAGAGCCCACCCAGCTGGTGACACCCCGGTGAGTCCCCAGGCCCCTGCCAAAGGCCTGCTCTTCGAGTCCCACACTTCGTCCTGGCTCCACCTCTGTCCTCCAGCCCCGTCTTCAGTCCCAGCCTCTGAAATCCTCGGCCTCCCCTGGAGAGCCAAAGGCTCCACATTCTCTCTTCTGAGAGGTCTAAGGCCGACCGGGAGCTGAACACAGATGGGGCGATTCTGTGTGGCCTTGGACAAATCACTGAACCTTCTGAGCCTCAGATTTCCCCATTTAGAATATGGGATTATTAGGAACTGCCCTGCCCTCCAAAAAGTTTCTGTGATGATCAGATGAGATGCAGCGTGAGAGCCCTTTCTAACCTAGAAAGTGCTAGAAGGAAGAAGATGTAATTCAGAGGTCTCCTTGCTGATGCTTTTTCAGAGCCCTGCAAGAGTCCACAACCTTGGGTACCATGCTCTGTGTGGGGACTGGCTGCCCAACTGAGGTCATGAGGCCACTTGGCTGAGGCCCTGAATATGTGCTGGTCCTAAACCTGTCTCAACCTGAGCCCAGCCGTTACCAAGAGAGCCTGCTGGGCCCGCTGCAGTCCCGCACTCAGGGCTCACTACTCAAAGGGCTACCAGGGCTCCCCTTGAGGCCCAGACAAGCCCCTCATCCCTCACTGACGAGGGGCAGAAAAGATGCAGAGCCGGCTGCGGTCCCTTTGGGCCTCCCTTCCCCTTTGGGGGCTTCTGGACAACTTCTGACCTCCCGATTAGCCTAGAAGTCTCTCCCCTATCTGTAAGATATGGGGCAGCTTGTGGGAGCTGTCAGCAAGGAAGTGTTCAGGGGTGGTGACACCAATATGGTTACAATTTGAGTGTGTCAGCACCACCGCGGACCCACCCACAAGCCACACACCCTCTGCTCCCCGCCTCCTCAGTCGCCACCACTGGCCTCAGAGGGAGCCTCTGGGCAGGCTCTGAGGAGGGCAGTGAGGCACCATGCTGGCTCTGGGGAACAGGCTCATCCTCCTGGGGGAGGTCAGGAAGGTGGAAGTAAGCTTCAGAGGAAGACCCTCGGGCTAGGAACGCAAAGAGCCAAGGTTCAAGGATGCTACTGCCCAGGCTTCCTCCAAGCTGCTGGATGATTGTCTGAATTCCTAACTGACGTGGGATAAAATGCTCCCGGCTCTCTCCCTCCCTCTCAGAAAAGGAAGGAAATTCTCCAGACAGATTGTCTTAAGGCACGCCTAGGTGGTGTGGTGGGAAAACCACAGGGCTGAAGGTCAGAGGAGGTAGATTCCAGTCCTAGCTTGGCCACTAACTCATGGCGGCGTAACCCTAGACGGGGCCCTTCTCCTTTCTGGACCTCTGTTTCCTCATCTGTAAAATGGGTACAGAGGGAAAACTGGAAAAGCTGGTCTCCAAAGTCCCTTCAGATACAAGCTTCTATATTTGGTGTGAGCTAGGCCCAGAAAAGAATGGCGAGCATTGGGCGCCTGGGTGGCTCAGTTGGTTAAGCGACTGCCTTCGGCTCAGGTCATGATCCTGGAGTCCCTGGATAGAGTCCCGCATCGGGCTCCCTGCTCGGCAGGGAGTCTGCTTCTCCCTCTGACCCTCCCCCTTCTCATGTGCTCTCGCTCTCTCATTCTCTCTGTCTCAAATAAATAAATAAAATCTTTAAAAAAAAAAAAAAAAGAATGGCGAGCATTCAGCACATCTTGCTTTTTGTCCTGCTAGCTCGAGTCCCTCACAAAACTGGCTGTCACTTAGAGGTCACTTACATAATGGGGGGGGGAGCCAGCTCATCGGTGACCATAAAGCTTGACACCTTGGGCTCCTGAAGGAAGCCTATTTAATAAAGGACAGTACGATCGCTGCTACTGCAATGTTTACAACTACAATTTTGGAAAGCAGCAGCGAGGGGGAGATTGGTCACTCGCTGCAGGAGCAGAAGACCAACAACTGCAAGCAGCAACTATTACGGTGTCCATTACGCTCTGTGTCACCCTGCGCTGAGTCCTGCCATTAACAGAACAAACCAGCGTGTAGGGGATGCAAGGCCCAGCTTTATCCTCAGAGGAGCGAAGATCCTATGAATGCTCCCAGTTCCTCAGAGTAGGGACCCTTGTAATTCTAAGTATCCTGGGGACTGTTGGCACTGGATCCATGATTATCCACAGGGACCACGGGTGAAAGGTCCTTGTATCGGAACACCGTGGACCTGGGATCCCAGAACGAGAGTGGACAGTGGTGGAAATGGAGAGGAGTGACTCTCCAGGCAAATATTTCATTTGAAAAAGGGATCCCACCACTAAAGTACTTTCCCTTCCCAGATCCATAGTGACACGGTACTGTAGAAAGAGCACTGTACAGGGAGTCCAGTGAACTGGGTTCTAGTCCAGACTTCCCACAATCTTTCCAAGTAGCCTCAGGCAGGTTTGTCTAAGCTTTGGTTGTATTGCCTGTGAAGGGGGATACATGGGGCACTTCGAAGGCTCATCCCCCCCTTTTTTTTTATTCTTATGTTAATCCCCATACATTACATCATTAGTTTTAGATGAAGTGTTCCATGATTCATTGTTTGTGCATAACACCCAGTGCTCCATGCAGAACGTGCCCTCCTCAATACCCACCACCAGGCTAACCCATCCTCCCACCCCCCTCCCCTCTAGAACCCTGTTTGTTTTTCAGAGTCCATCGTCTCTCATGGTTCGTCTACCCCTCCAATTTCCCCTGCTTCATTCTTCATCCCCCCTTTTTATGCATGATTCTGATTTCTCTTTTCGGAATCAGGGGGCCCACCACTACCCTAGCTCACTACTGATAGAGATGACATGCCTTTGAGTACTGGTAGATGGTGTCTAGAGAGCAACGGCCCACACTTTCTCATGTCCCTCCCTGCCAGGTGGACTCCTTCTCAAAGCTGAGCCCCTGGAGGGCAAAAAAAGCCGACATCTGACCAGCCCCCCACCACACATCGTCAGCAGGAGCAGCTGAGCAGACTCGAAAGACCCCAGAGTCACCACCCTTCTGGAATGGGCATTCTAGGTATGTAAAATGGGCTCCTGCTTCAAGCTGGAGGCCTGGGACGCCGAGCAGGAAAGGCAAGTACTGTGGGCCTGGAGGGTGACCCTTCAGGTCTGCTGAGCATTTCCCCTGCACCAGACTCCAGGAGACAATGAAGGGCTAATCCCAAAAACTCCCCGCCAGGGTTTCGTTGGCTGTGTGTCCTGCGGTCCCTCGGCCAAGGATCGGGGAAGGACATCGGTGTAGGCAGGTCCTAACGGTCCTTCCCATCCGCGGCCACCGTGCCACGCACAGAGTGTTTTCCCACACGTGGTCTCATTTGCGAGGCTACAACTCCTGTCCGGCAGGCGCCATTATCCCCATTTTGCGCTGAGGAAGCTGAGACTCAGGGATCCTAAGGGACATGAGCAAGATGACAGAGCCGGGCCTGACTCTCGGGCCTCCAGCTCTGCTTCCCATGAGGAAGGGTCATGTGCCCATGGTCCCGAGCTGCCTCTTCTCCTCAGTGCTTCCAGAACACCGACCCGGCTCCCCAGCAGACCACAGAAAAACACTGTGTGTTACAGGCCCTGAAAGGCACCCATGTGGCTGCCTTACCCTGATCTGAGGCCTACCTGCTCATCTCTCCTCCTGCGGCCCACGGTGGTGCCAATGGTCTTGATCACGCCAGGTCTCGGGAGTGCCATGTGCCCAGGGACCGAGGCCAGGCCCGGCAGGGGGCTGTAGGGGTGCGAGCGGGGGTACGGGTTGGACATGGAGGTGATCACCGTGGGCTGCACCATCCACTGCAGGTCCTGGCTGGTTGTGATGGCGTTGATGGTGGGGATGAAGGCGCTGCCTGAGCCAGGCATATCTACCCGAAATTTCTGCAATGAGGAGAAAAAATCGTATTGAGCCAGTAAGTACGGAGCAGAAGAGGGCGAGCAGAGCCAGTGCTTGGAGGGCGGCCAAGGTCAGAACACTGGGTGGGCTTCCCTGGACATCCAAGAATCAGGGGGATCTTAACTATTCCTGAGGCCCCAGGGCAGATCTGTTCCCCTGAGGTCCTCAGGTGGCTCGTGAAGACGTGATCATACCGCAAATGACTTCGAGGGCAGATGTGGTCCCTAGCCACTTACACTCAGCAGGCCCTCCCTGCGGCCTTTGGGGCTAGCTATGCCCGCATCTGCAGGGCAGCCCTCCCCACCTGGCCTCACGAGCCTCTGGGTCACCTGCCAATTAGCCCCCAGGGTACTGGGGCTTGGGAGCCCTTGAGGAGATTTGCATACCAACAGCTCTGGGGCAACAAAGATCACCAGGAAGCTTATTGTGCCTGCTTTTGTTACTTTCCAAATAGGTGCAGGATGGGGCTATGACCTGATCCAGGGTGAGGCCAGGTCCATGAAAAGGTGCCCTCCGACTCATGGGACTGAAAAGTGGTAGCCTTTGTGGCCAGACTTCCCTTTAAGTCCTCGTCCTCCTCCTGGCCCTTAACCGCCATCTTGCTTGGAGCAGACACACCGCGTCTCTACCTACCTACGTATCTATCTGCGTTCATAGATGTGTCTGTGCGAAACTTTAGTGCTGTTAGCTCAGAGTTTTCTCCCCGACTCTTAATTTATGCCCAGAGCGTGTTGCAGAACTCTCTGGAACATACTGCAGGAAGCATTCTATTTAAAATATAAGATGATGACAGAGTAGAAACACTAAAACGGGTCGTGCTCCTCAGCAGTTGGTCTTGGCCTTTCTTCAGGGCCGGCTACTAGAAAGTGAGAGGAGGAAGAAGGGAGGGACCTCCCTGCCCCCAGGGCCCCCCCTGGCTTCCGGCTTTTCAGGAGGAAAGCTCCCTGAAGGGAGCCCTCATCCTCAGGTGATTCCCATTTCCACACAAAGGTTCTGCAAATTCTTTCTTCCCTAACCTGGCGGGTGACATGATGAAAATAATAACGTCACTTACTGAGTACGCACTAAATGACAGTCACCATGGTAGAGTCTCACCTCAATTGTCTGATTAATTCTCCCTCTGAGGTAAGAACTACCATTATCTCCATTTTAGAGGCAGAAATTTAGGCGCAGAGAGATTGAGTAACTTATCCAAGGCCACCCTGCTCCTAAGCAGGGGAGGGGGGGGGGGTCAGGATTCAAATGCAGTCCAGCCTGACAAAGAGGACAGGGCTCTCAACCATGGTGCTACATAAGCTTCTGTGCATTGCTTTTTCGTTCCTGGAAACCCAGACCCAGGTGCTGCTGGTACCCACCCCTACTGCCCTCAGAGCATCAGCTCATCCCTGCCAAGAGTCCCTACAGACCGTCCCTCTCCCCCAGGAGGCCCCATAGGTCTGACCCCAGATGAAATCTTGCTATCACTAGCATGGGGGTATAGCCTCCCCCCTCTCTTGGCCTGGTCAGACCAACCAGGAGTAGAAATATTAGCAGCAAAGCCAGCTGACACCACCCTTGTCTCTGTCCCTGGTGACAGACGACACCTGGGTTCCTGTTGTGAACATAAAGTGGAGCTTAGAGCACCTCACTGTAACTGAGGGGGCTGGGGCCCCGTCCTTGCTCTTTCCCACCAGCTGCCTGTCCCCAGTCTGGGTGGAGGGATGTCTCTGCCTCACTTCCCAGACTGCCCCGGGGCCCCAGGTCAAGGGCGTTTGGAGAAGAAAGCACAACCCAGCACAAGGGATTCTGGGATTCCATGAGGACAGCCACCAGTGCGAGGAATCCTGGGATTCTGTGAAGTTACCGGTGCCATGGATTCTGGAATTCTATGAGAAGAGCTGCCCAGTACAAAGGATCCTGAGTCATCTTGGAAGGCAAAGACAACTCGGCTTTTTATCAGGAGCTGACTGAGCTGGTGTGTGTGTGTGTGTGTGTGTGTGTGTGTGTAGGTAGGAAGGATGCAGTGAACAAGGAAGAATCCAGGTGTGTGTGTGTGTGTGTGTGTGTGTGTGTGTGTGTGTAGGTAGGAAGGATGCAGTGAACAAGGAAGAATCCAGGTGGGAAATGATCTTCAAGGAGAAAACGTGGACAGCTGAGCTGGGCCTTGAGGAGGCTGAGTATTGAAAGCTCGGGCGTGTGGCTGAGCGTGCAGAAGCACAAAGGCCCAGACAGCTACGCTTCTCTTGGGCTGTTGGATGGGAGGGGGGAGGCAGCAGGAGGCCTGGATGTGAGGCCTTTGCAGAATCAGGGAGGGCTGTTTCCCCATCTTGGAGGGAGAATCCGAACATCAAACTCACCGCACTGTCATGAGGATTAAATAAGTAGCTACTTATAATCACTGGCTACAAAAGCACACCGATGGTTCTCAACCGTGGCTGCCCATTAGGATATTCTGAGGAGCCTTTTCAAAACACCAACGTCGGAGTCAGCCTCACCATTAGAGTTCTAAAATAACATGTCTGGGGTGGGGTTCTGATAAGGTATTTAAAAAAAAAAAAAAGCCTGAGGAGATTCTAACGTGCAGCCAGGGTTGAGAAACACCGCGCCAAACAAATGGACGGTGGCACCGTCCTCAAAAATCACTACCGCCACCGCCATGACGGTGCCTCATCACCGTGTCTCTGCACTCTGCTAGGGGTCCTCTAGGAAAAACCGCCAGCTTCCCGCTCCTGGGAAGCACCCAACATTTTTATTCCATTTCTCTCCCCAAGTCAGGTTCTGGGTCTGAAGAACTCCTGAGGCATCCCGCATGAGGGCTGAACGTGACCCTCCACCTCTGTGGGAACTGTCAGCTTTTCTTTCAGGAAAGCCTCCAAGAAATTCACTCCTCATCTCAACAAACAAAAGAGCTCCCATTTCAGCCTAGGGGAAGCAGGAAACCTGAAGCACAGCTGGGAGGCTAAGATCCCTTGGGAATAAGTGGATGACTCGCAGCCCCCCGGGGGCCCTCCAGGGCCCTCGCTCTGGGTCTCCAGAATGTGCTCCCCGGCCTTCAGCCAGATTCCTTGCAGCAATAGCTGGGTCTAGACAAAACAAGACAGCAGTAAAAACAAGGCACTAGGTAATGACTGCCTCTAAGTGCGTGCACAGCTTGTTTCAGAGGGAGGTAAAGCCATCTGGGTAACACGCTGGTTCTAAACTGCATGGAAAACAAGGTCCTATCCCCAGAGGGGACTAGGGCTGTGCTCAAGAAGGCTTTTGTCTCCTCCAGGAGCCTCTCTGAGACGCTTGCACACGTTTCAAGGAGATCTGGCAGATGTGACTCGTCTCCCCTCCAAAGGTATTATTCAGAAAGCTACCCTGGAGTAGGAGAGAAGAGGTGAGGCGAGGAGTCTGTGGTCCCAGGAGTCAGCCGGGCACTCTTCTTCGCCAACAGACCCAGGAATCGGTCAAACATCATGCTGAGAGGAGTCATGGTTCTCCGTGGAAGGGTTAATACTGAACAGAAGCCAAGATAGGGCTTCTGGGCTGCAGGCACGAGGGCCGTGTGAGCCCTGCCACAGCACCAGGTATGTGCTGAGAGGGGGGATAGAGGAGGGAACCCTGGACCTCACTTGAGTTGCCTGGGGCTCTCCAGCGCCTCTGGAAGCTCCTCCTCCAGGGACAGGATGGAAGATGCCGGAGGGCTGGGTGGCATTCCAGCCTGGCAAAGCCTCCAAATGCTTTCTTTCACTGTGTCATCCTGTTGACTTCTGGGTGGGCAAGAATGCCCTTAAAAGGACAAACTGGCCCCCACCGACCTCCTGGAGCAGAGTGTGACAAACTTTGGCTGTAAAAGGCCAGATAGTAAATATTTTAGGCTTTGTGGGTCACGTGGTCTCTGTCGCAACTATTCAACTCCGCCACGGACAGAATGTAAACAAATAGGTGTGCCTGTGTTCCATGAAACCTTATTTACAAAAATACCTGGGCCGTGCTTCGGTGACCCCCCCTTATAGAGGACCATTCCCTCTCCTAATGCTCAGGTTGGGGGGAAATAATAAATAGAGGGAACAAGAAAACAAAACAAAAAACAAAACAAAACAAAGGAGAGAGCACTCTTCCTTTAACTCAGGGAGTCTCACTCACCAGCTTGAATCTCCAGACCAAGAGGCTGAAGTTCAAGCCCTTACAAGCTTTGTTGTGGGTTTGTGGGGATCATAAAGACCCCTCTTTATCCTGAAGCACCCGTATTTAAGGGTGCCGTGGGGCTGTTCAGTCCTGTTCCCAGAGTCCATAAGGAAGACAGCTCAGAACACAGCACCCTAGTTACCCAGCTTCATCAGGGCACAGAGGTCCCTGCAGCCTAGCACTTTCTGATTTGGAAAAATGACCTTCCTGAACTTGACAGCTGGGCCTTGGATTCAGAAATGAGGGTCACAACCATAGTCTTTTGCAGAAGCGTCTAGGAAGTAGGGTTTGGGTTCCCATTTCCTACAGACATGGATGGGGCAGGGCTTGGCCCAGATATTCCTGAGCTGGGCAGAAATGGCATTTGAGATGCACTGAGGGTCAGTGTTCTCAGCCTATCCACTCAGCCAGGCATTCCTCCATCACATTGATTCCTGACTGGGCCCCCAAGCACTCAAGCCATGAACCCCATGAATACCTGTGACCTGTCTCAGCAGGCAGGCAGGTATGACTATGCAAGTCTGGAAATGGACTGGCTTCTCTTAAGAACCTCCCCCCTTTAAAAAAAAAAAAATTATTTATTTGTGAGAGAGCAAGTGAGCACAGGCAGGGGGAGCGGCAGGCAGAGGGAAAGGGAGAAGCAGACTCCCCACTGAGCAAGGAGCCGGATGCGGGGCTCGAGCCCAGGACCCTGGGATCATGACCTGAGCTGAAGGCAGACGCTTAACTGACTGAGCCACCCAGGTGCCCCAAGAACCCCTTTTAAAAAAATTCACAGCATGGGAAAAGAAAAGTTCCAAAATCTCTAGAGACTAACTCAGGGGGAGAGGAGAAAGGGCAATTGCCACTTCAAACACCCCAGAACACCCCGAATGAGGTCCAGCTTGACTCCAATGTTCTCTATTTCTATTAAACTGGGGATGTTCTCCAAAGCCTTCTGTATGGAATTCAACCAGTCTTCAGAGAGTCTGCACTGGATATCACTTCAGCCTTTCCTATCTGAAGAAAGTCACTTGCGTCACAATGGAAATGGCTGCTAATAACTGAGGATTCCCCCAAATTTTAGAGTCCACAAACACTCTCTCAGGTGACCGGCCTCCTGTCAGCCTCCTCTCTTTCCCAGGTTCACTTGAAAGAACCACACTCTCCCCCTCGTCCTAACTGCCAGGGTGGAAGCAAAGCAAGGAAGAAAAGAAAAACGGGGGACAGAAAGAAGAAAGTGGTCAGTATGGAGTTACCATCCAGTTTCCCCAGTTTCTTTCCTGCCAGGGCCCTTCCGGCCAGAAACCCCACTCCAAAGCACGGCGGGGGTGGGGTTGATGGGGGTGGGATTCCCACTATTCTGTGTACCCCTTTTGCACTCAGTGGAAGGACATGGCATCTGATCTTCCCTTTAACCACAGCAGGGTGAACGTGGTCAAGTCACCACGAGGGAGAGACGGTGCTGGGCCAGAGAACGCCTAGCTTCCCTCTCTGGCCCAGTGAGTTGGAGGGATAGAGTTACCAAGTGGGGTTGGGAACAGATCTATTCACCCCAACCACACAGCTGCTGTCATGTTGAAATGTTGTGGCCATTAAAAGACACCGCATGCAACATGGATGAGACATGTCCACAAAGTAATGATGCTATTTTTTTTCCCTCTCTCTCAACAAATAGAGCACAAAGCTAGCTTCCTGAATTCTCAAAGCCAGCACCTTTCTTCCTGTTTAACAGAGGAAAAGAAAAATCTCAAGTATGGATGGCAAAAGTGCCTACTCTTGTTGTAGGTGCCTGCTCTTGGTGACCACTCTCCCGAGCAGACTCTTGAGATGGAGACCAAGATGACTCGGGGTCACACTGTACTTTCGACCCAGCTGGATCACCCAGACCTTCTATGTCAGACTTGATTCCTCATATGTCACATCTTTCGATAACTTCCAAATATCAAAATTCAGTCTCAAAGGACAAAGACTTGTGAGCAGGGAGGGTTTTTGAAAGAATTTGCTGAAGGTGATTCCAAAAGAGGAGTTGTCAAACGTCGAGTCTGAGTAATAGCAGTTAAGTAGTTAGTCTCCTCCAGGAATGATTACAAAAGGCACCACAGTGATTTGGATGTATAAGTTCTGGTGTGTTTGCATCACGATAGACACGAAAAGGGGCGCCTAGGTGGCTCAGTCGGTTAAGCGTCTGTCTTCAGCTCAGGTCATGATCCCAGGGTCCTGGGATTGAGCCCCACGTAGGGCTCCCTGCTCAGCGGGGAGCCTGCTTCTCCCTATCCCTCAGCCCCTCCCCCACCGCTCGTGTTCTCTCTCTCTCAAAAAGATAAATCTTTTTTTAAAAAAAGGATAGAAACAAACAAAAACACCCCGAGGCTCCTAACTTGACATTCACCTTGAACAATAAGGCAGGCAGAAATAAAGCAATGGCAATGCACTTGGGTTTGGAGAGGAAAATTCAACCTCCGCTCAAACAATACATGACTGCTACTTCACCCCATTCACTTTGATGAAAAAGTGACACTGACTTCCACCATCAAGAATCAGTAGAACAGACAAATTCCTGGGATAACATTTCGTTTGATCCTAATCTACAACATCTATAAGATCAAAGACAAAAAAACCCGGGGGGGGGGAGGGGGGCAGCAAACCCTTAATATACACCTCCCACCTTCCCACAAATTCTGAAGGCCCCCTCCGCAAACAATCCTCAGTGTCCTAATACAAACACATCAAGAAAACAAGCCTTGGGAATTTGAATTCCTGGCATCCTAAAGAACAGACAAACATCAAAACAGGGAAAGAAAAAAAAGCACTCCTTTTTCAACCAGGTTTTATTTAGAACAAATTTTTTTTAAAAACTGCATTTCAAAGTCAAGCAGTTCCTAGTTAACCGCTGTTAAATATATGGCATTTATCTGTCCCAAATTAAAAAGAAAAAAATCCTAAGAATTCCGAAGACTCACCAAGTTAACAGTGTCTGGGGCTGGAAAAATACCTTCCCCAGACAGTTCTTCTAAGAATGTCCCGTAGGGGGCACTAGAGAGGTGTGATTGGGACTGACTTGGGAATCACAGTCATTTCTGGTAAAAGTTCTTTGATGTGAGGAATGTCCCAGCCTGGTACAGTTGGCAAAAGTTCACTCCGGGGAATTTTGTGTGTGTGTGTGTGTGTGTGTGTGCGCGCGCACGCATGCATATGTGTGTCTGTCTGTCTGTCTCTTGGGAAAGGGCGGTTGCCGAAGAAGAGAGCTAGTCTGGTATTCCTTGATTCCAGAAAGGAATTGTCCCTCTTGGTTTATTTTCACAAGTTATCGGAGGAACAGACAAATGGCAGCCTTGGAAAAGTTCTGGGTGTTGTTTTTGTTTTGTTTTTTCATTAAAAGGGGGCCCAGCTGATGAAAACAAGTTATGAAATGACCTGTGTTTGTGCAACTGGCCGATTGCGTAACGCTCAGGCCCTGAAACCGTAATAGTCAGGCAGCCAGGCAGGGCATATATCTGGGAGGTGTTTTCCTAGGAAAGTTAGAAGAGAGAGAAAACAACAACAATAAACAGAAAAGGCCAGGAGGGGGAAGTGTGTGCAATGATTACAGACAAAACAAAATCACCAATGACCAACCTTTTAGATTAAAACTATAACTGGAACAGGAAATATTTTTCATGCTTGGAGTTCCTGCCATATACAAGAAGAGTGGTTTTAACCAAGAGTTATCTGCCCCCCCCCCCCCCCCCCCCCAAAGTCCCTGGAACTCACGGCCATGTGTTAAAATCAAGCTTTATTAAGCTAGAGAGAAGTTCTGGGTTGAATAGACAGCAACAAACTTATTGGGAATATCAGGCCCCACAAACAAACAGATGAGGAAAATATAATATTCACTGGCCCAAGGGAAAACCAGAGAACCCTCTTTTCTTACACCGACTGGTCCATGGAGACGCCACAAAGGTGGAAGGCCCGGCACTAAATGCCAGGAAAGCCTCCCCGCAAAGGAAGCTGAGAGAAATAAAGTGATTACAAGTTGTATCTGGTATGTAATAAAGTTACCTTGAGCCCAAGAGATCCGGTGGGAGATCGGGTGGGGTCCTAGCGCAGACTTGTGAAGTAACAAAAGCCTCTCAAGTCGGTCCTAAGGACCACAGAACAGCTTTGCTCCAAGTTGGAGAGATGATGGAAAAACCTTCCCCCCGCCCACCCCCTCCCCAGGAGTGGACAGGCTGAGAAACTTGTCCAAAGCCGCATTACCTTGCCAATACCTCTGCTTTGAAAGGCACCTCACTCAAGCTGCAGGGCCAAACAGGCAGGCGTATATGCAAGAAGCCCGTGCACCAGTTATTACTAATTGCAAAATCCTCATGTGTTACAGCATGCTAGGAATTAGCCCACAGCTGCTTTTTGCTTCGGTAATGAGGCCCCATTACACCCTGCTGGACTGAGTTCTCTTCCTTCTTCCTAGCACTGGTTTCCTGTCTGATTTTCTTCCAAAACAGGGAATTGCCTCTGCTCACATCCTGGGCTCAAAGCCCTAGTGACACAGATTATTCAATCGGGGCACTGATGTCCGGTCTGACTTCCCATTCAGGCCCCAGGGTCTGAGCAAAGCCAGGCGGCAAGATTGCCATATTACAGTGATAACTGCCACGAAAACGGCAGCAAAAGGGACAGACAAGATATCAAAAGATCTCTTTCAGATTCAGGGAGGAGGAGAAGGACGTTTTGGCAGCTTGTTGCGTTGGAGAGTAAGGGCAAGGGTATAAATGACTCTGACCCCCTTTGCCTAATGATATTTGGATTCAGTTAAAACCACCGAGACTGGAAAGCAAACAAAATCACTTTTTGAACAAGATTTAAGGCTCATCACCTTGGGGCTCATTATTAAGGGTACACTGAATGCCCCGTCGATGCCCCGACTAGGTTCTCTGCAGTGGGTGCTTATGGGGGCACCAGGGGAGATAGAGAAAAGCCATTTTGGGGACTCACCAAGTATGGGTGATCACTTTGGAACAAGGTATCCCTCTTCAGATCCCAAAGAGAGCCGTGTTTCCATTTTATCTTCTGGCAGGATCCACCCCTCCCCGGGAAGCCCACCCCAGCCCCTCCTGGCTGGCTGGCTTCTAGAGGCCAAGGCTACCGCCTTACCCGGGCAACTCTTGCTGCAGCCAACTTGGCTAGAGACTCCGCAGATCCTGACCGAGATGGGCTTCAGGTTGTAGTGGCCTTCTTTGTTAAGCCAGCTCCCTCTGAAGCCTGGGGGGGTGGGGGGTGGGGAGGCCGCTGCAGAGGGCAGACACCCCACCAGCACCTTTCTGGTATTTATAGACACAGAACGCATGCACAATCCTTCCAGTGCAAACCAGTCCGGCTGCTTTAGAAACAAGTTGTTTTTCCGCTTCCAGAACCACCCAGGAGCCTAAGCAAGGTCTCTTCCTCCCCCCCCACTTCTCTCTGCAGGCGTCCTTGCCCCAGGTACCCCCACCCCCAGAACCTCAAGGCGCCCCTTCTGGTGGCAGTACAAGCTCCTTCTCTGACCCTAACAGGAGATGGATGGGCACAGGGGCACAAAGGCGCAGGCCCCGAGCCTATCAAGGCTGACCTCCTCCTTCCTGACCTTCGCACCTATTCCCAGAGCGACAACCCTCGCCCTCACTCTGGATTAGTTGGAAGAGCCCAACCATGTTTCCGAATCCCTAACCTCTTTCAGAAATTAAGACTGATGGAGAGCAGGGGAAGAGGGGGAGAGGGCTCTCCCACAGGAACAGAGTCCTTGGATGTCGGGAGAGGCCAGTGGGTGCAAAAATTTGTTTGCCCACCACGGAGAAGTGAGGGGAGAGGAGGGAGGGATTTCTGGGAGAGGAGTTAACAGGCTCCTGAGAAGGGAGGCTGCAATTCCAGGAGCTTGTCTGGGGAAGATGTAGTGTGAGGAAAAGGGTTTGCCGGCTCTTCAAGCCCACTCCCCGGTCCAATTAAAGAAAAAAAGAAAGAAAGAAAGAAAGTGGTGGGGGGAGAAGGGTGGGCAGGACAACACGAAAATCCAAAACTTGCAGTGGTGACCCTGTAGGAATTTTCTCGCCAAGCCAAAAATGGGAAAAGAAAGCAAAAGAGGCAGTGGCGGCGAGAGGAGGGCGGGGGTCCGCCCGCGCCGCCAGGTGCACCCGGGGCCCGCACCTACCTGCTGGCCGCCGCCGCTGGTGTAGGACTCGGCGTGCGCAGGAGAGCCGCTGCTGCCCCGGGACGAGGTGTCAAAGTTCCCGGGATAATCCTGGTACATGATCCGCGGTGGGGGCCCGAGAGGAAACAGGGTGTTTTTCTTCCCCCGCCCTCGCCGCGGCCGCGCACCGGCTGCTGCGCGCTCGCTCCCTGCCGGCCGCGCCTCGGGCTCTAGTCTTCGCTCCCGGGCTTCTCCCCGACGGTGGCGGGTGCGGACGGGAGGCGGCGACAGCCCGGGAACCGTGCCTCCCGAGCGCCTCGCGCTGCACTTCTTTCCTGCTCTCCGAGCGCCGCGGGACCGCCACCCGGTCCCTCCCTCTAAAAGTCCGCGCGTCCCTCGGTCCCTCCCCTGCGCGCGCCCTCCCGCTCCCGCGCGCAGCCGGAGCCCAGCCGGGACAGACCGCCCGATCAAAAACTGGAAATTGAAAAACGAACAAGAGCCCGGCGGATCGCGCCTGCCAGGTCCGGGGGCCCCCCGATTTCAGACAGGGCAAAAAGAAAAAAAAGGCGAAAAGAAAGGCTGCCCGCCGGGAGAAACTTCTATTTCCTCCTTTTAGAAAAGGAGCTGAGAATAAACTTCCTGTGGCCGACTCGCCGCCGGAGTTTCGCAGCGGCTCGGACACTTGCGGGGAGAAGGTAGCCTGCGCCCTGGCCGCGGGGTTCCAGCCGAGCCGGCGCTGAGAGGGACGCGGTCCCGCTGCCCGTGCCGCCGCTGCGGCGCCCGACTGCACCCCTTCCCCGGCGCCTGCTCCCGGACGGGCCGCCTCGCCCGGCCGCGCCTCTCTCCCTCGCTCCCCGGCCCGCCGAGCGCCGCTCACTTGCTCGTCGCTTCGCTCGGAGCCCCTGCGCTCTGCCCGAGATGAGTCACTACAATGGCACGAGTTCAACTCCACACTCTTTATTCTCCAGCCCCTGTACCATGTGGATTCACTCACGTCAACCCCAGACTCCACCTTGCAAGGGAGGAGCGCGCGGGGAGGCGGGGGGAGGAGGAGGAGGAGGAAGAGGCGCGGGAGGAGGCGGGCGCAGCGCTCCCCTCGGTGCCCCGGCTCCCGGCCGCGCTGACGCCAGCCGCACACCCGGCGCGGCGAAGAAAGGCGGTGGCGGGGCCCGAGCGGACCGCCGGCGCGGCTTGGGGGCGCCGAGGCGGCCCGGGCCCTGGCCCTTCCCCACCCCCGCGCACCCCCGAGCCCAGCGCCCTTGGTCTGTTCCATTGGCGCACGTTGCCAAAGATGGTCATTTGCGTTAGAGGACGCGAGTGCGGGTTCCCTCGCTTTCGGGTGACGTGGAGGGAGAGGGATTCCCTTGCCGGCTCCCGAGCGCGCCGCGGCCTCCCCCTCCACCGCCCTGGGAAGGGGCGCCGGGCGGGGCCCCCGAGTGCGGCCGCGCGGGCCTCGGCGCCGGGTTTTACAAAAAAATCACAGCCTGAAGAGCGAGACGGGCGGTTCAGTGCGGCGCCACCGCGAGGCCGGGAGCCGGGCGCGCAGAGCCGCTCTCAGGGAGGGCGCGGCCAAGCGCGGTCGTCGGCGCCCTCGGCGGCGCCGCCCGGTGCAGCGGGCGCCCTGGGCGCGCAGGGTACCCGCACCGCCCTGCGGCCGGCCCTTGGCGGGGCGCGGCGCCGCCGGGCGGGGCCGACCTGCCTATTTTTCCCGGCATGGCTGGCTGCCCACTGCTGGCCCCCCCCAACCCCGAACATACGCACTTTTTTTTTTGCCCGGCCCTACAATTAATCTGTTAGGAGTAGCCCTGAAGAAGAAATGAACCAGTCGAGACATTCCGGCCTCCCTCTGTGCGGGACAATTAGGACGCATCTAATAGTAATCGGGCAAACTCGACTGTTAAGAATTTAAAAAAAATAAAAGAGAGGGAGGGAGGCAGGCCCGGCAGAGGGTGTGCCCCAACGTTGTCCTCAGCTGTTTTGGAGGGAAGTTCAGGGAGCAAGGAGCGTGGATTCCTGGGTCTTCCCGCCTCGCCTGGTGAGGCGGGGCGAGGTGCGGGTTAAAGAGCACGGACCTCGCAGTACGAACGTCAGGCTGTGCTGTTTATGAGCTGTGAGACTTTGGGCGAGTCCCTTAACCATTCTGGGCTTCGGTTTCTTCCTATAAAATGAAGGGGTTGGAAAAGATGACCCTCTAGGGGCCTTGCCAGCTCTGGAACTTCAATTCTTCTGCAGAGACGATCCGGAGGAGCACTGTACTAGGAGTCAAGGAACTTGGGTTCTGGTCCAGACACTGCTTTAGTCTCGGTTTCCCCGGCCCTTAAGTGGCGCCATCTGTACCCCACAAGGTCCTTGTGAGGACCCGACGGGAAGATGTATGAAGACTGTGAACCCTGTGAAGCGCTGTGCGTTGTAACACGTCACAGATCCGGTCCTCAGTTTCCTTATCTGTAAAGTGGGGGAGTTGCTAGGAAAGAAAAATAGAGCCGGGAACTCAAAGCTTTCCCGGGGCTCTATATAAAGCGCTGGCGTTTCCGGGACGGCTGGCGGCATCTGGCCGCCCCAATGGCCCCAAGATACGGTAATCCCAAACAATACTCGGGGTCATTGTTTACAGCTATAAAACACATTTTGTCCTGAGCTCCATCCCCAAGGACGCGCGCGGCGAGGCGAGGCTGGCCAGACCCCTCGCACCTCCGCTCGCCGCGCTCCGGACAGAGTCCCCAACTCCGCGGGCCGGGGAAAGGTGTGCGGCCGGCGGATGTGCACACCGGCCGCGGGGACGCGGGGGGGGGGGGGGGATTGTTTTGTTTGTTGTTATTGTCGTTTCATCCCTGAGTCCCGCCTGCCTGGGTGTTTACGCGCCTCTCCCAGCAGGACTGAGTAAATGCAGTTCTTTGACGCAAAACCGATCAGTCCTTTCCCCAGCGGCAGTGGCAAAACCAGAAAACTGGGGGTGGGGACGGTGTCGGGGAGAGCGCAGGAAAAGAAATCGTGACACTTTCTCACTCGCCTCTCCGTCCCCTCCTGCGCCACACGCCTCCCCCCTCCCCAGGTGCCTTAGCGAGATCTTGGGGGGGCTGCAAAGCGAGGCGTGGCCAGGACCCTCCCGGGGGCAGCCGCGTAAAGGAGCGGCCCAAACAGATGCACTTTTGGTTTTCCTTTGAGCACCAGCGGCTGCCCGGCCCTCCCCCACCCCGCGCTCGAAAATCCGGGTGCTTCTGGGTCTCTCCCACACAGTCCTTCCAGTAATGCGGGGTGGGGGGGGAAGGAGGGGGAAAAGGAGCGGGAGCTTCCTCCGCGGCTTCCGCGGTCCCGGGCGCGCCCAGGCCCCGGCCGGCGCCGCCGGGAGCGCGCGGGCGGGCGAGCGCACCCGCGCGCCCTCGCCCGCCCCCGCCCTGCCTGCTCCCCGGCCCTTTCCTTTCTTGTGGGTTCCCGTAAAGCCCAGCAGCACCGAGACGTCTGCAGAGCATCACGGAATCTGTGCTGATGCAAGTCGCTAGCCTCCCTTTGGTGCGCCTGGCCCGCCTCGGGGCGCTTTGATCCCGGTCTTCCCCAGCTCCAGAACTTGGGCTGGTTGGTTCTGCCCGCCGGGAGGCCTGCGTTCTGCGGCCTGCCCTCACCCTTCGGTCCCCGCCGAAGCGCTAGACACACAGAGCTGCGCCCTGGTGCTGCGGGGACTGGCCGTATGGTCTGGCTGATGCCGCAGCCAAACGGTGAATGCCAAACCGAGAATTCAACCCCCAAGCCCAGTTTATTGCCTCCTTCTTGGGGAATCATTTTTGATCACCCGGTTAGAAAGGGTCCTCTGGCTCCCTGGAATAACATACTAAGAATAGAGGCCATGTTCCTGACCAAGAGTCAGGCACCAGGCCCATTACTTTAAGGGATTGTCTGGTGCGAGGTGGGTATTATTCCCTGGTTGCAGATTAAGAGAGTGAGATTAAGTAACTTGTCCAGGAGGTTTGGTTAGTGGACTAGGGATCCAGTTGGAAATGCAGCTGGGCCTGTATGACACCAGCTTCTTCCTCTTCTTACCCAGGACACTGCATGACCTGCCTCCTCCTGGCATGTCTTTGTTTCTCTCTTAATGGTCTCTGGAAAGCATGGACTTCACTTGGCACATGACTTTGTCCTACACTCACAGGTGCTCCTTAATTCTCAGCTGAATAAACAGCCTAGCATCATGGCTCAGCTTAGGGAAAGGTCACATCAGGTATGAGAAGCAGAGGAGAGAGAAGAGGGATGGGGGAAGAGGATTGCTGGGGGCTGTCTTCTCACTGTCTCTCTGGGTCTCTGCTCCGGGCCGGGCATGGCTGTTGCTTCTCCTCCTTTGTCCCTCCAGCCCAATATTTGGTCCCTGACCTGAATCCCAGAATGGCTGCCTGCTCTGGGCTGCACTGGCCCACACATTTGAGTGCTGGACAGTCCGTGAAACCTTTCACATACATGGCCTCCCTTGTCCTCACACAACATCCCTGCCAGGGACGTGACAGCAGAGGGGTTGACTCTGGATGGCCAAAGAGGAGGCCAAGGAACAGAATGGCAAGGCAGCCTACTCAAGATGTCCCAGCCTGTGGGTGTCAGAGCCTGAGCTCAGAGCCATCCCACCTGACTTGACACCCAGTGCTCTGCACGTCACCTATGCTCCCAGCCTTGATGGGCCAGAAGCAAACTCCATGTCTTAATGATAAATGGTCCTCTCTGCATCATGCCTAAGCAAATCTGCCATTATTTCTCTGTAGTAAGCAATATATTTTGATGATCTTTGAACATTTCCGAAAGCCGGTGTCTCTTATAATCAATGACTGTTTAATATGGAAGCATTTGTGTTTGTCCAAAGATCTCTGGATCAATCAGGAATCTATCGGGAAACAGACTTCAGCCCAGCTGGCTCAAAGGAAGAGGCTTTTATGGAGAATCTCCGAATAGAGATGGGGGGCAGGGCTAAGCGAGCAAGGGACCTTGGCACCCAGAGCCTAGTAAGGGCTGGAAACTGTGACCACCCCTAAGATGGAGAAGGAGAGGAAACAGTGTTATTAGAGCCTGGTGGGCCCTGGTGCCAAGGAAGCGGGCCATCAAGCAGGACCGAGAGAAGCAGACACTGGCAAAGAGTGCTGGGGGGTGGCAGCTAGGGAGGGAGGCCAGACCCCTCTCTCTCATCCCCTCACCCCATGTCTAGCCAAAGGTAGTCAGTCCACTAAGGTCAGTCTCCCAGGACATACAGAAGGGCAAAGAGGGTGAACAGTGGGTCCGGTGGGGGTGGGGTGGGGGAGGCACACGCAGCAAATTGGGGAGTAATCAGTATTAAGATGCTGTTAAACCTAGGTGTATCTTCTCGTGGGTGGCATTTCAGGATGGGGGGGCGAACACAAAGCAATCAGTGGGTCCCACACCTCTCCCTGAGTGGGGGTGAGCGTCAGGATAGCCTGCACGGCTTTTCCAAACTGCACCTCCCCTCCCTTTAAACTTTACAGCTACACTGAGCCACTAATCCTAAGGGAATGTATGCTCTCCCTCAGGTGTGGGGGCAGAAGACAAGTTGGGAACCATGGATCAAAAGATATCAGCATCTGGGGGAAAGAGCCCAGTGAATAAGCAATGTTGGCTCCCTCCCCTGTGGCCTCCTTTAAATTCCAAGGAGGACCCTCCCCGCTTAAGTGTTCTGAGATGTGGCACGTACCTCCACCCACCCTGATTCCCATTTCATGTACAGGACATACGCTAATGAGAAGAAATGGAAACAAGGACATCCAGAAACCCTCACTCTAGAGGCCACCATAATAGTAATATTAAAACTGCAATGTGCTGCATTGGGCTGACGGTCCCATGTTGAAAGATTCATCAGGCTCTACCCTAAGATGAGGGCACTTTATTCACTGTATTTTTACCTTCAGTAACAGGCAAAAGCAAACAACAACACAACCATTTTGTTGCCTTAGACCATGTGTGGAGTTACACTGAAGTTTGTGCAAGACTTTCCAGAAAGCATATGCAAAGGAAGCCTTTTTGGTCACCTGCTTACGTCCCGGGGAGACCCTGAGCAGTCAGTGCCCCAGAAAGACTCAGGCAGGAAGAGGGTACTTCCCAGTTGTTTGGATTTTTTTTTTTTTTTTTAAGCTTGGTACATTCCAGAGATAAAGCGCCCAGTGCTATTACTCAGAAATTACCTTTAGGAGTTAGAACAGAGCCACTGTTTGTGGGGTCTGCAGAGGAGGAACAGGAAAACTTCCCTCACTTCTCGTTCCAGGTCTCAGAGCTGCTCGGGGTTGGGATCCCAATTGGGAAACAAGGTCCAAGGATGACCCTGCTCTGGCTGCCTGTGTGACCTGGAGTAAGTCTCTTGACATCGCCAGACTTCTGCTTCCTCCTCTGCTGCCCAGAAACTGGACTGAGCATAGGGTCTGTTTTAGGGCAAAGGGAGGTAGTGAGGTTCTAAAGGGGGAACCTCTTTCCCCGCCGCTCCTCTGTCCAGAATGTGTCTCCTGCCAGGCAGCCTCAAGGCCTGCTTGGGAACATACCTTTCCACCCTCCTGTTCTGAGGACCCAGAAGTCCAGGAGAAAGGGGCTATTTGGCCCTAGTGTGAGCTTCTCCCCGCCCCGCCCCAACCATTCCCAGGATGAGAGGCTCCAGGCAAGTTCCACCCACTTCTAATCTGATCAGAGCCCAGGACCCTGCCAGGCTGTCACAGCCATCCATTGGCATGCTGGGAAAAGGAGAGCATAAGGGAAGCCTGAAGCCTGGATGGGCCCTGCCCTCAGTCAGCTCCCAATCTAGCGAGAAGAATCAGGAAAAACATACACAGTAGTGGGGGCCTGAAGCAGTCACAATGGTGACACCTATAAAAACCTTTTATAGGGCTTACCTTGCACCAGACAGGGTTTTAATTGAGTCATATATATTAACTCGGTTAATATTCACATGTACTCTATGAGGTAGTTATAATTATTATCTCCAGTCAACAAATGAGGACAATTGAAGTCAAGAGAGGTGAACTCACCCAAATTTCCAGAGCAATACAGAAATAGAGCTGGGATTTGAACGTGTGCATCTAGGCCCCAGACTCTTGGTACAGAAGATGTTAATGAATCTTCCCATTAGCATGGCACTGGGCCATTACAAACCATCTCTACACACACAGACATGTCGCCCGCTAGGGTTTTATCTGATCTTCTCAACAGTCTATGCAGCAGACAGGGCCCACATTACCGGTCCTCTCTTCCAGATACAGAAACTGAGGTTCAGGTAAGGTAAATCATGGGCTCAAGGTCACACCAACCTTGCATGCAGAGCAGGGGGTACCCAGGTCTCCTGACTCCCATGGGCCAGGCTTCCTGCTTTGCTTCTCCACATACTGGGCCCACAGGGGATATAAGTGGAGCCCAGAGAAAAGCCAGGAACTGGAGACCTAGTTGCTTGTTCCAGAGCAACGGAGTTGGCGATCTGTAACTTGCAACTAAGAGTTGACTCACGTACCTGTGAGCACATAAAGAGCACCTACTGTTAGCACTTACTGTTTGCCAGACATTTCAAGAAAAAGAAAGACAGACAAGGAAGTGGCTGTCCTCCAAGAATTTGGAAAATGGTGAGGGATGAGAAAGATTCTCAAACAGCTTTACAGCAAGTCATAACACAGTAAGCACCCCAAGGGAGCTCCCGGGGTTCTCTCGTTAATGCAGAGGGTATCAGATGGAACACATCCGAAAAGGCCTCATGAAGGTGGTGGCAGTGACACTGCCCACAGGTGTCTGACGGGATGTTGCCAAGGTGAAGGTCGGGGAGGGTGCAGAGCCGGCAGCATTAGAAGGGTCCAGGTTCAGGAAAGTACGTGTATGCCGGAGCAAGAGTAAACTGATGGGAATAACTGACACTAGGGAAATGGCCTCAAGTTTACAGTCCAGGAAGATGCTGCAAATACCTGCAGGGATTCCCTGTGGCAAAAGAGCCAGGCTTATTGCTCTGCCCCGTGGCCCCAAAGGATGAGGCTAGGGCTCAGGGCTGGTGCCCGGGGAGGCAGACTTGCCCTTAGCCTCGGGAGGCGGCACTTCCTGAACATATCACGGGAAGTTTGGGGGAGATGATCGGAAAGAGGCTGGGACTCGGTGGGTATTGTAAGAGGGATTCAGAAACCGGACGGGAGTCTGAATCAGCTGGCCCTGATGATTCTGTGAGTTCCACGCCGGACTTGGAAGTGTCCTGTGGCTGGTCTGGGAGGGGTTTGGATTTCGTTCCAAAGGCAATGCCGATACACACCAGCTTGCGGAGTGAGGAGAGGAGGCAGGAGCAGGGATGGGGTCGGAGCTTTACCTGTACCTGTGAATTTCTTTTATAAATACACAACTTAGGGTAGTAGATGGATAGTAGAGGAGGCCTAGGATTCTTGTACAATTTTTTTAATGTACACGGCATTCATTGTGCTCCTGTAAGATGATATCCGTATTTTTTAGATACCTATTGAAAAACATAGGGATGAATGGCAATGTTTGGGTCTTGACTTAAAATATTTCAGCTGAAATATTTTATATATATTCACATATATATATATGAATATATAGTCACACTAGTGGTGAATATATTACAATGTATAGAGTTGTCAAATCACTCATTATGGTGGGCACCTGAAACTAAGGTAACCTTGCATGTCAACTATACTTGAGCTTAAAAAAAGTTCCTAAATATTTCAGCAAGAAAAGGGAAATTATATATTTTTTTCACACACATATATATGTATGTGTATATATACACACATAGACCTAGTTAACAAATACAATATTGATCAAAAGAAACCAGAGACAAAATGATACTTACTGTATGGTTCCATTATAGAAACTGTTTTTAAAGGCAGAATCAGTCTATGATGTTAGAAGTCAAGACAGTGGTTGCCCTTGCAGGGTCAGGCAGACTGGAGGGGCATGAGGGCCCCTGGTGCTGCCCAAAATGCCACTTCCCCCCCACACACACATACACACACATTTGAGGGGAAAAGAGATTGAATTGTGATATATATGAGACAGAGAACAATCTGAAACACCCATGACTCCTCCATCGACAGCATCATCTAAGGTACGCCTTAAGCATGAGGTTTCCAAACAATTTTGAATGCTACCCTTAGGGTGGCACTTTCCACCCCCCCCCACCCCCCCATGAATCGAAGGAAACACCTCATGGGCTGCAGCCCTGAATGTGACAAATCTAACAAAGCTGATCACCCTGGTGGCAGGGGAGAGGATGGAAGGGAGCAGGAAGAACCCAGGGTGGAGACCAAAGGGAGAGAGCTAGGGAGGAAGCCCAACAGGCCAGGGGATGGGAAGGCAGAGTCCAAGTTCAATGCTTCCAGCTGAGCAGTACCCACCACTCACTCCAGCTGTCCGGGGTATGCTCAGATGCAGAGGGCAGACCTGCACAGATTCAGCCAGACATCCCAAGTACAACACACACAGAATGGGCTGAGTGCTGCCAGAACCCCTGCTGAGCAACCCCCTGGGTGTTAGCACGCACGTGCCCCCCCGGCACCCCATGGGTCAGCTGCTGTGAGTCACTGGGCACACAGGCTGCCTTGTGGGACCTGTGCGTCTAAAGACACACAGAGCCTGCCGAGTGGAGGCTCTGTTATCTGCACAAGTGAGCACATTATGCAGTTTCCTGCCTGGGACATGAAAGCGCTTGAGAGGGTAGGGGATGTTCCTGGAAAGAAGGAAGCAAGGGAGGGAGGGAGGAAGGTAGAAAGGAAGGGAGGGAGGGAGGGAGGGAGGGAGGAAGAAAGGGAAGGAAGGGAGAGAGGGAAGGAGGGAGGGATTCCACTTTTTTGTTTTGAGGTTTTTGTTTTGAGGCAGCTGTGATGTTTCTAGAAATAGCCTTAGGTCTGTCGACAAAAGACAAGGTTTGATTCCTGACTCTGCTACTCAGAGCTGCCAAACCTCGACAAAGTCACTTTATCTCTAGACACCTCATTCACTCATCTGCAAAGTGGGGTGAAGACTGCTAATTTGTGCATAGCTCAAGGTGACAGAAGGGGCCATGGGCTTAGATCAAAGAAACCTGGGTTGGAATCCTGCTTCTTCTGAGAGCCAAGGGACCCGGGCAGTTACTGAATCGCTCTGAGCCTCACTTTCCTCCCTTGTGATGTGGTAATGGTAATAACTCCAGGGCCATGGGGAGGGTTATGTGTGTATGTCCTTATATAAATATCCATCCACCATCTATTTATTTACACTGTGCCTTACTCCCAAAAGGGTTTCTGAGGCTCTGGGGAAGGTTCAGTGAACAACACGGGAAGGGCCGGCACATGGCTAATCCTGGGAGCCCAGCATTCCTTCCTTTGCCAGTCTCGCCGGGCAGCAGCGAGGCTCAAATGGGGTAATATTTCTGAAAATGTCTCACAAACTGGGCGTTTCCATACAGGGGGGAGCTAGAGAACATGGGAAAGAAGGGAAGGGTTTGGGGAAACTGAGGCAGAAATGGCCATCTAGCCACCACACGGAGGAAGGGCTTGACTTCTTGGAGCCCAGAGGTCTTACGCCCACTAGCTAGGGGCCCATACCCTTTTTTTAAAGATTTTATTATGTTATGTTAGTCACCATACAATACATCGTTAGTTTTTGATGTGGTGATCCATGATCCATTGTTTTCGTATAACACCCAGTGCTCCATGCAGTACGTGCCCTCCTTAATACCCATCACCGGGCTAACCAATCCCTCCTCCCCCTCCCCTCTAGAACCCTCTTTGTTCCTCAGAGTCCATAGTCTCTCATGGTTCATCTCTCCCTCCAATTCCCCGCCCCCATTTTTCCCTTCCTTCTCCTAATGTCCTCCATGCTATTCCTTATGTTCCACAAATAAGTGAAACCATATGATAATTGACTTTCTCTGCTTGACTTATTTCACTTAGCATAATCTCCTCCAGTCCCATCCATGTTGATGTCAAAGTTGGGTATTCATCCTTTCTGATGGCTGAGTAATATTCCATTGTATATATGGACCACATCTTCTTTATCCTTTTGTCTGTTGAAGGGCATCTCGGCTCTTTCCACAGTTTGGCTATTGCGGACATGGCTGCTATGAACGTTGGGGTGCATATGGCCCTTCTTTCCACTACATCTGTGTCTTTGGGGTAAATACCCAGGAGTGCAATTGCTGGGTCATACGGTAGCTCTATTTTTAAATTTTTGAGGCACCTCCACACTGTTTTCCAGAGTGGCTGTACCAACTTGCATTCCCACCAACAGTGTAAGAGGGTTCCCCTTTCTCCACAACCTCTCCGACATTTGTTGTTTCTTGCCCTGTCCATTTTTGCCATTCTAACTGGTGTAAGGTGGTATCTCAGTGCGGTTTTGATTTGGATTTCCCTGATGGCTAATGATGATGAACATTTTTTCATATGTCTGTTAGCCATTTGTATGTCTTCTTCAGAGAAGTGTCTTTTCATATCTTCTGCCCACTTTTTGACCTGATTATTTGTTTTTTGGGTGTTGAGTTTGAGAAGTTCTTTATAGATCTTAGATACCATCCCTTTATCGGTAGTGTCATTTGCAAATATCTTCTCCCATTCTGTGGGTTGCCTCTTTGTTTTGTTGACTGTTTCCTTTGCTGTGCAGAAGCTTTTTATCTTGATGAAGTCCCAAAACTTCATTTTTGCTTTTGTTTCACTAGCTTTTGGAAATGTATCTTGAAAGAAGTTGCTGTGGGCGATGTCCAAGAGGTTACTGCCTATGTTCTCCTCTAGGATTTTGATGGGTTCCTGCCTCACATTGAGGTCTTTCATCCACTTTGAGTTTATCATTGTGAATGGTATTAGAGAATGGTCGAGTTTCATTCTTCTGCATGTGGCTGTCCAATTTTCTAGGGGCCCATACCCTTAAAGCATAAAGCAATTTCGTGGCTACAGGGTCCTGTACTGTCAGAGCTGGAAGGAACATGAGAGATCGTGTGCGCCCCCCACCCCTCCTCCCCACCAGCCATTATACAGATGTAGACACTGAGGCTGAGAGAGGGAAACAGGCTTACATCAGGTCACCCAGGGCAGCAGAGGCAGAGCTGGGACCAGACTTGTTTTCTGATGCCAAGGGCAAGACATCATGTCCACTGGCCCATGAACTCTGGAGCCTGCTACATTTCCCTCATTCTAGTCTGGGCCCCCCAAGCCCACCCCAAGACCGGTCTGCAGGAGCCTCACTTCTCAGGGTGAATTCTAGGAGCTTCAGAGAGGAAGGCTTCCTCCCCTCCTCTGGTAAGTGTGCCTGGGGCCCCGCCCTGGATGACGTGCACAGGGGCTCCTGAGAAGGGGCTCTAGCCAATGAATATAACCCACAGCCAAGAGCAAACACAGAGCCTTATTGTTAGGGACACTGATTACTGCACTGGGTTGGGCATCTATTTATTATCACATCTATTTCTTTTCATTAACAGAAGGCAAATATTCCCCACCCCAGTAACTGGAAGGCTACTACCTATACCAGAGGACAGAGGATGTCTCTCCAGGCTGGGGTGGGAGCAGATCCAACCTACTTACATGGTCCTCCCATCAGATCCAACTCAGGCAAGGGTAGGAGAGACTCGGGTCAGAGTAAAGGGAGCACTGCCCACACCATCAGGATCCAGAGGCTGCATTACTAAATAACCTCAAACGCTGTGGGGTGGGACTGGGAGCCAGACAGAGCTGGTCCTGTTCCTCGCTTTGCCTCTTGACTTTTGGCAACATACTAAGCCTCCCTGGGTCCCTGTATTTACACCTGTAAAATTTTAGAGGTTGCGAGGATTAAGTCATAGACGTGTGAGGGCCTGCTAGCATAGCGGCTAATACTCGGGCACTTAATCGTCCCAAAGCCGTGTCTGAGGGCACAGTCCACCTGTCAAGATGGATCCAAGCCGGCTTGCCCCTTCTGGGGTTTTAAAAACAGGAGAGGGCAGAGGCCCATCTCACCTGGAGGCAGGGGAGTAAACCTGGTGGCCTTTTCAGTCCACCCTATTCTCCTTCTTTACCTTTCATTTCAACATTTCTGTCTTTCTCTTGGGCCTGGAGTTGGAGCTCCCCGCCCCCACCCACCGCCTCCCCTCCTCAGCCTCTCTCCTTGCCCTTGGGACACCACCTTTAGGCTCTTCTCTTCCCTGACCAGGAGCGCCCTTCCCCGGGGAGGCCCAGATTGACTTTTGGCTCCCATTTCATAAGATCCAACTTCTTTGAGATTTGCACCACCCCCCACCCCCAAGCAAAGTTAGGAGGAGGGATTTAGTTGGGACTGTCGGCAGAAGCTTCTGTGGAAGAGCTAGGTTCAGAGGTAGCATTACCTGAACAGGGAGGGAGGGCTGAGCAGGTGGAGTATGAGGTCGAGGGGAGATCCGGATCCTGGGGGTGAGCAGGTCCTGCGGGGCAGAGCAACAGAGATGCTCCTTCCTCCCCAGCTTCCTCCCATAGGCCCCGGTCTCGGGGGTACCAGGCAGGGGCCATGACCCACAGCCTTGGCCAGCTGTCTGGGGCTGGAAGGAGGGGCCTCTCATGTTCCAGATTCTTGCCTCTCATCCTGTAATGGATCATTTGTTACCTCCCACAAAATGCTTAGCAACAATTCTGGGGATGGGAACCAAAGACCATGAACTTGAACTCAACGGTTTGGCTTACCTTCCTTTGTGAAAGCTGGAAAAGACCTCCAGGCATACACAGAGACCACAAAGCAGCCCGGAAGTTCTGCAGGGTGATAAAAGATGGTAGTCGATAAAGGAACTAATTTTCAAATTAGTTTGGAAAATACTGGCTCAAAGGGGTGTCTCTACTCAGGGCTTCTTAGAGCCTTTAATATGCTGGGGTGAGTTCTGAATATCTAGGATGCATTTTCCAAAGATATCCCATGGAAATAGTGATTCAGCCAGCTCTCTGGCATTGTGGAGAGGAAACTGAGGCACAAGGTCCTAGGGACAGAGCCACCAGTGAATCCAGGTCTCCTGACCCCCAGAGTCTGTACACTGTCTCTGACATCAGGACTAAGCTGGCTCATGCTTGGTCTGATTTTTGTTTTTACGTTGTGATTGGGGGCAGGGGGCGGTAGGAATAGCAAATTTGTTTATTTAGATGTATTTTATGTGCTCTGAAGGCCAGAACTAGGGCCAATGAGTAGAGGTTCCTGCTGAGTAGAATTTCAGCTCCACCCAGTAAGAACTTTAAAATAATTAGACCTGTCTGGACATGAATTGAGCCAACTCATGAGGTAGTGAGCTTCCCACCGCTGAAAGTGTCCAAGCCATCCCTGACTGACTGGCCACTGCAGAGGGTTGAGTGGTGCCCCCTCAACCCCGTCCCCCGCACCCAAAAGAAATGTCCACCACTGAATCTCTGGAACCCGTGAATGTGGTCTTATTTGGAAAAAGTGTCTTTGCAGGTGTAATGAAGCTTAGGACCTCAAGATAAGGAGGTCATCCTAGGGTATCTGGGGGAACAAGTGTCCTCATTAGAGTGAGGCAGAGGGAGATGAGACACACACGGGGGAGAAGGCAATGATGTGAAGTCACCAAAGCTAAGGAGTGCCCAAGCCACCCGAAGCTGGAAAAGTCTGTGCCGACGTTTAGATTTTGGACTTAGGTCTGCAGAACTATGAGACAAAAAATTGCTATTGTTAAAGACCAGCGCATGTGTGGTGATTTGTTATTTCAGCCACAGGAGACTGATCGGGATGGGGATGCTGTCAAGGGGACATGAGCACAGATGGCTAAGGGCCGCTGCACGGGTCTGTCCTGATCTGCGCACTGGTCATCACCCCTCTTGACACCTGGGATTCCGTCCTGGGAAGCCTGAGTCAGGCTTTCCCATCTGCCCCGGGGAGGGGGAGCCACCGGGGTGCAAGACCCAGGTTAGGAACAGCAAGCCGAGGCAGCTTAGTGGCCGAAGCCTGGCTGGTTCTTCCTCTGGCCACCAGCGAAGGTGCCCATTTGGCCTCTGAAGCAGAGTGTCCCTTCACGTCAAGGAACCTGTGAGCTGCGTCCAACCCCTGGTGGACCAGACCATCGCCACTAAGTGAGCAGATGGCCTAACACGCAGGGCCGTGTGTCCACCAAGCTGGGTGCGCCCTCTGTCCTCGGGTCCCCTGCCTCAGGGACAGAACGCAGCCTGTTGCGCAGCCCCCCCCGCCCGACAACACACACGCAGGAAAGGAGGGCCAGGCAGGCAGCCCCACGTACACCCTGCCCCCTCACTGTGCTACACGCATGCACTTTTCCATGCATGCGGGGGCTCTGTCACAATGGTCGGTGCCCAGGGACAAGCAAGAACACTCCCATCTGCCCGTCTCGTCTTGCCTTCAGTCCCTGGCAGAGTGAGGCCAAACCCAAGTTGCAGGGCAGAGGAAGAGGCTGCGTTCGACTGTCTCAGCAGCAAGCCGGGGAGACCTGAGGACAGGAGAGAGAGGGGCTGAAGCCAGTGCCCCCCTCAAAGCTGCCGACTGCCCAAATGCCTGTGGTCCTTCATAAAGCAAAAGTCTCAGCCGCTTTGTCCTCAAGGCCAAGAGCCCAGCCAGCTATGCACATCAGGGCGGCTACCTTCCTCCTCGGGGAGCACAATGAGCTTTGCCCACCCAGGCCAGCCAAGCTGAGTCCTGGGCACGAGCCCCAACCCTGGCACACCCGTGTGTGTGGTCTGACTGGCTCACCCAGAGCCCAGCTGGCCCTCAGGGGCGGGAAGGGCTCCCAGCTGCCCAGCTCCGGTCACAGCAGAAGCCCTGCAAGCCGCCACCCCCATCCCGAGACCCTGGACGGTGTCGGAGGTGGCCCTTCTTTACGTCCTGGTTCCTGTTCTCTACTTTCCAAATTCCCCAGACGCCAACATCCAAGTTCAGGGCGGAGGGAACATGGCCTTCTCCCCTTTCTAGGTCAGAAATGTTTTGTAACAAAGCCCTCGGGCTCTGTAAATGTTTGCTTGCAGGGTTGTTTTGCTCAGCTGAGGCAGGATTGGGCTGAAGGCCCCCCCACCCCCCCCCCGTCCTCGATTGCCTTTGCCGCCCCTCCCCTCACCACCCTAATTTCAGGCTCAACTGTGCACATTTAGGGCTTAATTAAACTCTTGTCTTGCTTTCAGAAGAGACATTTTCTGCCCCAGGGAGTTGCTACCAAGCTTTGAGAGGAGGACAGGTCTGAGCAGGCTCTTGGGGGAAGATCTGCTAGGAGGGAGAAAGAACATCGCCTCCTGGAAGCTGCAGAGCAGTGGCCAGAGGGGAACGAGCAGAGCGGGAGGCACGGAGGCCCCCAGCCTCAGTGAGGCCACCTGCAGGCACAGAGGGGCCTCCCGGCCGCCAGCACCGTGGCTTGCCGCTTAATTATGACAGGTCACACTGTCCAGGTCACGCTGTTCCCGGTGCCCGCCCTGCCCTGCCCAGCCAGCAGCTGCCTCCAGCACCTTCCGCCCACTGCTGGCCGCACCCTGGACTCACCATCTGAGATTCCTCCCAAGAGGCCAGGCCCCACCCTGAGGAGCCTCGGCGGGAGGAGGAGGTCCAACAAGTGGGCTCCGTGATCTGGGCCCTCAACCCCGAGGATGGGCCTGCCTTGCACTGATTCGAGGAGGGCCTCTGTGGTGCAGAACTTTCTAGAGAAGCATGTCTCAGAAAGGTACCTGGGTTGGAGGCCTGGGTTTCTCCCTTCCGACCCAGCAGATGATTTCATCTTCCTGAGCCTCTGTCTCCTCATCTGTAAATTGGGAGTGCTATACCTCTCCCATAGGTGTGGAGGGGGTTGAAAGAGGCCACATGGGAGCAAAAGCTTTTCACTACCTCAGGTAAAAGGGTACACACATCTTAGTGTTTCTGTCAAGGTTAAGCAGGCTGTGAGCAAAACCACTAATGGAGCTTTTGGTATTTTTCCCCAAAGATCCCTCCACCCTCCTCTCCCCAAGCTCTGCACCCCACCTGTTCTATTCCATGAGCGCTGTGCTCTCTGCACGCTCACCCACTCACCACGACAGAAGCTGAGCTTCCCATTCCCTGCATCCCTTTCCTCAGGCTCCAAAAGCCTCCTTAGGAGTTACTCCATTGGCATTACTTACCTGCTGTTTTTACCAACAGGGAAACTGAGGCTCTTGTCCAGAACATCCAGCATGTTTGTGAGGGTCAGGGGCCGGAGTCAGGTCTCTCGACACCCTGCTCTTATCCCAAAGCTCCTGCCACTGTCCCTGGGATGGATCTGCTTTCTAACGATTCTTTGAGCTCATGCAGGGGCAATCATTAAAAACAGAAAAGATTCTGCAGAGTGTGGTGCTGAGTCAGGGGGTTGGAGACTGTCAGAACTGGAAGGGACCTCAGAAGTCTTCAAGGTAACTCCCTTGGAGAACTAAGCCCAGGAGAGGGATAGTAGCTGCCCAGTCCCACGACCTGGCCTCAAACTCCTCCTGTCCTTTACCGGTGGGGAGGTTCACTGCTCAGCCTTCTCTCCCAGGAAGCATGGTCCTTTCCAGAGAGGCCCCCAGGCAGGACATGGGAGGCTGCCCCGGAGCCCAGAGGGAAGTCCGTGGGGCCACTGTCACCAGATGATACCCAGTCATCCCAGGTAACCCTGCTGTTTCCATGCTTCTGAGAACTTCCCTATGGGATGACACAGAGCCCAGGACAGGAGGCTTTTCATCTTCCCTTGGGCTGCTGGCTCCAGCACTTCAAAGCCCTTCCTGACATGATCTCATCCAACCTCGGCCGGCCCGGGGGGGGTTGGGAGGGGGTCGGGGGGGGGGGGGGGCCCGGAGTTGGGGGGGGGGGGAAGGGTGGAGTTGTTGAAGAACATGACTTGTCCAAGGTCACACCCTTGAGTAAGTCAGTTTTCCTCTGTGTACCTCAGCTTCCTCAGCTCTGAAATGATGGCCAGTGATACCTATTGTTACTTGGATGGCTCATGGCGTAATTAGGGACAAAGATGGCGAAAGCATGTCATTTGGTCCACGGCGGGTGAGAAGAAATGGCGGCTTCCTCAACCAGCCTGTTTGCTCACCTGTGAAATGGGAACAATATGGCCTACCTCACAGATAGCATGAGACTAAATGACAAAAGTGCCTTGTACAGGGTCTCGGCCTGCACTGGGTGCCCTAGAAATGTTGCCTCTTCCCCAGTCTCTAGGCCAAGCCAGCAAAACCATGCCTACGGGCCTCCTTGTATTTTCCCAAGTCTCTCCAGAGCTCAGTGGCCCAGACTCCCCTGGGCAGACAGGGAGGCTCTGCTGCTGCCCTCGCAGCTTCCCCACCAGGCGGGGTGGAAGCCCGTGTTGTCTGAGCTGCTCCCAGGGGCCGGGGGCTGTGAGTTCCAGGCCTCGTGGGGCTGCCCACTGCTTGTGTGGCCTCTAGCCAATTTCCTGGCTTCTCTCAGTTTCCCCACCAGTAAAAGAGGGCTAATGACCACCAGCCTCCCGCACTGGGGTGTTGTGAGAATTAATTAAGGTTTGTAAAAGGCTTTGAGATCCAGGGATGAAAGGCACTGGAGAGGGACAGAGTGTTATTATCCATTATTAGTACTGTTATATTCTATCCAAAGATCTCAAAGTCTCTTACAGACAGTAATTAGTACCTTGCAGGGGTGTTTTGAGGGTGATTAGTCCCATTTCACATATGGGAAAACCAAGACACAACTTAAGTCAGAGCAGGGCACAAAGGGTAAGAATGACCTCACTATTCCTAGAATCTGTTGCCACCATGGCCCTTGTACCCCCAGCCCTCCGGGGTACACTCGGGCATCTTCCTTGAAACCAGTCAGCCAGGGGCCACAGGGCTTGGTGAGTGTGAGAACTGCTACTCATCACCCATTTCTCTGGTTCTTCCTCCCCGTTGCGCTGTCCCCGGGGAGCATGCTCGGGGCAGCCCATCCCCAGAAGCTGGCACTGGGGGTGGGGAGGGCTGGAAGGAGGGCAGCAGTAGGAGATGAAAGCACAGGGCATGAAGGGACGGGGAAAGTCAAGAGCCAGAGCAGCTCACTGCCGCGGGGTGCCAGGCACAGACTCCTCCTTTCTCCCTGAGCTTCCCAAACTCCTCTTGTCACCTTGGGGGCAGGATCACATTCAGGCTTCCAAGGGCAACCCAGCCTTCCAAGCTATCCCTATGGGGACAAGAGAGGGAAGAAGCACAAGAGCCCAAGACTGATGAGGTGGCTGGGGCCAGACTGTCAGACCCATTGAGGGCTCCACGGGACAAGGGAGCCCACAGTCTGCCTTTTCCGGAGTTGGTCCATTATGCTCTCTGGGGACAATCAGGAGCCTCCGGTCCTTGTGGTTGGCTCCCAGGTGCTCTGCTATGTGGATACTGCTTATTATTATTTTTTTTTAAAGTGCCCCAGAGCTAGTAATTTGAAGATGGGTTGCAATTGTTTGCATAAGCCCTGGTTCCCAGCACATAAAGTAAAATCAACGCATTAATGTAATGAGCTGCAGGGGTGTTCAATAGCAAACCCAGTCTCCCAGCCTGAATCCCCAGCAAGGTGGCCAGATACTCATCCTGCTTCACAACCCCACTTCCTAGGAACTGGAGCACCAGATGAGGGACACTGATATTCAGTGGTATGTTTAATAACAAGCTCTCAAAAAACAAGACAAAACCAAAAGAACCTGACAGGTAGCATTCGCCAACTTTCGTGTTGGAAATCCTTACCATGGCTGACTTCAAGCTACCCACGCGGCATTGACCAGCACACCGAAGGCTTGAAGCTCTGACACAGATAGCTCTCTCAAGCTGGTCCAACTCTGCACATTGCTCTCCCCTGAGACCTGTTTCTCCAAGGAGAGAGGGGTATCTGCTACCACAGGGAGGGAGCAGGGAGGTCCTTCTCTCCCCAAGTACGTCCTTCAATGGTTTTTCTCAGTTGCCAGAAATTCCTATGAAACCCTTGTGCACAACAGAACCCTGACATGGATGGAAGGAAGGAGGGCCCAGGTCCCTGCTCCAAGAATTGAATTTGTAGGGGTCTTTCCCTGGAGGTTTCCTTGAGAGGTGGCAGCAGGTTGCTAAGGAAATGGGCATAAGCCAGGTAGGTTTTGATGAAGGAAGGGAAAATAAGGGGTTATGGGGAACTGTCAAAGCGAGAGGCCTTGGGACAGAGGCTCTGGCTTGAAGCCTGGCATTCCGAGCCTGCCCTGGCTCAGACTAACAGGAGAAAAAAACAAACAAACAAACAAACAAAAAACAAAACAAAAAAAACTATGAAGGGAGCATGAGAAACCTCTGTCAAGGACTGCTCATATTCAGAAAACTGACAGAGGTTACTGTACCTGTGAAATAAGAACAAGATGATAGCAAAAGGTGCCATTGGAAAATAGAGAAGAGCTCTTTGAAATGAATGTGCTGGAAAAGTTTTAAAAATCCAGTAGAAAAGTCAGAAGGTAAAGTTGAGAACCTTTCCCAGAAAACTGAATGAAAAGGCAAAAAGTTAGAAAAGAGGAAAAAATCAAAAGATTAAAAAATTACAGAGTAAATCCCAAAGTTCCAACATCTGCCTATAAATAACTCCAGAAAAAGTGGAGAAATTGTAGGAGAGAGGTAATTGAAAAAATAAATAATGCAAGAAAAACTTCCCAGGACTAATGACGCGGGTGACCAACATGAAGGGACACCCCCCCTCCAGCCACCTCCCTACCAAGTGCCTAGTGACCTGCACCAGAGCGCATGACTGTGAAATTTCCAAATGGAGACAAAGAGAAGGACCTAAAAACTTCCCAAGTGGAAAGAAAACAGGCCCGCGCCAAGGATCAGGAATTAGAATGAAATCCAACTTCTCAACAGGGATGCTAAGCAGCAGGACAATGGAGCTGTTTTTAAAATTATGAAGAAAAATGATCTCCAGCCTATACTCAGGAAAACTAACAATGAAGTGTGAGTGTAGAAAAATATATACAGAATCTTAGACATGCCAGATCTCAAAAAAGATGACCTCCAGCCAATCCTTTCACTGGAAGCTGTTATATAATGTACTTCCCCTAAAACAAGGGGGAAAGGTGGGATCCAAGAAACCAAGGATATAAATAGGTGAGTGGTAGGGGCGTCTGGGTGGCTCAGTCGTTAAGCGTCTGCCTTCAGCTCAGGTGACGATCTCGAGGTCCTGGGATCGAGCCCCACATCCGGCCCCCTGCTCAGTGGGGAGTCTGCTTCTCCCTCCCCCTCTGTCTCAAATAAATAAATAAAATATTTAAAACAAACAAACAAACAGGTGAGTGATGAAGAGAAGTGACAGGGGAATTGAAGAGACCCTTCGGGTTGGCCTATGATCTCTCATCTGACAAAAGGGGCAGGGGGAGAAACAGCGGGAGGCCTGAGCCAGTGGGTGAAAGTTTGGCCTTTCTGTCTCAGGAATGAAAGGGGCAGTTAACCAAAAGTCAAGAACACCTGAGCAATGTGGGCCACCTGTTGGCAGAGCTGTGTGAAAGCCATCAGCAAGGTAACCTGGGGTGTTAGGTTTATTCACTGATCATTTATTTTGAAATAACTTCAAACTTATAGAAACATTTCAAGAACAGTTACAAAGAACTTCTATATCCCCTTCACCCAGATTCTCTGTTAATATTTTAGCACATTCACGCCATCTCTGTGTGGGTGTGCCACTCTATATGTGTATAGATAAATCTTTTTTCCCCGGAACCCTCTGAGAACAAGTTGTAGACCTAGGATGCCCCATGACCCTGAAATACCCCAGTCTGTATTCTCCCCAAACAACACCCTCTCGTCATTACTATCATTCAATCCTCCAAGTTAGGAAATCAAAATTAGTGTAATGCCATCATTCAACCCATGGACCCCATCCAGACTTCTCCAACTGTCCCAACAATGCCTCATGTGCCTTTTTGGTCCAGGGTCCAAGTCAGGATCCCGAGTTGCATTAGTTGTCATGCCTCATTGGTTTCCTCCAGTCTGGAACAAGGCCTCACTCTTTCCCCGTCTTTCACGACCTTGACCATCTCAAAGAGCACAGGCCATTCATTCTGCAGGGTGTCCCCCACCCTGGGTCTCTCCAGTGCTTCCTCGCATCTGCTCTCAGGTGTGGGTGCCTGGCAAGAATGCACCAGAAATGATGCTGTGCTCTTCTCAGGGAGAAACATCTGGGCATGCGTTCCCGACCTGTCCTACCAACAGTGATACTATAACCCTGATGACCAGGTCAGGTTGGTGCCTGTCAGGTTTCTGCACCATGAACTCACCATCCTTTCCTTTGTCTTAGATAAGTGTGTGTCAGGGAGACGCTCCAAGACTACACCAATATCCTGTTCCTCATCCAATCTCTGCCTACCAGCCTTAGTATCCTTTGATGACTCCAGCCCTTATTCAACCACAACTATGATGGCTGCCAAATGGTGAACATCTACTTCTATCACTCATCCTACATTTATTAGTTGGCATTCTACTGTAGAGATTTCCTTTCTCTGTCACTCATTCACTCATATCAATATGGACTCATGGATTCCTATTTTAATCAAAGGGTTATGGTTGTTACCATAATTATTTATTTTGATCCTCACATTGTCACAGATCCAGCCTTCAGGCAGATGCCTGTGTTGTTTTGATTTGTTCCCATTATTCTTTGTCTAGCACACAAAAGATGTTTCAATCTCATCTTATATTTTCCCTGTGCTAGCCCTGGGATCAGCCATTTCTCTGGTTCCTTTGGGTGGAGAATGGTATTTTAAAACTAAGATCTGGGCTCTTGATGCCTCATTGCTACTGGGGTATCGTTGCATCGAGGTAATTACCTCTAGCCCATAGCATTGATTGTCAGTTCCTGAGTAATGCTAAGAACAGTGGCAAAGCCTGGCCCCCCTCTTCCTATGCCTACGTTAACAGCAATATCCCTAGGCTTTCTGCATCACATGTGGTTCTGGCTGTTGATTTGACATAGATATTTTATTTTATTTTTTTAAAATTTTAAAAAGATTTTATTTATTTATTTAACAGAAAGAGACACAGCGAGATCAGGAATACAAGCAGGGGGAGCGGGAGAGGGAGAAGCAGGCTTCCCGCTGAGCAGGAAGCCCGATGCGGGGCTCGATCCCAGGACTCTGGGATCATGACCTGAGCCAAAGGCAGATGCTTAACAACTGAGCCACCCAGGCACCCCGACATAGATATTTTAAAACCACATTAAGGAAGGATTGTTCTATTTCAGTTTTGCTAAGTTTATTTTTTTTTTGTAAGCAGGTATGGATATTGAATTTTATAAAATACATTTTGGGGGGGCATCCATCTAAACAGCCAAGTTGTTTTTCCTCTTTTGGTATATTGATATGAGTTACAGCATAAGATTTAACAGTATTAAACCATATCAGCTTGATTCAGTGTGCTAATATTTTATTTAGAAATTGTGTATCAGTATTCCTAAGGGAGAAGAGCCCAGCATTCCCCCTTTGTTACTATCTTGGTTGGATGCTGGTGGTGGTGGTGAGCTGGAAACAGAATGCAAGAGAGTGTGTGGCAGAGTGTGGGGTCCTGGAGCTCCAGGGGAGAAAGGAGGAGAAGTGGGAGACAGGAGGTAGAAAAGGGCCCCTTGAGGCATATGGGAAAGGGAGATGCGCAGCATGTTGCCATTTGGCAGCGGGGATCTTGAAAAAATGGAGCCCTTCCAGGTAGAGTCAAGTCTCAGATTTGGGCCAGGGGGTGGCTTACTGAAGAAAAGCTGACAGTCCCCAGGAGTTGGAGGTCAAGAAAGTGTGAGGCAAGGATCTGGATGGACCGCCCACCTGGGTGTTGAACTATCCCCAAATGGAGGCCAAGAAGTGGGCAAAGAGTGAGTGTCAAGGCCATCGGGGTCATGGCATGGAGCCTGGTGTGGCATGCAGGGGGTTGGGAGGGCCAAAACTGCGGCTGAGGGCGAGAGGGACAGCCTTTCTAATCCCAAGCCTAGGACCAATTGAGCTCCATGAGGTCCTCGCTGTACCTGGCACAAAGAAAGCCCAAGAGAAGCACCGCTGTTAGTACTTGTACTGAGTAACCAAATGTACTTCAAGTGATGCTACAAGGCATTTGCAGACACTGCCCAAGAAACATGATTGACACATTTGCTGCTTACAGGCAGAACTGGGTAACTTTTTCCCCTTCCTCCCTCTCCTTCCTCATTTCCACATCCTTTAGGCAGTGCCTGGGCACGGAGCCCAGCCCCCACTGTCAAGATGCAGAGACTTGGGAAAACTTGTCTGGAAAATGGGTAGCCACATGTCCCGGAGTTGGAGAAGGGCATCCATGCCGAAACCACAGGCTGTCGGAATCCTGCCAACACACTTGGCCCAGGACCGCCCAGCAGGGCTGGTGGCTGCTTGGAGGCTGAGCAGATCCCAGGGCAGAAAGGCGAAGAGCAAGGGGTCCCCAGTCTGGGTCTGGATTCCTACAGCCCACGCAGAGGAGCAGGAAGGAAAGGGGAGTGGAGAGCTGGATTTTCTGTCCATATGGGCTGTAATCCATCATCCAAGATCCAGAAACATCATCTAGACACTGGGAACTTTGTGGCAGAAGAACATGGAAAGGCAGAGCTCCTGAGCCTGTGGTTAAGTGGGTGGTCTCTGCAGTTCCCCATTTAAGTTGGGAACCAAGCAACCAGCCACTACCACAGGCCTTCATCCGGCCCATTTCCGGCCCTGGTCCTCCTCCCAAAGGCCCCTCCTGGAGGCTGTGTGGTCACAGGTCCTTCCCAGGGTCCCCACCAGGACTGCCTCTCCCCTTGGGAAGGACCCTCACTCCTCAAGGGACAGGGCACGCAGGGAAAGCCAGGGTGAACTTGGAGCCTTGTTCTAAAAGCACCTTACCACCCCTCCTGCCCTCCTCCGGAAGGAACGGAGGGCAGGAGGGGTGGGCCTCCCCAGCACGAGGAGCCTCTCCTGGGGGAGGGCTTCCATGGGGGGCTCTGACTGGCCAGTGACAGTGATGATGAATTAATACTCCTTCAGCATCTAGCATGTCCCTGCATCCAACCCCCATTTTAATGATGAGTAAACAAGCTCGGAGAGTTTGACTTACCGAAAGGGACAGAGTTGGTCAGTGTCAGAGCAGGATTTGAACCCAGATCTGTGGTGCCGCAATGTCGGTGCTTCGGCCCCCTCTACACACAGGACGCCCAGGGCGAGCCCAGCACTCGGCCAGGGGTGATGTCAGGCAGCTGAGCGCAGAGGCCAGACTCCGGGAGGGAGCAGACCGGACTCCACCCCAGTTTGGCCACGAACTGTTTGGGGTCTGATGTGAGTTACTTAACCTCTCCGGGCCCCAGGGGCTTCTGGTGGTGAATGGGGACAATAGGGAGATATGAAAAAAAAGAGCAAACCGGAAAACGTAGATGTGACCCGAGTCAGCTGGGTCCTGCAGCCCGCACCCCCCACCCCCCCACCCCAGGTCCACGCAGGACCGGTGTGAAAGCCCAGGCTCTGAGGAATGCAGGGCCCTCCCAGGATTTCTGCAGAGCACCCAGAGCAGCGAGGTGGGACGGGGCCCTCCAGCCTCTGGCCCTGCCTGGCCTTTCTGTCTCCTGTCATGACCCAGGCCTGGTGCCTGCCCCTTCCTCTCTTGCCATCCAAATCCCTCTCCCATTCCCAGAGGTCAGGGGGCAGCAGGTGCGGGTTCTTACTGCTGAGTGGCCGGGAGGACGCAGGAGCAAAAAGCTGCCACCTGCCGGTAGCACCCTGAGCTTCTTCAAATGCCCTTCCGGTCGGTCGCTTGGGTTGTGGGGAGACTTGCACCTGCCCTCCCCTCTGCCGGCCCCTGAGTCCCAGGCCTCAGCTTCACAAGGCTCCTCCAGCCCTGGCTCCCCTCTTCCCTGCCTTCCTCCACCCATCCCCTTCCCTGAGTGCCCTCTCCCCTCCCCCTTCCCTGGGTCTCCTCCCTCTCCAGTCTTCTGTTAGGCAGTCCATTCAGCTCCCCCCTCTCCTCCTGCCTGACTTCTTCTAGACCTTTCTCTGTACATCCAAGTCAGCCAGGTGCTCCCAGGACAAAATGCCCTCCTTCTAATGGAACCACGTTCTTAAACAGCAGTCTGGGTTATTTTAAAAGGTGAGGGGTGGGTCCAGGTGAAGTGATTTGCCTTTCCCTTAGCCGGCACCCTTCCTTGCTGGCAACCTGCCCTTAAGACGTTTATGGTCAAGCGGTGTAATAAAACCGATCCTTGGGTTGTTCTTTGTTAAGACCATTTGGAAATAAGATAAAATAAAATATAGCTAAGGGCTTTATGTAAACTCAGGGAGGGGAGCAATTTAGAGAACACAGGACAACCACTGGGCTCCACCCCCACGGGCAACTCACTGTGTGGCCTCTCACCGCTCACCTTTGAGAGGGGAAGGGGTGGGGCCAGATAAAGTGGCCTCGGAAGGCCCTTCCTGGAGAAGCCCTGGGAGGGGCGACTGCACTGGGCCCTGTGGCACCTGCTGTCCCCGCTCTCAGGACGCGGTGCCCGGGGGGGCAGCCATGTGCATGAGGCGGCTGTGGGCAGAGGGGCTGGACACTGCTTCCTCGGAGGAGCGTGCTCTGAGCTGTGGTTTGCACTGCACATGAGGAAGGCCGCGGAGAGAGAAGTGGGTCCCGCTTCCTGGCTCAACCACTGACTGTTACTTTGAACAACGAGCTTCCTCTCTGAGTCTTGGTTTCTCATCCTTGAAGAGGGAGGGCCTGACCTCTCCGGTGGGGCTGGGCTGGGCGCTGGCCCAGTCAGGGTTCCAGCCAGCTCAGATCACTGGGCCCAGGGTCTGGGGCAAAGGAACCCATATTTGGGGCTGGGACATGGGGGACACGACGGCTGTAGGAAGAGCTGCCTGGGGAGGCAGGGGAGACTCCAGAAAGGAAGCTTCAAAGGCTTAGCCAGCCTCCAAACTCTGCCCTACACACAAAGAAATCAACAGAAGAAAGAAATGTTATGGCCTCAGGAGCTTAAAGTGCTTAGGACAAGCTATTGAAATGGTTGCTCACAGCACCCTAATCAGCCACTAGTTCATTCCTCGCTGTCTTAGACCTGCTCAATGCCAGGCACTGGGCAAGGCCACACCACCTATCTGCTCGTACCCAACCTGACTACAGCCCCTCCAGCGCCATCATGGTGTTTCCAACATGCTCTGAGCCCACCCCCAACCACCACCAGGACCGTCCTCCTGAAGGACTCCATCAACTCAGGCCACCAGGCCACCTGACTGCCCCACATCAACCTTGGGTTTTGAGCGAATGAATGAATCAACGAGTGAGTGAGTGAAGGGATGTTTTCAACAATGAATAGTGTGGTGGGCACCATGATGGCCACCCAGTCCCCTCTGGTGAAGGACGTGTTGGCCCAGCTGCTGGCAGTGCCGGTCAGCCACCTGCCCCTCCAGGGATGGCCTCCGCCGCAGAGACCCACCTCTCCCTTGGGTTCACTCTTTCCCAGGGCAGTGCAGATTCAGTGACGGATGGATCCCAGAGCTTAAAGGCCCGAGTGGATGACTCTGAGAGCCCATCTAGGTCCAGAACTTCCATGGTGCTGGCTGAGGCTGCTATTGGGCATCCCTATTCAGCTTCCCTCTGCCCAGTCCTGCTTCTTTGTCTCCTTGTCCAGGGGGCTTGATCCCAAGGCCACTTCCTGAGAAACACCTGAGCACTAGCTGTCATCTCAGAGTCCGCCTCCGGGGAGCCCAGCCTGCGACGCAGACGAGAGAGTGGGCCTTGCGCTGGAGAGTGCTCGGTCCAGTTCGGGATAGAGACACCAGCAATAAACACTACACAGAGCTTCCTAGCCGTCAGGTGCCATAGTACGCATTCTACATTCCTTACCTCTGTATTAGCCAGGCCTCTCTATCGAACCAGACAGACACTCAGCCGAAATGGCCTACGTAAAATTGAGAATATATCAGCTCTAGCTAGTAACTCTGATGGAAAGAAAGTCTTAGTAACTCTAGCTAAAATCCCAAGTATGATTCTCCCTGGCCTGGTTTGAGTCACATGTCCATTCCTAGGAACCTGTTTCTGTGGCCAGGGCAATGGAATAGTCTCAGTGGCCAGGCCTGGGTCATGTGCTCACACTGGAACCAGAACATAAGGCCATCCCCATCTGGACCACATATCCAACAGCAAGTCCAAGTGATATCACCCAAAGAAAGAGGAATGGACACTGAGAAGGCCAAAATAACAGGTGGTCCTCCACCTCGTGTACTCCCGGGTGTCTGCAGGGTGGGTTTTATTACCATTTACTGAGCAGAGGATGGAAACTCCGAAAAGTTACGTGGCTTGCAGTTAGTTAGTGGGATTAGTACTGAGCTAGCACTCTATAGCTCACGCAGGCCTTTTTGGCTCCAAAATTGAGCTCTTTACCCAACAAATGAATGTCAAGAGTTCAGAGAATGGTCTCTGTCACAATGGGATGGTCAGGCAGAGCCTCATGGAGGAGGTAGGACTTGGGCTACGCCTTGAGGAGAGGGATGGGAGCACTGTCCAGGGGAAGGTGAGGCCTGGAGCCCGAAGAGGCATGGTTCTCTCTTTGGTTGAGGCACAAGGTTCTCTTAGGGCATGGTGAGAAGGGTGGTGGGGAAGTATGGTTGAGGTTGACCACAAGGTCTTCTGTTTTCCACGGACAATGGGGAGCCATTGAAGATTCATAAGCCAGGGAGAGACTTGGCCCTTGCTCACCTCACAGGGCATGTCTAAGGGTCCTCCAGGAAGCAGCGCAGCAAAGGTGGGAGGCGGGATTAGAGGTGCAAGACTTGGGCAGGGAGGCCCAGAGGAGGCTATAGCCACAGTCCAGGTAAGAGGTGATGAGGACCAACTAGGACTGGAGAGGAGGAACTGGTAACTCCACCCACGACCCCCCTAACTAGCCCCAAGCCGAAACCCAACCCTGTCCCAACCTGGACCCCGGCCCTGCCCCATTACCACCCTGCCTGGTGATACCAGCTTTAAAAGATGGGTCCAAGGACCAGCTGGGACTTCCCTCACACTCATGTCTGGCCTCTGCCTTCAAAAACCCCTCTGGGCAAACTGTTTCATGACTAGTGTATGGGCAGACCTCCTCGTGGGCGAATCATTATGTCCTGGCTGGTTACGAATCTGTCGCCAAAGGCATTTCCACAACCAAGATGGAGAGCTACCAGGCCAGCGCTGGGCCAGCTTCTCTGCTTCCTCCAGCCGACTTGGGGAACAGGGCTGGGGGGCTGGGGGCAGCTGCATCCCAGAGCTCCAGTGGATGATGGTCCCAGGACGGGTGCACTTTGCAGAGAGCTCCTCAGCTGGCTCTCTGCAGTGAGGAACCTAAGCAGGGAGATTCCTCCCACGGCACAAAGGCCCACAGCTAAGGATAGAAGCTTACAGGCTACTGGGAAAACACCCCACGGTGTAACTGGGAAGGGGCATGTGGGGGTCCCTCAGGTGGAATCCCAGGGCAAAGAGGTGGGTGAGAGTTGGGGCTCCACGAGTCTCGCCAGGGAGGCAGAGCCTGACGGGACAGGACAGGAGGGAGATTCTCCCTGTTCAGGGAGGCAAACAGCAGTGCCCTGGCAGGCACTCTGGGGACTCGGGAGGCAGGCGAGGGGGAGCCTTCAGGGCTCCATTCTCTGGTGCTAAGTCTGTGGAGATGGTCTCAGGCCACGCCCGGAAATATGCTCCCCCTCAGGGGTTCTGGAGGAGATGGAAGGAGACCCTACTTCACTGCGTCCCCTAATCTTCCCAGTGACTCAGTATGGGGTGAACCTTGCTCACCTTTCCCCTCGCCTGCGGAAGAAATCCTCCTGGCATTTGAGAGAAGGGGAAGTATGTGGGCAACCCTGGGATTTCTCAGTTACCATTCCCAACTCCCCCCCCCCCACTCCCCGGGGCGCTTCCTGCTCTGGCTGCTGGGAAGTGGCCCCTGGGAGGGGGCTCACTTGCATCAGAGGGAAGGCCCTAGTGTCTCAGTGACCCACTTTTTCCCAGCATTCCCACTGGTGCCAGAAACTGCCACCTCCGGCCCCCTTTCTCCTGGGACAGCTGAGGGCTTAGCTTTGGGGCAGAGGCTCTGCTTCGCCCGTGCCCAGCTCCTCATGTTCTAGAGGTGGGAATGGAATTGATGAAGAGGAGATCCTGAGTTCCTCAGGGGTTAATTCAAGAACATGGAGGGAGGAGGAAACTCTGACCAAAGCGTGTTTCATGTGCTTATAAAGTTTGAACCAGAAAAACCTATTCTCCTGAAAAGCGGATAGGCTCCCTTTGATCAGAAGAGGACAGCTTGATCTCAACAGCATCACCTTGTGAACGAGACTTCCAGGAAGTCATGTTGAGATGTAACAGCACCTCAGCCCAGGGTTCTGGGACAACTCTCTCCTCCTCAAACCCTACTTTAAAGGCCTCTTAGATCTGTCTTTGCCATTGTGAGTCATCTCAAATCTTTAGAGACAGACAGGACAGAGTAAGTGAATGGGTGAGTAAATGAATGAATGATAGCATTTACTGAGTACTCATGTGTCAGGCTCTGTTCCCAGCACTTTAGAGTATCGACGACATATTTAAGCCCCCAGCAACCCTGGGAGAAGATTTATTAGCATCCCCATTGCCACTGCCAGGGAACAAAAGCACAGCAAGAATAAAAGTTTAGCCCCGCTCACCGGTCCCGCAGGCTGATGGCCTCCAGCATCGTCCCTACCGGCTGCCTCTAGGAATGAGTGAGTGAGAAAAGCCCACAAGCACCAAGGAAGAGGAGGCTGCCAGCTGGTGGCGCTGGTGCTGGAGGCTTGGGGGTGATGGGAGAACTGATGCTGGTGCCCGTGGGAGTGGGGGTGCCAGGGAGGGGACGTTGAGGAGTCCTCCCTCACCTGACTGCTTCCAGCTCTCCTCTGAGGGGTTCCTTCAGGCGCTAGCTGAGGCAGCTGGGGCGAGCAGAAGGTCCTCGTCCTTGGCTTGCTTGTGGTCTTGGATAAGTTCCTTGCCCTCCCCTGGCCTCGCTCTGCTCATTTGGGAACTGGTCAGTGGGATTCGGGGATTTGGGAGGCTCTGCTGCTGATGGAGCACGAAGCAGAGTGAGCTCCGAAGGTCAGGCAGCCTGGCCCCAGAGAGCCTCAGAGGGCAGGAGAAGTCAGGGTGGGAGGGCTCCAGACTCTGGAAGTCCTTGGGGCTAGGAGTGGGGTACAGGCCCAGTCCAACCCACCTGTCCTCCCCAAGAGCAGCTGAGGCCGAACTCAGCTGGGAAGAAACTCAGAGATCATCTGATCGGACTTTCCATCTTATGGACAAGGAAACTGATTGATGCTGGGAAGGGGCGAGAAGCCCAGGGCATATGCAAGGCTGGACCCCGGCTGCCTGCCTGCCCCTCTGCCCACCCTTCTCACTGCCTACTGTTCTCCCTTCTTAGAGGCCCAGCCGCCAAGCAAGAGAGACCCCAGAGCAGCTGGTGGAGCCAGCAGGCTCTCTAGCTGGTCCCTCAGGGCTTTGTGTCGTCCCAGGCCATGAGTCAGAAAAGCTTCATTGTGATCCCAACCCAGTGAACTACAACTTTTGGGGTCAAGCAATTGCTATGACTAATCCTCACACACAAGGTGCCGAGTCGGCTCTGGGAAAGTGGCGAAAGAGGCCAAGTCTCTTTGGAAACCTCCCCTGGCCCCCCCGGGGATACTCCCTCCGCTCCGTACCCGCACACCAGCGCTCCTCAACCCCAAGCTTGCCCTTTGCTTGCAGCTGGTGGCATCTGGGGGAGCATTTGCTGGGAAATTCAGAGTAGGAGGGTAACAGCAGTGCCAGGGAGGGGAAACCCCACAGCAGAGCGAGGGCGGCCTGGCTTTTTGCTCCCGCACGGCCATCAGCTAGTTGTATGGCCATCAACAAATCCTCCCCCTCTCCGGTCTCCGTGTTCTGCCCTGTACGATGAGAGGCTTGTGCTGGGTGTCTCTAGGTTTCTCTGCACCCCGAGAGGATTAGGAGGTACTGCTTCAACCATGGGGTGCTTGCATCATAAAGAAAAGCACTAAAAAGGGTAAGCCTTAGCCCAAACCGTTGGGGCCCCTGTGAAGAAACGTCAGGGTCAGGCATCGGGAGCGCTGTGTGGGGAGGAGTTGGGCCCACAGCATGAGATGCAGCCTCCGCAGGCCCTCTGAGCAGGTCCAAGCCTGACCTGTGGCCCCACGCTGAGGTGAGCTGAGGGGCCAGGGCCTGGGCCAGACCAGCGCACATGGGCCATCTCAGCTGTAGGATCAAGGATCTCGATCACCCCAGTGGGCATCACGCCTACCCTTCCACTCCCACCCAGACACACAGAGAACTTCCTCCAGGCACCCCTCACCCCACCCCACCCCAACTCATGCAGCCCTTGGTTCCTGAGGGAAGTGAGGCTCCTCCTACTCTCTCCAGACAGCTGTCCTCATTCAAGCTGGTCACCGGCCCCTACTGTACAGAGGGTCCCCTCTCCAGTCCCACCCTCCACCGGAACCAGGGCCTGGGCCTTCTCCGGAGCCAGTTTTCCTCAGAGAAAACTGCTCAAACATTGACAAAATAATGGCACAAGACTGAAGAATGGGCTTCACCTTAGGAAAGCCCTCACCTGTGAGTCAGGACCTTGGGCAGATGAAGAAACAGAGGCTTGCCGAGGGCAAGGGGCTTCCTCCAGGTCACGGAAGTGGGGTTGGGGCTTAAACTGGGGCCTCAGAGTGAACACCCAGCCTGTTGGCAAATAAGCTGTATAGTTTTGAGGTTGAAAGGCCAGAGCGGAGGCCCCCCCAGTCCCCTCCCCCTCATCTGTACATGGGGATCACGCCATCCTTCCGGGGTCTGATCTCATGGGGTGCTGTGGAGGAGCTCACAGGGTCATGGATCCACATAAAAGGTACTTATTGTCAATATGGTTGTCATTGTTGTCACTTATTACGATGCCCACGGTAAACACGATCCTCAGAACCTCAGGTGCCCAGCCCAGGACCTCATGAGAGGCCCCCAGAGTGGCCCCACCTAGCAGGTGACCTTCCCCCAGTACCCGGGAAGCTGTCCTGCCTGGGCTCTGATGCTCGTTCTCTCTGAGAGCCCTCTCCTTTCTTGTGGTTCCGTGTTTGAAAATCCCTCTGTCTTCCCAGCCACCTTCTGACCAGAAAGGCCCAGGCTCCCTGCCCCTCTGTGCACAAGAGTGACTTTTGCTAAAAAGCAAACATCACTGGGGCACCCGGCCCGTGGTTTCAGGCTGTGCGGTTTACCTCATGACGTCATCTTCCTTCCTCCAGATAAACCAGAAGAGACTTCACTGCTCCAATGTCACTGGTCCTGGAGGAAATGGGGCCTTCACGGACTCCTCGTCTGAAGGTTCACAGAGAGCAGATGGGCGGTGGCTCCACCAGGGAAGGCACCCACAGGCCTGGCCCAGGGGCAGGGTGACCTCTGATGGCTGCAGGGCATCTTCCGGTACCTCTAGCAGGCCTTTGGTTAGCGTAGGCTCGGGCAGGGCTCTCTAAACGTGGGAATCCGGCACAGGTCAGGAGCTGGACCGCACGGGCCCCACGTGACAGAGCACTCAACTCCAATCCACCATCCACACAGGGCAGAAGGACAGTAGCAGCCTGAACCTGGGGAGACAGTCCCCTTTCCTCAGATCAGGGCAATGCCCCCTCCCCAATCTCCTTTGCTGCTGACCGGACAAGGGGTGAGGTATGCCAGGGCTGGGGGATGCCAGGAAGGGGCAGCTTACGTCTGTTGAATACCTGCCTTGTCCCAGGCTCTGTGCTTTTATTATCTCATTTAATGTTCCAACAAGTCTTTGAAGTAGGTAATGCATAGAGTGCTCAGTTGACTGATGACAGACCCAAGGCTCAGAGACGTTTGGGATTTGCCTGAGGCCCCATTTAGCAATGGGTCTGGCAAGACACTGGTGTTCAGGAATGTTTGCTACGTAGAAAGGAGCCAAGATGCTACCTTTTCTCAGAGAAGCAGATGTCTCTGGGGCGCAAGGACAAGACTGTTTCCCTTCCACATGCACTGGCATCCACAGTGAAGGGGCTCAGACTGAGCCAGGGCCTCCTCAGGAATTTGGCCGTCAGGCCGTCAGGCTGGGACTGCTGATGGCCAGAGACACACAGCAGCATTGCCATGCAGATCCCTCTCCACTCCTGGGGAATGGGTCCAGATCCCTCTCCACTCCTGGGGAACGGGTCCAGATCCCTCTCCACTCCTGGGGAACGGGTCCAGATCCCTCTCCACTCCTGGGGAACGGATCCAGATCCCTCTCCACTCCTGGGGAACGGGTCCAGATCCCTCTCCACTCCTGGGGAACGGATCCAGTGGGGCCCCATTTCCTTCTACTTGATCCAAATTCTTATTGCGCCTCTGCCCTGCGCCAATCATGCTCACCATGCAGGGATGTTTGGGGAACAGAGAGGCTGGCCAGAGGGGAGAGAAAACAGAGGCAAAAAGATAGGGTTCCCATCCTCAGGGAACTTGCACTCTTTTCAGGAATAATGGCAAGAACAATGGCCACCACCGCCAGCCCCATAGTGTTCTTAATCACTGTATTTGCCCTATGATGTATTCCTTTGTACCAAGCCTGTCACACACATGTCTCCTTTAATGCCTGTTCAAAACAAACTGTAAAGTGGCCATTATTCCCATTTTATAGATGAGGCCACTGAGCTTTGGTCTCTTGCCCAAGGTAGCGAGGTAGGAAGCGGCAGAGCTGGGATTCGCATCTGGGACTGTCAGATGACAGGACCATGGTCCTGCCCACAGAACACCAATAACTCAGACCCGAAGCAGAAGGACCACATTCCCAAACTGCGTACTGAGTGGCTGAGGATTCAGGGGAGCCAGGGCCCTGGGAAAGGCAGGCAGGACTTAGACCGGCAGGTACAAGACAAGGGCATGTTCAGCGTGGGGCTCGTGGTTCGTGTAGACTCATGAGGAGCAGCAAACAGTTCCTTTGGGACAGAACCCAGGGAAGGGGTGCTTTTGGAGACAGAGACCAAGGCCAGAGCAGAGCAGACTGGGTGCTGGGTGATAACTGCTATACCCTAGGTCAAGCTCGGCCTCCTTGCAGAAGCCTGTGTCCTTGAGGTCAAAGGTCAGTGCAGGCGAGAGCTTCTCCAGCCCTGTGTCACCCTCCTCTGCTCTCCATCCACCTCGCGTCCCTCCCTGAGGTCCAGAGGCCTCCCTGGTCAGCTGTTGGGACCAAGCCTTCCAGAGAGGAAGGCCCATTCGGCTCAGAGGCTGTGGGGTTTGTGGGTGGAGCCTGAGACCCGGAGAGTAATCTGATCTGATAGAGCCCGTGTGGGTGGTCTCCCCCCGCCCCCCCACCAAGTCGGAGGGAGCCAACAGGGCCCGCTCTGTCCCTGGCCTGGACTCCTAGAGCTCAGTCCCCAGTAGGCTTGGAGTTCATGTTGCAGGCGGGGCTGGCTGCAGAGCCTCCAGAGGCCCCAGACACTGTCCCCAAAGCCATTGCTGGTCAGCATGAGACATTCCTAGGTGGCCACGGCTGCTGGCTGGCCCTTTGTGTCGGTGCTCCCTGTGGGGGTGGCGAGGCCTTCCCTGCACCCCTGGGTTTCACTCCACAGCCAGAGCTCTGGCAGCTCCCCTCTGCCTCTGGCCCCGGCCCCCCTCTTCCCTCATCAGCCCATCTTCTGCTCCGCCACCGTCACGACGTGGGCCTCAGCGAAGTGGCTCTCTGGGAGCCCAGAGTGGAGGCAGGCGGGAGCCTCAGCTGGACCGCCAGGCCCGAGGCTGGCTCCGGGGTGGAGAAGGGGCCGGGCCAAGGGCGGCGAGCCTTGAGCAAAGGCGCTGGGGACGGGTTCTGAGCCCAGCTCCCCCTTGCTCACGCTCCTGGCAGGAGGCCCAGGCTCAGAGCCGGCCTCACAGGCTGATTCGTGACTGAGAAACTGCCTCCTGGGCCCTGCTCTGGGTGGGAGGGGCCTGGGAAAACCAAGTTGTTGGGCCTTCGTGGCCCTGTGGGGCCTGCCCAGGCTGTGTGTGGCGACTCAGGAGGCACGGGAAAGCCATTTTCTTCATTAAGCATCTGGGTGGAGATTGCAGGAATCAGCAGGAATGCTTTTCCAATTATCCAGACTCGGGCTGGTGGCCGGGCCCCAAGGGAAGCAGGTTTGCCTCCCTCAGTCCTTTAGAATGCCCCCTGCTCTTCCTCCTGGTGTGGTAATTGATTGGGGCTGCTGGGGCGGGGGGGGCGTTTTCCATCCTGCCTTGCCATGCACCTGCCCAGCTGCTGCCCCTGGCTCTGGAACCTGGGATGAGCAAGATCCCCAGGACATGGTTGCCGTCCCTGCTCTGGACCAGCTCACAGCCAAGCATGAGTAACACAGGGGCCAGAGATGAGGGCAGCCCTGTGTGCTGGGGCTGCTGTCGCTGTCACGACACCCCTAGGTGGCCAGGACGGCCACCCCTGACCAGCACCCCTGACCGCTCCGAAAGCCACCCATCCCAGCACTCTGCATCCTGGCTGGATGCTGCCCGACGTCTGCTCTCAAAGAGCACGACGCCCACGTGCAGCCCCGTCCCCTGGGCACTGCTCCCTGCTTCCCCGTCCCAGCTCTCAGCCCGGGAGCCCTGGGCGCGGGGCCTCGTCTGTTCGGCTCATCAGCCTCCGAGGCGCCGAGCCTGCAACCCGGCTAGGGGTCCATGTGCTGTGTTCGCTAAGGGTGGGCCCGGGGTGGGTGAGGGTGGAGCGGGCAGTGCCAGGGACTGCCGGGCCAGGCAGGGGCAGGAATGGGGGTGGCAGAGAGCGTGGGGCCAGGAGGCAGATTTGGGAAGGGGAATAAACCGGACCAGTGACTGGGGGGGATCTGGGGACGAGAGACAGTGTGGAGCTGTCTCTCAGGCCATTTAGGGGTGCCCTCAGCCTGGGCCTGCGCTCTCACCTCCCAGCTGCAGAGGATCCCCACCCCCCCGTCCACTTCCAAGGTGGGAGGAGTGGGGTCATGTCTGCCTGGTGCAATCGCTCTGCAGGGTTGGAGCTCTAGAAACTCACACTTGCTCTGCTTGGAATGAAAATCATGAAAAAATCCAAACACCCGAAAGGGCTAACTGAAGAGTATCCCGATCCCCCATGAGCCCACCACTCAGCCTCAACACTCAGCAGCATGTTCTCATCTTTCCTACTTCCCATCCCACTTTTTTTTTTTTTAAAGCAGTACCAGACATCAGATAATTTTACCCATAAATACTTCAGTTTTTATCTCCAACAGATTGTGCTTGTTTGTCTGTTTTACATAACCACGATGCCGAGCCTTAGCAATTGTTGGTAACGTTAATGATGATTTCTTCACATGACCTAAAACACAGCTCAGGCTTAGCTTTCTCTGGTGGTCTCATCCTCGTAGAAGTGGCACACTGATTTCTAGGACAGGGGAGACTGTCACAGCAGGTCACATCACAGCCTTCAGCTCAGCCTGGCTCAGCAGTATCTTCCTAAAGCTCTCAGCCCCATGTCAGGGGCTGGGCTACATCGGTGACAGAGCCAGCCCCTGCCCCCGAGGAGCGCGACGTGGCCACTGCCAGAAGAGGAGTCTTCCTAGACCAGGCTGGATCCAGGAAGACATGACATCTTCTCCTGCCTCCCAGCATCCTCAGAATCAAGTCATGGGGCTCGGAGGCCCTTTAGCAGGGCCCACGTCAACCCCTGGGCCCTTTCTCACCACTCGCCCTCTCTAAGCACCCTGTGCACCAGCCTGCTGGAGGGATCGAGCCTGTCCCTTGGCCAGAATGCTCCTTTTTCTCCCATCCTCCAGGCTCCTCCTGCTCATTGCCTCTTCTGTGACCAGCCCGGGGTCGCTGGTGTGTTCCCAGCATAAACCCCCGTTCCTGCTGAGATGACTATTCAGTATGTCTGGGGTTTTCCAAAGGGCAGGACTGTGTCCCTAGTGTTTCATACGCAGCCAGCCCTCCACAGTGGATGCTCTGTATGTTTGCTGTATGACCTAGGTGTGCAAGTGAAAGGGTGAGTTCGAAGGAGAACGAGTCAGTGGAAGAAGAGAGGAACACCCGGGAACATGTGGGAAGGAGGGGTGCTCCCCCAGAGCCGCTCCGTCCATCTTCCGAAACCGGAGAACGGTGGGAGCCAGAGAGCGCTGGAGCGGCTTGGCTCCCAGTAGAGAAGAGGTCTCCTGCCCCTTCCCATCAGTGAGGCCTGTACTGTCTAGTGTCCTGTGTCGCTGGCTCTCTGAACCCCCGGGGCCTTTTCCCTCCCCGGGGCAGGCTGGGAACAGGCCTGGGGAGCTCAGCGCATGCCCAGAACCCTGCGCCTGCTGGTGGGGTCTGTTTGCACATGGTCATCTGGTTTCAATCCAGTGAAATCTTAAAACTTTCCACGGGAACTTCTTCTATTTTGAACTCCTCCCGGATGGGCTGGACAGACTAACCCGGAGCAGGCTGTGAGCTCCCGAGCAGCCTCTGGGGGAGTCGCTGCCTCCGGGGGCCCCACCAGCAGGAGCAGGCCTTGCTGGGGGCGCTTCAGGATTTAGGCCCAGCCCCACCTCACACTCGCTGGGGACCCTGAGCCAGTTCCTTTCTCCTTCTGGGCCTGACTCTCCTCGTCTAGGCAAAGCAGGATTAATGTCAAGCAGCCAGACTGCCTGCCTGCAGATCCTGACACCACCCGTAGTTAACTATGGGACTTTGGCAATGTGACCGAACCTCCCAGGCTTTGGTTCCTTCATCTATAAAATGGAAATAAGTTGAGTTGCCGGGAGGACATAAGTCAACACGGGTGAAGTGCTTAGCGCCATGTCTGGGGGATACTGCGAGGCCTACGCTAAGTGTTGGTTACTACACAGCCATGATTTCTTATCTGAAACTTTCGGCCATTTCTGTATCAGAGATTATGGTTACATGTGTCTGAGTGTTTAGAAAGGTAATATCACGCATATTCCAATATCACATCTAATCCGGGGAGGCCTTGGCAGCACCCTGTGATCAAACACATGGGTATTTCCTCATCAACAACTATGAATATTCACCCTAAGTGGGAAAAAGAAAGACTACAGGTAGCCTGATGTTTGATGGGGCCAGGTTTTGCTGCCAAATAAGTTATTTTAAAAACTGGGGGTTTTTAGTCCTTTGGGGAGTTTGGGATCGGGGACAAGGAATTGGGGGACCTGTATTGTGATGACCAGGATTTGTCGAGGAGGAAGTGCAGAAATGTGTCCCCTTGCGCTGGGGCAGCTCTGATACCAAGGCCAGCCCACTGTGGGGGCAGCGGAAGGGGGGGCGGGGGCTGGGCACTGCTCTCCTCCTGCCCAGCCGGGCTGCTCATTACCACCTGCCCTGGAAAGCGTTCCAGGCAGGCAGGGCCTCCACTAGGCACCTGGCACCTTTGCACAAATTCGAGTAAGGCATGCCTCCCTGCAGGCTCAGCACCCAGAGATAAGGCTTGGCAAAGAGAGAGCAACTCTGCACGCAGAAAAGGCATCTCTTCCTCTGGGCAGGGAACACCAGCAAGCACCAGCCTGGCCGGGTGGCCCTGCAGCTGATGGGCCGCCGCAGGGTCGACCTCCCCCCGACCCCATCTGGATGTGCTCTAAAGGCCTGCCTGGGTCTGAGAGCTCATGGGTAACATAAGCTGCCCAGGGCATGCAGCAACAGCAGAAGGAACACCTCAGGTCATGCGGTCTATCTGGAGGCACTGGACGCTGATTTGTGAGCCCATCTGCCCCTCCCCTCTCCCAGTTTTGGCCACTTGGGCCAAGGGACACAGGCTCTTGTGTGGGGAGGGGGAATAAATTCCTTTCATCTCAGAATCCAGGTGAGAATCCTGGGCTGACATCCCCATGGGGTCACCCTGCCCCTGTCCTGTGGGCGGAAGCGCTGCCCTGGACATTTGCATAGAACCTCAGCACCTACAGATCCACGCCACAGACCCCGATCTGATATTCACGGGAGTCTCATTCCCCCTGTCTCGTGTCTCAATAAAACCAGGCTTGGAGGCAGAGTGACTGGCCCAAGGTCACACGGCAGCAGTGGGCAGAGCCCAGATTTCCTGCCTCTGTGTTTAGTGTTCTCTGGGCCACACCTCACTGCCTCTGGGTCCCCACCTCACAGCTATCAGTGGCCTTCCAGGGACACCTCCCCGGCTGGCTGTTGTGGGTGCTGGGGGAACATTCCCGGCCAAAGGCAGGTGCCGGCAAAAGCTGGGCCCCAGCCCGGGTGGGAGCCGGCCCCCAGGTCCCAGCCACGCTGGCGGGGGAGGCCTCCTCTGTCTGCTCCACCTCTGGCTGGGGAAGTCCCCCTCCCTGGGTGCCCGAGGGTTAAACACAACACCTCAGCTAATAATAAAATATAAAGAGCAAACAAGACAACAGCAGGGGTGGATAAAGGAGATTAATGCTTATAAAAGTGCTTTGAGCCCCTGGAAGAAAGGAGACACCAAACACAAAGCTTCATTCCCCGGCCTTCGGTCACTGGTCACTGTCAGGTGTCGAGGGAAGCTCTGAGCCTCACGGTGGAGGAGGGAGGGGAAGGGCAAGAGGAGAAGCAAGAGAAAGGAGGAGATGGAGGGGGTGTCCAGGCATACCGGGCCGAAGACAATCACCTGTCACGTCCACAGCTCATGGCATCCTGCGAGGAAGAGGGGTGGACACCAGCACAAGTGAATGGTCTTGCCCAAGGTCACACCGGAAAAGCAGAGGGAGGCCAGCAAGGCCCCACCAGCTTGGGCCAGAGCTGGCACATGATGTACAAACAGCATGGTGGGGAGGCTAGCCCGTCCACGGGGGCTCAGAGCCAGGCCAGAGCTCTGGGAGGTGAGCCCTGGCCCACTGTGGCTGAACACGTGCGGCAATCCCACACAAGGGTAAGGGCAGCCCCAGTGGGGGGCTCTGCGTGGGCCAGGGCCAAGGACCAGGTGGGAAGAGGTGGGAGCCCAAAGCAGGTGCCAGGGGCCCCTCAGGAATGAGAGCAATTACGAGGAAACACTTCCGGGTCCCACACCAGCCCCTGGAAACAAAAGCAGAATGTCAGCTCCCAGGCCAGGCAGGAGGAAAGTGAGCCCAGAGCAGGGCCAGCACCCTGGGTGCCCAAGCCCCCTCCTGCCCTGCCCTAGGCAGAGGGGCTCTCCAGTAGTCTGAGCTATAGCCACTACCCCATCTGGCCAGTGATCCTTTCCAGAACTGCATCAAGTCTGCAGGTGGTCCCCACAGGGCCTGTGAGCAAACTGCAGAAAGGTGCCCCCATCTGGGCAGCTGTAGCCCTAAGCACAGGCTTGCTGAGGACATGGGGTCTGGGGCGATGCTTTAACCCCATCCCCCCCTTCCTTACTGTACAGGGTGATCCTGACCCGGACGGTGCCCTGCAGATCCAGGACCCTTCTGCTGTCATGGGGCCTCTGAGGTTTTCATCCCCATCTCACCCCTACCCTGGTCCTGATGGTGATGGGCCCTCCTGCTTGGTCCCTGCCGCGGCTGAGTCAGAGGCCCATGAAAAAAGAGTGATTTGGGAATCAGATCGGGTGTTAGCCTCATCCTGGATCCCTGTCCCTCTCTGGGCCTCCCTTTGCCCACCTGTTAGCCTTGGACCACATGGTCTTGGTGACCTTTAGAAGCCCGGACATTGGGTGACCCGCTGACAAGTGCCAGGGTAAAAGCTGCTCATGGCCCCGGGTAAGGCTGTCTGCCACCTGCCTTTCCTGTAGAGGACGGGAGCAGAGGCCCAGGGGTCTGAGCGCTGGCCAGGGGAGAGGCAGGCGGGGGGTGGGGGAGGATGTGGGTGTGGGGAGTGCAGGAAGGGCTGGGCTGCCCGCCAGACCCACTGCCTGGGTCTCCTGTGTCACAGGTAGATGCTCAGAGCTCATGCTGGGGGGGACACCATGACCCTTCCCAATGTGGACGATAGCCCTGGATCCTGTGGGTGTGGCTCCTCTCCTCTTGCACTCAGGCCCCGTCCCCCTCACTCACCCCTAACCTGTGGCCTCGGAGAGGGAGCCTAGCATCCTACAGTCTGGGGGCTGCAGACCCGAATTCTAGTCCCAGTAGTGCCTATTAGGAGCCTGGGGGTCGCTCTTTGGGGCTTCCATTTTCTTGTCTGTACAATAGGGATGCCAATTTTTACTTCTTAGGGTCGATGTGAGGGCAAGGGATGGTGTGGGCAGGGGTCTGACCCCGGGGTTGGCTGGCATGGAGGAGGACGCTCACCAGCCGGGGGTCAGCATCATCAGCCCGCCGCTGGGCCAGGTGCCAGGCCTCAGCTGACTCCCCTGCCGTTCTGCCCACCTGGGAGGCTCTTTCCTGGCTCCTCCGAGTCAGAAGCCGTGGGGCAGACAAGTACCACCTCTCCCCTGTTACTTTTTCTGATGTCCTAGCTGGAATCTGTCTCAAGAGCCCCTTTTACCTCCACCACAGACCCTCTGTCTTTGAGAACATCCTTGGAGCAGAGTTGTTCTCTGTTCTCTGTGTGGGTGTTGGAGAACAGGTCTCTTGGAGGTGACTGATTTCTCAGTGCCCAGCACAGAGCCTGGCACACAGTAGGTGTTCTAGAAGAGAGACCCCAACACTGAGGCCGGGCCCTTCCCAGGGGAAGTGCAGGGAGTCCTGGCCAAGGGGCTGGGGCTGGTGCCCCGGCTGTGAGTGAGCTGACCGGCAGTGAGGTCGTAAGCGGGCCCCTGCGGCCACCCACGCTGGCCAGGTCTAGACATGGGGTGGGCTGAGGGCTCCTTAATGACAGTAATAATCGCAAGAGCAGCTCCCATCCACGGCTGCTTATTATATGGCAGGCATGTTATGTCCATTACTCGTCCAATCAGCACAACCAGCCTGTTAAGTACGTGCTATTATCATCCCATTTTACAGACAAAGTAACCGAGGTTCACAGAGGTGAAGGTCAGGTAGCCAGAGTGGAGCTTAGTGAGCATTTTTATTTCAGGCTCCAGATGTGGGCTCATAACCCCAACGGTGGGGGGGGGGGAGCGGTTCTGGACTGTGTTCCCGCCAAGCCCCCTGGGTCTCCCATCGGCCCTGGCTGGTAGAGGTTGGCAGAGGAGGGCATCACCCCATCCTCTGAGGCCCTGACACCTTCCCTTTGGTCTCGGAGCTCCTCCTACCCCTGCGCCCCCACGTCTGGACGGACGCGGGTTTCAGGGCTCTCCGTGGGGCCCCCACCCAGGCCTGCCCCAATGCTACCTGCCCAGGCTGCTTCCGTTCCCAGGGCTGGAAGCCAGGAGGTGAGGGCAGAAGGACTCCGGCTCCTGGCGGCTCCCCGCTGCGGCCTGGGCACCAGCGGCCCGGCTTCTCCTGCTGTGTGCCTGCTGGTGTCAGAGCCTGAGGGGCTGTCATCAGAGCTTTTCCCATTTTCCATCTCTTCCAGTTCCCAACTTCCCAGAACCGCCTCCGGCTCCGGTGCCCTCCCCCGCCGCACCTGGAGCTGAGATGCTGTCACAGGTTCCAGCTTAGGCTGCCCCTGCCCTTTGACCTCCAGCCACCACGCTGATGAGCCTTCCTGAAATGCCGCTTCGATCCTATCCCTCCCCCCGCCCACTAGCCTGCAGGGGCTCCCTCTTCTTCCAGCAGCAGCTAGATACCTCGGCCTTCCTGGGCTGACCGTTTCTCTGACCCCCTCACATCTCCTCACGCCCCATCTCCCCTCATTCTGGAGGCCCAACGCCCTCCTCGTTGTCTTACCAAAGGCACCTACCTCAGTGCTTCCTCTGCCCCTGCCAGATCATTCTAGAACATTCTCCCATTTTCCACTGCTCTGAAGTTTTTGAGGCGTGAAATGGCCCATCACCATACTCATTTTTACCCCATGGCTCGCTGACTGGCTGCCCTGCATTCGGCTTGCCCAAATGCCTTTCCTAGAGTAGGTTTAAGTAATTATTCACAAAATATATTTATAGTAGGGAAACTCATGAAATAGTTCAAATGGCCAAAAAGAAGGGAGACGGTATGTGAACTAGGGAGGAACATGAGGTAGATATTCCAAAGATGGTTGTGAAGACCGTAGCAAGACGGCAACTACTTAGGAAAGAGTGTTAAAAAGCCAAACAGGATACACAAGTGTTTTATATTGTTTCTGAACATGTTGAAAATGAATAGCTGGCGTATCATCTCCTATCACATAGTAGGTACAAAATATTTGTTGCCCGCTGTTAAACACACATTAAATGTGGTTGTGTTAGGAGGATGGGTTGGGGGTGGTTTCTGTTCTTTGCTTCTTTCTCGGTGGGAAACAGTTTTGACGGGAATGACAGGGGGTCTGGAAGCTCGCTGCTGGTTATGGCTCCTGTGCAGCTCATGCCACCTCGGGAGGGCCCAGGATCCGGACAGCAGAGCTCCGGGGCAGGACTCAGCAGGGGACCCCGCTCGCCCACCGTGGGTCCTGCGGCACCACATGGGGGGAGAAGGTGGCCAGCGCCGTTCTCCCTCCCGCTCGCAGGTCAGGGCCAGGCGGCTCTGGGGGCGGGCGGAGGGCTGCGGGGTGTAAGCGGGACGGGCATCAGCACCCATTTCCTGCGCAGCTTGTGGTGTTTCCACCGCGTCCTCAGGGTACCTGCCCCGGGGCCCTGCCTGGCAGCGACAGGGACTCCGCAGTAAATGGTGGCAGTGACACGTTGCCATTCCCAGAGCATCCCCAGGCCCTCTCTGCCTTATTCTCATCACCAGCCCATGAAGAGGGCTCCTTATGGCACAGAGGAGGGAGAACGGGTGTCCCGTGCGATCCCAGGGCGGCCGGCCAGGACTCAGCCGGGCCTCCTTGCTTCACTGCTCTTCGCCTGCCACGTCTGGATGCTCTGGAGTCGAGGACCCACTCCACTGGGTGCGTTCCCTGGGGGTCGGCCCAAGGCAAGCCCATCCCGGGGCCTGGGGACGCAGCAGGTCCTGGGAGGGGAAGGAGGTCGACCGTGCCTTGCCCCTTTTACTTGCCTCCTTCAGCTCTTCCCTGAGCACCCTGGTGAAAGTGCACCCCCAGCCCCCTGCCTTACACTCAGCGTACCTTACGCTCCACAGCGTGGGGCGCATCTCGTTCGTGCTCTCTCTCCCCGCTGGGAACGGAAGCTCCACATAGGCAAGCATCCTGATGCTTTATTCACTCCAGTGCCTAGAACAGTGCCTGGCACCAAGTAGATGCTCAATAAATAACTGAACGCATGAAGGCACCAAGGTGGCTCAGTCGGTTAAGCGTCTGCCTTCAGCTCAGGCCATGATCCCAGGGTTCCCATGTTGGGCTCCCTGCTCAGCGGGGAGTCTGCTTCTTCCTCTCCCTTTACACCTCCCCCCCTGCTTGTGCTCTCTCTCTCTCAAATAAAGTCTTTTATTTATTTATTTGTTTGTTTGTTTAATAACAAGGGGGCTCGATCCCAGGACCCTGGGATCCTTCCCCTCCCAGGACCTGCTGTGACCCCAGGCAGACGCTTAATGACTGAGCCACCCAGGCACCCATAAATAAAATCTTTTTTAAAAAAGTAACTGAATGTATGCAAACTAGGCATCATGTTCTCCTCGGCCCAGCTGGAGAACCCACCAGGAGGCCCAACCACTGCCACAAGGCAAAGGGGTGAAATACTTTGGGAACCAAGAAGCTGAATCTGTGCCCAGCTGACCCCTCCTCTACGAAGCCCTCCCTGATTTACCCGGGCTGGAAGTAAGTAGTGCAGATCTGCTGCTCTGCCACATGGCTTATCACTGACCCCCCTGACACCCCCATGAGCAGTGGGAGTGTGTACTTGCCCTATCTTTCTGGCTCTTGGGGGGCAGGGTTGGTCTTATCATCTGTACAGTCCCAGTGCCAGAGACAGAGGGGGTGCTCCACAGATGTCTGTCGAATGCATACAAGGGATTCGATCTCTGCTTCTTCCTAGAAGCAGTTCCCACCTCTAGGCACACACGTCTACACCTGTTTGGTCTGTCCTAACCTGAGTCCCGACTCGTGGGCTCACCTGGGTCCTGTTTGCTCTAGGCCCATCTCGGTCAAGGCCTTCTGGCTTAGGATACCTCTGAGGTGTCCTTCTACAGCCTCTGCAGGCCTGGCCGCCCTTCCACGGGTGTGGGACACGAAGGCTTCTGGATGCCGCTACCCTGTCCAGCCCTGGTGACCTGCTTCTCACTCTCCGGGCTGCCCGTCAAGCCCGGGGTAGCGCACATGGGAGCACGTGGGAGAGAAGGGCACTGGAGAGGGGGCCCCGCGTCTGTCCACAGCTGTGGACGGTTAACGCCGGGCGTCCATCCTGCTTCTCCAGATAAACCGTGAACACCCCATGGCCCTCAGCCCAGGCTTTCCAACCGGAGGCCCAGAAGGCACGAAAGGGGGTCCATGACCGACAGTCAAGATTTTTAAGGAAGGCTAATGTTTATTGCATGTTTCCCAGAGAGAAGGAACCCCTGGCTAATAAAGTGTTCTAGTTTTGTCTGGAGACATGCCCATCCAGTGAGGTAATTTCCAGTCCCTGGCGTTCTTTGGAATCCCTAGCAAACCAGTACATGTCATTGGTTAAAAGGGGGGAAATGATTACTTAATAAGTGCCGTTTAATAAACAAAACCTTTGGAAAGCAGGGGTCTTGACGGAAGTGAGGAGCTGGGGGGCGGCAGGCCAAGCCGCTGGGCACAGGCTCACGGAGGAGCCCGGGGGTGGGGGCGACAGCTGGTAGGAGTGTTGCAGACACGGAGGAGGGGGCGGTGTCTACATGCCTGTCAGGGGCAGAAAAGGACGTGTTTTTGTGGTCAGCTGACGCTTCAGAGCCGGGATCTGGAAGGGAAAGATGGACTAAAGAAGAGGCCAGGCTTAACGTGGGCAAAATCTAAACAGCAAGACAGACAGACTTAAGGCAGACTTTTCTGGGCACTCACTGCATGCCGGTGCTGGTCCAAGCATCTCATGTGTCCCAAATCACGAAGCCCTTCTGCCAGGCCCGTGACGTAGGCAGGAGCCCCATTTTGCAGCGAAAGAAACTGAGGTCATGTGGCTTGCTCAGGTTCACGCCTCTAGTAAGTGGTGGGGGCAGCGTTTGACTCAGGCCAGCTGCCTCCAGGGCCCACGGGCCTCATCTCCCACAACAAGCCAATTAGCCAAGGGCTTGGTTTCCCTGAAGCGGGCTCCAGTCTGGAGAGTTCTGCCATTGCCGGCACTTGGAGCGGGCAAGGTCGGGGGGCTGCTGGTTCTGGGGGGCTGGGGTGACAACAGGCAAAGCAGAGGAGGTGCCCCAGGGGGCAGCCCGCGGTGCCGGCCCGTGCAGTGCGCGCAGGAAGGTGGGGGAGACAGGTGGAGGTGGCCGTCTGGGTTGTGCAAGCCGCCAGCCCACGCAGGCCGACGTTCCGGCTGCGGAGGGGACTCCTCACCCCACCTGGGCCTGTGCTTGACAGTCAGGAGTGGGCACTGAGCGGGGATAAGGGGTGTCGCAGTCATCTGAAGCCGGGCTGTGTGTGTGAGTGAAGGTAGAAGCCCCCGAGGAGCCTTCCCCCGGGGCCATCTGGCCACGGGAGGCCCACCCTTGCCCCAGACCTCATGTCCCCAGGCACAACACCAGCCCCCAGCTGGGCTATAAAGTGAGCCCACGGTAAAGTCCCTCCATAAACCTACTTGCACTTATGTACCCTGGGGAGGTGGTCCTCTTGTTCTGCGGGCATTGTTATACTCAAATGAGTTTTGGCCTACCCAGGAATTGCCCTCCGAGCCCTGCCGCCTGCCTTTGGCTCTCTGCAGTGGTGGCCCGTCAGCTCTCTGAAAGGGCCAGAGGACCAAGAAGGCGATGGATGCACAGGACCCAGAACAGGGCCTGGGATCTCAGGTGGTGCCCAAGAGGGCTTCCGTCACTATTAACACCCACACCACCACCTGATTTCTAGAGGGAGCCTGCTGCCTTCCTAGCTTCTTACTCTATCAGCACCTGCCCAGACAGCCAAAGGTCATCGGGAGCTGGGGAGTCCCGGCCAAAGCGTGATCACGGAGTGAAAGGGATGGATTTTCTTGGCTGGCCCCTAAACGGGCTCAAAGTGCACGTTCCAAAGAGAATCTCTGGAACGAAGAGACTTTCTGTAGAGGGACTGCTCCTTGGTGTCGTGGAAGACGCGGGTGGTGGGCTCTGTTCTGGAGGAATGCGAATCTGTCACACCTTCCACACGCCGTGCGGCTCCTCCCAAAGTGGCGCAAAGGCAGCTGGCCCAGAACCGGGAGGCTCATTCTGGTCCATTTCTGGGTTGCCTGTGGGGTTACTTTTATTGCTCCTATTAGTCAGAACTCATCGTGACCCCAAGCATGTAAAGTGTGGCTCTTCCAAAGGGGTCAGAGATGAATGGAGGAGAAATGTGGAGCCCTGAAGAAGGAGAGCATGATTTATGTTATGAAATAACCCTTGGAGTGCTTTTGTATTTGCTCTGGAATCAGTTCATGGATCCTGTGCCTTTGGAAGTACCCTGGTGATCTTCCTTAATAATTGCCACAACTGTGTTCATCTCATTTCCCCCAGATACTAGGCCATTATTCCAACCAAGTGTGTTTTGGACTTTAACCTGAGAATATGGCACAAAGTCAGAGTTTTTCCAACTGTGGGGCTGGCCCTGGCTCACTCATCTGAAAATCAGTGGGTATTTATGTATATTTATGTAGCCACACAGGCCTGCCTATACAGACTGCTTCAGAGCATCCTTTAGTTGAGCACACACAGACATGCAGAACCCTCTGTGCTGAAGTCTAGTCTTGGAACCAGCAGACCTAGGCCTGACTCCTACTTCCACCTGATCTCGGCCCCACCCAACCACCCCAAGCCCCTCTCCTGTGGAAAATGGCAAAAACCAGGATATGAATGTCTTATACACAGTAGATGCTCAGTAAATCTCCCTCCATTTGGAGAAGCTGGATAAGGGAAGTGGAAAGAAACGGAGCGTCCCGGGCTCATTGCCTTTATGTCCTAAGGAAGGGGGACAGACAGGGAGAAGAGGAGGAAGGGAGGGAAGGAAGGAGAGAAAGTAGCAGGGCCTTATGTAAGTTATTTAACCTCTTTGAGGCTCAGTTTCTTTATCTATAAAATGGGGATAATAAGCTACCTCATTTAGTCGTTTTGAGGATTGAAAAAGACAGTGTATAAAAAATAGCCAGCATGGAATGTCATTTATAGCTTGATAAGGGTAGCTACTGTCTTGACCAGCCACCCAGCACCTGTTTCTCTTTGGCATCTGGTCTACCCCCTAACGTTTACTCTACTGACGCTGCACGTAAGCACTATAGACACATAAACAAAAAGCTGAGGTCTCTTTCCACTTTCATTTTAAAAAGCACCGATGCATTGATGACGCCGTGAACAGCACTAGACGTCATCTGACCACGAGGTGATGTTTCTAACATTGGCGCTAAGGAGAACCGTGGGACGGGCCAGTCCCCAGGAACTAGGGCAGGTTCTGGGACTGCGCTATTTATAGGCCCAGACAAGAGGCAAACCGAGTGTGGTTATTTCTCTACCAAGGCTGGGCCTCCAAAACAAGAGCCTGTGGTCGTCAGGAACCAAAACTGAGTCAGAAGCACAAGTCACCTGTGCCGCTCAGTTTTCCCTGAGAGAGCAGGTGCGGGGTGAACAAGCAGGTCACTGCGGCGTTTGCTCTCCAGCGCTCCGCGGAGCCTGAAGTCCCACCGCCCCAGCCTGGGGGGGTGGGGAGGGGTGCGGGGTGGGAACTCCCACAGAGATTTCTCATCTCTCATTCACTAAAATCCAGGTGACTCGTCGCTTGTCTTCCTAGTCATCCAGAAAGGGTCACTCTTCCAAAGGCCACATTCATTGGCAAGACTTCTTAACAGGGGCATTCTGACTTTTCAGAAAAAGGCCAAAGTCAACATCGGAAAATCATTTTTCTGGTCCGCAGTAATAATAGCCACTATTGGTCAAACTTTCCCGTGTGCCAAGCACCCTACTTGGGGCTTTACGTACAATTCTGATTTTATTCTCAACAACCCTAGGAGGCAGGTATTTACTGCCATTTTACAGATGAGGAAAATAAAACTGACAGACATTGAGTGAAGACCCGCCCTGGGGTCTACTCACCCCAGCGGGGGCTCCCACAACCACCCTCCCTGCTCTTCCCAGGTCTGCACCCAGTGATCTCACGCTGGTAGCTGGAAATCGGTCACAGTGGGAATATTTACACCGTGGAAACCGGCCAACAGTATGAATTGGGCCCTCCTGTTTTTCTTGTCCTTTTTTAAACCGCTGAAGAACTGTTTGTTAAATATTCGCCAGCCACTAAGTGGGCAGAGCTCGGATTCAAATATAAGTCTCTGTCCTCAAGTTCATGCTCTTTCCAGTTCATTCCCAGGAGCAAAGCGGCTCTCGCGCGCGGAGCTGGGTCCTCAGGCAACCGAGCAGCTGGGAGAGGGCTCAGCGCTGGCTGCCCAGGTCCCCCCAGGAGGTGCCCAGGTATTATTAGTCAACACATCGGAGTCCTTCTCCTTGTCTGTGCTGAGCCAAAGATTCAGCTGAAATTACACGGGCTGGCTAAGCTGGCGACAGGATTTACGAGGTAATAATAATGTGCTCTCCTATATGGCACTTTTCTTCTTCAAAGCATTTTATACTCATTTACTAATTAGTCCTGTGCTGCACTCTATGCGGGTACGATGCTCGACGATGGGCTGAACTAGCGAGAAGTGTTTAAAACCACACAGGGGACTGTCACCCTTTACAAGCACCCCCGGCTTCTGTGGCTGGTGGGGGTGGCGCTAAAGCTCACAGGTGCGGGTTTTGAATCCATGACACTGGACACACGAGGCGGCCATTGTCACCTTCTGGTGTTTGGTTGCCTCCTAAGAAAATCAGCCCCAAGCCTCGTCCTGCGGTAAGGGGGATGAAAGTCCGTTTAAAAGGCAGAGAATCCTCACGCTCACAAACCTATACAGAGCAGGTCATCCTGCGCTGGGAAAGAACACCGAAGCGTCAGTGTGTTTTACGGCCAGGACGTGGACGTACTGAGCAGTAGCGCCGGGTCCAGCGCCAGGAGCCTGGGCTGAGTCCCAGCTCTGGCGCTGACTGGCTGGTGGCCGTGGGTGACTCGCTTCACCTCTCTGATCGCGTCTCCTCATGGGTAGGACGGGGGCCGCACGCCCGCTTGCTTACTTCACAGGTCGGCTGTGAGGTGCTCTGAGGTCAGGCGGGTGACAGCCCTTCCCGGTCAGTGTGCCTGCTTGGCAGATGTGTGGGTGTGTCTCCGACGGGCCGGCCGGCCTGAGTGTGTGTGCACCCCCCGCCCCGGGTCACACTACCCACTACTGGTGGCCATCACGTCTGCCGGGCTATCTGAAATGCCAAGGGTCCAGGCCAGCCACGCGACCTCACCCCGTCCCCACATCTGCCAACCGCCCTCGGCTGGAACTGGTGCTGGACTCCCCTGCTGGGTCTGAACCACACCCTGATGCAGGCAACTCTTGGCTCTGGGGGCCGCGAGCCCCATCCGTGCCCCTCCATGGAGGGGGCCCCTCCATGGCCACAGCAGTCCTAAGTGACAGTGTCATGGGGCGGAGGGAGGGACGCTTGGCACACAGCTGCGCTGAGGTTGAGTGGGCGGTCGGCTAGCCAGGGGCAGCAGAGGCTCCAGGGTGGTCAGCTGGCTTAGGGCTCGGAGGAATCACCTGGGGAGGGTTATCAAAGTCCCGATGTCCCAGCCCCAACTGGTGAAGAACTGGTTCAGCAGAACTGCAGGGGCGGCCTGAGCAGCAGTGCTCGAGACAGCTCCCCGGGGGGCTCCCGAGGAGCTGAGTCCTTGTACGACACAGAGAAGGGGCTCCCTCTAGGTCACACAGCTGGCTAAGGGCACAGCTGGGGTGTGGACCCAGGGCACTGGACTTTCCTCTGTCATGAGAGTTCCCAGGGTTCCGGGGCAGGGGGCAAAGTACCCACACCGAGTAAGAACCCAGAGCTGGGCAGTCGTCCAGCTGGTAGCCAGCAGGGGTGGTCTGTCCAAGCTCTTCTGCCTCCCGGGAATATTCCTGGGTGCTGGAGGACACAGGAAGGAGAGATAGCCCTCCGTGGTCCCGCCAAGGGCCCTGAGCTGGCTCCCTTTCAGGCTCACACGGTAAAACCGGGTGCCACGAACCACAAGGGGAACCAAGAGAAAGGTGAGAGGCCTGGTAAACCCGACAGGTGCACTGGGGCTTCACCTCTGCCTGGGAAGGCAGGAGGGCTAGGGAAGCGCACAGGCCAGGCAGGCCAGCTGATCGCTTCTCTCCCCTCTGTGCGCACGTCCCACTTCCCTACGTGGAAAGCCATCAGGATGCAACAGCGCTAAGCAAAACCGTAAGTCTTGTCAAGGGGTCAGCTTGGCTATCCTCAGCTTGTAAGCTAAGGGAAGTCGTGTGATAGTAAGGAGAGGCCTGGCCACCACCTCCAGGTCTGCTCCCAATTTGCCTGGAGGGTTTCTGTAGCTCTGGGGCCTTACTTCTCTCTATACACGTAAGGGAGCAGCAGGGGAGAGGGCCGGGGGTGAAAACGAGGGGAGTTCTCAGACTCCGTCTGGCTCTGACAATCCGTAAATACAGGACAAGCGGAACTTCCTCAGGGTATCTGCCCCTGCTCTGTTCCTGGATGGTGGCAGAGAGGCCTGAGCCCGGATGTCACAGATACGCCAGTGACGGCCCACAAGACCCAACCTCTGTCTTCCAGGTATGATGCGCTCAGGGCTGCAGAAGCCCAAAGAGCGCTCCCACCAGCCTAGCGAGGGCTGAGTGACGTGAGGGAGGGAAGGACGGATTCACTGGCCCATTCAGCAAACTTAATGACTGCCTCCGTGCATACGGCACACACACGGGGAGCTGCGGGGGGTGCTGGATCCCACGTGCTCCTGAGCACTGGCCGGGGGCCGGCAGGCTGGGTGGCTGAAACCATGCAGGATGGTCAGATTTGTTCAGGCAGCGCCTTTTCCAATGGAGAGCCGCCCCAAGTGGGAAATGCTGGGGAGTAAAACACACACACACACACACACACACGACACGAGTTTCAGGGAAAAATAAAAGCAAAGCGTGGTTTCATCTTAAGACTTAAACCCGGTCTCAGAGACAAAGGCTTTCCTGGAATAAGGGTGTGTGCATCTGTGATGTCTTACTTTCCCTGGAAAAATACTGTGTCAGAATTTGATTTTATTTCTTCCAACTAAGAAGTATACCGAAGGAAACAAAGAGGGAGCGACCAGCCGTGGGGGCTCGAGGATCCAGGTTAGCGCCAGCCCGCTTCAGTCTAGGCTCCAGGCGGGGCGTGCAAAGCTGCTGTGTGTGCAGAACGCTACCATGAAGGCGTTCCAAGCGGCTTCCAGGAAGCGGCCATATGTGCTGACCCGCATGTGGACACAGCAGTCTGGCTGGCCACCTCTCAAGACTGGTGTTTCCTAGAGCTTTCCATTGGCAAACGCTGCCTCCTGGAACTGAGGGACAAAGGTTTTGAAATAAGCCCTGGTGGGAAAGAGGGGGAGAAAAAAATTGCGGTTAGCACAAACAACTTGAAAAAAAGTGCAACTCAGAGCTTTCAACCTAACTCAGAACAGTTGTTATTTATTGTTCATGCATCTTGGGTTGGATTCCCCTTCCCTGCTGATGCAAAACCCTCTGGATTTTTCCAAGGGAGGTACAAGCAGTTCACTTCTGTGCTATTGTGCACGGATCTTTCAGGGGCCTGTATGTAGACCTTCCAGGCTGCCAGGTCCTCTTAGATGTCAGTACTCGGGCTCCCTCTGCCTCTCCCAGGCCAAAGACACGGGCCTGACCCCCGAGACAAGCCAGAGAGTGGCCAAGCCAGCCACCTCGTCGTTTCTTGACCTGAAATATAAAGAGAGTTGTACTCTCCACTCAGTTGGATCCTCGACTTCATACAGACAAAGAGGGTCTAATAAAAAGTATTTCTAAGTGTTCCACGGTCTCCATTTATTTCCAAACATACGTGTAGCTTGGGCTACTGGATAGAAAGCCAGGCTGGGTATCAAGAGAAGCTTCCTTGGCCAGTCACGGATGGGTGACGTGATCTGGGGCAGACCATCGGGCCTTTCTGGCACCCAGATTTGATTCTGTAGAGATGGGCTCCACATTCTACACGGGCCTGCTCTGCCAGGCACGGTATGAGGTGCCAGGGGCTGCCAGGGGACCTGGATGGGGCCCCTGCCAGGCGGGAGATCCCAGTTCAGAGGAGGAGGCAAACACATCGGTAACACCAATCGAGGCGGTAAGGACACGTATGGAGGAACCTCGAGGTGCTGGGCTGGCGAGACCAAGGAAGGTGGAGGAGGAGTAGACATTATAGGTGTTCTAGGCAAGAAACACGGCAGGGGGGACTGGGGGCAGCGGGCGGCTTGTCGTGAGCTGGGAACTCGAAGCTCTGCGGGAAGACAGCAGGTGAGGTAGAAAGTGGAGGGGCAGGGTGGGCACCCCTTGCCCCTGGTCACCCCGGCTTGTCACTTACTTCTCTCTCCCCTGCACTGGACTCACACGAGGCCAGAGTAGTCACACCTCACTTATCTAGAGTGGCTCACTCAGGACTGTGACATGAACCAGGAAGGGCCACCAAGAGGCCCGGTCACCACCAGTACCACAAAGGCCCCAAACAGGGCTCCTTCAGTGCCGGGGTGAGTACCCCATAGGCCCTGGGGTCCCACTGTGCAGTTACATGATACCTGACTGCCTGCCCGCTGCCCCAACACCAAGTCAACCGAAACCTCTTCCACATGTCACCCCTTCTGGCTTTCACAGCCCTGGCCTCCGCAGGCTCTGGGCAACATTTACATGCTGACTCCTCTCTCAGGGAGCCGTCCTCCCCGGGTGACATTCCACATCCTGGGTCTACCTCCCTTCTCCTTGCTGTGCCCCCGATGAACTCTCTCTCTGGAACCCTCCTGTCTTGCCCTCCATGCCCCTCATGCGTGGCGCTGTTCTCAGGCTCAGCCCCCTCAGCACAGAACCGCCCCATCTGGGCCTCTGGCCCTCATTTCTCCCCTGAACTTCCGTCCCACATTCCAGTCACCTGTGGGACTCTGTGACCTGGATGTCTCTGTAGTTTAAACCAGTGTAGTCCAAATGAAGGGCTCCTCAATACTGTCTTTGAATGTGCTTCGGCCCGTTTGTGTTTCTGTACCAGAACCCTGTTTCCACCTCTCCCTAAAGCCCTGTGGCGAATTCATCCCGAAGGTTCTTTCTCTTCCCCCACAATGTCCCTCTACCCTTTGTGACACCCCCTGGCTCCTGGCCTTATTACCCTTCAACAGAACTGCTGCAGAATGCTGGTTCTCCTCTGGACGCAGGCCGACTTCGCCTGTCTGTTGCAACTAAATACATTTTCTTCACGCGTGGGCCTCTGTCACTACCCCGACCAAGACCCTGCATGCTCCCGAGACGTGCAGCCTGGCACTCAATGATTTTCAGTGTCTGGCTCCAACATGTCAAAAAAATTGTTTTTGCCCTTCCATTACATTTTTAGGCTCATGCACCCCTCCCTTGAAAAGCTAAGAGAGATAAGGATCCTCTCCCAGAAAAACTGCAGGTAAGTTCCCCCCACAGCAATGAGGGGATGTCACAGAACCCCCGATGCCCATGCATGGTCCAGGATGCAAGCCCCCCACTCCAATCTGGCCACCCACTCTTCTTCACACATGCCGTTTTCCATCTCATGCTCAGGCCAAATGCTCTGGCTCCTATCAAGTCTTCCCTGGTGACCAAGAGGTTCTCTCCCTGCCTACAGACAATCTCTGTGCTTCTCCCGGAGCGTCTGTCACATGCATGTATGTGGTACTTGCCAGGCTGCACGGTGGGCCCTAGGAAGCAGGGACCCCACGGGCCAGCCCACGGACAGCACTCAGCGAGACCTAAGTGGCTATCATTAACGTACCTACTGATGGCTGCCGGTTTGCAAGAAGAGTTAAGGCATGTTCATGACATGCTGCTTAAAGTGAGAGAGAGTGGCCTCAGAGAGTGAACAAATGTGGTATTTAGGTACTGAAAAAGAAGAAACAGTCCAGTCTCAAACTTCAAATTATGCCAACAGTGAGAAAGGAAGATAAAGCACCCTCTCCCATCTACATCCTGTTTGACGTGGTCCTGAGCCAGCCGAACCGTGGCCGTCTCTGAGCTCAAAGCCCTTTTCTGCCGGTCCTTACGGCCCGGAGGGACCTCGACGAGGCTGGAAGCGCCACAGCCCTGGAGCGAGGCTGGCCGGGCAAGGGAAGCCCCGAGCTGTGTTTCCCCCGTGAGCAGGGGTGATGAGCCCACCCGGACGGGACGCCTGCACGGGACCGTGTGGGAAGGGACCCTGCCAGCTGCCTGCCACCGCCCACAAGTGCGGGCCACTCATTCCTCCCCCATGTTCCATCTGCGGCTGTTCGCCCAGTGACACGCACGCGTTCGCCGGAGGGGAGCCTGGTGGCCCGTCCTCGAGGGTCAGCGACGGACAGGCGGCTGCCAACGTCCACTGCATTTGCTCTGCTGCTTTAAGTATCCTGTGCAGTGTGGCCGACCCCGGCACCCCTGGGCAGGGCGGTGTCCCCCCCCCAAGGTATGAGTTGGCCCGAAACATGCACCTGAGCAGGTGCGCACCAGGGCGGGGAGCACCCGCCCCACCTCCGCGCTCTCCGCGCTCAGGCCCAGGGTTGCGCGGCTCCTGAAGCAAATCTCTGATCAGCTCGGTTTTTCCTTACAAAGTTCTGGGGTGGGGGCTGCAACAGTACCAGCTCCTCAGACCACAAGGTCTTGGCAAGAGGGAACCTGCTTTAGAGTAAGCGCTCTCCTTCTTCAGAAAGTTCTGAAGTTTCCCGTTCTGCCCTGGGCTTTCCCTGCCACGGCGAGCCGAGCCGCCAAGGGGAAGCAGCGCGGAGAAGGGCTGCTGAGAGGCATGAGGCTCCCAGCTGTTGTCCGGGAGTGCTCTCCCCTGGGCTCCTCACGAAGTCACTTCAGGGAGAGGGAGGAGGGCGAAGGGGAAAATGACACTGGGCTCCCACCCATTTACGGATTTTTTTATTTTTTCTTTATGTACTGTTTTCATTTATTTCACTCTTTATCAGAGAAAACGGAGACCTGCCCAGGGTATAGCTTGCCAAAGGCACTAGTTACCGGTCACCTTTTAAAAAACTTTGACCCAAAGACAGAACGTATGGCGAGCTTTAAAGTGTGGTGGGCGGCAGGTCGGGGAGGGCTGGTCTCCTCACCTCCCGCCCACGGCCAAGACGAGCCAAGGGGAGAGAGGCCCTGAGTCAGTCAAACTCATCATTCTATCTACTCACGCTGGAAGGGAATTTATTTTTAGACCAAATTCGAGCTAAATATGCCTCAGGACAAAATAAGGTTCTGACCGTCTTCACTGGTTGTAGTCCCTCTGCTCTGGGTGTTATAAAATCAGAGCTCAGGCCAATCCCAGAGTCTCAGGTGAGAAGAATGAAACTTCAAGAACTGACCCCAGGCCGAAAGCGAAGCTGGGTAGGTTTTCCACGAATTCAGAGCCGGAGCGGCTCTCGGCCAGGCGTCGGCTCCCAGGCACGGCAGGGAGCGAGGTAGACAGACCCCTCCGACCAGGAGTCAGGGAACGGGGTGCTCAGCAGGAAATCTCTCCTCTCTCCAGGCATCAGATTCCTCATGTACCAAGCAGGGAGCTGAGCCTGGTGACCTTGCAGGCCCTGTCGGCTGTGGGCCGTGAAGGACAAGGTGGTGAGTGTGGTGTGCTCGCCGGAGCCTGCCACACCTGGGCTCCGGGCCCGGCCCTGCTCCTTATTGGTTGTATCACTTGGGCAAGTGACTCACCCCTTTAGCTTTAATTTCTTCAACTATCAAAGGGGAAAAATAACCTTAAATTGCCTCAAAGGGTAATCCTCACGAGGATTAAATGAGATGGTCCAAGTCAGCCTTGGCCTGGTGCCTGGCTTAAGAGATGATCAATAGAGGTCAACTGTTCCCATGGAGACCAAGCTGGGTCCGAGGGCAGAGGCTGTGAGTCTGTGGGAACAGCTACAGCATGTGTGGCTGCAGAAGAGGGAGCCCCTGTGTGGAAGAAGCGGGCCTTGGGTCCCGCCCTCAGCTCATCCTTTCCGCCGTGGCTTCTTGGGTAACTTGTCAGGAGGCCGTGCGTCTCCTGAAATCCGGGCCAGAGCTGCTAGTCGCACGGCTGGGTCATCGAGGGCTGCACCGTGTGCTGAAGGGCACCTGCAGCCTCTGCTGTCTTCTGCCCAAGCCGTGCCCCTGGGCCAGGCTCCAGTCAAAGGCTTGGTCGGGGAGGGGGCGGCGGCTGGGAACTAGAGGGACGTGTAAGAATCCCGTGGCTCCGGGTGCCCAGGGTGGGGGTATCAAAGTGGGCTGGGTCCCCCAAGAGATCTTCTGTTCAGGGCAGTATGTACCGTAAGGGGGAGTCAGTGGGTCAAGTGGAAAGAGTCCTGAAGCATGAACAGAAGACATGGGCTCTAGTCCAGGCTTTGGCTTGTTGTGGCCTCTGGAACTGGGACTCAGTTTCCTCACCTGTAACAGGAAGATTTATACCGACAATCTCTTATGCTTCCAAGATATCCATGTGACCTTGAGCAAACCACTTAACTTCTCTGTGTCTCGGCTCTTCCTGTATTAAGTGAGGGCAAGCCCAGGCGGCGGCAGCGTGGGAAGGCGGTGGTGGCGGCTCTGACCATCCTCGATGCTCTTTCAGCAGCAAGACGGGGTCAGCGACGAACCCTGCAGGGCTCTGAGAAGATGTTTAGTGGCACCTCGGGCCGCTCACGACAGGGACGGAAGGTTGGCTCCTCAGCCGTCCCTCTGTCCTGCCACCGCGGGGAGGCGCGATCACACGTTGTTAACAATCAGTGTGTTCTGCAGAAGGGGCTTGGAGACCCTGAAGAGTTAAGACAGGGACCATCAGGGAAATCCTCAGAGGACTTCGGGGGGAGGCAGTTAGGAACTTTGCCCAAAAAGGCTCATCCACAGGGGCTTTCCCCCCTGGAACTGTAGTTCCGGATTTATTCAATGGATCTTTACAGAAGAAGAGAAATCCACGAGATCAACATCTGAACATCTGAATGGGTACAACTTTAAGAAAATAAAAGCAAAAACAGAAAATAAAGCCCAAAGAGGCTGGGGACTCTGGAGAAAGGGAAGGAGCGACACGAAGCTGGTTAAGCATGGCTGGCACTCCCAGCACGTCGGGTGTGGCAGGAAGCCAGGCTCTCCATTCGCAGGCAAGAAAGCAGAAGCTTTGTGAATTCAGGGAAGGCACCCGCCCAGTGGTACCCTGATCTCAGTGCCCCTGCAGTGCGTCTTCCCCCCACGGCCACAGAGGAGGGAGCCCCTGTGGCCTAGCTGCCTTTAGCCTCTCTCACTTGGGACTTTTTATTTTACAAAAGCCTAAACAATCAACTTCTTCTGAAACAGAACGCAGTAGTCTTTCTGGAATTCAAACATCCTTTTCTCTGGGCAATCATGAGATGGGCTCTGTGCTGTTTGCCGGGGTCAGGCCAAAGCGGTGGTGGAGTGGGGGTGGGGCGGGAGAAGCAGTTCAGGGCCACGACCCTCATTGTCAGTAAATCAAGGAAATATAAATCAAGTCAGAATTCATTTTTGCAAATAGAGGCAAGTTCCAAAACATCTAAGGCTCATTTCTTTTTCCCCTTTTCTTCTGCAGCTGTGCCTTCCATTGGCACATGCTTTTAATCAGTCATAAGAAAACCGACTGTGGTCTGAAAATCAAAGCCGTCCTGTAAATAGTGTGAGACAAGTCCTGCTAATCATTTCTCTGGGTCTTGCCTTGTCCTCATTGTCCCGGGCGGCCGCTGTCAATACAGACTCATTTGGGGTTACTCATGTCACAGGGGTCATCCCTATTTTAGTCACCCCTCTTCTCTACCAAGAGACCTGGTTCTACTCCAATGCCCTTCACCCCAAACCCTGCAAAGGCCCCTGTGAAGACTGCCCATCCCACTCTGGGTGCCTTGGTGTGCAAGTGACTGGCACAATGGAGGTTAATTTTGTGGCTGGGCCCCAGGCGACGTCAGCCTGGCTCCTGGTGTGGGCTTCAGGAACAAATAAGTGGCTGTAACTGGTTCCCGTAGTCTGCCCTAAATGTGCCAACCCCTGAGCATGCCTGGTTCATTTTTAGGGGGTCCTAACTTGCCAAACAAGAAAATCAGCACGCCTGAGATGCAAAAGCCCGATAGCTGACCGGGCACGTTGCCTCACATGCTCACAGCCTCAAGCAGTGGCCCTCACCCTCAGCTGGAATCAATCGCCCCTCTGCTGGATTCCGGGGCACACCAGGCCTCCGACCTCAGGCCCAGCCACGGTCTGCCTTGAGTCTGGAATGTTTAGATTGGTGTCTAGACACTGTCTTGTACAGCTCGGGCTCCTTGCCTGTAAGACCGCCGATGGCTGGGACCGTCGTCCTAGTATGTGTTGAATTAAATCAAATGCTGTTTTAGAAGGACTTCAACAAGCAACCAACCGGGAACCATTTCTAGACATCAAAGTATTGGGATGAAATCTGGCTCCTTCTAAATCATAGGGTATTTTGAAATGCTTACTAAAATGATCAAAATTACCTAGTGGTTCTCTCTCCTGGGCTCTCCAAGGAGGCCCTCTGGAGCCTGGCCAGTTCCTTTGGGCTACGGCAGCTTGCAGCCAGCTTCTGCAACTGCAGGGGCGAGGCCTTGCTCCCAGGGGCTGCAGGTGTCTCTGCCCCCTTGGCATCCCCGGGGGCAGTGTAATGAGAAGGCAGGGGAGAACAGGAGAGGTCAGCTGGCCAAGTGACAGGGAGGGACGGGGAGTCCTTACGGGCTCCTGAGCCTCCCCCAGCTGCAGGGCCCCCGCCTTCCACCGGGCTCCATCTCTGTCATATCCCAATCACAGCCACCACACACTCCCTGACGGCAGACCCATGGTCACACTCATCCATCTTTGCGTCCCAGCTTTGCGTCTAGGGCTCAACACACAGCGACTCGATAGATATTTCTCAAACGGATGTAGACATTTGGCTCAAAGATGTACTTTAGAATTATAAAATTTTGGAACAAAAGGAAATCTCAGAGGTCATATAGTTCAGTCATTACAGGCAAGGGAAAACTGAGGGCCAGAGAAGTTAGTGGTTTTTCTAACACAGCATACGATAGATAATTACAGCTGTTAGCATAGATCGTCTCTGCAAATCAAGGGCAGAATTTGGGGATGGTTCATCCTTAGTGCCCAGTGGGGCTCACCTTCCTTTGGGCCTCATGGTAAACGAATGCCAACTTGGTGCAGGAAGGAAGGAAAAAGGAAGGCAGGCAGGCAGGCCGGCCCCAAGGCTGACCAGAGGCCCTGGAGCTAGGGGCAGAGTCTGGGCCAGTCCTCCCTATCTCATTCCTCTCAGCCTGCTGCTATCTCCGTCCTGAACCTACTTGATGAGAGGCTGGGAGGAGAGGGTGCCCATGTGGCTACTGAGAAAGGCTGGGCCCCCTGGTAGGGGGGTGGGCTGAGATGATGGGGTATACCTGGCTAGGCGGAAGGCAGACAGTGGGTGTGAGGTGCTAAGGAGTGTGGCGCTGCCTGGGACCCCAGAGCAGAGCCACAGCTCTGGGCTCGTCTTGTCTCCCGATCTGCACCTGCCCACCGCGCCTCAGCTGGCAGATGCCTCGGCAGTGGGCACCGCCAGTCTTCTGCTTGCTCTGCCCCGGGCTGCACGAACAGGGGCCGAGCCCTGGCTCCTGCAGATGGCTGAGCGGATGCCGGTGGAGGGGCCAAGATCCCTCCACGGGCCCGGCCAGGGCAAGGGCTACTCCTGCGCTCACCTGCGCTGGGGAGAAGCTGATCGCCTGTCTGATGGCCGTGAGTCACTGCCAAGGTCACAGAATACCCTCCCCTCTTAGTCAGCGAAAGGGGAAAAACCAAAGGATAGACCTCAAAGAGGAAGTGCTTAGGGTCCCAGCTGAGCTGGCCGTGCCGAGTGCAGGTCCCAGGCCCCAAGTCACACTCCAGTGGGCATTGCCCAAGGCTCCTGCTCAGCCAGGCATCAGCCTCCGCAGAAGAGGGCCAGACTCCCAAAGGACTGGGAAAACGCTTAGGAAATCAACTCTTTGGGGCGTAAAACAACCCTGTCCTCCCTAGAGAATCTCCCTGGGACTTTAAAGTAGTATCTGCCTAAATTTGGCTTCTCCCACTTAGACTCTCAACATCTGGAGGCTGCAGTTCATGTCTTCCCTGGCAGCTTGGGCCCCTGCCTGCTCCCTGGGTATTCACCCCCACAGCTGGGTGTTCACAGAAAGATCCCCCTTGCATACAGGGGGAGGGGCAGCAAGGATGGCCATGGGCCCTCTTCTTTCCATTCTCATCCCCCCCACCTGGCAGCTGAAATACTATCCCCAGACATCTGGCTCTTGGGGCTTAAAGATGGAAGAGCAGCGATTCCAAAAGAAGAAATTATTCAATGGGAGAGGATGCCTGAGGCCTACCCTCCCTGCTGGGCTGCAGTGGCCTCGGCAGAAACTTCAGGTGGGCTATGCTGGGCTGGGAGAGTAGCGAAGTTCTCCAGCAGGCCGGCGGGAGGCAGAACTCTGGCAGGCGGAGGGCGTTATGGGTCCTCTCAGTCCCACTGAGGCACCACAGAGGGCCGGGAGAGGCACCTGTTCAGCAGGGCTCTTCCCCTCCGCACCAAGCCTGGGGCCCTGCCATGCTGTCCCCAGCTAGTTCTGGCCCCCGTGCCAGTTACAGACAGCAAGGGCAGGAAGGAAGGACTGGAAGGAAAGGAAGAACGTACATACAATGGGGATAAATGAGACCTACACATGGTATCAAACAGGCTGGTTCCAATGATGGGTATAATGGTTGCAGCGGGTTATAAAATCCATTTAGTGGGTCCCGACTGGCATTAAAATGAAACAAAAGGAAATCAGAGTATGTCACGTGTGGCAAGGCAAAATAGTTTTTCATGAAACTTTTAAGTTATAAATACTGTATAAGGATATAAAATAAATGTGTTTCCATGGATTGCAAGAACCCTGAAGCTCTAAGTATACAGGAGGGGGGGCCTACTTCCTGCTAGACATCATGCTATTTGCTTCCATCTGTATTATTTTATGTTGACTCCTTCTCCTGGGCCTACCGCCGGGTAGGCCTTGTTATCTGTCCTTGCCTATGGGAAATCTACGACGCAGAGATGCCAAGTAACTTTTCTAAGATCACACAGGTAATTGGTGGCAACGCTATTTATAAATCCAGAGCTGCTTGACTCCGAAGGACACATTCTTTCCCTATAGCCATGGTTTCCAGAGGAGCGAGAGCTGGTGATGTATAGGGGGGCCAGGGCTCCACCTCGGGGCTGCTGCAGGACGCTGAGTCACTGGGACTCTTGTCTTCAGTGAGGGGGTGTGCCTGGGGATTGCTCCATGCTTTGATGTGCTGATCCTCTCCTCCCAAACATCAGCTTAGCTATATTTCAGTCTCCTCCATGAAAACCGGAATTGCCCACAGCCCAGTAATGAATTTAGAGGGCTGCTTATTGCCAGCCCCTGTTACACCCATATTTGTGCTTGCAAACCCCTACACGGCCCTCCCTCTTACAGGTTTATGTGTCCAGGGGTGTCGACCAGTCTCTTCAGCCCTCGTCTGGGGACCTGAATCAGGTGGCTCTGCAGTAGAACTGTGACTGCAAGAACAAGGGACAAAGGGATGAACGTGGCCTCCCTCTTGCTTGTCCCTCTGGTTCCTGGAAGTCCTAGGCACCCTAATGAAGAGTGGGGCCTACTCTGAACGTCTGCGAGAAGGCAAAGACAGCACAAGAAGGACATGTGCCAACTACCCAGATGCACGTGACGGGCATCATGAATGTTCTCTAAATAATGAGCCCCAGAAGAGCAGAGGGCAGAAGGTCCTTTCACACTAAGGTCGTCTGGCATCTTAAAACTCTCTAGGGTTGTTGAGGAGTACTACGTCTACAAAGTGCTATAAGATGGGAGGTATTATTATCTTGACATAATTGAGCTGTAGACTGGGAATGGGGAGGCCTGAAGTGTGATCCTGGCTGGGCCTCTAACTTGCTGCGTGACCAGGGATGGGCCACCTCGCCTCTCCGAGCCCCCAACATCTCCTCTGTCAAGTGAAGGGATGGCCTCTGAGTTCACGTCCAGGTCTAATACACTTTCACCCACTATCATTATTATTATTACTGCTTTGGTAGCAATCCAACCACTTTAGCCAGAGACAGTGTCTTAAGTGGAAACAGTAATTAATAAACAAGCTCTCCCTGTGCTTCGCTAGAGGGGCTCTCCCAGAGCCTTAATAAGCATCATCGGAGACCTTACACATATCTGAGGTTTCTAGATCTCTCCCTTTTGTCTCCAGATCTGACACAGGACCCCAAGATTGGGTGGCCAGCATCTATCCTGGCCGTCTTCCTTCCATCCCTCAGACCAGCAGACAACCGAACATTCACTCATTCATGGCTAGCTCCTGCTCGGGTCTTGGCACCGGATACAGCAGGGATCAAGGAATGAATCTGAGCAGGGCCCCGGCCCTCAGAGGCACACCGACACTTGACTCCTGGAGCAGAGAGCTGCGTGCTAATTCTGGTCAGGAGCTGGGTGGCTTCACTTTCATAGTCATGGGCCAAGCCCTCCCTGACCTGCTCTGTCTTACTTCGATTGCTCTGGAACAACCAGAGCAAACTTTCTGCCTGGGGTTGGCTTTCTTTTCTGCTCAGAGCTACACCAGGGCATTATCGGGCAGGCCAAACGTCTAGCATCTTTAATGACAATAATAATAATTTGCATTTATACAAGGTCTTTCATCGGGTAATCTTCAAGTATATCACAAATAGTAATTAATTCCCCTTTGCAACTCTGGGAGCCAGTTAAGTAGGCGCTCGTTTGCTCTGCAGGTAAAGGGAAACTTCCTGGACCATGCAACATGTTGGGGGCCTCCCTTCCTACCCAAATCTACCCATCTTCCTGAGGCCTGGCATAAGCATCAGGCCCTCCACAAAGCCTGCTGCTGTCAACCCCAGCCATGGCATCTGTCCTGCCTCTGAGCTCCACAACACCAAATGTGGAGCCACTCATTTGGGACCAACCAGAGACACAGTGGAGATCTCAGGATCCTGCTCAAGGCAGGACTTGCCCTAACAGTACTTCTGAGGGGTGATCCTCTAGCCCCGGCCTGAATACCTTTCATGATGGAAAGCTCATTATTTAAAGGCACGTCTACTAGTTATAATGTTTTGCCTTATTCTAAACTGAAATCTGTCCCCTGGGAACCCCCGCCCATGGGTCCTACTTGTGTCTTCTGGAACAAAACATCCTACCTCAATTGCTTGGGGTTGCAAGTTGATGTCTCTTGTATACATGTTGTCTGCTTCTGTGATCACCCTAGAGAGGAGCGTGGTGGCTCACGTTCAGCCAAGGTTTAGGGGGGCCTTGTGAACGGAATGGTTGGGGCAGCTGAGCCTCCACCATGCGCTCTGGGCCCCAAGGCCAGGCTGCCTTCCTGAGCACTGTGGGCAGGAGCTTCCCTGTTGTTGCTGTCTCTGGAGCCCTGGGTCTGCCCAGCTTTGAATGTAGCTCTTTAGAATCCCCACCTGCTCTGGTGTAGACACTGGAGGCCTCTGTGTTCATTTTGGGGGGCTGTACCTCAGTGACACAGAAATACTCTCATTTTCTGTCAAATGATTGATGAACAATGAATGAATATCCTTTTTTTCCTGAATCTAGTAAGTCAAGGCAGTAACTGTCAATTGCAGGGACGGGTTTTTGGAGACCAAGCCAGATAATAACTTTGTTCGTTCTTTTTTTAGCCCTTCTTTATCAGAATAAATACTTGGTGTTAAACTTAAGAAAAGGATGCACGAGTTGCTGAGCTGGGAACCGACACAAGTACAAGAGTTCCACGATCCCCTGTCCTCTCTAAGGAGTTAAAGGCAAGAGAGGCCTCAGGATGGAGGCAAATGAAATCCTTTGCTACGTTTATTTCCAAAAGCTAGCTCTCCTGGGGAAATCAACAACTCCCTTGAGTGATTTCTGGGTCCTTGCTGGTAGCTTTATGCCTGAAAAGACTCCCACCCTCCCTTTGCCAAGAGTACATTGTTTGGGTGAGATTCTTCTCCCAGGGCCTCACCATGGAAGGAATTTTGAGCATGCATCAAAGGCTGTTGTTTTCCTAAAACCTGCTCCCTTGTGAACATGAGGCTCAGCTTGTGGTCATACAACCTCATCCTACTTTGCTTTCACACGATTCCCACTTTCTAGCCTAGAATCAGGAGTGATCATTTTTGGCTAGGATTTGGCCTGAGTTATTGATCTGGGGGATATTTGGGAGAAGAAAAATCCGACAGAGTAGAGAGAGAACCTGTGGCAAGGGGAGCACCCGGCAAACATCCCGACCTGTAGATTTGGGAGTCAGAGAGAACCGAATTCAAATATGGATGGGTCAACTTAGTACCTGTGTGTCACTGGGAAGGCTGCTTAGCCACCCTGAATCTCCATGTATTTCCTGTAGGACTCAGCTTGTGTGGTTGTGATGAGGAACCCGTGTGACGCACGTGGTAAGGACTCAAACTGTGTTGGTTTCCTTTCCTCCCGCCCTCCACTCCCACCACATGGCTGCAGGAACACACTCTGAGCAACTAACTCCGGCTTCACTTTAGTTCAACAAACACTAATGGAATCGCTCCTGTTTACGAGAGGGTCTGGAATACCTGGGAGAACTGCCTAAACAGGGCCAGCATCAAGGAGGCATTTAATATTTGCTGAATAAGTAAATGAACACAGTGCTTGCACAGGCTTGGTGCAGGAAGGGCACGAGTGTGGGGCACTCACATTCCACTACCGGGCTTCTGGTAGCTACCCATGGTCCACTGGGAGGGCCCTGCTCAGAGCGGTTCCCAACCCCATGTCTGCCCATAGCATCTGCAGCGCAAAGTGAGGGGCATCATCGGGAGCCTGGCGATTTGAAGTAGTTAAGTTTTAAAAATCAGAAACATTTGCTAAGGGGCGCCCGGGTGGCTCATTCGGTTAAGCGTCTGCCTTTGGCTCAGGTCATGATCCCTGGGTCCTGGAAGCGAGCCCTGCATCGGGCTCCCTGCTCAGTGGGGAGGCTGCTTCTCCCTCTCCCTCTGTATCTGCCTGCCGCTCTGCCTACTTGTGCTCGCTCTCTGTCAAATAAATAAATAAAATCTTAAAAAAAAAGAAACATTTGCTAAGTGTAAGCTTTCTTTCTCTCAGACTCTGGGCCTCTGGGCCCAAGCTAACTATAGGGTTATTCCCCGGTGTCAGCTTCCCTGGGCTGCCATTACCCTTCCCCACAGGGTGCGGGAGCGCTGATGCCCACATCCCACCCTCTTCCTCCCGACGGCATCTTTCTAGGGCACAGAGAGAAGTGCTCTTGGACACGGGACTCTGTTCCTTAGTATAGTGCTCTGCACATTGTAAGGGCTCAAAACAATGACAAACTACATTTCCTCTTGTCCCCGGTAGCCTTTCAGAACCAAGAAAGGGGATCGGAAGTAGACATTAAGTCCTGGGCTACTGTGGGCTCCCAGCTTCTCCTTCTTCCCAATCGTCTAGCCCCTGAACTGCTGGGAACCGCGGCTCAATGCGGAATGAAAAGGGTAGGTTAGGAATCTTCCAAAATTTGCCCACACGGCTGGCCCAAACCCAATTCTCAATGTGAGCTGAGAGCTGGAAATCGTATCTGACCCAAAGCCATCTCAGCCATGGAGAGCTCATAACCACCTCCTGAAAACCACTCTGACAACACGCCCTGCAGAGGAGGGGCGTCCCCGCGGAATGGCGTCACTGCACTCACCCGGCGACGTGTAACCCAATGCCTCGGGAGCGAGGTCAGCTCCCACCACTGTGAGCTCGTCTATTCTGGACCTCTTCAACACATTGCTTTGTGCTGCTCGCATCTGGCCTCTGAGACAGAACGCTGGAAAATCGTGCGCGTTCCTGAAGCTGAGAGCCAGTTTCAGGTCGGAAGTGGGCAAAGAGGAGCCAAGACGTGGGCTCTCCACGTTAAGCACCTCGAGGAGATCAAGGTCTATGGTGCCTGCTGGGAGGGGACTAAGTCTGCACGCTTCCGGCCGTGAGGCGCCCCTTTTCCCGCCCTGAGACACTGAGCCACACCCTTGCCAGGCAGCCCCCCTGGTGGGGCCAGGTAAAAACGGGCGTGCCAGGGGCCAGCCCAGGCTGCCATGGTCTCAGAAACCAAGGCCAGGCAGTGTGAGCCTGCTGTCGGCCAGCAAGGCCCCTGGGAGAAGACCCCACAGACTTCTAAGACACCAGGGATCAGAAGCGGCTGATACATCTGGGTGCACAGCTTCTACTCTGCACAAAGGCATCAGCCAGGGGAGCAAGTAGGGGCCCAAAGTTCGCCCCTGCTCTCCTTGCTAAGCAGTGTGTTCTCCAGCGCTACGTGCCCACAGAAACAGACAGGTTTCTTTTTCTTTTTTTTTTTAAATACCCAAAGCTATTAGTTGAACTCTGCTCTGCACCAACCCCAAGGGGGCACCCTTTCTAGTTAGCACAAAAGTTCTTTGTAGACCAGAGTGGCCCTGAAAAGAGGACCATTCATTTCTGTACTTTGGATTCTCTCTTATGCATCTGGAACATGCACAGGGGATGCATGTCACTAGGACTCAAAGTTTATAAATTAGAATCTTGTTTGGTTTGCTAAGGGGGGAAGAAGATGAAAGAGATTAGTTCTTTCCTAGTCTCTGAATTTTTTAAGGCATCTTAAGGACCCATTTCTGTTTTTCTGACCGCAGCCACCAACCTACCCCAGCACTCGGGGCTATTCCTGCCCCATCCTATAGCTCAGACGCAGGGACAAACACAGATAGAACAGGGGTGGGGTGGGCGGGCAGCCACACAGGTCCTCAAAGCAGCGTCTGGCTCCCTTTTACGGCCATGGTGATCAAGCCAACAAATCGGTGTACTCTTCCATGGGGGTACAAATGGTGTCCCACCTTGAACCATGCCACTGAATGCAGTCAGACCTGCACAGCTGGGGTGTCTTTTTCCAAAACTGGTGAACACGATGGATGCCAGAGCCAGCAGTCACAGTCCCGTGACTGTGAAGGAGTCACTCCTCCTCTGAAAATACCAGGGTTGGACTGGAATAAGGATGAGCAAACAACAGCCAGCTGCCTGTTTTTATAAATAAAGTTTTATTGGAACCCAGCCACACCTGTTCATTTACATATCGTCTGGGGCTGTTATCACCACAAGGGCAGACATGTAGCAAAATAAACTGTAGAAAGAGCAGAATAAGTCCCCATCCTCTGTAGATTTCAACAATCTCAAAGCATGCTTTGTGTCGTCCCTACTACAGGGAAGAGAATTAAGCCCCTTATTAGTTACTTCGGGAACCCTTGCTACAAAAAAACTGCCTGCTACACGTTCAAAAGTCATAGAAAGTTGGATCTGGAAACCCTAAAGATCACCTAGTCCAAGGACCACCGAACTTTTTCTGGAAAGGGCCAGATGATAATTAGTTTCTGTTTTGTAGGCCATATACTCTATCTCTACAGTCTGACTCTGCCCTTGTGGTGACAGGAGCCCCAGACGATATGTAAATGAACAGGTGTGGCTGGGTTCCAATAAAACTTTATTTATAAAAACAGGCAGCTGGCTGTTGTTTGCTCATCCTTATTCCAGTCCAACCCCGGTATTTTCAGAGGAGGAGTGACTCCTTCCCAGTCACAGGACCCACCCGAGACCATCCAAAATGGAGACCTGCATGGCTTGGGTCGAGGAACAGAAGACAGGCCTTAGAGCCACCAGTGCGGAAGGCCAAACTAGCCTCTGGGGCAACTGGCGAGTTTGACTCTCACGTTTAACTTCAGAGAGGCCCAAAATGCCAGTGGAAAATCACAGGTTAAAGTCTAATAGGACTGGGAAAGACAACCCACATATCAAGCTCAGTTGGCAGAGATGTAACCATTGGTTATATCCTCATAAGTATATGTTGCTAAGGTTCATTCATCAGTGAGACTCCGGCCCCGTCTTAAAATGTCTCTGGTGAAGGGCTGGAAAGAAAAGGGAAACAAGGTCCTGGGAAGCCACTGGCACTTGTCTGCGAACCATACGAGAAGAAAACAGCAAACTCATTTTTTCCAGTCAGCAGCTAGTCAAACACCTAACAGTACATAAACGGTCAGAGGGGACAAACCCTCTCATACAGGGCTTGAGAACAGGTTGTTTTGGCTGTCAAGCATTTTCAAAACAAGTTTTCTTGGTCTCATGACAGGTTGTGGCAAGAAGGAGAAAAAGAAAAGAGTGGAAGATCCCATGATCACGGCTCCGGGTCTCCACGTGGGCCAGCCCTGCTGCACGGTCAGGTTTGCTTGCAGGGTGTGCAGATAAAGCAGGTCTTAGGGCTAATACCACCTCACCAGTGACACCATTTCATCAAGTGATTCCTCTAAGAACTCTCTGGCAGCTGGATAATCATTCTGGTCTGGGAGGAATAGGTCAAAGTCACTCTTAAGCCCAAGGGTGCTGTGTGGCTCAAACCTACGCCCTGCGTTGTTTTAATTTTCACCTCATGTTACGTGGACAAATTATGCCTCTGAAACTGAGGTTAAAAGCCATCTGCTCTAAGGTGGATTTTTCCATCTCAACCGCAGAGCACTTGGGACGGGTGGGGCAAAGAGATCAGCAAGGAGGCACCAACGGGGAAGGCCAAGATCAAGCTGGTCTTAGGAATGCACTCAGAAAGTGCATTCACTCCCTACCAGTAGTGATCTCGCTCTTAGGGGCTTAACAAACTCGGCCTCAAGGAGGGGATGAGTCAGGCATAAGGCTGGTTCTGGCAGCACCAAAGGCCATGCAGCCAGATGGGGATCTGGATACTACTGTTATCAAGTAATCCAGGGAAAATGTTCAGAAGTCAACTAGACAAGTGTGGCGGCAGTTTCCAGATACCCTAAATTAATAGTGAAGAGCCTAGGGTCACAGACCCAGACTTCAATTCAGACTCAAGTTCTGAGCGGTTGTGTGACTTTGGGCTTCCTTTCTTGGGTCTCCTTGGTCTCACTTTCAAAGCGAGGCAGCCGGACTGGCCTTCTCTGGTCCTCGGACGCACCAGAGCAAGGAGCATTCGGTCAGTTACCGTCACGCCTGCTATGGCCATCACAAGTCACACCACATGGCACAGCTGAAGTTCCCACTTTTAGCACTGCTCCCGGAAGAAAAGCTCTGTGAAAGGGGGCTTGCACTTAATCCATGAGACAAGTTATCAGAGGCTGTCTTCATTCTGCCAACTATCTGCAGGAATGGGTTTCTTTTCTGAAGAAAGAGGGTGGGGCTATGGAAGACTGGTACAAGACAACCCACATCACCCTGCTCCACCCCCAAACACACACAGGGGCACCCCACAGCATTTCACATCTCTGCCCAGGACGTGACTTGAAGGCACGGCCTAAAGCCAGCTGTGCAGAGTTTATGTTACCCCAGAGAGAGAAGCCTAGAAGACCAGTGAGTTCCCTTTCCCCAGAAAGCCACACAGATTGTTCTGACTGATTCTTGGGCTGTCCCTCCGAATAGGATGCCCACTGAAATTTCAGATAAACAACAAGTAGCTTTTTAGTATAAGTGTGTCCTAAATATTGCATGGGATCTACGGACACCAAATTATTTGGTCTCTGAAAGCCCTGGGCACTGAAGTGGCAAAGAAGGGGGAAAAGGACCCAAGGGAAACACTAACAACATTCTGCCAACGTGACCACAGAACTTAGTTTCTACTGCCTTTGTGACTGGTTCCCAGGCTAAGAAGGATCTATTGGGATTTATATATCTGCTCCCAGGCAGAACACTGTATCAATATGTACTTTCTAAATCTAAGAAAACCCTCATTGCCCACAGAAGAAAAGGTCAAATGTCTTAGCGTGGCAATTAATAACCGTGGTTACCATTAGCCGAACACCAACAATATACCAGCATTTTATAATCGGCTTCCCATAGAACATTCACAATCCTCTGTGAAAGAGGACTATTACCCTCATGTGCAGATGAGAAAACCAACGTCTACAAGGGTAACAAAATACTACCACAGAGTGGCAGAACCAGGATTTGAATTCTGGTTGGTCTGATTTCAGAGGACATGTTCCCTCCACCCTGCAGACTGCTTTCTGCCTCTTTTCTTTCTCTCCTGCCTCATCTACTGCTGCCCTCTTCAGTGTATCCTGGCTACCCAGAACCCCCCTGCTTCCTGGCCTCTGGGCAGTCTCTTCCCTCTGGCAGGAACGTCCTCCCTCGATCACATCTTACCCATACGCCAATGTCAGCCTCCTTGACCTCGGGAAACAGACCTCCTTTCCTCTCCTACTGCGTCCCCCCTGCACACAGCGCATGCTGCTGCCTCAGAAGACGGCCCTTTATGTAGCATTTCCACCCTACCTCTGGTGCAGCGAAGGCAGGGCCGGGGTCCCACACATCACTTATCATGGTGCCTGATACCTACGCTGAATACAGTAAACATTTGCTGGCTGGCTGGCTGACTGGATTGATGGATGGAAGGGTGCTGGTGATGTGGGGAGAGCCTAATCAAAATATCTGCAAGGCCACCTAGGTGTCAACCAAGGCCGAGAGCCTGGAGACTCTGCAGTTCTAAACAGAATGGTGAGCTCAGTTGCCTGGCTGAGTTGGGAGAACTCAGGTGATCAAGGGGGAAGAGAGGTGGGGCAGTATAAGAGCAGAAAGCAGTCGAAAAGTCAGGAAACCCGAGGTATATTCTCAGTTCCTGTGCTGTTACCCTGTGACCTTGGACGAGTCATTTTGCTTTGCAGGACCTCAGCTTCATAATCTGTAAAATAGGTATAATGGCAGTATTGATCTCATAGGGTTGTTATGAGATTTATAGGAACTGAAAATCTATGAAGCATTTGGAGCTGTGCTGGTACAGTGCAAGCACTCGGCACACACTTACCACCATCATCATCCTCATCCTCATCCTCATCCTCATCATCTACCAGATGATCAGGAGAGACTGGGGGATCCACTATCATTTCTCTTGAGAAAACAACAATTGTGCCTTTACAGATATGTTCCTGTAAATTTCACTTTTCTGGCCAACTGGAATAATGACCATTTAAAGACTATCTGATCCCTAAAATGACCAATAACGGGAAATTCTGGTCTTCCAAATTGATTTTGATTTTTGGAAGAGCGACAGAGCTCCCCACTTTGTAATTCTGACTCATACCCAGTGTACTAAGTGGTTAAACCCCATTGTCAGAACGGAATGTCAACCACTGATGGACCACCCCCCAAATCCATCAGCACACTCTATAGTTGGGGCTCTTCAAACTGGGTGTGTTGTGGTCCCTAGTGCCTTGCACACACTCTGTATATCACATATATTGCCCTGAAATGTTTGCTGAATCAATTACTAGCAATAACTTAACTGCAGAAGCCACCGTTATACTCGGTTCTTACAATCATGGCCGCCCTGAAGCCCGTTCTCCTGACTCAAGCCACAGCATCTCCACCTGGCAACTCGGCCCTGACCAGCCAGGGCACACAGGAGGCAAAGGACATGTTCTCCTCCAAAGTGACTTCGGATTAAGGACGACCCTAGAGCACTCCAGCCTTACTTCTGCTTTCTTGGCTTCCATTTTCCACCAGGCATGACTAAGTGCCAGGGGTTCTGTCTGTCTGGGAAGATAAGAGTCACTGGAATTTTTCATCCTCTTCTCCACGTGCAGCCTTCCTGCTAGCTTGGAGGCTGTGAAGCAGCGAGCATCCATCCTTTGGCCCACTTCATTACGAAACCCCCCTTTCTTCTTTTGCCCACCGATTCTAGTGATAAGTTCGGCCACAGGAATGTTTACTTTCCCTTAAAGGCACTCAGTGCCAGGTCTCTATACTCCCAGAAGAGCTATTTCTGCTCGAGAGTACCCTGGGCTCTCCTCTCCTCCATGGCCACAGCAGCCCTCAGCCTCCAGATGAGCCACCACGGAAATGGCCGGCCACACACTGGGTGGGTGGATGGGTGTGTGGATGTGGACACTGATTTCCTTATACCATTCCTGTGAGCAAGGGAGCAGGCAACAGGCAGAGTAAAGGTGGGAGGTCAGAGGTGGCTTGGGTTGGACCCTGGACCAGTGAGCAGGGGCACAGTGTTCTAATCGTCATACTGTATGGTCTTGAACACGTTTTTACAGGAAATGAAAATGATGACTTGAACGTCAAGTCTATGCCAATTGCTGTGCTAAGAGTCTTATGCCAATTATTTCATTCAATTCCCACCACAATGGTTAATGCTTACCATACTCCATCTTGGCTGTACTAGATGGTTTCTAAGGCTCCTTCCAAGCTCCGTGTCCTGAGACAGGTCTCCACGGTCACACCCACACTTCTGCGTGGCCACCCAACTTAGCTCTGCTATTGGCTATTTTGCTGGTCTCTGAGCAAAGGTAACTGCCCCAATATCTGCTCCTTGTTTCTGCTCCCCTCTATAAAGCTGCATTTCAACAAGTCCTGAATCTTGTTTATTTTCACAGGTGCCCCCTATGCTGAATGATCTGACAACACAAAAGACAGAATCCCATTTCTGAAAAAACAAGGCCTCTGCTTGTCATTAATGATGTGCACAGAATGGACGGGCCTGACTCTTGTTTGCTGCTTCCCTTTTTTCGAGAACTCATGCCTTAATGAGAAGTGATAGAAACAAGCAACTTGGCCCTCCTGCCTTGGCTGGACTCCACATCACAGAAGACAGCCCTGAGCAGCCCTGGCGGCACCTGTCAGAAACCAACACATACATCGGAACAGTCAAGCCTAATTCCCAAGAAGCTGTTTTAACTTGACATCTGAAAATGTATTCCATCTAGAAGTATTTTACTGGGTGTGTGTTCAGGGCATATGTGTGCACGTTCCGCAACTGAAGTGTTCTATAAATACCAGATATGGGTTGTACAAAAAAGCATCACGCACAGAGCGTAGTTAATTCCATTTAGCAATGTTTTCAATTTGCGTCTAACCTCTGGCAACAGAGATGGAATTTTCTCAACACGAACAAAAAAACATGCTAAGCTACCTTACACACAATTTTCACTTAAAATCCCCCCAATATACGGAAACTTAGTGATCATCAGCTACTAGCCCAGTGCTTTTAGATGAGGGCACTAGGCCCGAGGTGAAGTTTCTTTCCTAAGATCACATGTGCAATTAATAATCGTGCCCAGATGAGACAAGGTCTCCCAACTCCCAGGTCACTATTCTTTGCATTGTCTTTACTTACTGCTACATTTCTTCTTCCAACAGTTCAAAGGCAATTCTGATTCCATTGATAAATGCATGTTTCTACTTTGGTGTGCTATAAAAATCCCAAACCAATTTCCCTAGCCTTTCGGCTCTGTAAGACATCTGCCTATTTTCCCAAGGAAGAGAATAAATGACCATAACTCACAAACGAGGAAGTCGCTGTATTTGGTTATCACATTTTCACAGTGGCTGGAAGGGATCATCAGAACCCTCCCCTGAGCACTTGGTAGCTTTACAACAGTACAACTCGGTTCATTTCCACAACAAAGATGTATTGATTTTCCAGCTACTCTTTTCATATGCGGTTTCTTCTGGCTTACATGACTGAGACCAGAAAGTAAACCCTCACCCTGTTTTCCACTGAGAAAGCAGGAGGGCAGGATGGATGGGGAATGGGGGCGAGGTTCAGTCCTTAAAGCAGACCTCAGAAAGGTCAAAGAGTGGACTCAAAAGAAGCCAGGGACACAGCAGCAAGGCCTAATAGAGAGGGCCTGGGGGTTCCTGCCCGAGGGGAGTGAGGAGGCTGAGCGGGGCTATAAATGCTCTGTGCCTGGTACGGCCGAGTTGGTGCGGGCTGGAAGGACGGTAAGCAGCTCTTTCGGGATGAGGGCTGTATTAGCAGTAAGGGATGGCCAGGCTTTTTAAGGGAGCTTATCATTTTACAGCAACAGATGTCAGGTTCTAATAAATAACATGTTCTCTCTGACCTACGCAATTTGGAGAGGCTGCCTGGGCGGCAGGCAGAGCTGGATTCCTCCCCATCTCGGTTGGTCTCTGTTCTGAAGGGAAAAACAAACCAAATCCCTTGAAGATACTTTTCAAAATGATTCTCTTGGAGAGTTCAAGGACCCAATCGTTCCATGTTATTTATTTGCTTTCCTTTACAGCTTCTATAGTTCTAAACCCCGGAAGGGACAGGCGCGCTTGCCCACACAGGAACCCAGGGCATGCGGCTGAGGGGAAGGCTTGGGTGACCTTGGCCTTCCCCAGTTCCATTGTGGTTCTGTTCCCGTCCTCCCGGGGCACCCTGATCGCCCAAGCTGTGCTGGCCGGGCCAGAAAATTCCCTCTTCTCTCCAGAAGGGAGTACAGCTAATATGAGGTTGGGATTTTTTTTTTTTTTTAAAGGGAATTCTTCCTAGGGAACTTAAGGCAAAATAAAATAATAAAGAAAACCCATGAATCATAGCAGCATTGGAACTGTAGGTTCTATTGTTGGGGCACAGCTTCCTGGGAGCCCAAGACTGATGGCTTTGCCTCCCTCACTGCCTCTCTTTGTGCCAATGACTCTTCCAGCCTGGAGTGGCTCAGTTCTGTAGCTGCTCCCCTTGCAGAGGGGGATATGTGGGGATGAGCAATCACAGCTGGCCACAATTCTTACCTTCCTGGCCATCCCCCTACTCTTGGGTGCAGACGAGGGTTCCAGAAATATATCTATAAACCAGAGGAGGGATGGGGGCCAGGGAGGTTGGGGGGGGGGAGGGGAGGTAGTGGTCCAGGGAGAGAGACAGAGAGAGAGAAAGGGTGGCAAAGTCCCTGTCAGGGTTTTCCAGAACACTGATGGGTGTCACACATGTCAGGGTGTCCCTCGGGCCAGCTGACCGAGCACAGGGACCGCAGAGGGAGGCCTGACTCTGCAAGGAAATCTCAACAGGAACAGAGCATAGTTTGAGCTGCCTTAAGGAGCTACCAACAAGGCAGCAAGGAAGTGGGTGACTGAGTTCTGGAGAGACAAACACACACAGGCTCACATTATAACCACTTACACTGCATCAACACGTCTCCCGCAGCCCTCCCCGAGTCCCAAAGAATTCTCAGGCCTCAGGGCTCCTGTGACCACACTGTGAACTACCCTTTTCGAAATGGGGTTTCTACACTGTGCTCCATGGCATCTGAGGGACCCAGAGGGGCCTCAGAGCCACAGTAAGGGTGGGGATGGGGAGCAAATCGGGGTGGGGGGACATCTAACCCCCTTCTCTGGAATTAAGGAGAGGAGATCTATTTTTATCTGGTTTATTTAGAGGGCTAATGTATAAGACTGGATTGAAGCATTTGGCAGCTAATGACAAATTTGGAGAAAACTGTGTCTTTGAGAATACTAAGGTATTAACAATGAAAGATAACTGAAATAGTCCAGAACGCAGATGATTTTTAAAAAACTTTTTTTTGTTGTTGTTGAATAAAAAACTCTTGAAAGAGAAAATTATTCTGCAAAGACAACTGGATGACAAATAATAAAAGTATGCATGGCGAAGAACATATGGGGAATTATGGACTGCTTTGGGAGCATTTGGATAGGTTTCTAAATAAGAAAATAACATCTCTCTCTGACCTTGAGGCAAGAAGGGAAACAACAAATGGTTTTAGGAGGTTCATGAATTACTCCCATGTGTTGACTGAGAAGCTATTTTTTGAAATATTCTTCAAGTGATTCCATTTATATAATGGATTTAATTTGTGAGAACCATTGCAGTGGGTGGTTTGGGGTTAAATCCTATTCTAAGAAACTACTTAGGCCTCTAGGATCAAGCTGATGTTTTACACAATGAAACTCATGGAAAACTCCACCTAGTCACAGATTTATCAGACTAGAAAGGATTACATTTGATTCATTCATCTAGACAGATCTAAAGCTATACAAGATGCCAAGGTAGGTAACTAGTAAGTTCAGATTTTTTTCAAAGTGATAGTTGGCTTTATGTAGATTAAACCATCGAAGGATGGATTTTCCGACTTTCTAAGCTGGTTGGGCTGGCACCAAGACACAGCTGTAGGTGATAGTGCCCATGGATGGGGCAGCCCAGAATCTAAGAATCTCTGTCCAAGTCACTGAGGTTAGGGGACTGTTTAGTTGGGTGCAATGCTGATTTTGCTACCCTTTAATTGAAACTCTTTTTCCCTCCAGGATAGTGACGTTGATGGTGAACAATGACTGAATGCTCACAACATGCCAGACCCTATGCTGGAAAATTCACCTACATTACCCCTGTGTGGTAAGCACAATTCTAAGATGGCCCCTGAGATTCCTCACCCCCTGTATAATAATCCCCAGGACTGCGAAAATGGTGGATTTCATTTCTATAATTGGGATTGTTAGGTTACATGGAACAGATGACTTTAAGAAAGGGAGATTAATGGTAGGCCTGATCTAATCAAATGAACCCTTTTTAAATCGAGTCTAGCAATCAGTGACACCAAAGTCAGAGCTTAGAAACAGGAGGATTTGATGCACTACTGCTGGCTCGATGATGGAGGGGCCATGTGGCAGGAAACAGCCTCCAGCTGAGAGCCAGGAAGGAAACCAGTACCTCAGTCCTACAACCACAAGCAACTGAACTCTGCCAACAACCTGAATGAGCTTGGAAGAGGCCCTGGGCCTCAGAAGAGACAGCAGCCCTAGTCAACATCTTTAGTTGTTTGGGACCCTGAATGGAGACCCAGGAAGGTTGTATTGGACTCCCAATCCACAGAAACTAAGAGATAATAATCTGTGCTGTTGTAAGCTGTTAAGTGTATGGTAATCTGTTAATTAACAATAGAAAACTGGGGCGCCTGGGTGGCTCAGTCGGTTAAGCGTCTGCCTTCGGCTCAGGTCATGATCCCAGCATCCTGGGATCGAGCCCCGCATTGGGCTCCAGCCCTGCATTGGGCTCCCTGCTCAGCAGGGAGTCTGCTTTTCCCTCTTCCTCTCCCCCGACTCATGCACTCGCACATGCATGCTCTCTCTCAAATAAAAAATCCTAAAAAAATAACAGCAGAAAACCATACATACCATTTGATACTCATAATAATCTCTAAAACTAGCTTCCCTATTTAACAGAGAAGAGGACAGACTCAGGGAGATTATGAATTTGCCCCAAGTCACACAGCTGGTGAGTGGCAGAAACAGGTTTCAACTCAGCTGTCGTGACTTTAGGGTCAGTGCTCTTAATTGCCACATGCATTTCCTCTCTGTATTTATGTTATTCAAGTGCCAGGCCTCTGAGGAGGGAGGCTCAGACAAGTGGTAGAGAGAATGGGGAACTGTATCTGTCTGCCTGGGGACAGATGTACCAAAAGTCAGAGGCCTTGTGTTGTGCCCTGACTACTAGAAGCTAGCTGTGTGCCCTTAGGAAAGTCCCTTAATCACTCGGAGCCTCAGTTTCTTTATCTGCATGAAGGACAATGAAGATTTCTACACTGTACCCCACACAGGGCTGCAGTGATGATCCCATGAAGGTGGGTGAGAGTGCACTGTCAATGGTGAAGTCCACAGGGCAGACAAAGGTGCCTGGGTATCATGCAGGTATGGCTTTTTCTTTTCTTTTCTTTTCTTTTTTTAAAGATTTTATTTATTTATTTGACAGAGAGAGAGACAGCGAGAGCAGGAACACAAGCAGCGGGAGTGGGAGAGGGAGAGCAGGCTTCCCGCCGAGGAGGGAGCCCGATGTGGGACTCGATCCCAGGACCCTGGGATCATGACCTGAGCCGAAGGCAGACGCTTAACGACTGAGCCACCCAGGAGCCCTGGCTTTCTTTTCTTGATGACTTCAAGTATCAATGTTTTCTGCATAGAGGGTGGATATGGTTCTCTGACGGCTTGTTCCAAGGAAGACATTTAAAAATTAGTGGAGGTTTTTGGGGAGGAAATGAGTCTCCTTGTCCTTTATTTGGGAATTACAGAATAAAGTGGAATGTGATTTTTCTTTCTTTCCTTAAATTCTTGAAAAGTCAGCTCACTGTTAAAAGCCAAAGTAATAACAATGTATTATGGGATTCACAAAATATGTAGAAGTGAAACATTTGAGTATAATAGCACAAAGGACAGTAGAAAGTATAAAGAGAATTAAGAGTGTTTTAGGTTTTTACATTGTATTTGAAGTGTTATGATGTTAATTCATGGTAGACAATGATAAATTAAGGATGATTTTAGTATATTAATAACTCAAATATGACACAAAGAGCTGTAGCTAAAAGGACAATAGGAGAAAGAATGTTATACTAAAAAATACTCAAATAAATTAAAGGGAGGATTTGGAAGGGAAGGACAAAGGAATACAAAATACATAAACATATAAATGAAATTAAATGACAAACAGTAAGATGGTAGACTTAAACTCAATCAGTTCATTACTTACATAAAATGTAAATAAACCAAATACTCTAATTAAAAGGCAGAGGTTATCAAACTAGATTTAAAGAAAACCAACCTACAAAACATTTCCTTGAAATATAAAGACACACAGAGGATGAAAGAAAAAGGATGAACAAAGATAAACCATGCAAAAAATAAGTATAAGAAAGTTGGCACAACTATATTAATATCAGACAAAGCAGACTTCAAGTCGAGGAGAGTTACCAGAAATAGAGAGGGTCATTTTATAATGATCAAAGGGCTAATTTATCAAGATATAATAATTCTGAATATGTGTGTACCTAAGTAACAAAACTCCAAATCCAAAAAGCAAGAATGGACAGAACTAAAAGGAGAAATAAACAGATCCAAAACCACAGGTGGAAATTTTAATACCTGCTTTCAAAAACTGATATAATAATAAACACAAAAAAATAACAGTAAGGATATAGAAGTTTTAGATAACAGTAAGAAGTAATTTGACTTAATTCACATGTATATATAATACAATACCTCAAAAATGCAGGACACACATTCTTTTCAAGTTCACATGGGACTATTTACCAAGATAGACCATATATTGGGCCACAATACAAATCTCAATAGATTTCAAAGGCTTAAAATCATACAGATTATGATCTCCAACCAAAACAGAATTATATTAGAAATCCATAAGATATCTAGAAAAATCCCCAAATACTTGAAATTCAAGCAGCACAATTATAAACAATGCACAGTTCAAAAAGAATTCACAAGAGAAATTAGAAAATATTTCTAACAAAGTAACAAAAAAATGTATCAAAATTTGTGGGATGCAGCTAGTGCAAAATTTAGAAATCTGTAGCTTTAAAGGTTTATATTGAAGAAGAAGGGATTAAAATCAATAACATGAGCTTCCATTCTAAGAAGCTTGAAGAAGAACAAATTAAACTAAAAAATAGAAGGAAGGAAATAATAAAGATAAAAGCATAAATTAATAAAATAAATAACTTTCTTTGGAAAGATAAGTAAAACTGATAAACCCCTAGCTAGACTGTTTTAAGAAAAGGGGAGAGAAAATAACAGAAACTTTCATTATAAGGAATGAAAGAAGTTATATTGGTATAGCCCACAAATATTAAAAGGAAAATGAGCGAATATTACAAACAATCTTGCATCTAGTCAATTCAACAACTTAGACTGGATAACTTGCTTAAAAAAACACAACTTGCTAAAACTAACACAAGAAAAAATGATGACTATCCCTATATTTCGTAAAGATTTCTTTGAATTTCTTTCCATAAATAAAACTTTATTGAACATTAAAAAAAACAGAGCTGAACCTACATAAACTCTTTCAGAAAACAGAGGTGGAAGGAAAATTTTCCAGTTTATTTTATGAAGCCAGCATAGTGAGTTTATTAAAACCTGACAGGACATCACAAGATATTAATATCACTCATTAAAATGAATGTGAAATATCACTCATTAATATCACTCATTAAAATGAGTGTGAAAATACAAACATCTTAACACAACATTAGCAAATCAAATCTAATAATATAAAAAAGGATAAACATCATGACTGAGAAGGTTGATTTATCCATGGAATGCAAGGTTGGTCCAATATTCAAAAACTAATTAACATAATTCAACCACTGTAATAGAATAAAACAAAACCATAGGTTCAGGCCAATAGATACAGAAAAAGCATTCTACAGAATTCAACACCCCTTCATGATAAAAACTCTTAGCAAAGTGGGAATACAAGAGAACTTCAATGTGAGAGACACATCCATGTAAAACCTACTGCTAACCTCAACCTTAATGTGAACACGTAAGGCCAGATACCTGCTCTTACCACTGTGTACAACATTGTACTGGAGGTCCAAGCCAGTGCAAGTAGGTAAGAAAAAGAAATTTAAAAACACAAAAATAATAAAGATGGAAATAAAAAAGTAAAGCTGTTAACAAATGATATGATTGTTTATGTAAAAAACACTAGGAAAAGTACAAAAAAGCTACTAGAATTTAGTAATCATGAACTTATTAGCAATGTCACAGGACACCAGGTCAATATAGAAAAATTGTCTATATTCCTATATACCAACAACAAGTGGAAAATAAATCTAAAAAATTATCATTTACAATAAAAGCAAAACCACTTAAAAAATGCAACACCGCTACACTGAAATCTCAAAACACTTCTCAGAGAAATTAAAGGCCTAAATAAAAACGCTGTTCATTGATTCGAAGATCCAATACTGTTAAAATGTCAATTTTCCCTCTTGTTGCTGTATAGATTTAACGCCATCCCAACCAAAGTCTCAGTGGGCTTTTTTTTTGGGGGGGGGGGGGCGGAATTTGGAGTTGGAATTGGCAAACTAATTCTAAAATTCATATGGAAATGCAAAGGACCCAGAATAGCCAAAACAATCTTCAAAAAGAACAAAGTTGAAGAATTTACATTTCCTGACTTTAAGAAATATCGGTATTAGTAGACCAACAGAAAAATAGACCAATGAAACAGAACAGAGTATCCAGAAACAGACCCACTCATATACAGTCACTTTATTTTGACAAAAGCATGAAGGTAATTCAAGAGGAAAAAAACTTTTTTTCAACACATGTTGCTGGAATACCTGGATTTACGTAAACAACTTCAGCGTCCATCTCATACCATCCACAAAAATTAATTTGAGATGGATCAGAGACCTAAACGTCAAACCAAAATGAAAGCTTGTAAAACAAACAAACATAGAACAATTTCTTCATGACCTTGTGGTAAGCAAATACGTATGAGGCTACAAAAACATTAACATAAAAAGAAAACACTAATAAAATCAATTTCATTAAAAATAAAAATTTTCTGCTCATCAAAAGACACTGTTAAGAAAATGAAAAGGCAAGCCACAGATTGGGAGAAAATACTTGTAATGCATAAATCTGACAAATATATAAATAACTCTTAAAACTCAATGATAAAAAAACCAACAACCTAATTAAAAATAGGCAAAATTTGAACAGACACTTTTTAAAAGAAGATATACCAATAAGCACATGAAAAGATGATCAACATCATTAATCACCAAGAAATTAAGATTAAAAAACACTATGAGATCTCATTTCATCCCCTCTGAAATAGCTAAAATTAAAAGACTGACAATACCAAGTGTCAGGGAGGATATGGAACAAATGGAACCCTGTATTTGGCCAGTGGGAGTGTAAGCTGGTATAAAGACTTCAGAAAAAATTTGCCGGTTTCTTATAATCATACACATACTCCCCCTTCCCAGTTATTTACTCACAGAATTGAAACTGTATGTCTAAGAACGTTTTTAGCAGCTCATTTCATAAAATCCCCAAACTGGAAACAACCTAAATATATATAAGCAGATGAATGCATTAATAAATTATGGTATATTCCTATAATGGAAATTCCTCAGCAGTAAAAAAGGAATACCATAACAGATAAATCTTTTTTTTTTTTCGTAACAGATAAATCTAAAATAATTATGCTGACTACAAAAGACACAAAAGCATACAATCTGTATTATTCCATTTATAAGAAGTATCTAGAAAAGGAAAAACTAAGACATGGGGCAGTGTCTGTCCTGGGGATGAGGAGACTAACTGGAAAAGGTAGAAGGTAACTTTGTCAAAACTCCATCAAAAGATGTACTGAAATCTGTCTGCTTTATCGTATGTGAATTACACTGCAATAAATATCTTTAAAAAGATAGGTAGGCAAAGCCCCCGCCTTCAAAGAACTCGAAATTTGATTAAGGAAATGAAACAATATAAAGATACACAAAAAATAATACAAAAGAGATTTCAAAGCAGCACACCTGGTCCTTGACTTACAATGGTTCCACTTAATTTGTTGACTTTACAATGATGCAAAAGTGACATGCATTCAGTAGAAACTGTACTTTTGAATTCTGAGCTCTTCCCGGGCTACGTGGCAGAATTCTCGAGGTGCTGGGCAGAGGCAGCAAGCTGCAGCGAGCTCCTAGTCCGCCACGCGATCACGAAGGTGAACAACTGATACGCTTACAACCATTCTGTCCTCATACAACCATGCTCTCTTTCACTTCCAGTATTGCTCAGTAACTTACGTGAGCTATTCAACACTGTATTATGGAATAAGCTTTATGTTAGCTGATGTTGCCCAACTGTGGCTCAAGTTAAGTGTCCTGCGCACACTGAAGGTAGTCCCACGTTAAGCTAGGATGTTGGGTAGTTTAGGTGTGATAAATGCATTTCCAGTTTACAAACGATATTTTCAATTTACGATGGGTTTATAGGTACATAACCCTTTTGTAACCTGAGGAAGACCTGAGACTAGGCAGAGGGGAAGAGGCTGCCTGCACGTTAGCATGCATGGAGAAAACCGGAGGGAAGAACGCTGAAGGATTTGAAGGGGCAGAAAGAGGGTGGGAAGAAGGAGTGAGCAAAGGCACTGTGGGACAAAGCAGAAGCCAAACACAAGAGTCTTCCATATGTCCATTCACTGACCCTTCAGATCAAGCCCGTCCAATAGGGAGGAGTACAGTCTTGTTTTACAGGATCAAGTTCAGAAAGGTTAATAGCCCGAGGCCACAGCTTATTCGATTAGAACTTGTGACAGGAGCTGGGCATGGGACTGCATGACCCCAAAGCCTGTGCTCACCCAGTAGAGGGCATTTCACTTGTGAGGACAGAATTTGCTGGACAGCCATGAGCAAGAAACACATGTCCTAGGAAAAGCTCTGGTCAGTGCCAGCAAGTGTCCTTCGTGAGGCCACATGTTTAGAATTTTGCTCTAGAGGAGGGAATAAACAGCTGACTCCACTCAACGGGTTCTACTGATGTTCATAAACCGTGAGTGTTTATGTCATGGGCAGAACTCCCCGAGTGAATTATAGCCTTTTACGCACTGTGCACGTACAATATTTTCACAGGACAAAGAAACAGGGCGTGTAAGGAATGCTGCAGTTGGCCTCTCTCTCTTTCTGTCCTTTCTCTCCAACTCTCTCCACCAATCTCAAGCCTGTCCTGCAGGACAGTTCTCGGATTGTGTTGATCTATTACCTGGCTTTCTGACACAGCCCAGGGAAGTTACTCGGTTCAATTTAAAGAAGAGAGCTTTTAAACTATTTCTTCTTCCTAGTATGAGCGGCTGGCTTTCTCTTTTATTACATTTAAAATGAATCCATCTTCACTACTGTAGAAAGCAGATTTTTTTTAACGTTACTTCAGATGTTTTCTTTAGACTGGTGTTAACATAAAGCAAATGTCTCTTGCAACTCTGAACCAATCTGTTAAGATAAACAGGCTTCACTTACGATATTCCTATACTGAAATCATAGGCTTGTGGTCTGCAACTCCTTAAAGACTCAATTCATACATGCTAAAATGTCTAGTTAAGAAACACACACACACACACACACAGTTTTGCCATGGAAACCACAAGGACATGTCTGGTTCAGACTCCATAGCACATACCACAAATAACAGCCCATCTTCTAAGGGCAGATCTTGTATATACACAGGGAAAGCCCAGAAAATTAAACAACTGCAATACCCCAAATATAAAACTTATTTTTGAATCCCTTTTTTTCAAGTCTGTTTCAATATATCTAAGTCTTAATCATTGTTATTAGGTACATTTGCATATGCTTGTCATTTTCCTTAAACAGAATTTCAGACTCGGACCTCACGGATAAAAAGGGGAAATGCAGGGAGAAAGGGCACACTGAAGTCTCAGATAACACTTCTGGATCCCACATATGAATATGGGAAGGTCTGTGTTTCTACAGAAAGCAGCCCTGTCATTATTGAACAGAGCCCCAATCCTGATTAAGTGAAGGTTTTGTACCTACAGAAAGTATAGGAGATGTCAGGAGGCCCCCTGGGAGGGAAAGAAGTCTCAGGGAGGGGGAGGCAAGAGCAAGAAGTCCTACTAATCGAGAGCATTCTAGGTCTGGCAGGCCAGGTTTTGTTAGTACTTCAAACTGTCAGAAATCTGGTATGATAAAGGCTTTGATCTCTCCCGCTGGGCTATAAATTCCATGAAGACATGGACAACTTCCAATGTGTTTATCACTATCCCCAAGCATGGAGCGCATTGCCTGGACCATGGTAGCTGCTCAATAAACGCTGAATGACTGAATGAAGATGTTTAATAAATATCCTTCATATCTGTGATTCTGTGGATCTCATCATCCTTCAGCTGGGATCACAGGGGTGACCGTATGGCTGTTCAGAGTGATAAAGTAATAACCACCTGCCACTCTAACCATTACATATTTTTGGAAACTATGATTTTGATCCACTGTGGCTTCAATCTGGGAGACCATGGTTCATGAAGACTGATGTTCCAGATACTAAAGTGTTACCCAGGCTCAGATGGTTAAGCGTCTGCCTTTGGCTCGGGTCATCGTCCCAGGGTCTTGGGATCGAACCCCATATCGAGCCCCACACTGGGCTCCTAGCTCAGCGGGGAGCCTGCTTTTCCCTCTCCCTCTGCCTCTCCCCCTGCTCACGCGCACGCTCTCTCTCTGTATCTCTGTGTCTCAAATGAATAAATAAAATCTTTAAAAAAAGGGCACCTGGGTGGCTCGGTTGGTTAAGCAACTGCCTTCGGCTCAGGTCATGATCCTGGAGTCCCGGGATCGAGTCCCGCATCGGGCTCCCTGCTCAGCGAGGAGCCTGCTTCTCCCTCTGACCCTCCCCCCTCTCACGTACTCTCTCTCATTCTCGCTCTCTCAAATAAATAAATAAATCTTAAAAAAAAAAAAATATTAAAAAAAAAATAAAAAAAATAAAGTGTTACCCATAAAACACAAACATACTTGTACATTTACCTATCCCGCAGGGCTTGTGAACACTTTCTACATACAGGTTCATGGGCAGTACTTAAATCTCTAAGCTCCAAACTCTAGCTAACTTCAACTTCTATCAAATTCCCAGCCTACTTCCACAGGGATTCTAACAGTTCCAAGCTATTTGCATAGCCATTTACTCAGATGAAGAAGACACAGGCCCTAATTTGGGCAATGGTGGTAGAGATTCAATGAGGTATGTAATGTTTGTTCCTTCAGAGACATTATAGTTCCACATGAAAAACTTGGTACTGGACCCATGTACTGACCACTAAGCAGAAATTCTATTTGTCTACTGTCAGCTGAAATTTTCCATTTTTTTTAAAAAAAATATGAAAATAGCTTCCAACATTTTCATCATCAACACCATTTATCCACAACTCTAATTCCTCTAGTACTTTTTCTCTAATCTAAATAGACCAGTAGATTGCAGATAAATCCTGTAACCCATTTAAAAAAACAAACAAACAATCTACCTGATGAGTCTAGATAAGGGGTTGGCAAGCTTTTTCTGTAAAGGGTCAAACAGCAAATATTTTTGGCTCTGTAGGTCATGTGTGATCTGTTGCAATTTCTCACTCTGCCATGGTAGCATGGAAGCAGCCATACAAAATAAGTAAAGAAATGGGCATGGCTGTGTTTCAGTAAAACTTTATTTACAAAAACAGGCACAGGACAGGATTTAGCCTGCAGGCAGTAGCTTGCCAACCCCCGGACTAGAGAAAGGAAATGCTCCTACTTGTAGGAAACGCAGTGGATTCACTTACTTTGCTCTTTTGGCCATCTCATTTCCATCCCATCTGGGGCTGTATGGATAATTTTTTTGGGCCTGGGAATAAAGCTGTCCACTGTTGGTAAAATGATAGACGGACTGGAATGTGAGAGTTGGCTGGTCCCGAGGGAAAAACAGGGGCAGGTCGACTGCAAAGACAAAAGAAAAGAAGCAAGTTAGGGCTTAAATGTATGGGTTAAACCTGAATGTTGGGTAAAGACTCTATCTGAACCATAAAAACTGCTTGAGGCTTAGGTAAAAGGTATGGAGAGAGGGAACGAGAGATACCAAGGTACCTTCCCTGCCTTCAAGGAGTTTACAATCTAGGTACATAAATGAAAATCACACATAAATAAATATAACCAATATGAGGCATGATGCGTGGGTGCTGACAGATGCTATGAAGTGTTCACAGAAGCTGGGCACTCCCAGCCATGTGAACGCCTCCGTGGCACTTACTTTGTCCAGGATTCCATAGAGAAGTTAGTTGATTATCTGTTTTCAGTCTCTTTTAAATCATAAACTCTTCAAAGGTTGGGCAGTACCTTCCTCATCCAGCATTTGATGGAGGGGGTGGGATGGAGGCTGTCCTTAAAGAATGGATTTGGAATGGGGAGCAAGAGAGCAGGTGATAATCTTTTTACTTTATAGGATACAGCCACTGGACCACCAGCAAAAATAAAGTTATCACTTTACTTCCAATCAAGCAGTGAATTCTGATACTCAGCACTTTGAGGCTTCTCCAGATGTGTTACCACATATAGTTCCTAAACCAGTGGGGGCTCCTTAATGGAACGCAACAGGGACTCATCTGAACACTGCATTATATCTACTTCGAGGGTGCAGCCTGATTCCAGTGTTGGCTGCTAACAAGTATTATGTGCTTGTATCTGTTCATTTTGGGGTCCTTTCACTCAATTCTTAAAAATAAAATGACTCCTTTTTAGTTTGAGGCAAACCGACCCTATAAACACAGACTGTTTCAATAGCACATTCTTCAAGGCATATATTGTATATTTGTGTGGATGTTATCACTTCCAGGGCAAAGAACAGGCACATTAACTTGGGAAAATATAATAAGGAGAAAAAAATGTGTATGGAATTTCCTAGCTTCACAGAGTACTTTTACATATTTTGATCTAATTTGAGACTTATAATTCCATGAAGCAGACATTATTTTTACCATGTGCATTTAACAGACGAACAAACTTGAGACTCCAAGAGGTTAATTAACTTGCCCGTGCCTTAGCTAGCTGGAGGCAGGGTTCAAATCTAGACCCATGGTGTAAATCCTGAGCTCCTTCTATTGGGCCCCATTGCCTCCTGCTCACAACACATTCACCATGTTATCATTACAGTTTAGGAAGCTAAAATCTCTACTGTGAAGAGTGTACAAGATTCATCTTTTTGGCTACATGAGGCAAATTTATGAAAATACACACTAGCTAGCTGTGTATTTGTCACCATGCCAGTGTAGGGTGACATTTGACTTGGGCTAGGCCCTCTAAGCATCCAAAATGATTTCATGAAGGAAAAGTCAGATTCGCAGCAAACTTCAAAAAAAACCAAGAAAACAAGAAACAGAAAAACTGTCCAGTGGCAGGCCCTCTTAGGCCACTGGGTCTATCTGACTCTGACTCAGTGCTGCAGGGGGTTTCTGCATATGAATCACAACCCCCCAAAAGCGGGAAGACCGTGAATATCCACTCATTAAGTCACATTTTCCACGTGCCTCAATGCAGTTTCAGCACATGCCTATTTGTGCCAAAGCAGAGATTTAGTAACATGGAGGAACAATACGAAGTATGAAAACCAGACTGACTCAAATTAGAAATAATCCAATTCAGAAAACCCTTTTGAGTCCCTTTACATTACAAAGCATGATTTGTAACATCTTCAGTCATTTTGAATAAATATTGCTTTCTAAAATTAAGTTTATATCTTTTCTGATTACTCACTGCATCTCCTCTAATTTTAGAAAAAATGCCCATTCACATACAGTTTAATTTCACTTCAATTGTTTATATTACATGTTAAATATCCAAATATAAAACAAGATTCACGTTAACCCCCAGAGCGGTCATCAACAGCACAGCACTGGTGAAAGGTATTTAACCTGTAAGCTTCCCTTCAAAAATGCAGTCATTTTGAATAATAGAATTCAGTGGCAATAATTTGCCAATTTAAAGTAAGCACAGTCACATTCAGGATCAAAGTAATACAGAGAATACCACAGTCTTCATGACTGTCAAGCTACCAGCTTTTTCTGGGCTTTGGAATACATTATATTTTTTGTTCCTGTTATTTTGTTTTGTAGAAAATGAGTTGCTGGTATTTTGACATGCTGAAAAATGATTTTCCCACCTAGTTCTGAACCATCCACTTTGACCCCCTAAATGCCCAATTAAGATCAGAAACAATTCAAAATGTGAACGTAAATTTATTTACCCAGGCAAGTGAACTGTTCTGATTAAAAGAAAAAAAACTGCCAGTCAGCTACATGCTGAGATGTACTGTGATCCCAGAAAAACATTGATTGCATGATTATTTCTCCATGGAGCTTTTTCTAAAAAAGTATAGTTGAAGCCAGTATTAAAATTTGAACGCAGTAGCTGGATGATCAGCAAAGCAGGAATGGTCAGAGTACTTGAGAAATAAAGTCGGTAATCTACATATGAGAAAATAAAATTCAAAAAATATAAATACCTTATTCAACTTAACTAAACGATATCCTATCTGTATCAGTCAGCAGTCAATAAAAGGATATTCTTTAAAAAATGTTCTGCATAAAAGAGTTAATAACTAAAATGTTTATGAGAAATACTTTGCATTTTTCTTATAAGAATGATTTGAATGGTACAAATTAGTCAGAATTAAAAAAAAACAAAACACAAAGCTTGTTTTCCTTCTCCCCAAATGTTTCTGCCACTTAATGTTTGCCTATAAAGCTAACTCGTGATTTTTTTTTAAGGTTTTATTTTTAAGTAATCTCCACACCCAACGTGGGGCTCAAACCCAACCCTGAGATCAAGAGCCGCATGCTCTGCTGACCGAACCAGCCTGGTGCCCCTCACTCATGAGCTTCTGACACAAAATAAAGTAAGACTGCAGGCCTTCAAACAGCTAACTTGCTCTGAAGGTACTCCCGGGGTTCCAAGCCATTTGGGCTCACAGCTTCAGCTAGATCAAAACAGAACATTTTAACCATTGGATTCCTTCGAACACAACCCACCTACCAGCTCCAGTTTGATTCCCAGAGGAGAATCATTCCATTTGGTTCAGTTACTCATCATCAGTACTATTTTGACAACTGCTTCCTATTTCCTTCTTCCTGTATACAGAGACTGATTTTGGTCAGCTCTCCTTCCACGGAAGGGATGGTCCTCACTTGTTCAGTATAATTTCAATAACCACTGCCAAAGTATTACTTTCTTCAAGAACTTGTTGAAACAAGTCCCTGCCAAAACACTTGCGATTCTGTACGACCTGGGCATTTCACAGCATTCCCTCACAGGGCCCTGCTGCCCTGGCAGAGGGCAGGGATCATGAAACTCTGCACCAGCTTGCCCTGTGCTGGACAGTCGCTGCAGGGAGGAGTCCCACGGGTCACAGTCCCAGAGCTCTCGTGCTTGTTCTCCAGGCAACTGGCAGCCATGCGGCTTTGAGAAGGAGCCGAATATGGACCAATAAACTTCGCTGCCTCTCTCTACACCACGCTGGGATTCGGATGGACAGATGCAGTTTTGCTTTCTCTAGTAAACAAGCTTAACTGTCCCCAAATGCTCATCCTTTCACCGTAAGACGACTTCATTAGAGTTGTATCTAAATTCATAAGACTCTCTAGAAATTTGTCACTTCTCCAAAGACCTCACGATGGAAAAATGGCCCCCAACAGCCAAAAGCAATACCACATCACATAGGTGACACACAGGACAGCTGTCAGATACTCCCTCAGAACATTTCGGGCAGAGTTCTCACAAGTTTGATCATAGGATCTTTCCAGAAAAAAAAAAATCTAATTATGGCAAGATTAGGGCAAGGTACATGAACGGTAAGTAATGATAACTAGCAGTCTGGCACAGAGAAAGGAGAGAGAATAATAAATAAAAGCAGATTTAGGAAATCAAAAATAATCCCAGTCTGGGGCCATTCAGCAGAGAACGAAAAGCCCAACCATCCCTCAAGCTATTACCATACTGTAAGTAATGTTCACTCCCAATCTCAGTAACCTGGCAGACACTCTTGGTTCCCTACCAAGAGCCATCCATTCTCCATTCTTTTTTTTTTTTTTTTTTTTAACAGAAGGAAGGGAGGAGGGAGGGACAGAGGGAGGAAGAGAGGGAAAATCTTAAGCAGGCTCCACACCCAGTGCAGAGCTCAATGCAGCGCTTGATCTCATGACCCTGAGATCATGACCTGAGCCAAAATCCAGAGTCGGACACTTAACCAACTGAGCCACGCAGGTACCTTCCCATCCTTCTTTTTTATGGGTAGAGCCTTCCTCCCACTTCAGAGTCCTAAAGTGCTGGGTATTCACTCTCTTCAGCCTTCCATGAGACCAAGGCATGGAAATGTGACTCAGTCCTGCCAATGAGACCCAAGGGGAAGTTGGCTAGGGGTCTTCTGAGAAATATTTTCCTCTCTGAGTAAAAACATGTATAAGGAGAAGCCCCCATTTCATTCTTGCCTAGATCTTGTCATGTGAGATCTTGAGGCTTGGAGCTGTGTATCCACCTTGTGACCAGGAAAGTCAGCCTGACATCACTGAGCTATTGAATTCATCAGCCCTGGAATGCCCAGTTCTGGATTCCTTGTTATGTGAGACCACTGCAAGTCCTAACTACCTAAACCTCTTTTAATCAGGTCTTCTCAGACTTGCAGTCAAAGAAAGGCATCTAAAGAAATGTTATTTCTTGCAGCTTCTGTTCAAGAAGGCAGGATAATTGAATAACCAATTTCAGAAGTATTTCCACCAAGCATGGTTGAAAACATTCAAGGCACATAAATAGGAAAGTCTGAGTTGTCAGGAAAATGCAGTTCTGTGGGACAGTTCAATACTTGAAAATGCCAAACAAATGAGGGGTTAACCATAATTGCTTCCCTGGGAGTCACATCATCGGATATTTTCATCCTTATTCACAAGTCAGCCGTTATTTCATTTCTCCAAACCTTCCAAACGCTATATTGCTGTGTTCTTGGGTCAGTAGGGAAGACATTCATGCCTTCACTTTGTGGTGGTTACAGTGGTGTTTCCATTTTCAGTCCTCTGTAGACTCTCCAGTTCCTCGAAGCCTCATTAGTAGACAGTTTTAACCCCACGTTGACTTGCTGTAAACGCCCCTCTAACGATGACTCCATTTGAGGTCAACTCTCCCTAAAAGCAGTTTGCTCACATCTCATTCCCAGGCTTCCCCTGCAGTGAGCACCAAACCACCCATGAAGTCTGCCATTTATTAACTGACCACCCCTTACCAACACCCTTTTACTAACTGCACACTAAACCTTTGAGACACACGGACTCTAACCACTAGAAAGTGAAACACCGCATATCCAGAGCACTTGCCTACAGGAAATATAAAAGGAAAGTTTTCCAATTCAGAAGTAATCCTACCCAAGGCATTGAAAATTGAATGGTGGCTCCTTTTACCATCCCTGCCTTACATTTAAGTGACAGGGGAGACGAAATATTAACCAGATTTTGTTGAGCCGGCTTCAAATTTTCATTATCTTTTGTGAGATGTGATCACAAAGACAGGTTGTCTGTGGGGCTGTAATATTACCAAACTAAAGCCTGAGCCTTAAATTCTGCTGTAAATTCTAAACATCCTAATATGGGAGGAGACAGCGTGGTATGGTGGAAAAAAGCACAGCCTTTGGAGTCAGATAAAAATGAGTTTAATTCCTAGCCCCACCATTTATTAGTGGTGAGGCCACAGGCAAAATATTTCATCTCTCTGAATCCTGATGTTCTCATCTGCAAAACGAGGATAATTCTTTTCTCAGCACTGCTGGCAAGACTGGACAAAAGCAGAGCAGGTCATAAATAAATATGCATTCCCTTCCCCTTCTCCCCCTTTCTTCTTAGTTGGTTTGTTTGGTTTTCAGTCTGGCTTTATCCACTGTTCCATGTATGTGAAATTTCTAACCATAGCATAAATGCTCACAGCACGTAAGTTTTAGCTATTTTGATGGCACTTTCTAAACTTTGGACAGACCTTCACATCTCAGCATATACAGTATACAGGAAATAGCTTAGCCTTTTCTTGATGACAGAAAACACATGAAAAAAATCATTATACATGATGGCCTCGAGTGTTAAGGAAGACTTAGCTTGCTCTTTCCCAATGCCTCCTACGTAAGGGCCAGACCTCTTAAACTGTGCACAGGCAAGAGGTGATGTGCAATCAGAGTGGCACACTGAGGTCCCCAGGGCTTACCAGGGAGTGACATGTTGTCTGCCCCTGATGACAAGCTTTCTCTAATTTATTTGTTTCCTTTTCCCAGCCAGTGCCTTTTTGCTTTACCACTTCCCATCAAGGCCAACTCTCAATGTCATTTCTCTTTCTTCCCTCTCCTCTTTTCTCTGTCTACTTCATTCCACATGTGTCTCAGCTTCTGAAGAGTTGGGTGCCGCTGACAGTCCTTCCCAGGACCAGAACTCCGTGCAGAGCCGGCGCTGCATGGATGGGAAGTGAGGTGGTGTGAGCTCCAGGGTGCCTTCCTCCAGCCCTGCTCAGTGAGCGTCTCCTCCTCCTCCTCCTCTCGTTTCTGTTTGTTTCCTTCCAGGTTTACGGTTGTCCCAGATAGCTGGAGTCACGGGAAATCTGGTCTCTGCTTATATTTTGTTTAGCATTTGCTTTTGAGGTACTTTATAGGTACAAATGAATCATCCCAACACCCAATGAGACATTCACATAAAACTGGAAGAAGAACCTCAAGATAAAAGGGATGCCATAGTGCCGGCCAGTGAAGAGTGAGGCTCTCTCACCCTGCCCACAGAGACGAGCCCAGACTGAACAGAGTAGGCTTCTCCTCCCACGAGATCAGAGGTTCTCAGCTGGAAGTAAGCATCAGTGTCACCATGGGATCAACAGTGCAGCTGTGTGGGCCCTACCTCAGACCTCTGATTTTTGAAAATGCACCTTAAGTGATTCTGATATGTCTCCCCAGGTCGGAATCACTCAGACTGTGAGCTCCTAAGTGTGAGGGTCAGCGATGAGTTATTTTAGTATTTCTAGTCTTTGAAAGAGTACATGGCACAGGAGAGACTCTTAATAAATGCTTGTTCAACTGAAGGAAAGGAGCATGTAAGGGAACTGCAAATTAAAACGTCAAGGCCATCCCATTTCATACCCATTAGATTGACAACAATTTTAAAACCCAGCAACGCTCAAGTGTTGTCAAGGTAGTGGGAATTCTCATTCACTGATGAGCGTGCAAATTTCTATAACCTCTTGTACAAGAGAAGTGAAGATGTACATACTTCATAACTCAGCTATTCCACTCCTAAAATACTATCACATGTACATAAGAAGACACATAGGAGAAAGTTTGCTATAGCACTGTTTGTGATAACAGAAACTGGAAATATCTCAAGCGTCCAACTACATGAGACTGGATAAATACACTGTGGTATATTCTTCAGTGGAATATCTTACAGTATATATATTCAATTCAGAAAAGCATTTCCTCAGGCGTGGCTCCTTGTTCAATCTCTCAATCGGCTCTTGCTTCTGTGACATAGTCCGGGTCCCACCTTCTTCCAGGAAGCCTTCCTTGCCTGCTCTGTTGCTCGGTGATTTCTCCATCTTCCACAGCCACATAGTCCAGTTATGGCTGGACTGCTAACAATTCAGTGTACTTGATATTTTATATCCTCCGCATGTGTCACACTGGGCTGGACACAGAGTAGTTGGCTGATATATAACCAGTGACTGGCATTGATCATAAAAGTGAGGAAACGTTGATTGCACTAGACATGTAAAAAAGGAAACATGTTTTTATGAGATGCAGAAAGAAATCAAGCGACAGAGAACACCATAAATAGCATTTAATACCGTTTTAACTTCTATCTTTAAAAGAACGTAGTCACAAAAAAAAAAAAAAAAAAAAGAACTTAGTCACAATAAATAAACTCCTGGCCTGGGAGGATTAAAAAAGAAATCTGGCTAAATTAGGGAAGAATCTGATGAAAAGAATCCTTAAATAAGTTAAAATATATTCAAATGCAAAGGCGTTGGCACTTAAAAACTAGGCAAAGTCTTTAAAGCGCCGTAAGCTTTCAATTAAAAAAATTCATAGACAATGTACCAAATGTAGATGATTAGAAGGAAAGGACACATTTAAGATAGTTAAAGTAGAGAGACTGACACTGGTCAGTTTAAATTCCAGTCTTGAAAAACTGGAACATCCTGCCAGGTACAAATTTACAAAAATTGTGACTACTCCAGAGTAAAGGATGACTAACATAGCCTTTGAAGAAAAAAAAAGTCTGAAACTAATCTTGTTTTATTAAAGGATCTAGTTATGAGCTTTATATTCTAGAGAAAACAGCAACAAGTATCCAATGTGATAAGCATTCCTGGAGCACTGACTATGAGCTGGCTCTAGGGAGGCCATGTGACCAAAGCTGGGTCCTCCTCTGGACTGTGCCAGCATGCACTTGACTCTCACTGTCCTCGGGAAGGGAGACAGTGGTGAGGCTTATAGTTGAGGTAGTAATCACCATGGGGTAAGGGGTGGGAAGAGAATCTGTCTAAAACCTTCCAGAAGCCTCGGGGTGCCTGAGTGGCTCAGTCAGTTAAGCGTCCAACTCTGGATTTCAGCTCGGGTTGTGAGATAGAGCCCCACGTCGGGCTCTGGACTGGGGGTGGAGCCGGATTAAGATTCTCTCTCCCCCTCTCCCTCTTTCTAAAATATTAAAAACAAACAAACAAAACAGCTTCCAGAAGCCTTATTAGATGGGCAGAGCCTTGAAAGACAAGTGGGATTTTGACAGGCAGGTGCAACATGAGGATTCTGACTGGGAGGGGAGGGGAGGGAGAAAGTGAGGGGATTCCAGACAGAGGGAATGGTATTGGGCAGCCAGAACAGAGAAGAGTATGTCAAACTGTGCAGAGTTGTGAACACAAAGCAAAGGAATATGGACACTTTTCTATGAGCAGTGTTAGCCTGGAACATTCCTAGAGGAAATATCCCATCCCACTCACTCCAGAGGGTCAGAAGTTTTCTTATAATTTAAATACATAATATAAATCCTCCAGAATGGAGAGTAGAATGCACAAATCAAGAATCACTTTTATTTATTATTTATTTATTATTTATTTATTATTAGAGAGCAGTTGTGCACTCCTCAGTATGGGGATTGATTCCTCCTTATAAAACATCTCTTAAGACTTACTGTGTGTCCCTTATAGTCAGGGGAGGCTCTGAAGGAAAAGCCTGATGATAATGGGCTGTTGGCCATTTATGGGAGTCCTCCATTTTCTCTCAAACAATTCTCACTTCCTATGTGGACAATCCATACAGTAGGGACTGAGATTTGGGACTGGATTTAAGATTGGGATGGGACATAGTTTAAGTCAACTATCTGGCAGTGCTTAGAAACAATGCCCCTCAAGAGTGACTCTGTGTTTCCTCATAAGATGGGGTTAGAATCCCAGGTCACCATGTCATTCTGCTCTACAGAAACCTCCACTAGCTTATTTTTTATTTGTACATTGCACTTTCCAAGCATTCTCCATTCCGGATTTATAGTGTGCTGAGATGTTAAAATTATAGGAAAATGTCTGACTCACTAGATTAGGTGGTACGGGGTATCTTCCCTAGAAAGTTCTGAAGAGAAGCCACTGCATTCTTTGGTGGCTTTAGGTTCAGTTCCATCTGGTGAGATGGACAGGAAATAGCTTATCTAGGTGAACTTGAATGTTCAGGTGAAGAAGGCATGTGCTCTGTATGGGGCGAATTAGGCTTCACTTAGTAGGTGTACAACTTTGGCATATTAACTGGTCCCTCTGAGCCTCTCTCCTCATCCATCAAATGAGCAAATCTCTAACCTCTGGGTTGGAAATAAAGAGTGTGTACAGTAAGCAGAGCCTAAAAGGAATCAAGAACAGGACGGTATACTGGAAAGAATATGATTTTTGGAATTTGACAGATCTGGGCTTGATTCCTACTCTCCCAGTTACCACATGGGTGACCTCAGGCAATTTACTAAACTCCCTGAGTCTAGGTTTTCTTATCTTTAAGATGGGATAATACCTACCTTGCAAGGCTGTTGAGTGCTTTACATGATATAATGAATATATATAGAATACTTGGCACATAGCAGATATCCATAAATGAGACCTATGATTACTCACTTTCTCTTAGAAGCAATTAAAACAAACAAACAAACCTGAGTCTATATAATTTCTTTTTCCAACCTGACTTCCAGCCAAGAAAAATACCCATAGATTAAAAGTAGCCAAATTCTTTCAATTAAGCTTCCAATTTAGTTCTGCCCATATTTCTATTTGAGGCAAATTCAGGAGTCCTCTGGAACTCTTCACTCTGAATTCTACAATCTTCTTCCTTCAAACAAAAAAAATCTGGAGGATCTAAGGTCAAATGGGGTTTTGTAGCAAAAGCTGACCACGGACCAGAGAACAGCTGAAGACAGAGGAAGCCTGGTGAAAACGTGGCCAGACCGTTTCCTTTTGTGCTTAGATACTGCACTTCTCCCTCCATTCGCATAGGTGGTTCCTGTAAGTTAAAGGCTTTTTCTTTCTTTTTTTTTTTTTAAAGATTTTATTTATTTGACTAAGAGAGAGAGAGAGAGAGAGGGAACACAAGCAAGGGGACTGGGAGAGGAACACGCAGACTCCCCGGTGAGCAGGGAGCCCGATGCGGGGCTCGATCCCAGGACCCTGGGATCATGACCCGAGCCAAAGGCAGACGCTGAACGACTGAGCCACCCAGGCGCCCAAGGCTTTTTCTTTTTTTGCTAAACATTTATTTGTAAGCGGTTTTGCTCTTTGAAAAAAAAAAAAAGACCAGAAATACAATCAGTCTTCATATATTTAAAGATTACTATTTGGTCTATGAATTTCCATGTTTTTGTTTAGTGGTTACCGTTCTGGGGCCTTGGTCATTATTTCTTCTGTGAGAATGGGTGGGGGATGCAGTAGGGGAAGGGGAATGGATTCATGTTCTTCCTTGACAGCAATTCTCATCAGAAATGTCGTTTGAGAGGAAGGTATAATTGCTGTCGGAAACGATGTTTTTCAATGGCCCTACTCTCCTATCTCACGAACCCAAATGAAAGAGAAAAACTGTGTAAGCCGAGGTGATCCTGTGGAGGCAAGCCCTTGAGCTGACTGAGCAGCTTGGCCTGTACATTCAAATGTGAAGGAGTAAGAGCATTTTCAGGCAAAGGCCGGATCCAAAGGCTGGATCCGAGTGACCTGAGAAAAGCAAATTCACATTCAATAATTGAGACTTTATTCTTGGAAGCTCCAAAGCTTTTCTCCTTTTTACTGATTTTGATTGACATCCTTCTAGGGTAGACTTCACATTTACTTCTCTCAGATCTCTTTCTAAATGACTCAAAGTGAAAATTATAAATACCGACTCTCAGAGTGGGCCGCATGGTCACGACATCAGGCACAAGCAAGCCAGCCCTTACACGAATTGTCTGACGCCTACTGTCTGTAGCCTCTTGGTTCCCTCCACCCTCCCTCGCAGCTGGGGCTATCTGGTCTGCACACCTCTACGCTACGGGCCGTCTATGGGCACTTACGCTGCTGGGGGCTTGGGAACTGGCCCGCCAGGTTCTTTGAAGGGGTAAGAGCCAGGCCTGGAGGGCTCCCTGCAAGTAAAATACACAGACTTTGTGACCCCTCTTTAGCCACCTCCCTGCCTCTCGGCTGTGTTTTGACAGGTGTGCTCACAGGGTAGAGCTGAGCTGCAGAGAGGTGAGATATTTACTTTAAAATCTCCATGTCTTGTCAAACAGAAGACACACTCGTTAAACAGCGGTACAGAAAAGGGCCGTGGAAATCATCTGTGTGTTTGGTAACTGAGTAGCCTGCAGTGCGGAGGGGTGAGCCGCCTCAGCGGCTGCGCTGACAACTCCGGGACTCCTGACCCCACATCCAGCAAGCTACCCTGGCCATGTCACTTGTAACCTGGTGCATCTCCTGGCAGGAGCCGAGTGGCTGCAGCTACCCCAGCTGCTTTTATAGTAAGACTTTGGGGTCTTCGTTACCCCAATTCTGAAACATCTCTTGCCACAGACAACAGTTAGGCGTAGGGGGTTTTTTGTTTTTGTGGTAGTTTTTGGTTTTGTGTCTCATTCTAATAAATATATGTTGGGTTTTTTTTTTAAAGATTTTATTTATTTATTTGACAGAGAGAGAGAGATAGCGAGAGCAGGAACACAAGCAGGGGGAGTGGGAGAGGGAGAAGCAGGCTTCCTGCTGAGCCGGGAGCCCGATGTGGGACTCGATCCCAGGACCCTGGGATCATGACCTGAGCCGAAGGCAAGTTGCTTAACCAACTGAGCCACCCAGGCGCCCTAAATATATGTATTTTTAATGCTAAGAAACAGGAAAGAAATCAACATTTATCAGATACCTACAACATGCTGGGTACTTTCTGCCACGAGATCCTCTCTTGCCCCTTGTCACTAGGGAGCAGGCCTGTCCCTGGGGTAAGCCCGAGAACTTACTTGTAGCCATGAAGAAGACGGGCTACTCCCGGCCCATCTGGGTCTGGAGTCCAGGTTCTTCCCACTGCAAGTGCTACCAATTATATTTACTGCTTGTTTCTGACATTCTGGAAGGAGTTTCTCCTCAGGGGCATTTCGGCTCATCTGCCATCTCAGCCAGGGGTTGCTGTGGGCAAGCAAGTTCTCTGGCGGTTGACAAAGAAAGCATACGAGAGAGGGAGAAGAGGGGTCGGCGTGTATAGTCACAATAGATCTGGAGGAGGAGGAGGCGTTTGTCTTTCAGACTTTGTAAGTTATGCTCAAGGGTACAATGATCTCCGACTTTTAAGACTTCTTATTTTTGATGTTTCAATTCTCTTGTTTTCTTCCCTTTGACTGGGAAGGCATTTTATGTTCGTATCTATGGGGTTTTAATGGCATTTGACACTGTTACTCATTTCTGTTCTTCTCCCATGGTTTCCATAACACGAGATTGATCTGCTACTTCCTTTCCTTTTAAAATATTTGCGGTCTTTTCTCCATCTGCTTAACAGCCCCTCATCCCCAAAGCTCAGCTGAGGGACTTGTTAACCCTGAAGGCTTGGCCCTCAGCTTTCCTCCTTTAGAAAGTCCCAGAAAGTCCCATCTATCGATACTGACTTTATCCAGGAGACCTTGGTTAGTCCATATGGGCTAGAACAGGGGGTACAATTAAGGTAATGAAGCTGGCGTCCCGAGTGCAGGACAGGTAGAAAAGCAATTCCTGGACGCAGAGGAAGCATACTGAGTTACTTCAGGTGTGGACGCTTAGTACCTGAGGACTTCAAAAATCTCTATATCCTTCCCTGACTGCTCGCTCGCCTGCACTTTGGGCTGATAATGCCAGACGCCTGCTGAATGCCATGACTTAAGTTTTATGGCTTAAATATGTTTTCACATACACTATCTCATGTGTACGTTTCAAGATAGGCATATTACCCCATTTACAGGTCAGAACACAGACACTCAGAAACAGAAAGCAGTCTGTTTAGAATTACAGTTAAAGAACAGCACTGGACCTCAAATCCAGGTCTTCAGATTCTGAACCCAGTGGTTCTGGTGCCATTAGAATGTTCTGCTATCGACTGGGGAAGAATCACACTGCATGTCTGAAATAAAAGCCACCGCTTGCTCCCCATTCACTCACATCCAGGTTCTGCCAATATTCTGTCACCTGACACCCTTCCTTCTTGTTTCCATCTCTGGACAGGCTCACTGTTAACAGCACATCCTACAGGCACTGTCCTATTAGGAGGGGACTGGCGGGGGCTGGGAGCCATGTCTATTCCCACCGTGGAGAAACAGAAGTGGGGATGTATATTTTAAACAACAGCAACCCTACTTTACACAGCTGAATACACTTTGTAGTAAGCCTCCCACGTCCACCATTTTAGGTCTGCTGCAAATACTAAGTGTTCACACCTGAAGTAACTCAGTATGCTTCCTCTGCGTCCGGGAATTGCTTTTCTACCTGTCCTGCACTCGGGACGCCAGCTTCATTACCTTAATTGTACCCCCCTGTTCTAGCCCATATGGACTAACCAAGGTCTCCTGGATACAAACATAATTTTTGAATGCTAGTGGGGACAGCTCAGATGAGGCCTATCTAGCTTTTCCTTCTAAAGAAGGTGGGGTACAGCCATCAGGCTCTGGTTACAAGACGAAGACTCGAACACAAAAGTTGGAAGTTCATATACACAGAACACTTAAGGACAGAAGAAAAGAATCAGATAGGAATAAAAAAGAGAGGGAAGTTCCAAAGGGCTTTAATATAAAGTACCTTAAACTGGTCACAGCTCAGCAGAGCCTGATATGGACTCGACAATTAACCTTCTCATTTAGCCTGTCTGCTGCCCTTACAATAAAACAGCTATATTGACCTGCCCCATCTTATTCATGGCCCCTTACCAATACTCTGTGGGATGGAAAACTCTTTGTTTCCAGAAGCCAAATGGTTCACTTGAGGTGTATCATTAATTGGTTTCATGGAAAAACAGGTTTGATTCTTTAAATGTTCAACTTACTAAGTCATCACTCAAACTTAGCTCATGGAAACATTAAATGGAAATCTGCAAAGGAGTGCATGAGCAGGCACCAATAAGTGGAAAGAGAACAGAGGAGGAGAGGTGTGGGAATCTGAGGTCTAGAGGAATGCTTTAACAGGTGGTGCCATATCTCATGCGTATGCGTGCATGCACGCGTGCACACACACCCCCTCTATCTAAATTTATACATGTGTGTATATGTGTGCGTATTTGGTTTAAGAAGCAGGGCAGTTTGGGGCGCCTGGGTGGCTCACCTGGTTAAGCGACTGCCTTCGGCTCAGGTCATGATCCCGGAGTCCCGGGATGGAGTCCCGCATCGGGCTCCCTGCTCAGCACGGAGTCTGCTTCTCCCTCTGACCCTCCCCCCTCTCATGCTCTCTCTCTCAAATAAATAAATAAAATCTTTAAAAAAAAAAAAAAAAGGTCAGTTTAAGACTTGTACAAAAAGAGGACAGAGAGCTGCTTGTCTGAACCTCAAAGTGACCATGAGCATTCCTGACCATGGGACTGGTCCTGGCCCGGGAGGGTTAAGGCATCTTTTACCATTGTATGACCTATGGCATTTTAATGATTTAAAAATCAGTTATGACTTGGTATGAGAATAGGACCAAATGCATGATTATCAGTCAAATAAGAAAAGAGTTTGTGAGTTTATACATAGATTTATCAAGACTCTGAGATGCCCTGACTCCTGTGCCAAGGGAAAGGGATTTCGAGATGAAGGAGAAAGGCACTCTGCCCTAAAAAGTTCATCACTGGGAAAGGTCAGCAAACCAAATGTCCATGGTCCAGTGTGAGAAGTCTGGAGTAGGAGGCTGCGTTACTTGGTCTGGGGTTCAGATGAAGAGAGACTGCCTACCTACTACTTAAGCTTTGTTTTCTTTTTCTCATAATGTGCCATTTTTCTTGAGCAGATAATAAAAAGTAGATCATGAGATCAACAGCCTTGGCTTTGCTGAGGTGCATCCCTGCTGAACTGTCCTGAGGTTTCTGGCTGACTAAGCTGCAGGTCCAGGGACAACTCTATTTTGTCTCCCAAGCGGCGCATTCACCTGGCCGTGGCAGAGAAAGCCAAGGGCAAACCCCACAGTGGCTCTGAGGGGCCACTCGGGCAGGCCAGCGAGGGCCACCAGCTGAGTGTTTTACTCTTGTCTATGTTTTGCTCATGAGGGGCCAAACTCTGTGGCCAAGAAATACTGTGTTTAGACAGGCTGTGCTGGTCACTGGGACTGCAGGACCAGAGCAGGGCGACAGGCCCCTGGGCCTCATCTGAGGAGTGGGCGGTTTCTGCACCAGGGCTCAGGCTGAGGTAGGAATGCTGGAGAGCTGTGCTTCCTGAATTCGGGGGGTGAAGGACCTAGTTTTGTTTTAATTTCCAACCTGTCATGGATGAAACTGAGTAACTGAAAAAACAATTACGTGTTTGGATGTGGCAGCAATGTCCAACTGCTACACAGGTCTCTAAATGTTTCCTCTCAATGTCTGTGTCTCTTCAGTCAGGTCCGAAGCAGGTTTGCAGCCCCCAGGCAGGTCTCCTGACACACTTCCGATTGTGCTACCGCCTACCGGGCAATCTGGCCACTGGACCCTCCCTGAGGGTCGGTCCGAACAGTGACAAGTTGTCCACCACACCTTTCTGTGCGGCTGGGGCTGGCCCTGTGCAGACCCTACGTACCTCTTTTCTCCTCTACCTCCTCCCTAGCTGACCAGTCCCTCACTTTCAGTGAGGCTTACTGCTGTTAAAAAAAAAAAAATGTCCTCCTGACTCTTCCTAATGCCCTCTGTCACCTCGTAGGACAAACACCCACTCTGTACCACACCCTGGTTACCTCTGCTACCGCTCCAGGAGTCCCCTTTCTCACTTCCTCTCAGAATGTTCCGGCTACCTCCTGTCTCAAGTGAAATCTGGCTTTCTCTCATGACCACCCCGAGTAGAAGCTACTCATTTTCCCAGACCTGCCTACACCCTCAAGTCTCACCTCCCATTGAAAGCTCCTACCATTTGGCCACATCAGCTCTGTCCATCCTCCGCTGTCATCTACGCAGGCTCCTGGTTCTATACTAACTGTACCTCTACACCTCCTTCAAGCCTCCTCTCCATTCTGATCTCTGTAATCATCCAGTGTCGCTTCATCAGATGAGGACAACCCATCCCGAACCTTCTCATCTCTTCGTGCTCCAGTCCCAAAATAATAACTTCTGCAATCCTGGTCTCTGACCCAATTTTCGGCTACTTGCTGAGTATCTCCACCTGCTTATCCCATAAACACCTCAAACGCAATATATTAAAACTCATTGTCTTTCCACCACTTTCTGGTCCTCTTCTTAAGTTTCTGCTCGCCACTCAGCTAGCCTAGCCAGGAATTAACATGGGATTCTGCAATCCCTCCCTCTCCCTCCCTCCCCCTCCCACTAACTCAGTACCTCACGTTACCCTGTCTGGACTAGTTATCCCAAAGGGTTTTCCTACCCCCGGCTTTCTCCCACTTGAATTCGTCCTCCCCTCTGCCAGCAGACCCATAGCCTCACTGAGATAATGCCACATGCTAAAAATCCTCGCAAGGCTCTCCAACAGTAATAGGATATACTTTGAACACCTCACATACAAAGCTCTTCATAACCAGGCACATTCCTTCCCACCTCATCTCCCGCTACTGCCTTAACTCGTGCACCCTAAAAATGCAATTTTATGAATTATTCCCTATATTCTGAATGCACCCCATCTGTCCAGGAGCACACTGTTCTCTCAGTCCAGGACATTCCTTCCTTGTTATCTCCAGAGAAATTTCTAGTAGCACTTCAAGACCTAGCTCTGGGACATTTCTATAGAACCCCACAGAAGGGGGGTATCCTACATCTGCATCACAGGGTTTCCACACAGCAGCTGCATTAATGTGTTTGCATACCTGCCTCCCCGACCTGCCTGCAAACTCCACAGTATACCCACCCGTTTGTGGACTGCGGAGCCTCACACAGGAGTCGGTCCATCGTAGATGCTCAAGCGTTTGCTGAGTTGACTGGAGTGTACACAAGGCTTTTTCTCTTTGACAACAGAAGCAAGTTTTTAACCTCTGCATGCCCTGGTGCGACATACACAGCAGGTCAGCAGGTGAGGAATGAAACAGTTATGGAGCTGAAGGCCCGCTGACGGAAGTATGTCAGAGTGACCGCTGTTGAGCGGGCACAGGGCAGAGTACTTTTGCTTTTCATTATACGTCTTTCTGGAGTATTTGCTTTTGTAACCATGTTCATGTTTCTTTGATAAAAATAATAAATATAAAATTCTTCGTCGGTCATGAATAGTCTATTGCTATGTCTACGAACCGCAAACTGCATTTTCTGTACATCTGAAAGGACAGGTCATGTTCAGAGAGCTTAACTCCAAGCAGGCTGCATCATCAGTGTGTGCCAATGACCAGGGGCGAGACTGGCGTGAGGGGCCACCTGCAGGTCACTGGCCCGCGGAGCCCACAGCAGCCCTGCAGAGAGAACGCATCTGCTTCGACAAGTTTGCCTACTTACAGAGATTATTATTATCAATGTGTGTATGATGTTTTTTAAAAAACTCAGAATATACTTCAAGAAAATGTGATTTTATTTCTTCTAATTCCCTGACATGGGTACGGGAGCAAGCCTCTGAAAGCTCTTTCTGTCAGTTCATAAAAAACAGAATTTAAATACAGTAGGCTGAAGATTTTCATGCACACACATGCATGCATGTTTGTGCACGCATGTGCACGCACACACACACATTCGGTTAAAGGAAGTGGGCCTGAATGCTGGACATCCTAGTGCAGGAAGGGTGAAGCTGAGATTTCTACTGAGGACCGCTGTGTGCCAGAGTCAGGGACCCAAACATCAAGAAGGTGACCCAGCTGTGCATGGCAACAGGCTGAGGCAGCACATTAGCCAGCGTGGATCACAGAGACATTCTTTCAGAGGTCAGAGATGAAGATACATCAATCCTTGCTAAAAACATCCGACGGCTGTGTGGTACAGAGACATATTTTGCTGTGGTATGTAATTTCCTCGGTACTTAACTATAAAAGTGTACCAGAACTGAATTCTAGTGCTCTTTCTAAATGGGAGCTGAGTCACAGGTACCTCCATGCTGTGTCTGCAGTCTAACATGGGTGACTCACGTCTGTAAAATTCTGAGAGAAAGTACCAACCGACCCGTTGCTTAGTCATCTTCTGCATGGATGCTAGGTTCATGAGCTCTGTAAACTATAATGAGCGATCTAGCCTTTTACCATCTCTTTATTCTTTTCTAAACAGTACAAATTACATCTCTAAAAATAACTTCATCTATGCAAGTGAGTCACTTCGACCTGACAAGCTTCCACAAGTTACCCAGCTAAAGTGTAATATTTACTTGGGAAGGGACAAATCTTCCTGTCATTTTAGCCCCATTTTTTCTCTTTTTTTATTTTTATTTTTTTGAGATCAAAATTTGGTAGACTTAGGGAAGGGGGGAGGGTTTCATCAAATGTTTTAATGAAAATATGGTTTGCTCTTAACCTCTGACATGGGCAGGGGTTTGAGGTGGGGCGGGGGAGGAACCCTTTGAAAGCCATTTCCAACAGCTTATAGAAACAAAAATTTTAGGGGTGCCCGGGTGGCTCAGTTGGTTAAGCGTCCAACTCTTGATTTTGGCTCAGGTCATGAGACCGAGCCCTGCTCAGTTCTAGCCCGCTCCCTCTGCCCCTCCCACCATTCCTGCTTGTACTCTCTCAAATAATAATAAAAAATAAAAATAAAAAAAAAAACCCCAATCTAATATTTTAGGTTTAAGAAGAATTGAAAGACTCTGCACTCTTAGTGAGGGGGTGCTTACAGACTGTTGAAAGAGAAATATCAGTAATCTTATTTACTTTAAAATCCTGAACTGTGAATTTATGATGTTTTTGACAAAGGAACCAGCCACGCTAATAAATGCATATGTATTCAACATGAATCTTTACTGTCCCAGTGGCTGATTTCCATCACCACGCCCTGGATTCTCTAGCTCTATAACTCAGCTTTGGTCTCCACCCACTTGCTGGGTAGCTGTCCAACCCTCAGGCCTGCCTGCTGGTCTTGGCCTCGTGTTGCCAGCCCTCACCAGGCCCATCCCAGTTAGGCAATAAGCACAATGACTTCAACCAGAGGCAGGAGCAGGTTACCTGCATGGAGCTTATGCCTTCATAAATTAGGCAGCAATACTGAAATGTCAAAGCACTGTTGACTTGAACTCTGACTGAAGCCAGAGAAGACTGGAAGGGTTTCTTATCAGTGCTGGTCAGGAATGGAATTACTGCTACCTCTAGGCCTAGAAAGTTCCCAGTGCTTTTCAGCTTCTCCTTTAAGAGATCAGACCATAGGGCCTCAGTCCGAGGGCCCCATAAACAACAGCTCCCAGGGAACGGAGGTGCTTTAGAAGACAAAGATGAAATCACTGGTCCATTTGAAAATTCCCCAGGAAATGGCCTGCCAAGCCCACTGCCTGGCTACCCCCAGGGCAGAGGCTGAGTCACCTAAATCCTTCCTGACTCCCAGTCACTTGCCTTGTCCTGAGGAGGCCAGCTGGAGTCACCTGGACCCTGCTCTTAGCCCTGGTGAGCAACCAGCCCGGCAGTGGCACCCACCGCAGCCCGTCTTGCCTGCTCACTCCTGCTGGGTCTTCACTCATTCGGCCTTAGCCCCTGCCCGGCCAACACCAGCAGGCCATGACCCACAGGAGCTCCCCTTCGCTTCCACACCCACCTGCAGGCTCTGCCACACACACCCTGGCTCCCCTGGAGGACAGGGGGTCCCCTTGTCTCCCCCCCCCCCCGAGCTGATGTTACCTCACCTAAGCCTCTTTTCTCTCATGTGAAATGGGGTGAATAACCACCGCCTTCCAGTGTAGTGATGATGAAAAATGACCCTGGAAGTGAAAGTGTGTCACAGGCTGCAAATGCCCTCTGACTGCCAGGCTCCCCTGCCCCCAGCCCAGGCCCAGCACATGGCTGTGGAGCCCCTGCCGCGTGCCTAATCCCATGCGGGGCACTGCGCATAATCACATCACAATGTAACGCATCACTTAGATGTCCTCTTGGACCTTGGCAAGCAAATGAACTGGAATAATGAAGCAAATACACATGACAATTAAAAAATCATCTCAGAAAATATATGTTAAAGTCTCATAATTATGTTATTTGTGTTTTCTTTTAATTTATTATGTTAGTCACCATACAATACATCATTAGTTTTTGATGTGGTGATCCACGATCCATTGTTTTCGTATAACACCCAGTGCTCCATGCAGAACGTGCCCTCCTTAATACCCATCACCAGGCTAACCCATCCTCCCACCCCCCTCCCCTCTAGAGCCCTGTTTGTTTCTCAGAGTCCATAGTCTCTCATGGTTCATCTCTCCCTCTGATTTCCCTCCCTTCATTTTACCCTTCCTTCTCCTAATGTCCTCCATGCTATTTCTTATGTTCCACAAATAAGTGAAACCATATGATAATTGACTTTCTCTGCTTAACTTATTTCACTTAGCATAATCTCCTCCAGTCCCATCCATGTTGATGTCAAAGTTGGGTATTCATCCTTTCTGATGGCTGAGTAATATTCCATTGTATATATGGACCACATCTTCTTTATCCTTTTGTCTGTTGAAGGGCATCTCGGCTCTTTCTACAGTTTGGGTATTGCGGACATTGCTGCTATGAACATTGGGGTGCATATGGCCCTTCTTTTCACTACATCTGTGTCTTTGGGGTAAATACCCAGTAGTGCAATTGCTGGGTCATAGGGTAGCTCTATTTTTAAATTTTTGAGGAACCTCCACACTGTTTTCCAAAGTGGCTGTACCAACTTGCATTCCCACCAACAGTGTAAGAGGGTTGTTCCCCTTTCTCCACAACCTCTCCAACATTATGTTATTTGGATCAAGATGGGGGTGGATCAGGTTAGAGAGAAAACTGGGGACAGGTTTTAAGAAATGGTGCAAGAAAGATATGGAAGTCAAGGAGAGACCGCAAAAAAGGGACAACAAAGAGGCCAAGGTGAGTGAGAGAGAGAGTCTGATAGACGAGGTGAGCCTGTCTACTGAGAGAGGCCAGTGGGCACTTCTGAGCAGAGAAGGCACAGAATGGAAGTGGTGTTTCAATGTGATGATTTGGTAGCAGGTGCAGGGGCAAGAGACAAACAAGCTGGCCAGTGAAATAGCCCAAGAGTGAAGTGACTGGTTGTATCCTCTAGGGTGGGGGCACAGGAAGGGCAAACATTACATTTTTACAGCAATGATGGTGTCTAATTTGCTTCCATGTGATTTACTCCTCACAAAACCCCTGTGAAGTGGGCCGGATAAGCACCAATCCCATTTCACAGATGCGGGGCAGTCTGGGGACCAGTATGTGGTGAGTATGGAAACTCCAGCCAGGTTTTCTGTGAGGCATGTTCCTTCCACTGTCCGTGCAGCTGTCAAGCAAGACTAGCTATGCCTCATTTATCTAGGAAGCTGTTTTTAAAATACACAAGTTCAGCAACCACCCCCCTACCTCTAATTCTGACTCAGTAACGGAGAGGGGCCTGGGAGAGGAGAAAGGTAGGAGGGTGTGGAGGCGGCAGGCCTTTTCAGGGTTCTGGTGGGTTCTGACACTGAGTCGGAGCTGGAACCACACGCTATACTGTGCTGTATCCCATGGGGCCCCGATGGACAACGGGGGTAAAAGAGGAGGAGAAATTACACACCACAGCACGGTTTGGAGGCTCACTTCACAGATCTCTGGTCCTGTCATTAAAAGCTGGGTGAAGCAGATGTTCAATCCAAGAAATCTGGTAAGAACGATCTCCTACACTGGGATGCTGTATCAGCTCTTATCTTTTATCTTTGCCAACCAGAGTAAAAGAAGTTCTACAGCATGCCAGAAGATGTATTGAGAGCCGTGGCTGGGAAGATGACTTCCTAGGCTGGGGGCCATTGCTCTCCCAGCTTGGAGTGGGCATGGGTGCTGCTGGGCCCTCCTGGTCTCCCATCTCCGAAGCTCTCAATACTCCACGTGCTGTCTCAGCCATGCCAGTCCCCGCTTCGAGTGGCTTTGTGAAGCCTTCTCCAAGCTTCCTCAGAACATTCTTCAGTGTTCCACAGAACTTAGCAGTGTCTACCCCACTGTGGGCTTTCCGGATCTCACAGACTTCAGTGCTAGACAGCAAGCAACTTGACGGCAGCACCATGGGTATCATCTCAGACTTCTGACTCCGGAGAGGCTCAGGACCTATTTGTTTATCCTGTGTGGTCTGAACCAAACTGAATAAACCTCTGTCCAGTTCTCAGCTTTTTGCTACACACCCAACCCCCCTCTGGAATAAAAGTAAACTTCTATCAAACCACACCTTCATTTGACTGTTCCAACTTACACTGAGGGCTGAATCCTTGAGTTGAGCCCAGTTAGCCTTCCACTTACCTTTGAGACTTTGCCTATGCAGCAAGTTGCCCCTTTATTATATAGGGTTCACCCTCTACTCTACTTCCCTCTCCAACGCTACAAGTTTTAAAAGAGTTTGCCTTAATGACCATATTCCCAGGAGATGGCCGCATTACCAAACCAAGTTGACACAATTCTAAACCAAAGCAAAAAACTTGCTATTTCCTTTAGCTTGTACAACTTTATCAGGGATAAGTGGTTGATTTCTATTAAGCTTATTGAATGACAGCTCTGAACATAGTTTGGTCACAGACCTCCACTGCTGCTTTTGTGAGTAGTAAACGGGACTAACTACTAGAAAGGATCTCTTGGTCTCCTGTTCATCACACCATACACTTCCTTCACTGTGAAATCTTAAAACCCTTACATATTTTCCCAAAAGAATTCTCCCAGTTCTCTAACTGGCTAACACAACTCTCCCTTCTCCTCCCCTCTTAAAATGTATTTGTATCTATGGTTTCTGCACTCTGTCTACACACATGCCAACTGAAAGTTAATGCTCTTAACAGCAGGAATCACCTCTAACATCGACCATGCTCCTAGAATAGGATTAAGGGATCATCTAAAATTATTAAATGTTACTGATCAGCATAAATGTCATAAGCTATGGGCAATTACCAAGCTTAAGCACACATCTGTGAAACTTGAAAAGCCATTTTAAACTTGCCATTTTCAAACTGATAAGCAGAGTCTTCCAATATTACACTGTATTGTTAGCCTGCATGGCTGGCTGTTTCCCTTTTTAACTAATGGCCCCAGAAAGGAAAGATTTGGGGTGACACATGCTTTTTGTATTTATCTAAAATCTTTTCCAATACCATAGGGTTGCCTCCGTTTCAATACATTAATGGAACTCTTGCTGTAAAGGGCATGGACATTTACCATACAACTCAAAGTGGTTTATAAATTCAATGCAATTCTTATCAAAATCCCAATGGCATTCTTTACAGAATTTCTTAAAAATCCTAAAATTTAGGGGCACCTGGGTGGCTCAGTCGGTTAAGCGTCTGCCTTCAGCTCAGGTCATGATCCCAGGACCCTGGGATTGAGTCCCGCATCAGGCTCCCTGCTCAGTGGGGAGTCTGCTTCTCCCTCCCCCTCTGCCCCTCCCCTGCTCGTGCTCTCTCAAATAAATAAATAAAATCTTAAAAAAAAAAAAATTCTAAAATGTATATGAAATTACAAAAGACCCCACATAGTCAAAGCAATCTTGAGCAAGAAGAGCAAAGCTGGAGGCATCACACATCCTGATTTCAAAATATACTACAAAGCTACAGTAATCAAAATAGTACAGGACTGGCACAAAAACAGACACGTGGACCAATGGAACAGAAGGGAGAGCCCAGAAATAAATCCATGCATTTACAGTCAATTGGTCTCTGACAAGGTTACCAACAACATACAAGGGGGGAAAGGACAGTCTCTTTATTTATTTATTTATTTATTTATTTATTTATTTATTTATTTATTTATTCTTATGTTAATCCCCATACATTACATCATTAGTTTTAGATGAAGTGTTCCATGATTCATTGTTTGTGCATAACACCCAGTGCTCCATGCAGAATGTGCCCTCCTCAATACCCACCACCAGGCTAACCCATCCTCCCACCCCCCTCCCCTCTAGAACCTTCAGTTTGTTTTTCAGAGTCCATCGTCTCTCATGGTTCGTCTACCCCTCCGATTTCCCCCGCTTCATTCTTCCCCTCCTGCTACCTCCTTCTTCTTCTTCTTTTTTTTTTTAAGGACAGTCTCTTTAATAAGTGGGAAAACCGGATATCCACATGCAGAATGAAATTGGACCCCTATCCAATCATATATAAAAACCAACTCAAAACAGATTAAAGACCTGAACGTATGACCAGAAACTGTAAAACTGCTACGAGAAAACATAAGGAAAAATCTTCTTGACACTGGTCTGGGCAATGATTTTTTTTTTTAGATATAACACCAAAAACACAGGTAACTAAAGAAAAAATAGGAAAGTAAGACTGTATCAAACTAAAAAATTTAAAATAGAACTACCATATGATCGAGCAATCCCACTTCTGGATATATATCCAAAGGAAATGAAGAGTATCTTGAAAAGATATCTGCACTCCCGTGTTCACTATAGCATTATTCACAATAGCCAAGATTGGAAAACAATCTAAATGTTTGTCAATAGATGAATGGATGGAGAAAATTTAGTATATATACACAATGGAATATTATTCAGCCTTCAGAAAGAAGGAAATCCTGCCATGTGTGACAAAACAAGTAAACCCAGAGGACATTAGGCTATAGGAAATAAGCCAAATACAGAAAAACAAATACTGCATGATCTTACTTATATGAGGCATCTAAAGTAGTCAAACTCATAGAGGCAGGGAGTAGAATGGTGGTTGCCAGGGATTGGGTGGGGAGGGGGAAATGGGGGGATGCTGGTCAAAAAGCACAAAGTTTCAGTTATGCCAGATAAATAAGTTCTGGAGATTTAATGTACAGCATGGGGATTATGGTTAACAATAGCATATTATATACTTGCAATCCGCTAAGAGGGTGGATCTTGTGTTCTCACCACCCACGCACGCAGAGAAAAGAATGGTAACTGGGAGGTGATGGGGATGTGGCCAATCAGCTTGCCTGGGGGCCTTTCGTAGTGCATACGTGTATCTACACATCAAGTCGTATGCCTTAAATACAGCTGATCCTTGAACAACATGGGTTTGAACGGTGTGGATTCACTTATATGCAAATTTTTTTCAATAAATACAGTACTGCAAATGTACTTTCTCCTCATGATTTTCTTAATAATATTTTCTTTTTCTAGCTTAAGTTATTGTAAGAATACAGTGTGAAAAACATAAAACATACTAAGCATGTTAACTGTCTATATTATCAGTAAGGCTTCTGGTTAACACTAGGCTATTCGACGTTAAGTTTCGGAGAAGTCAAAAGTCATATGTGGATTTTTAACTGCATAGGGGTCAGCTCTGCTAACTCGCATTGTTCAAAGGTCAACTGTATATGCAACTTGAAATATTCAATTACAGCTCAACCAAGCAGGATAAATGGCATGGGCATTTAAGAGGCTTGTTCCCTTCGCAGTGTATTGACAGGATGACCTCTCAAAACTTCTTGAAAAAGAAAACCAGGAACTACTTGAAGACTGAGACCAAGTCACATCACTGCAGCTGGAAGCACAGCCATCCCTGGGGGGCCCATGTCATGAGGACAGGAGGTCATGTTGGGTCACTGCCTGGGTGGGTGAGTCCTTGGAGGAACAATCTCCCCGATGCACCAGGAAATGGCCCTGGTGGCAGGTGGTGGCTCTGGTCCAGCTTAAGGCCCAACCAAATCAAACACATGCCACCACCCTGCAATTACGAAAACCTCCTCCAGTTCAATGATGGGTGAAAACTCTAAGCCCTTGGGTCTGCGTTCTTCTGAAGCATTCCATACGTGTGAAGCAGCTTCCTTTCACCTCAAACACTACCAGACAAGCTGGGCACTCCACTGAGATCTAGCTGTGGATGGCCATCTTTTAAATGGAAAAGCCAAATAAGATGCCCTACATCCTTTTCTGCACCCAAGGCTCCGGAACATAATATGTATACGTCAACTCTGTTCATGCAGCCCCTGCATAACTGACTCCCAAATCCCAAGGAAAGAGGGCAAGATCATATCACTATAAGAATCAAGAGATAATAGCATTCTATCAATGAAAGATAAAGTAAGGCAGAGCAGAAAGGGCTCAGAGTTTGAACATTTGGAACTCGATTTAAATCATTCTGCATTTATCACCTGTGGGATCTTAAGCAAGTTACTACACCTCTCTGCTTTGTACCTTTTCATTTGTAGAATGGAAATCACGATTTTTATCTGGCAGGACTGTAAGGATGACATGAGATAATGCACATAACTATCTAGCAAAGTGATTGTCTCCTAGCGAGTATTCCATATATGACAATGATTAGTGTGATTTGAATTGAGCGCCGAGATACTTTCTCTTCCATAGACACAGCAGAAGGTATCAACAGACTGAAGTAATAATGAAGCCATCTGGGTGAACAGCACGATGACTCTTTGTTCAGGAGCAGAAGACAAAGGTGGTATCTGGTTTAGGTACAATTAAATACGTGACCAATAGCAGCCGTGGCCCAAACCCCCTCCATAACGGAAAGGCCGCAAAGGAGGTGCCAGACACCACCACTTAACGAGCTTGTTCCTCGATCTGGCCCTTAGAGAACAGTAAGATGTATTGATGATTTTCTCATTTTCAGTTCCATGAGGGAGGGGCCATATCTTATTCATGTACCTGATACTGTGGCTGGCCTAAGACAAGGGTTCCATAAACAGTATAATAAATAGTAGGTTTAATTCAATTGTTTAATTGAACTAAAGTAGTAGGAAACCCCTGTTTTCCAGAGCAGAGTAATGGGAAATGCTATCAATAACACCAAGGCAATATTCCTTCCAGCATTTTGTAATCTGTATGGTTAGCCAAGTACTGCTAAGTCTGGCTAGTCAAGGCTCTGTTAGAGCCTCTAACGTGCTCTTCGCTGAAACGACAAGAACAAAACCCAAAATATCTCAAGATTATTTTATCGAAGAGCCTAGGTTTGTTTTTAATCTTTCCACAGCCTGTGTTCACATCTGTGGCCTCCCGTCTGTGGGCTCTGGAGCTATAAATCTAAAAGGAGACAGATAAGGTAGAAACCTTGTTCAACAAACTCCCCACCAAAACGATAAACATTCCAACAGGAGTGGCCGCCTTTATCTCATCACCACCCAGCTTGGAGTCTGTTTCCCTTTTACAAAGGCTTTGCTGTCTGAGAAGTGAACGTTTTGCCCGGGAGACCGAAGTCACTCCCCAGTCAGGTATTTCCCAAAGGAGCTGGACTGCATGTTCCAGAGCACGGCTCTCGGGGTTGCTATAAAATGCCTTGATTCTGATCTGGGGTTGGACAGATTGGTTTTTTTGATAACCTCAGTCCATTTCCCTGGAAATGCAGGTATGTACCCATACGCTGACTCATTCTAGGTGCAGGGAGCACAGGATCCCCTCCAGTAGGTGGAGACTGCAAAGGCCAGATCTTGGGGAGAAGGGAAGAAGCAGGAGAGAAAACAACCCCCAGAGGACTGTTCTGGGTTGATTATTTACAGACAGTTTGACAGCAGCCAGATAAGGAATGGGTCCTGGCTGGCAAGACTGTGGCGCTTCCTTTAGGTCTTTCATTCGGAGATAAAGAAGAGGTGGCATGTTGATTAAGTAATTTGGTTGCTCTGGAAGGGGAGTATGTACCTGTAGGGATAACTGGAGAGCACGAGCCTCAGCTTTTGTTTGCTGAAATGTTGGATTGAGTTACATCTTCATAGCTATGAGATACTTTTAAAGGAACAGTATGTAGTAAATTTAAATACATAAACTTGCCTCTCATTGGGAAGGATCATACTATAACTTTGCAGGATTTCTCTGCAGGGAATAATCTCCGCAGCGGACATCAAGTCACACTAACAGTATGAACATGATGGAGTCAGTGGATGAGGGTGGCTGATTTAATGGAAACTCTAGGGGAAATTCACAAAAACTACAAGGGATGAGGACCTGACCAGGGCACCGGGGATCCTCCTGGGGATGGAGATGCCCTGCACCATAATAGTGTCGATGTGAATATCCTGGTTGTTGGTATTGTAGTACAGTTGTTCGAGACGTTAGCACTGAAGGAAACTGGGTAGAGGGTACACAGCATCTCTCTGTCTGATTATTTCTTACACTTACGTGTGACTATACAATGATCTCAAAATAAAAAGTTTTAAAAAACCATGAAAGACTATGTGGTAGATTCGGAAAAGTATTAACAAAACTATGGAAGGCAATTTCTTCCTTGTTATTGGAAAACAGGATAAGTAGCATTAGGTATAGAGAATGGCCCTTAGACCCAGATGTGGGACCCAATGCACACCCTTTACCCTTAATTTTCTCACCTTAAAAACAAGGATAATAACTGCCCTACCAACTCCATGGGAGATTCAAATTAAATGAGATGGTAAGTGGGAAAGTACTTGGAAATACTGTAAAGTCTTATACCGGATTATTGAAGAGACATTTCTAATATCCACTTGAGACTGACAGAAGCATTACATAAATCCCACCTAAATTTACAAGAGCTGGAAAGCTGCAGGTCCTGAGCCTTTGTGTTAACTCAGTAACCATGACTGAGGTGGGGTTAGGAATTGCACATCCATGGTAACAAGACATCAAAAGTACTTGTTCCAGGCACAGATTGGATATCTAACATGCTTCTTTTCACGTAAGAGTGAAGAAATGAAGAATATATTCTTATGTTTATTTTATCCGCATGAAGAAACTCTGCAAGGCTGAATTTAAAAAAAAACCAATAAAAGTGCCACGAATAAGTTGTATACCTGAAACTACTATAACACTGTATGTCAACTATACTTCCCAAAAAAGTGACAAGAAGAGAAACAGGATGGACTGAGCAGGGGTGCAGGAGAGATTTTGTCATAGTGTGTATTTTTTTTTTTTTATTAGGTGACTATACTGCCTATTCAAACAACAAAATAAATTTAAAAAGGAAGATTCTTAGGGAGGGTCCCTATATTTTGTGTGTGGGGGGGAGGGACAATTACTTTTTGTTCTTCTCAAAGCCTTAGTTCCAGGAGTGTTAAGTTAGCTGAGTGTCATCACTGAGGTGTGTGTGGGTGTGTGTATGTGGGTGTGTGTATGTGTGCGTGCGTACGCAAAAACAAGCCTGCACATGCCTAAAAATTTTGGCCAAGTCCTACCTCCTTCCTGTTCTCCAAAACTGGAAATACTCAGGAGTCGTGCGAGGTGAATCACTACAGTAGCTACCCCTGCTTTTCAATTTTCTGCGCCTTAGCTCACTTGAAGGACAACAACTGATTTAATTATATTACCTTATGTGGGGAGACTGACCTGATCTAACTCACCTGACAGGACAAAATGGGACCAGAAATAGACACTGAGGTCTTTACTCCCACTCAACCCATAGCCACTCATCAGTACCTCCTTGGTCCATATGGGGTTTAAAAAAAAAATGAACATTCTCGAAGGGGGGGAAATCAGAGGGGTAGACGAACCATGAGAGACGATGGACTTTGAAAAACAAACTGAGGGTTCCAGAGGGGAGGAGGGTGGGAGGATGGGTTAGCCTGGTGATGGGTATTGAGGAGGGCACATTCTGCATGGAGCACTGGGTGTTATGCACAAACAATGAATCATGGAACACTTCATCTAAAACTAATGATGTAATGTATGGGGATTAACAATAAAAAAAAAAAAACGAACATCCAGCTCCCACAAGAACTAAAGTGACCAGTAGCCCATCAGTGGCCTCTTCCCAACCCATTGGTGTGCCCCAGCACGTGGGCTAGGAAGCTCCAGTGAACTGTGAAATCTGGGCTGTTTCAAAGGACTTTCTAGTTGTTAAAAGAATCAAATTCGGAAAGCCAAAATCAAGAAGCCATTCTTTTCTGATTGTGTTGGTTTTCTGCAGCCCCCATGATCTCTGGAATAATGGAAACAATGGATGATGTTGGAGTAAACCGTCTTTGAACATTAGAGCAGACAGTCTCTTTTTGTTTACTCTCCGTGGAGTCCACTGAGTCTGCAATCTTGGGCTGTTCATCTCCCAGAATAATGGGTCTTTTGAAGTATTCTGTCCTCTTGGTTAGAGGCCAACTGAGCATGTTTTCATCTTCTTGTAAATACAGTGTTCAAGTGCTGTCCCATCAAATAGGTTCTACCTTCTCATTGACTAACTGTGATGGGACAGTCTGAACTGAAGGCTTTAGCCCGCTTCATTCTTCCGACATAAAACAAAGGCTATGCACCATTTGGAGATGCTTTATTCAGACCACAGTTCATTTCTGAGGTCTCAATCAAACGAGAGCTTAAGGATAAACTTTGCAAATTCTTTTTCATTTGTCTGACACAGGAGACAGTTTACAATACATATGAGGTTTCCAAACTACAGCCAAATGAAAAATAAGAAATTTTAACAAAGTCAAAAAGATTTTCTTTCCTTTCTTTCTTTTCCTTCCTTCCTTCTTTCTTTCCTTCCTTCCTAAGACAATCTTCATTGGGAAAAGCCTCATGGAATCTGAGTACATTAGACTGTGAGTTTCTTGTTTTTTTTAAAAAAAAGATTTTATTTATTTGATAGAGAGACACAGCGAGAGAGGGAACACAAGAAGGGGAGTGGGAGAGAGAGAAGCAGGCTTCCCGCTGAGCAGGGAGCCCGATGCGGGGCTTGATCCCAGGACCCTGGGATCATGACCTGAGCCGAAGGCAGATGCTTAACGACTGAGCCACCCAGGCGCCCCTAGACTGTGAGTTTCTTTAGAAAAGGAACATGTCTCATTTGGCCCTAGATCTTTAGTATTCAGTATGGTGCCTGGCACAAAGAATATGCTTAAATGTTCATGGAGTTAAATGCACCTGTTACCTGGGAGTACATAAAAAGGCAAACCCCAGTCCAGTAAATGTTTAGGACTATAAAGCTGAGTAAGACTCTGTGTCTAATGTGAAAGACTAACTGGGAAAATGCAAGGAACTAAATTTGTCTCTGTACTGGGAAACAAACCGAGTGGGAACAATGGTCTAGGTCAGAGACTGCAGAGATTGTTTAAAATGTGCATGTTAATTCCCTGGCCTCAATCACACTCATGGATTCCTTTTTGCAATTATCTTCACTAGGCTCACCTGTATGCAAAGTCTGCTGATCACTGGCAGGCACTATGGTTTCCCTGGAGACAGGGAATCCTAATCCACCTTTTCAACACTCTGGAGAGCTCAAAAGACTCAGAGTACAAAGACACAGATTCACAGCTGGGCACATCAGAAGCAACACTGGAGAACCCTGTGGGACCTAGTTTGCAGAAAGGAACTAGGAATTAGGATCTTTACCCATCACATAGACTGGGATTGGGATTCCCCTCATCGTATACATATCTAGGGTCTTCTCATTGTTTCAGAAAAGACAACATTGTGTTACACCATGCTCCCCAGCTTCTTTCAAATCACGGCTTCATCAGAACAATGGTGTGATTTTATGGCATCCTGGGAAAAGTGTGTGAGGCCAGCGGAGGTTGCCGACATGGGATCCAGCTCCCACAAGAACTAAAGTGATCAGTAGCCCATCAGTGGCCTCTTCCCAACCCATTGGTGTGCCCCAGCACGTGGGCTAGGAAGCTCCAGTGAACTGTTAAGAATAAGAGTTCTGGAATGAAAAGGTCTTAGTTCTAATGCTGTTTCCTTCAACTACTAGCTATGGGACGTCTGGCAAGTCACTTTATTTCTAGGTGCTCTAGTTTCTTCTACTGTAAAATGGAGATAGGGAGCCGTCCTACAGGGCTGTTGAGAGAATTATATGGAATTACGAAGGTAAAGTACTTAACACAGGACTTTGCACAGAGTGAGCACTCAGCAAATAATATTATTTACATATCACAAGAGCATTATTATTATTATTGCCTATCATTAGAGGTCACTTCTTATCACCAGTAACCTCTGACTGACAATGAATTAGAGAAACACACCATATGTTGACTGAGACTGAAGAAAGTTCGCCAGTAAGACGCCTGCCTACTAATGAATTGTGTCTTTTTATGTTTCCATTTTTTAATTGTGGTAAAATATACATTAACACAAAAATTCCTATTTTAACCATTTTTGAGTGTGCAGTTTAGCAGCATGGAGTACATCCACTCTGCTGTGCAACCATCACCACCGTCCACCTCCAGAACTTTCTTCACCTTCCCAAACAGAAACGTGTAAATACAGTGTTCCTTCCCCTCCATCCCTGTTATGACTGTTCTCAATCAGGTCTAATCATCTTTTGCCTAAATCATCTTCTACATAATACCAAAACAGTCCCTTTTCTGAAAAAGCAAATATATATCACTTCTCTGCTGAGCAAACTTCAATAACTCCTTGCTGTCCTCAGGATACAGTCCATACTCATCAGCCTGGTATACAATGCTCTCTGAATTCTGGGCTCTGCCTGCCTCTAGCTCAATCTCTCACAACTCCCCAGGATCCAACACACATTTGAGAAATCCTAAGTGACTTACAGTTCCTGACTCTTGTTTCTCCCCTCAGTGCCTTTGTTTATGCTAGCCTCTTTGCCTGAAATGCTCTTACAGTCCTCCTGTGCTATTAGGTTGGGTGCCCTTTCTCTGTGTTCTCAAAACATCTGGTGGATGCCTAGCTTTGCATTTGAAATGTTTCACTGTTGTTTTTATATGTTCTTACTAGACGGAGCCATTTCAGAGCCGGTGGCATTCATCCTGGTCTCCCTAGAGTCTTGACAGTGCCTGAACCACAGCAGGTGCTCAATACATGGTGCACGATGGACTAAATCAACAAACAGGTAAACTATTGCATGGGTCAGGTCTGGAGGCCACTGGAAAAAGGAAAGAAGGAAGGAAGGAAGGAAGGAGGGAAGGAAGGAAGGAAGGAAGGAAGGAAAGGAGGGAGGGAAGGAGGAAGGAAGGAGAGAAGGAAGGACAGCAGGAAGGAAGGAAGGGAGAAGGAAGGAAATACATGTTGGAAAGGAAGAAGTAAAATTGCCTTTATTTGCAGATAACATGATCATGTACATAAAAATTCTAAGGAATCCACTAAAGGTTAATATACAAAAATGAATTGTATTTTTGTATATTAACAATAAACAATCAGAAAATGAAAAATTTTAAAAAGAACTCCCTTCACAATAGCTTAAAATATACTTAGGAATTTTAACAAGAGATGTACAAGACCTGTATACTGAAAACTATTAAACATTGCTCTGGGAAACTAAAAAAGACCTAAATAAATGGAAACATATAACATGCTCATGAATTGGAGGACTCAATATTTCTAAGATAGAGTCAATGCAATCCCAATCAAGCTTTTCATGAAAAAACTGACAAGTTAATTCTAAAATGTATATGGAAAGGCAAAGGATCTAAACAGCCTAAACAATTCTGAAGAAAGACATATAAGATTGAAGGACTTACACTCTCTGATTTCAAGACTTACTATAAAGTGAAAGCACAGGCATGCAGATCAATGGAATAGAAAACAGGGTTACAGAAACAGACCTCCACTTAGATGTTCAACTGATTTTTGACAAAGGTGTCAAGGTAATTCAAAGGGAAAAGGATAGTCTTGTCAACAAATGGTGCAGAAACAAATGGATATAGTATAGAAAAAAGTACATAAACCATGTCCCTTACCTTACACCATACACAAAAATGAACTTGAAATGGAATGGAAATTGAAAGAGCTAAAACTATGAACTTTGCAGAAGAAAACAATGCAGAAATTCTTTTTGAACTAGATGAGGCAAGACTATCTTAAGCAGGACACTAAAAGCACAGCCTGTAAGAATGCAAACTGGTGCAGCCACTGTGGAAAACAGTATGGAGTTTCCTAAGAAAATTAAAAACAGAATTACCATACGACCCACTAATTCCACTACTGGGTATTTATCCAAAGAATATGAAAACACTAATTGGAGAAGATATATGCACCCCTATGTTTACTGCAGCATTATTTACAATAGGCAAATTATGGAAGAAGCCCAAGTGTCCATCGATAGACAATGGATAAGATGTGGTATATAGAGATATAATGGAATACTACTCAGCCATAAAAAAGAATGAAATCTTGCCATTTGCAATGACATGGATGGAGCTAGAGGATATAATACTAAGTGAAATAAGTCAGTTAGAGAAAGACAAATACCATATGATTTCATTCACATGTGGAATTAAGGAAACCAAACAAACAAAGGAAAAAAGAGACAAACCAAAAAACAGACTCTTAACTATAGAGAACTGATGGTTACCAGATGGGAGGTGGGAGAGGGGAATGGGTGAACTAGGTGATGGGGATTAGTACACTTTTCATGATGAGTAATGTATAGAATTATTGAATCACTATATTGTATACTTGCAACTAATACAACACAGTATGTTAACTATGCTGGGATTGAACTTTTTTAAAAGCACAGCCATAAAATGAAAACATGATAAAATGAACATCAAATTAAAATTTTTGCTCTTTCAAAGAAACAGTTAAGGAAATGAAAAGGCATGCCACAGACTGGGGAAAAAATGTGTAGAACATATAACTGACAAAGGGCTTTAATATGCATAAAGAATTCATGACTCAGAAACAGACAACGATCCAATTAAAACAGGAAAAAGACTTGAACAGACATTTCACAAAACAATTTACTTGGCAAAAAGAACATGAAAAGGTGTTCAACTTCACTAGTCATTAGGGAATTGTACTTTAAAACCACAATGAGTTACTATTACATACCTTACAATGGCTGAAATTAAAGGGATTGATAATAGCAAGTGTTGGAGAGGATATGGAAGAACTGGGACTCTCATACACTGTTAGTGAGAATGTAGCAGGTTACAGCCCTTTGGAAAATAATACCGCAGTATACTACTGAGTTAAATACATATTTACTCTATGATCCAGTATTCTCACTCATAGGCTTTTACCCAAGAGAAACAAAACATTATGTCCACACAAAGACTTATGCTTAAATTATGTTCATAGGAGCATTATTCTTGATAGCCAGAAACTAGAAATAAATAAAATGTCCATCAACTTGGTAAATGGGTAACTAGTGGAAGGGAAAAAGGGAATACTACTCAGCAATAAACAGGAATGAAATACCGACACACAAACACTATGCTAAGTGACAGCAGTCAAATACAAAAGACTATATACTGTTTGATTCCATTTTTATGAAATTCTATACACTCCATAACATTATAAAGTGTAATAACAGAAAATGGTCAGTGACTACCTGGGGCTGAAGGTCAAGAGAGGGGATCCGCTGCAAAGACACACGAGAAACTTTGTAGGGTGATGAAAATGTCCCATGTCCTGACTGGTGCTAGTTCTGTGGCCATATGTGGTTGCCAACATTTATTAAAGTATTCACTTAAAATGGGTGAGTTTTACTGTAAGTTATAGTAAGTTATACCTCAAAAAAGGTAGGGGAAAAATGCCCCATGGACTTAGGAAAGTTGAACTTGTGCAATTAGGGAGCATATAATATGCAAAAGGAAGGTCATTAAACCTTAAACCTGAGCATTATTTTCCGGTATTTTCCTTATGTTGGACATTACTCAGCTCTTCAGGCTAGTGTTAAGGTATCAGCAATACAATACTGACAACATATTGCTGCAAAAGTATTTACCTTTACCTTGCCTGGGAATCTCAGAATTCGGCCATTCAAACATAGGAAAAATGCTTAATTGGATTGCAGGAACTCGGCTTCTAGTCCTATTCTCCCCTAACATTATGCATGGCTTGGGGTTAGGTACTCAGCCACATCCCACCTCTAATACAGGGAGTTTTCTGAGATTCTCCAATCTGAGATCCATACACCCTCTACTCCGCAAGCAACCTTGGATCAAACTTGGGCATCTGGGAACTTGCAGAGGAAAAGTGCGTATCTTTACATTCACTACCTTTAACTAAAATTTAGCATTTCCTCCAATTATGAACATAGGCAACAGTCTACAGCAGTGTTAGCAGTACCCTAACTTTGTTATCAAAAGAAATCACAGGGCCGCCCGGGTGGCTCAGTCAGCTGAGTGTCTGCCTTCGGCTCAGGTCATGATCCCAGCGTCCTGGGATCGAGTCCCGCATCGGGCTCCTTGCTCAGTGGGGAGCCTGCTTCTCCTTCTGCATGCAGGTCCCCCCTGCTTATGCTCTCTCTCTCTCTGACAAATAAATAAATAAAACTTAAAAAAAAAATTACAGATACTTCTGTATCACATTGCAGGTGCTGCTCATATCTTAAAATGTTCTTTATGCTCATCACTATTTCAAAATTACAAGGGTTATTAGATTTGCCAGTGGATATTGTTATTCAAGGTGTCATCAAAGAAGCCCATATCTCTTATCATATTTTTTAATCATATGATTAAATCATTTTTAACAATTTGATTATAGTATTTTAATAGAATTGGCTTCCTTTGTAGTGCTATATATTTTATTTAATGCATTTTAAAACACTGTTCAAAGAATGGATCCACAGGGTTTCCCAAAGGGGTCTTTGGCACAAGAACATTAGAAGTCCCTGGGCTAGATAATCCCTAACCATTCATTCTAGTGCTAAGAATTCTATTCAGAACTGATACAGAGACTCAGGACTCATATTCTAAATGTGGTAATTAAAAGCACTTTGAAATTAAAGTGATAAACAAATGTCAGACCTACTCTTCTATAGGCCCATGAGTGAAGTGATGTTTTTAATAATTTCACTCCATATTTTCTTAACTAAACTATGGGGAAAGAAATTGGGTGGTGACATCCATTATTTGGGTCCACATCTCTTCTTTTCTAAGGAACGATTCTCAAGATCCATGGGTCCTGACTTACTTGGATTCTGATTTGAATAAACCAATGGAAAAAACAATGAACAAACCATTTAAAAAAAAAAAAACATGTTTGAGACAAATGGGGAAAGGTGAACACAGACTAGTTATTAGATGATATTAAATAATATCATAATTTGTTACTGTATTATAATATTCTAATAGCATTGTTTTGGATACATCTTTTTAAAAAATCCTTATCTATTAGAGATACACATTGAGTATTTCTAGGTGAAATGATATTTCACATTTGCTTCAAAATATTCCAGAAGATTTAAAAAATTAATTTAAAAAGGAGGAAGGGATTGATGAAACAAGGTAGACAAAGCTGCAACATGGGAGATGGGCACGGGGAGGGGGTTATTATATTTTCCTCTCTACTTTTGTGTTTGTTTGACTTTTTATAACAAAAAGCGTTTTTTCCCTTTTTCTGTTTAAAAATTTTTAAAAAATTATTTAAATTCAATTTAATTAACATATAGTATATTATTAAGTTTCAGGGATAGAGTTCAGTGATTCATCGGTTGCATATAACACCCAGTGCTCATTACTTCAAGTGCCCTCCTTAATGCCATCACCCAGTTACCCCATCCCCCCACCCACCTCCCCTCCAGCTACCCCAGTCTGTTCCCTATAGCCTGGTGATGGGTATTAAGGAGGGCACGTACTGCATGGAGCACTGGGTATTATACGAAAACAACGGATCGTGGACCACCACATCAAAAACCAATGATGTACTGTATAGTGACTAACATAACATAATAAAATTTAAAAAAAAAAAGAGTCTCTTAGGGTTTGCCTCCCTCTGTTGTTTTTTTAAAATCTTATTTTTCCTTCCCTTCCCCTATGTTCATCTGTTTTGTTTCTTAAATTCCACATAGGAGTGAAATCATATGGTATTTGTCTTTCCCTAACTTAGTTCGCTTAGCATAATACCCCCTAGTTCCATCCATGTTGTTGTAAATGGCAAGATTTCATTCTTTTTGATGCCTGAGTTTTATTCCATTGTATAGATATACTGCATCTTTTTTTTTTTTTTAAGATTTTATTTATTTGACAGAGAGAGAGTGTGAGAGAGAGAGAGAGACAGCACAAGCAGGGGGAGCAGCGGTAGAGGGAGAGGGAGAAGCAGACACCCCACTGAGCAGGGAGCCCTATATGGGGCTTGATCCCAGGACCATGACCTGAGCCGAAGGCACATGCTTAAGCAACTAAACCACCCAGGCACCCCTATACTGCATCTTCTTTATCCATTCATCTGTTAATGGACATTTGGGCTCTTTCCATAGTTTGGCTATTGTGGACACTGCTGCTATATACACTGGGGTGCGTGTGCCCCTTTGGATCACTGTGTTTGTATCCTTTGGATAAATACCCAGCAGTGCAACTGCTGGGTCATAGGGTAGTTCTATTTTTAACTTTTTGAGGAACCTCCATACTGTTAAGTGTTTTTTAAAAAGAGATTCACAGGCCATCAGGATAAATCCAGGCCACAGAAATGTTTGGATTATATTCTGTTTTAGGAAACAAAAAATCAAAATCATGTAAAGGAGCATGCAGCTTGCCAAAGTTCTTGCCACTTCTTCCTGTCTTAGAACCTGGGCAACTCTCACAGTGACATTGCCTATTTGCCTCCAACTTTGTAGGTTCTGCATTTGCAGGACTTTGTATAATGAGCCATTATAACTGGCCACATTCACTATGTCTAAAGAGGTTAAATCTAGTTTTTGATCGTCAAAGGTGGTTAATGCTTTGGTTAATCCATTAGAGTTTGGTCTTTTTATAGCCACAGAGTGAAACCCTACTCAAGCTGGTGTATTTGTGCTGCTGGGCAGGGGTTTACAGCTGGACAGCCCGTCATCACTATCGAGGAGCGCCAGCTTCATGCCTCACTGCCTTCAGATCAGTACTGCCTCTTTGGTGAGATGTCCATTCATGGGCCCGAGAAATGAGATGGCCTACACATATCTCCCAGTGCCTGGGTGAACACTTCTGTTCCTAGAGCTTCCACATTCTCTGGGAAGCTCCAAAGGCTTTCAAAATTCATCACATACTTGGGGAAACTGCCAACCAATTATCTGAAACAGTAGAGTAATGCAGTTTAGCACATGGGCTCTGGAATCAGGTCCTGGATTTTAAATCCTAGCTCTGTCACAGTTCTGTGTCACACTTGTATGATTTGTAAAATGCGGTAATACTAGTAATTACCCTCAGAAGACTATTATGAGGATTGAACAACACAGTGCTGTATATGCAAAATACCTGAGAGCCGTGTCTACAGCACGGTATCTACTCAACACCTGTTAACTACTGTTACTCTATTATCTTCAACAACAGCAGAAGTTTTGCACCAAAATAACGCCCCTGTTTCACCAACGTCAATACTACTTTAGAATTCTAAGAGAAGGTTATACTGAACTGGACCAATACTATAAAAGTCACTCTTTGTAAACAGCTTCCTTTCTTTCATTGAGCTGAATGCCTTCTTGGGTTACAATGTGTTAATTTCGAAGCAGCTGCATACATTTTTAAGTCAAAATCACTGCATTTTAATGCCCTTTCTTTGATCAGATAAGCTCACTTTAGCAATTGCTTTGATCCAATCATTACAACTGAACGGAATCACACAATATATATGAGAGGGTACAGGGCAAGCAATCACCACATGGTATCATGCATCTGATTTATAACCTCCTTCCTTACAAGAAGCCCTTTAAGGTCATTTAAAAGGTGTCACATAAATTCAAGGTATTAGAATGAAAAGAATATTCCCAAGAATATTAATGAAATTAAATTCTCACACCAGTGTCAGAAACTGCAGAAAAAGACTTTCTAAAAGTAGACTCTGAAGATGAAACAGGAGTTTCAATTCGAATCAAAACAGTGACAGTGGTCGCTAAAGCTCTAGAGCTATTCGGGTTGTAAACCATGAACAGGGTGTGCTTGTGTATGGAATCAAAAGACAAAAACCGCTTCACCAAGCAGAGCTAACCACTTTCAAGGAAGTACAGGATAAAAATTAACCAAAATGCTTAAAGTATCTGAAGGACCAATAGTTCTCATAATCAAAGCAAAAAGGCATTTTAGAAAGTAGATTTTCTTTTATCTTTTTCCATATTCTTTTATCTCTTTGAACAATAAAGAGAACTGATTAGTTTCGCTTTTTATTCACAATCAATTTTAGTTCCTGCTGCTTTGATAGCTATTATTCCTACTAGAAATGATAAAATTAAGCCACAAATCTTTATATATGCCTCATCTGAGGTAATCATATGAATTTTAAAATAATACTACACTTTTTCTAGATTTGCTTTGAAACGAATTCTAACATTTAACATTGTGGTTCCTGATTTTAATCACTTTAATCATTCTGATTTGTTCTTCAAATCTATTTATTTATATAAAAATGTGATTTGCATCCAAAAACTCAGCAAGTTTTAAAAAACCTCACAATTTTGGTTTTACTGAATTACCTAGTAGCCATCTTGCTTGTTGCTGCTAAATAGTCTACAAGACGTTGTTTTTGTGGCAAGGAGATGAGTCTACTCCCCTCAGCTGAGGAACTGGTCTTCCCTGACCGACCCAACAACACCTCCCCTCGGTCTCTGTGGCCCCCTGCTTTGTTCCGTTATGGTATTTGTCAGCATTTGAAATTTATATATCTGATCGTTTACTTCTTTATTGTCTGTCTCTCTCATTAGACTCCACTAGGGAGGGTCTCTCTCCTTTTCTACATCTCTCTCTTATATATAAAACACATGAAGTTCTCTTTGCCCTATGTCTCTTTGTGCCTGGCATATAGTAGGCAAGCTCACAAACTATTTGTTTTAAAAAATGCATACCACTATAATTCACCGTTATCTGATCTCTGTTCTCAGCAACTAGACCTGGGGCTGCAAACGTTTTTTGTATAGGGTCAAAGAGTCAGTATTTTAGGCTTTACCATCTCTGTTGCCTATTCTTCCTCCCCGCACTCCCAATAACCTTCTAAAAACACAGAAACTACTTTTAGCTTGAGGGCCATCTGAAAACGGGCTGAGGGTGGGATTTGGCCTGCAGGACGTAGTTTGCCAATTCTTATGCCAGACTCTAAGTGTCTTAAGGTCAAGCCTGAGTTGTTTACTTATATCCCCTGGGAACTTTCACAGTACTGAGCACATACAGGTTCTCAATAAACCCAGAACTCAGTTGAATTGGGTTAAAGTGATTGGGTTAGGGGTAGAGAGGATAAGAAATTAAACGGAACAGCCCAAATGGTCAGATTTAGAATAACAGGCATTTCGCCAGGGAGACATGGCCTCTGGTCCAGGCTGGATGACTCAAAGGGTCACTTACCAAGGATTTACGGGTGATGGGAAAAGACAGCTTGTCATACAATCACACGCTCTCTCACTTGCCTTGGGAGTCACAGATCTCAATACCCTCCACTTCGAAGCAGCAATCCTGCTGCCACAGGCGGCTGCCTCCTCTCTGGGACCATGAAGAAGAGCTGATGTTTCTCCCAGTGACTGCTTTTGTTCTGTGTTACTGTGCTTGGCTGACTGGTTCTCTTGTCACCCAGCATTCTGAAAAGGTGCTGGCTTAAAGGTAACATCTCCCTCCAGAGCTTGGCAAATATGGAATTACCTCCATAGCCACTACAAACAATTCTTAGATGATGGCCAGGAAACCTTCCTGAAAACAGTTTTCGGATGGCAGCACTCCCTGATCCTTGCATGGTTTGAAGTCTCGCAGTATGTTGATCATGGATGAAGGAAGGAAGGAAAGAAGGAATAAATGGATGAAAAAACTCCACGGCCATGATCACGGCCACATCCCCACTCCTGAAACTGTCAGGATGTGGGGAGGTTGCAGTGTCTCCTGAGAGATCCCAGAATATGCACAATGTTTTCCCCGAGGGCATTCTTGCTTCCGGACACTATAGCAAAGTGTGAGGTCAGAGCCATCTGCCTCAAGAGACGAGTGCCTCTTTCCTCTAGCATCCAAAATGCTCAGAATTATTACCAGCACCTGCCCTAGTGACCATCTTCTTCCCAGGCCTGGGAGAGGGGGGAGATAGGAAGGAGAGCAGGGATGTTATCTGGTGTCCAGCCAGGTATCCACTCTCCATCTAGCAGTGGAACCAGCCCCGGAAGCCTGGCTCCATCTCTAGGCATTTCCTTCCTTCATGTTCTTGAAAACTCAGAATACTTCACAGCAATGTTAAGTCTCTGCCAGCCCGTATTTACTCCCCCATCCTCATGGAAAGAAAAAAAGGGAACAAGTGGTCCTTTGGGTGTTGTAACCAAGCAAGCAGACACTTCCAAAGGAAAGTGTCAGATGCTTAACTGCATGATGGAATAAGACACGTTATCCAACCAAGCGTCACTCTGATGCAGCCAAGTCCTACATTTTAGATAGAAGAAGCAATAGGGAAGGGATAATTTATTTAAAGACAGGCTGTGTGTTAATGATGGAGTGGGAAACAGCATCAAGTCCCCTGATTCACAGACAAGGTCACATCTGCCCAAGAACCGTAAGTGTAGACAGTGACGCTAAGACACAAGGGGCAAGCAGCCTAGGGAGGAGGAGAATAACAGCCTGAGGAAACACTCTGGAAAAAGTAAGTTAAATGAATCCCAAAGTCCTTGTAGTTGTTCCAAAGACTGCCCGTGGGTTCTACATTTCTGGAGAAGGTAACCAAAACTAAATGAAAATATGACTTTGGGACTGCATGTTACATGTCTGGCTTGGGGAAGCTAAGACAGAAGGTGGAGAAGGAGCTGTAAGAAATACTGGACACGTGGTACCAGGGGAAACATCCTTTGGGGAACAGACCTTCCACAGAAACGAGAAGTGCTGTAACACCAAATGGCCTACTAAGGGAGTGCAGGGGCTGCAGGTGAGTACTCCTTTATCCCTGGGCGTCGTTCTTGCTTGCCACCACCAGAAGAGTGACTCTTGAGTTGCATGTGGAAAGCACAGGTGAGAATGAGCAATGCTAAGAATATCTTTTTTTTCTTCTATCTGATATGATCTGACATCAAGATTTTTGAGAACAGAATCACGGCTAGACAACCAAAGTAAATTTCATTTAAAGAGCTGAGATTTCATGCCACTTTGGTTGAGCATTCCTCTAATTTAACGTTTGCAGTTGTCTTTCTGTGTGTCCCTCCTTCTGTGTCCTCTCAGAGCCACTCCGGGAGGCTTCTGACTTTCGCCACCACCGACTCGAGGCAGGGCACAGGCCCCTCTTGCTGAGCTGCGCTAGGGGAGTCATACCAACTGGATCACCCAGGCAACTGTCCAGGGTCATGAGAGACAAACCAAGGATGCAATCAGGATCTGGGGGCAGGTTACCAGGCTAGAGGCAGAATCACTGGGATCAGGATGGTGCACAAAGTGAATATGGCAAGTAGGAAATGAGATCTCACAAAGGAATTAAGGCTCAGAATGAAAAAACAAAACAGCAACACATAAGGCGACAATCAAAAGTGGTGGCTGGAAGTACCAGTTAGGGCCACATAAGATGGCAGGCAGAGAGGAGATTGCCAGGAGGCCTTGACTGTGAGGCTCCCTCTTCCACCTGGCCCTGTGTAATGGGTTAAGCTCCATATTTGAGTGTCTCCACAGGACTTAACAACCAGATCCCCAGTGTACACATGAGGAAACTCAAGTGGAGGGAAGCTTGTCCTAGTGATTTGAACAATGTCGTGCAACTAGTTGGAGGAACACCCAAATTAAAATCTTACCTCTCCCATTTCTTTTTATCTGTGCACATAATTAATACACAGCAATATGCTTGCATTCTTCAGATGCATCTGAAGAGATGGTCCCAGTGTATAACTCGCTATAGAGTAGAAGCTCAATAAGAAGCACTGCATGGCAAGGTGTTTATCATTGGGAAACACCTTAAAAACATAGCCAACTCTCCGTTCTCTCTGTGCAGATTATACCATGGTATTGAAGGCTTTCCTCCCTTACTGTCTGTTGGTGTGAAATGGGGTAAGACAAATGAATTTCAGAACCATTTTTTTAGTCTACGCAAATCACAACCAAGAACGTCAGTCTGCTGGGGAAACAAAAACCCCCAAACCAATGCCTTTGTGGCTAAAGAGGGCCAAAGCGCCTCTTCCTGGAATAGTTTATTTAAGGTCAAGGGTAGTTCTATCCAGTAGGTGAAGTCAACCCCAGCCCACTGCTTTTCTGTAACTTGACTTGGGAGAGCTGGAACTTCTGTGTCTTTGGCTTGAAGACTGGGCATTGTCCATGTCAAATTACTAAAGAATAAAGGTCTTGGTTGACTTGCAACTGGAACCTGGCACCATGGGTCAGTGGTTCTTACATAACAAAGAAATAAACAGAAGAAACTTCAAATTATCTATTAAGAGAAAGCTGGACCAGGGGTGCCTGGGTGGCACAGTTGGTTAAATGGCCAACTCTTGGTTTCAACTCAGGTCGCAATCTCAGGGTCCTGAGATCGAGCCTCGCATGGAGCTCCATGCTCAGTGCAGAGTCTGCTTGGGACTCTCTCTCTGCACCACCCCACTCTCTCTCTCTCTAAAATAAATAAATTAATTTAAAAAAGAGAGAGAGAAAGCTGGACCAAAGTTTACTGACTCGTTGATTAATGTAACACAACAAGCATTTAAAATAAGATGGCTGTCTATGGAATAAAACTGAAAAGTGATGCTGGGAATACATTCCAACTTGTCTCACCTTTTAACTATTTATTATATTATTATCAAAGCTGTAGTCTTTTCCCTTAATAAGGATGATAACCACATGACCAAAGCAAATATGTTTTGAATAATCCTGACAGTTTTGGAACCTCATGCTGGGAAGACGCTTTGAAACAGGAATCTGGAACCCAGGACACAGGGCAGGGTTTCTTCAACTCGGCGCTACTGACATCTTGTACCCGATAATTTTGCTGCTGTTGGGGGACTGTCTTGCAACATTCCTGCCGTCTATCCACGACATGCCAGAAGCCACAATCCCCACTTCCGCCCTGCTCAATCCTGACAATCAAAAATGTTCTCACACACTGCCAAACATCTGCCGAGGGGCAAATTATACCTGGTTGAGAACCACTGGTCTAGAGGTATTTTCTCTTTAAGACCATGTGGGTAAATATACTAAAGTAAAAGGAACCACATACCACATCAGGACACTAAAGGTTTTCATAGTCATTTTTACATATGATTTCGTACTTTGCAAATGTATGCTGACATGCTCCCAGCAGAAGTATACTCACTGTGCACAAGAAAACAGAAATCTCTCCACATCAGCAGCAGAGTGAGTTTTGTAAAGCCTTCTGCATCATATTCCACGACGCCTCTAGGTGATAAAAACACACACACACAAAGAAAAAACCCTCATCAAAATAAGGCATAAGAGAGATGGAACCAAGTAAAGAACATATTCATAAAATCACGGTGATTGAATCTGAGACGCATTTAGCGTTAAGGGAGTGTTACCATAGGAAGGACGTGGGGTTTGGAATGACAGCATCTACGTTTAAGTTTCAGTTTTGCTATGTACTATTATGACTTCAGGACAAGTGAAGCCATCAGGTCAGCAACGACACTACTTTCTGGGTGATGATTAAGTCTCACTTTCACATAGCCACTAAGCAGTAATGAGCAATGACAATGTTACTCAGTTTAGGAATCTATATTATTTTCTTCCAAAGCACTTGGAATCCTTTCACTCGTGGCCCCTGTCCTCCCCACCAGGCTCAAGACAAAGAAGCCATATTAGCTGGGTGGGTGCTGGTTCGGGTGGGAGACACACAGGACACGGGTCACATGTCAAGGAGAACGGCCCTGGACCACTGAAGCACCTGGGTAGACTTCCGATAGGCTCGCCTCCCCCATTTTCCACAAGAGCTGATGCCTGGGACATGTCACCATAACATGACAATACTAACCACACACTGAGGACAGACATCATTGTCTCTGTCATTCACACCAGGAGGCGTCTGCTGTCTCCCTGGCTGAGTCAGGCCAATCAGACTGTCAATCCTGATGGCCTCCCAGTTTAAGCAGGAAGGGGGAACTCACTGTAAAGGTAAAGGAACTAAGACACTAAAGGCTGCGTGATTTGCTCAAAGACTGTTAGTCTATCATTCAGATCTTCTGACTTAGGTTAATAATCTTATTCATCAGTTTATATTTCTTTTCATGAATCTGTAATCAACTCAGTATTTTACAACACTGCTATCTAAACTTTTCAGATCCTGCATGCTTTAAGTAAAAACAAGCACAGAATCCTTTTCATTATGCACACAGTATAGTAATATAATAGCAATTGTATTTGATTTAGCAGTTGTATACAGGTACGACTATATTACTGTGTTGGATGCATAATAAAACACATACAAAATGTATATTTAAAAAGAAGGAGTTTTTTGGGTTTTTTTTTTTAAGATTTATTTATTTATTTGAGAGAGAGAGAGAGTGCGAGCATGAGCTGGGGGAGGGGCAGAGGAAGAAGCAGGCTCCCCGCTGAGCAGGGAGCCTAAGGATGCAGAGCTCAAGCCCAGGACCCTGGGATCATGACCTGAGCGGAAGGCAGATACTTAACCAACTGAGCCACCCAGGCGCCCCAAGAATGAGATTTTTAAAAAGATGTAAATGCAGTTTTCCTATTTTTCTTGTGTGCCAGCGGAGTGAGGGGGGATACACACCCTACCTGGGAGGTTACTCTGCTAGTGCCTTCATTTTTAATTATACATATTAAAGATAATCTTCCTCAAAAATCAGAAGACCAATGGTATCATTTATTAACCACTGTTTGTATCCTCAGTACTTTCTCAAAATGTTCATAAATAAAGTTGAAAAAAATCATAAGTATTAAAGACTCATGTGAGAGACAGTCATACTGTTTAGATATTGACAGTTCTATTTTGGAGGCATAAAAATTTCCACTAGGGATAATGAGAAAACTTCTTAAAATTGTTTTTGAGGAGTCAGAAATTTTGTTCCCCATAACTATGCCACACTTTATAAAATTATATCCCAGGGAATGGCCAACCTTACTCTTTATTTCACCTGCTCCTTCCTATTCCCACTTTTTTGGTCCTAATTTATTCATTTCCTTATTTAAAATTTTAATTTTGTGTTACTATATATATCTTTTTGTATTTATAAACCTTCTCCAGAATAAGGTGGGATATAAGCAGACCACTGACCCCCTTAGTGCTCAGTGCCCCTGAATGGGTAGAATGCCCCACCTTTTGAAGAAGACTGGGGAAAACAGGTTCCCTGTGCCCCTGGGCTAAGCCCCAGCGGAAGGGGGGGGAGGGCCGAGGCGGGAAGGGGGAGGGGAGTGGGGGGGTGAGTAGCAGCAGGAGGAGATGCCCCCTCTACCTGCAGTCACAGGTGCCCCCCTTCCCTCGCTGTGCCTCCTCCTAATCCTAAGTGGGAGTCACGGCTTTTGGGTCTAATGCTGGATTTCGTCCCCAGATCTGGGTGGCAAGTTGCGAGTAGGAGCCCTGTCGGGACACCCGAGTCCTGAGAACCCGGGCTCCCACCTGGCGCGATCTCGGCCAGGCGGGTGACTTCCCTCGGGCTACTAGGCTTCTCAAAGTTTCAGGTCTTTCTTGAGTCAACTGTGCCAACATGGCTGGCTCACTCATGACTCCGGGGAGCAGACGGAGGTGAAAGCACTGTGCAAACTGTAAAGAGCCCTAGAACAAGCAGGTAGTGCTGCCCTTGTCACTGCTGGGTTTGTGGTTAGTCATGATGCCGCTCCAAGGAAGAGATTTGCTTCTCTGATTTAGCAAAGGATCCTAAAAACGATCTTCCTAGGAGCTTTAGTGTGAGCAACAGGCCAAAAGACTCAGAATGGCATTGAAAAGCTAGTATGTAGAAGCACGAAGTGCTATTTTCTTAAGCTCTCACATTCGGGTCATCAGGACACGAGGACATTGTTGGCATGCAGTTTATTTATTTATTTTTTTTTTTAAGATTTTATTTATTTATTTGAGAGAGACAATGAGATAGAGAGAGCATGAGAGGGGATAGGGTCAGAGGGAGAAGCAGACTCCCCGCCGAGCAGGGAGCCCGATGCGGGACTCAATCCCGGGACTCCAGGATCATGACCTGAGCCGAAGGCAGTCGCTTAACCGACTGAGCCACCCAGGCGCCCCAGGCGCCCCAGTCTTGATATTCTTTTTTTTTTTTTTAAAGATTTTATTTATTTATTTGAGAGAGAGAAAGAGCACAAGAGGGGGGAGCGGGAGAGGGAGAAGCAGACTCCCTGCTGAGCAGGGAGCCCGATGCGGGACTCGATCCCGGGACTCCAGGATCATGACCTGAGCCGAAGGCAGTCGCTTAACCAACTGAGCCACCCAGGCGCCCTGGCATGCAGTTTAAACAAGGAGGAACTTACGTGCCGAAGTGACTGAGGAAAGCAGCAATATACTCCCTTCTTTTGTGGTACCCTTGAATCACATACTGCACCTGGAACAGAACCCGAAGATGAGGAGTAGGGAATTCTCAAATGCTTTCTTACATTTCCGAGACTCAGAGAAGTAGAAAGAACGGTAAAATGAATACCCACATCCCCGTCACCTATGTTCAACAACTGTGAATATTTTGTCTAGCTGCTTCATCCAGCCATCTACCTCCCCATCAAGCTATCAATCAATCTTGGCTGAAACACTTCAAAGGAAATTAGAGACTCCATGACAATTAGTTTGGCCCTAGACAGGTGAGCGTGTATCTCCAAAAAACAAGACATTTTCCTACAGAGCCACAATGTCATTATCATACCCAAAACAAATCTAGCAATCATTCTCTGACTTCATCTAGTATCCTGTGCATTGTCACAATTTTCCAGTTGTCCCCAAAATATTCTTTTAAAGGCAGGGTGTAATCGAGGGTATAATCAAGGATCAGGCATTTAATCTAGAAAGTCTTTTAATGTAGAATAAGAGTACCTCTTGGGGTGTGTACATATGTCTATGTGATATATATTGACTTTTCAGAGAAATTGAGCTAGTTGTCATGTAGGATGTTCTGCATTCTAGACTCTCTGGTTGTTTCCTTCCTTTTCCCTCTACTCCCTACATTTCCTATAAATTGGAAGTTAGACTAAAGGTGTGATTAGATTCAGGTTAAAAATTTTTGGCAAGAAAACCTCATAGGTGAGAGTGGGCTTGATCACTGGTTAAGGGGACGACAGCAGGACTACCCACTGTAAAGGGGACTACAACAGGACCAGTCCACTGTAAAGGGAGGTTTCCCCTTTGCCGCCGGGAGTGACCCGCGGGTATACTTCTTAAAGCCTGTGAAGATCTAGCCCCTCTCTCAACCTTTCACCTCATGGTTTTAGTACCTGCTGGAGATGCTTGTCTGAATCAATTATTTCATTAGGAGCTGAAAAATGGCGACTTTTTAAATTCTATCACTCTATTGTGCATTTATCACCTGCAGTTGTCTGTAAAGAAGAGCTTCCTCTCATCAAATGGGGGCTATTTTATGCTGAACTACAACTCCTATTGAAAAGGCAGGACAACGTTGAATTCTTTCTTTTCAAATTCCCAATATCCAGGAAAGGAGTGTTACAATAGGGGATTTTATTTTGCCTTTTTATATTTCCTTGTTATCACCAAATGGCAGTTTTTATAAAAAAAATTGTGAACTTACTAAGCTGGACATCTGAAAGTTAGTCATTTACCCACCAGCTACTAACACAAAAATACATTCCTTATAATGTCCTCAAGAAATGGCTCAAAGAAACAGGGGAGAAAGAGGCCCCCCAAATTGTTTATATTGGCTGTAGCCACAACGAGTTTCCATGGCTAACAAAAGCTTGAGATAAAGTGCTTGAAATAACCTTGACACAATTGGTAGTGATAGCCCACTTTGTACCCTTTAGAAGTAAAACAATTCTATTTATATAATAGGGGTTTATGTCAATTTATAAAAACAGTGCTTACTTTGCAGGCTTAATGCAGGATCAGAAATGTTATTTTGGGAAAAGAAAAACAGATGATAAGTTTGCTTAAGTGGCTTTGTTTAAAAAGGGGATGAAAACAGTACTGTGTACTTGATTTTAAAAACAGAAAACCATTTTAACAGAAACCCACAACAAAACTGGCTATAAAGATAGATTCCAACGTAATTATGGAAATTCATCTGAAGAGATTGTTTCTAAAAGCAGCCCATACTGTCCTCGTTTGTAGCAAGCATAAGAACATCAATTTTAAAAGACAAGTAAAATTAATGAAAGGGAACCAGATAAGAAAAACAGACTGATTCTTGTATATCTGGGAAAATGGTAATAGAATTTTTTTTTTTTTTTTGAGGAAAATGTATGACTAGAAATTAATCTCAATTGGAGAGCTTTAAAAAAAGGCTTTTCTTCTCAGTTCTGGAAGACCAAATTTGTATGTTTCTCTATAATACTGGGACACAGATTTGAAGGCAGTGCAAAGTCCCACAACGTAAATAAGAATTCTATCCTCCGATCAGTTTTGAAGGAGGGCAGAGGCTGGGGGAATTTGGTCCAATGAGAGGCAACCACCCCACGAGTTAGATGCCCTGGAGTCCGCGCCAAGCCCAGAGACTGCAGACTTGCCAGATTTTCGTTTCCCTGACATTTAAAAAATAATACTGAAGCCTCTGAAATATTATTGTACTTTAAAAATATTTCCTCTACAGAGATGAGCTATCTTTTGAAAGAAAGAGACAAACAAAAGATTTCTTTTCCAAGCCAATGAGCACAAGTCAATAGGAGCATAGGAAACAGTACTTTGGGAACTGAGCAAACGGAGTCAGTCGATGTGGAAGAAAGAAAGTCAGTATTGCTTGTGGACGAACATCTCTGGTTTTCAGCTAACTACACCGGCTGGGCATTAACAAGTATATACTTATACTTTTTAGAAATATCTGGCAATAGCCATTTATGTAAACTCAGCTAGTCGCCAATGTACTGACTCATTCATGCAGCTAAGAGAAAGCTTTAGATAACCTGATGGGCCTGCCTACCGGACCAGCTGACCTGGAAATCTTGCCCCTGGGAGTGGGACTCTGGCAAGCTGCTCCTAGACAGGAGGTGGAGAATCAAGCACTGAGTAGTAAAAAGTGAGGTAGAGAAAAGCAGAAAGAGGTGAAGGCAGTTCTAGTGAATTACCTTGATACTCACTGGTGGCAAACACACACTCACACACACCCACACTCATGCACGCATGCGGCACGAGATAACTGGGAAATGGAGGACTTCAAAGGTGCAAGATCTAGCAAAAACTTAGGACATAGAGGAAATTTAAGGAGGAGGAGGTAGAAATTTAAAAGATGAAGATAAGACTGAAACGGGAGGTCAGAATCCTTAGGAGAGGAAGAAGGAGCACAAGGAACTAGGGAGAGAAATGGGTGAACTGTAACTCGAAGTAGGAAAGGCCGGCGTCAGGTGGCAGCTGAAGCTAAGACGGGGTGCAGAGGACAGCCTGCAGGCCAAGGCCGACAGTGCGGGGGCGGGGCTCCGCTGGAGGGAGGAGCCTCACGAGGGGAGGGTCAGGAGACCGGCTTTTACCTTGTTGGTGAGTAGGTGGCACACTTGCGGCACATAATCAATGAGACATCCTCCTCCGGGAAAGGCTGGGATATGCAGAGCTGAGGAGCCTCCAAGGGCACTGAAAGGACAAGAGTACAAGGGACACTTCTCTTAGGGCTCTGGCTATGTAGGAAGCGATAACCCCAAACAGACTCGCCTTCTCTTAACGTCTGCCCACCAACCACTTGAGTTAATGAGGATGGGAACATGGGCTTCACTTTATGATTACATTTCTTTATTTTTATCTGTTTTGTTAAATCAGCATGTTCAGATTGCCCATGACTACCAACTAACGATCAGTAAAAACTAATGATTCTATCACACAACAGGACAAATTGGCACATTCTGACTGGCGTGGGTAAATGTCTTACCAATATTAATGGGTTGGACCTTGGATGGACACACACATTTCCACACTCTCCATTATGTGCTGGGCAAAGAGAAGTCATTCCTTAAACCCCCATACTGAACTGAACTGAATTCCTTCAGCACCACCACGGTGCAATGGAGGGACTGGCTCTGCCCCTTACCAGCTTTATTGCCCGGGGGAAGCCTCCTGGGGCTTTAGCCTCCTCGAGTTTAGTGTGGGGCCAGTGGTGTAGGACAGGGGCTGCAGACTCCAGGCTCCACCCAGCCCAGGGAGGTGATATAAATGAGCACAGAGAACTGTAGTTTCTGCACAGTGGGAAGGGCTCTCCACCCTCCAACTCCAGCTAATCTCTGCCATGGTGGAAACACAAGCCTGGTCTTCACAGACCCTTATTTTTCACGTGAAGCCAGAAATCCAGATGATTTAAGTTCTCAAGTTTTAAATGGTGGCAACTAACTAAACCTCTTCTGAAACACTGTGCTGCTCCATCCTGTGTCTGTAGGTCGATATGGGTAAAGTCTGCAACTAGTCCAAGTCAACACTGACGTTCATCTAAACAAGAAGGTACAGTCAAAAATCACTGATCCAAGCACTAAGACACAACACTGATCCAGAAATAGTTTCCAGGACTTTCGTGGAGATTCCCTTTCAGTTTAAATCAACCAGCATACCATTATTAAAGAAACTGCTCAGAACCTCACAGTATACATTTCACATCCCATCCTTAATCTTGATTTCATCTTCTTTCCTACTCTCACTTTCCTTTGGTCCTAATTTGCTTTTCTTGTTTGAATTTTATTTTAACGTATACGTTTCTTACTGTAAAAGCCCCTTAAACCACCTCTGTAATATGATGGGGTATAAAGAGACCCCTAAGATCCGTTAACGCTGTGATTATTCATTAACCAAATCCCTAGTTACAAGGCTGTAAATGGAAGCAAAGTGTTTCACAATAACAGTCTAGAAAATCATTCTTAGTTTAGAGCAGACAGACTTAGCCTAGGGTTTGCAATACAGGGAACAATACATGTAAGTACTGAAAGGGTCCTAGACCCAGCCTGTCTCCCTATTGACCAAAGATTCCTGAAATTAATTTTTCCAGTAGAAATGGATATTACGTTTATTTATTTATGGAATGAAAAAGCCCCAACACGTGAATAAAATCCCGGGTGATGTGAGGAAGTCAACAGGGTGGAAATATTTGCTGTTGACTTTTTCTATTCAGATGAGACCTAAAAAGCACAACAACCCTGACAACTGAGAAAATTATGAGACAGCATTTGACTAAGTATGACATTAATGAATCATCTACAGTCTGCAACTGCACAGAATCAGCAAGAACATCACTTCCGTTTGCTACTCTCAGAGCAGACATTGGAGGAGATTCAGCCTAAACTCCGAAGGAAGCTAGGAAAATTCCTATGACTTCTTGTGTACTGGAAGAAGGCTTTTTGTCCCCTCTTTTGTATGCAAAAGTACATAGAGAGCACACTTCTAAGTGGAAGGTTCTAACAGTTCCATTAGGATGGAAACTGATTAAGAAGAAAATTCTATAGTACAAGAGAAAGAGATCCAATATTTTTATCTTGTCGTTCCTGGGGGGAAATACCTGTATAACATAGAAATACCAAGATCCAGGCTTCTCATAGCATACTTGGAAGAACAATCTTTAGCATAATGAAATTCCAGAAAATAAAATAATTTGGACAGTTTCCTGGAATTGATTACAATGGGCTTCGACCTGTATACAATATTACAGGACAAGTTCTTAATCATTCATTAAATTGAATACAAAAAAATGAAAATAGTCTGTGGGTAATCCTCTAAACTTGAGACTCCCTCTGCTTCTGACACATAGCCATTAAAAAAAAATTACCTATAATGATGGAAAGAGGCAGAGGTGTGGAGAAGTCCAAAGACTGGCTGCTTGGCCAGCGGGCCCATCTCTCTGAACTCTGTGGTTATTGGAAACTAACACTTGTTGCTAGGTGCTTTCTCATTACCTAATTTAATCCTCCCCACAATTCAGTGAGGTGAGAATTCGCACTGTAATTCTACAGGTGAAGAAACTGAGGCTCAGACAGCAGAAGAAATTCCCTTGGGTTCACACAACTAGGAGATGGTAAAGCCAAGATCTGAACTCGGGTTGGCCTGTTGCCGGAGTCCACGCTGTTACTGCCGGATTCCGTGCCTCCCTGAGAGCAGGGGGATTTGACTCTTGTAACAGCTCCAGGGATGGGAAGAAAGAGAGGGTGTGGCCCCCTGTGAGCCAGGTCGGGACTGCAGTGATGCCATCGGGCTTCCAGAAGTACCCAGACCACCACTGAAGCAGGCTCTGTGATGTACACCTCATCTCTCTTTACAATTTTCCACCCTGCAGCAGAGCAAGCATTCCCGTGCATTTTGCTCCTACCTCAGTCTCTCCCACCCCAACCATCAAACAACCACAGGCGCTGGATTTATTTTTAAAAGGACACTTACTGCACCCTTTCTTTAACTCAGTAGTTCCTCAGCTTGTGAGGGTACTGAACCTGACTGCCAGCATCATATACTGATAAGTGCTGCTGATTCATGTATAAATATCCGTCTTGTGGGTAAATATTTAACAGGCCTGCTATAGCCTGAATGCTGCCCTGATCGTGCTGAATAAACAAAGTCAAGTGCCATGAAATAAAAAAGCTATTACGTTTTTAAAGGGTGCAGGACGGAGGTCCAGCCGGGGTGAGCTCTAATTATTTAATATTCATGAATCAAAAACTATTGGGTGGAGCACATACAACGAAAAGCTCAGCATGTGCAGAGATTGCAGGGCTCTCTGAGCGCTTCCCAGGGGTGCAGGGCTGGCTGGAGAGAAGGCAGGGCTGGACCGACAGGCTCCGTGGTGGCGGGGAGGGGCAGGGAGAGGCGGGGAGGTATAGGAGGGGAGGTGCAGGAGGGGCAGGACAGGGGGAGCAGGGGATGGAAGGGACCACTGCTGTGGATTCTTCTGATCTCCAGACCAGTGAGGGGAGGAAGCAGGGTAAAAAGTGAGGAAAAGTCAACTAGAGCGGCGGGGTCTCAGGCTGAGATTGGGAGGACAAAGGGGTGAAGGGGCTGTTTTGATGAGAAAGTACTTTCTGTCTCTTTATGGACTGAAATGACACGTGAAATTGGCTGCTAATTCTCAGACCTGAAACTGAATCTGTGGATATAAATTAGAAGGACAAGGCCGGAGTCTGAGAAACCTTTCCAACAGTGGAGTTAAATAGACCAAATGGTAGCCAGAAAAACACTTCCAGGTCCGTCTCACTGGATCTAAAAGTCAAATAAAAGAACTGTCAGTGTTCACCGTATTGATGCGATTGTTTTCTATGCAAATACAGCTAATAGAGCCTTTTGGGAATGGGGTTCTGTCTGCAAATATTCAGAGCACTTTTTTTTTTTTTTTAAGATTTTATTTATTTATTTGACAGAGAGAGAGATAGCGAGAGCAGGAACACAAGCAGGGGGAGTGGGAGAGGGAGAAGCAGGCTTCCTGCCGAGCAGGGAGCCCGATGCGGGGTTCGATCCCAGGACCCTGGGATCATGACCTAAGCCGAAGGCAGACGCTTAACGACTGAGCCACCCAGGCGCCCCAGAGCACTTCTACTACTGAAGACTTGACTTGGCTACGCTGCTACAGCACAAGGGAAATATTTTTGAGCATTTTGACATGGAAAAATGCAGGGAGTCAGCCTGTCTGAAGGCCTCACTTGGGACAATGGGGTTTGATTTTAACCCATTACGGAACGGTAACTCCCTCCTCTCCGTGTGGGGTTTTACCTCACTGGCCAAATAAAATGAGCAAAACATGACTTGGCACTGGAGAAAACCAGAAGGGGCCAGTGATTTTCAATTCTAATTCTTGCTTCCGCCACGTTTGTTCTGTTTGGTTCTACTCAATTTTCTCATCAGTGCCGTGGGATAACTGCTCTCAAAAAGACCCATCTCTCTCAAGGGATAAAGCAACAATTAGAATTATAGTAATATGAAGAGAGCACCAAGCACTCTACGAGTGACTTTATTCTAAAATGTCTCCTGCTTGTGTACGCTATGGTCAAGGGTTATGTCAAGACCCTGTTAGAGACACTTGGATCAGCGTTACCATCCTGCTCTGCCTCCGAATTGGGTTCCGAGGGAGAGGAAGATGATCTGGTTGCCTCCTCCACAGGATGATTCAGGGGAGTGTTGGAGGGTGAAGCACTGACAGGGGGAACTTCCAGGATGGTAGATGGACTCAGGCTGCCATGAGCCCCCAGGCTAAGACACATCCTAAGGAAAGGTGAACTCTCAACTCAACTCAACAAACACTAACTCTATGCCCAACTCTGTGTAAGGACTTCAGTTTCCTATTCTGGGTCCATACTAGGGCACTACTGCCAATTCCCTTCAAGGTAGAGGAATGCCAAGCCCTCAGGAATCTGGGGCACTCTATAATGCCAGAGTATGTTTCCTGGTGGCCTGCCAGGAGACCCATTACAGCAAAACACAAGTCACTGTGATTTACTGAGCATCTGCTTTAGCCAGGCACTCTAGTAGGCATTTCGTTATCTCTAAACCTCATAACAACCTGGCCAAGTAGACCTAAGTAGTCCAATTTACAGAAGGGGACACTGAGATTCTAAGGATCTAAGTGTCTTCCCAAGGTCACCCAGCAATTAAGCTGCAGAGATGGGCTCAAAACCCAGTCTTCTTGGTTCCAAGGTCTACATCCTTTTTCGTCAGAAAATCTTTCACAGAAAGACAGTGTGAAAAATTTAAAACTCTACCCACCCCATGTCCTGAAACAGTGGTATAAGTGGCTGAAATTATCCTCACAAAAGCTTAGATCCATAAAACCCAGCACTGTGTCATCTCATTTGTTCTTGTCTTAAGATATCATATGTCACAACAAGTTAACTTGTAGGATAGAGAAAAAAAGTCCTATCTAGCCTCTGAAAACCCAGAAGTGCACAGACAGTACATTAAGGAGAGACTCTGGTTTGCTGGTTTCCCCAGCTGGATTTTCTTTGTGCTAGTAAAGCATTTTCTAGAGCTGTTGTTAGCCCCTGTCTCATTTCACAGATTCAACATTGAGCCATCTCAAGAGTCTCTTGATACCTCAGTTAAACAAAACCAGGGGCTAAATCAAAATTGAAAAATCTTAATGAGTATAACAGGAGAAAAAAATAAGAGATCCGAGTGACAAATTAAGTTTACAAGTAGAAGAAAATCTGGGGAGTCAAACTGGATGAGGGGTTCAATAAGAACTGATAGAGGCCTGGCCATGTTGCATTTGCGACTAACCCAGTATTTCCATTAAACATGCTTCACAGTATATAGCAGGTCTTTATTAGAGTACTGTATCCCATTTCTTGTTTCCCATTTTTAGAGGGACATATGAGAATGGAAATGTTCTGAGACCATGATAAATATGAAATGTTCCTCTGGAGCAAAGTCTAAAAAGAAGCTGAAACTATTAAGTGAAATTACTTAGCAAGTTATGGAATCATTAAATAGAGTGACTTAAAAATGTGAAGACATACTCTATGGACTATTTGAATCAGCTGTTCCTTGCTTACACACAGTATACATGAAGAGTTTAAAATATGACGGATTTCGTTGGTACAGTGAGTGAATTTTCCACAGGATGGGACAGGAATAATAACTCCATTTAAGAAGCACTAGGTGGGGTGCCTGGGTGGCTCAGTCGTTAAGCATCTGCCTTAGGTTCAGGTCATGATCCCAGAGTTCAAATAAATAACTAAAATCTTTAAAAAAAAAAAAAAAAGAAGCACTAGGTATCAGGCATTATGCTAAGTGCCCTCCTGTATGACATCATCTCTGCTTCATACGAACCTGCGACAGAGGTGTTATCCCATTTTACAGATGGGAAGGCTGGAGCTTAGAGAAGCTACAGAACCTCTCCAAGGTCACGTAAGTGGTAAATGGCAGAGAGGCATCTAAATCCAGGTGCCTCTGACCTAAATCTATCCCACCCACTTAGGCCTTCAGGTACCACTTTTGTGATTTCTGATGCAAAAATCTACCTGCAGACCTGACATCTGGTTCCACGTGCATCAGGTTCACAGGCTCCTTGTGGCTTGGATAGTTCAGGCTGAGCCACAAAGGCTGTTTCCAGGAACATTTATTAAACTGATTTAGGTACCTGAATCGAAGCAATGAAGGCCTTTTTCATTCTAGGCAAATGAACCCCAGGAAACCCAGAAGAACTCTGAGGGCCAGAGGACCTGATGGGCAACTCCCAGCAGATAGGAGGTGGCATGCAAGCAAGGAAACCTGACATTAAAAAAAATACAAAAGATGGGAATATTGCAACTGCAAACAGAATATGTCTCACGACACAAACACTAACCAAATTTTTGTTCAGAAATGTGTTTTTTAAGTTTGTTAACATCTTAAAAAAGCCTTCAAGGGACAGCAATCTTAACAGATGTCCACCATCAGAATTCTGTTGGCATGTGGAAAAGCACTTAAAGTAAATCCCCCGAAACAACAATGGACTTAGCAGATGTTCTATTAAGGTTTGGGATGAACTACTTATGATGATGCCTTGGCCGCGCAAGACATGAACAGGCGAAGCAAGAGAAAAGCTTTTCCCCTCTGGTTGCCTTTTGATCCCTGGCCTATTATCTGCAGTTGAATCCACCACAATTTCTTTAAGAAATGGAACTATTTTCAAGCATCAGGCATCGAGACTGAGTACATTTACTACGAGCTTGTTTAGAAATGTACAACTCAGACCCCAGTGAATGGCTTTATTGCTCTATTATCCAGGTACACGTCACTTTTCCTATGAAGTACTTTTATAACATATTTACTGGGAAAAAAATCAATACATAGATATATCAAATCGTCACATTGTATACTTTGAAGATCTTACAACTTTGTCAGTTATACTTCAATAAAGCCAGTAAAAAAATCAATGCATACCATAGTTACCCTCAGCTAAATGTACAAGCATTTCTATAGCTCCCTCCTCATTGCACACTGCTTTTAATGGTCAAAGGAAATGCGGAGAAGAGGAAAAAGTATGCCTCTGCCTGTCCAGGGCAGAGAAGGATATCCACCTGATTCCTGTTTACTGTTTTTTACTAGAGCCTCAGGCATACAAACAGCATTAGGCAACTTCATGCACACATTGCTGGTCTCTGTGCTCTAAGAGCTAATCTGTAGGAAGCTGCAGTTGGGTTTGTGCACACAAAAACAAGCAAAGATACCAGAAGATGAGATTAGCCAGGATGCCGGTACATAACACTTTATAATTTGTTTCCAAAGTGCTCTTTTTTTTTTTTTTTTTTAAACAACAGCCTTACAAAGTAGGTAGCAAGTCTTACTACACCCATTGTGGAAATGAGAAGACGGAGGCTTGAGATGGATGACTTGCCCAAGGTCCAACAGCTGGAAACAGTGAAACGGGCTTGCGATTTTTTTCTCTGCACTAGTAGTTTTCATGACGGTGTGAGAAGAACCTGGGGAGCCTGTTAAAAACTCAAGATACCCAGGCACCATCCCAGAGAAGCCGATTTATTAGGTCTGAGATGGGACCTTGGAATCTGCATTTTAAGAGGCTCCCTAGGGCATGCAGGTGCAGGTGGTCCACACACCACTGCTCTGTACCTCACGCCGAGGGTGCACACCTGGGACCGGGAATGGGGAAAGGTGTGGTAAAAGCAAATTTGCCTCCCATCCTTGGGGCATTAGGTCACTGACAATTTGAAAGGCACTGTGGACAAGAAGGTGAAGGAAACACAGACATGCTCTTAAGGACTAAGGTCTAGTATGGGAGTATAAGATACTTATGGAAACAACTAGAAAAAAGGTGATCACCACTGAGTTTATTCACGGGCAAAAGGCAGTGTAGTTACATGCGGGTAACCAGAAGACGAGGCGAGGGAGTAGTCAAATCAAGACTGGGGACTGAAGTAAGGAGGCCACAGATTCTACTTAAAAAGGCAAGGCACTGGATCAAAGGCTAGGGACTCTGTGGGCAGCAGACCATGGATCCCGGACCACAGTGAGCAGCTTTTGCCCCCATGAGAAAAGCACCTTTCACACTTCAGGCTGCCCAGGAGAGCTACCGGTAAGAGGGCATCTGCCTGGAGAGGGAGTAAGAAGATACAATGGTAGATCTTGATGCATGCCAGTGGTGACCTGGGCAGGAAAGAAAATTTGAGGTTAGAAAAGAAGTTCTGGGGACACCTGGGTGGCTCAGTCAGTTAAGCATCTGCCTTTAGCTCGGGTCATGATCCCGGGGTCCTGGGATCAAGTCCCGCATCGGGCTCCTTGTTCAGCGGGGAGTTTGCTTCTCCCTCTCCCTCTGCCTGCAGCTCCCCCTGCTTGTGCTCTCGCTCTCTCTCTCCGACAAATAAATAAAAATAAAATCTAAAAAGAAAAGATAAGAAAAGCAGTTCTGTTTAGTCAGAGAGTGAGAGATGTCCTGGAGAGAAGGAACAGTCTGAAGTTAGAGACTGAATCTCAGCCAGTCTCAATGCTTAACATGTCTCTTTTACACTGACAACTTCCAAATTTATACCCCAGCTCAGATCTTCCTTAACCTGGGACTCAGACAGCCGACTGCCTACTTGCTGCCTCCCCCCGGATGTCTAAAGTGCGCTCCCGACCCCACCTGCTCACGGCAAAGCCTGCCTGCAACACCTGCTCCCGCCCTCGTCCAGCAGCCAGCCAGTGGCAGCTCCGGCCTACTGGTTCCTCAGGCATCCCGGGCTCTTCTCTCTCACATGCCCCGTTCAGTCAGCCCTGTCCAGTCTCCTGTAACTTCTCATCTGGATTCCTGCGCCATGGACAGGCCGGGACTATTCCACCTCAGACAGCTGGCCCAGTCCTTCTGCTCTTCTCTCGGCCTGGAACACTCTTCCCAGCCATCTGCGGGGCTTGCTGTCTCACCTGCTTCAGGTCTCCCTCGAATATCACCGTCTTCGTAAGACTTCCTGAACCAGCTACTTGTAACAACCCACCTCCATCCCAGGTATCCCCTCGTCTTTGTTTTACCTTTTTTATGGCATATGTGTCCAGAAGACACTCTACATACGGTCTTTGTTTCTTGTCTCCCCCCAGCACCCTTTGCTAGAATGGGGACCTCTGTCTGTTTTGGTCCCTGCCGTAACACCAGAAACAGGAATAATGCCAAGTTCATAGTAGGCACTCAATAAATATTTGTGGTATTAAAGTCAAATGAAGGTAGGGAAAGATACGGGAGACAAATTTCCAAAATGGACATTAAAAGTCAGTAAATGTATACATCTTTTCTGAAACAGTCATTGTGAAAGGGCCTAGGACAGGGGTCAGCAAACTTCGTCAGTAAAGTGCCAGGTGGTAAATGGTGTCGGCTCTGTGGCCACAATGTCTCTGTCGCAACTGCTCAACTCTGACGCTGTGGCATGAAAGCAGCCACAGACAATACGTAAATAGGTGACGCACCAGGTTCCAATGAAATTATTTATGGACGCTGAAATGTGGATTTCATAACATTTTTACACATCACAAAATATTACTCTTTAAGTGTTTTTCTAGCCATTTAAGAAACGTGAAACATAAGTCTTAGCTCATGAGCCAAACAAAGTGGGCTGTAGTTTGCTTGCTGGCTCTTGATCTAGGATCATAGGATCATTTGACAGTTCTAGGGATACTGAAGATAGGGATGTATCCAGGAAGCAATAGAGGCAAAAAGACCTGGAGTAGGTTAGCAAAAACGAAAAGCAGCCCCTTTGCTCAAACCTCTTACAAACTGTGTTCGGCCAGCAGGGCAAACTGCAAGCATCAGTCTTCTTTAGGCAAAGGTGAGGTGAGCATTAGGCACCTCGAGGCACCTCGTGGACTGTGGGAGTTCTCATAATGATACTGGGTTGGAGCTGTGCAGGGGAGCTATTTATATCATCTCGAATGAAGCTTGAGGCATATTCTGGTGCTTTCTACTTCTATGCTAGGTGAAAAAGCTGCCTACAAAAGCCTTCCTCCCACCCAAAATACTGTTAGTTGGTGACTGATCCTCAGAAATATTAAGATGAATCATATATGCTCTTTTCACAGTGCAAAGAGAGATAATTTTAAAACTCAGAAAATGTCACTTTGGGTAGTCACACACCATACAATTAGAAAAGCTGCCCAGCCTGAAAATTGTAAATAAATAAAATCCTGTTCTTGCATGGAAACATTTTTCCTCATTTAGATTCCGATGCTTGTCTTAGGACTTGCCTCCAAGATTGGCTGGTGTTAAAACGTGTTCAGTCCCATAATCTGATGATGGAAGGCAGGCTTTGTTCTCCACCCCTCTTCCCTGGGGCCCTCCCTGGCTAACCCTGCTGTTCTTGGTAACCCACGGCACTCAGCTCTGACTTTCTCAAGCTGCTGCTCTTCTCACCTACAAGCTGCTTGTGGCCTCCCTGTCTCCTGCTCTGGGTCGGCCTGAAAGGTGCCAGCCAACAGTGGGCTCAGTCTGGACCCAAGCACAGGGAAAGGAATCCTGCATTTCTTTCCTTCACCTGCTTCCAGAAACAGGTATTTTTGTCTTTGATCCCTAAGCTCTGTTTTCTTTCTCTTGTTACTAAACAGTTCACTCCCTATCTCCTCCTGGCCCCTCCCTTGCCCTTTTTTGCAACTTCATCATTTTTCCACACTGCACCGTTTGGCACAGGAAAAGGAGGGAACCACATCAAATAAAGGAATGCAACCACAAAAGCTGCCTTGAGAAGCAAGGCCCTGGATTTTTTTTTTTGGTTAATTTACCGTTTTTGGACTTGTTCTCCCATAATCAAATCCTCCCTATCGTGTTAACAATGTGGTAGTGTGTCAATACATTGGAATTTTGCTTCAATCAGCAACCCAGAGCTTAATAGGAAAATGAAGCAACAAAATGCTGGTCTTACTGTTAACCTTAGGCCAGGCCTGTACTTAGGATGGGGATGTTGGCTTCTTGATGGTATGCGGGCCAAACCTTCAATGTTTTGTGAGGAGCTTGGGGCTGTCAGCAGAAGCCTAAGGCAGTGTCTTGGGCATTACTTAGGCATGCTTCTGCCATCACAAGAGGGACAAGCACTCCAAGGACACTGACTGAAGCATGAAACACCCAAAATTTTAGTAAGCCAGGGAAAGTTTAGACTGAATTCACCTGCAGAAATTTAAAAGACACATTCGGGGGAGGAACAGGCTGGGTAAATAAAATGGACAATAACTTAGCAATAAAAAGTAACAAAATATTCAGAATGAATGAATGAATGACACGTTCAGCTTAGTGACAGCCATTCCTGGGTCTGGCTCTGTGACACTCACGATGTCTATAGTTCTCACAAAAAGGCTTGTGTAAAGTTCAAGTGTTGTTTTGTTGTTGTTCTAAATTAAAAACATGTGTCCAACACATAAACCATTTAGGTACAACAAGAAGGTGCCACAATTCCAAAATAATTCCAAAAGTCACTATTCCATCTCCTCGGGAAGTATGTGTTAGAATCAATGTTTAACAACAGCTGGTTAATAATATTCATCATAAATGAAAACACCAGTTAGAGGTGGAATACTTTTGATGTGGTAGTTTTATCTTTTGTGACTAAGTTGGTCAACTAAACTGTCCATAACACGTAAGTATGTTTGTTGTGATTTTGGTTTGGTTCACATAGAACAGTCACAGGCCATTTTGGTTAACGTTGGAAATTAGCCTATCTTGAACATCGTCTACAGCATATATAAGAAGTCAACAGACGGGCCACTAGGCAGTGATTCTCCACCTTTATCTACCCCAGCACATCCACATAACATGGCATCCCTCCAGCGATTCTCCTGGGGAGAAGGGAAGGGATAGCAGAAGTATCTCTTCTCTCATCCCCATTCCAGGGTAGCATACTAGAATCTCAGGGTGAAGAAATGTGTGAATTGAAACAAAACACCTTGTAGTTGGTTCTGATACGGACTGATAGCATAGATTTTTCAACCGCCCCCAACCCAACATGAGAATCACTGTCTCGAACATATAGAAGGAGGAGTCTTCTATCCTCAGGAGCTGAAGACCTTCACGGCTAACAGGTGAAATTGCTGGTCTTCCAATTTTGGCAGTGTTCAGCCTGGCCCCAGCTCCACTTTGGAGAGCCAAATCGCCCACGTCATTTCAGATGCCCATTCGATCTTCTTGCCCCCTCTCCAGTTCCTCCTCCCCACCGTAACACTGAGGCTGCCCAAGATGACCGAGAGGATGATAAAGTTAAGACAGTGGATGATGAAGAGAAGCAGGAACAGCGGGCAGGTGCTTGCTTAAAAGCACCCCGTCTACTCTGCCTTGTGCTGCCACCAGCTATGGCCCCAGGGAAGGGACACAAATGTGCAGGCACGATGTCACCACCGGTCTAGCAAAGCAGGACACGGACAGTGGATGGAAGCATGGCTGCCCTCCACAGAACCAGGCCCCACCTCCAGGCAGTATGTTCCAAAGTCACCTGGAAAGCAGAGGGAGCACACTGGGCAGAGGGAGCTGAGGAAAAAGGACATCTGGGAATTTGCAGAGATGAGGGACTGAGGAGGCTGTGAGCACAGTCAGAATTCTAACAGAAATAACATGCATTCAGTAGATGCCTGTCATTGAAAAAACATTTTATCTTACTAAATAAATTGTTTACTTACTAATGGAGAAAGTGGGAGTTCAGTTCTGTTAATATCCATCTGTGTAGAACCGGGAGCCTGTTTCTGAATATCACTATTTACCTGTGTCTTTTACTTAAATATATATATATCCATTGGTTTAAGCACTATTTTTATCAAATTCTCTAAAATAGATGATTCAAAACAGCCACGACAGTAAACAAGGGCCTGCACGCCCAGACAAAGACTGCAGGGCAGGCAAGAGGAGAAGCAGCGGGAGGCCCAGGAGGCATGCCCCCCCGCTCCAGGCAGCTCAGGGGAATCTGGGCTTGTGGGGAGCTTCATTACCCCACAAGGCAGATGTGTTTGCTTCTTTAACCCAGTGGCACAGATGCAACAGAAGGAGAGAGGCTTACTCAGGAAGGGAATGGGTTCTGGTAAATGTAGACAAGGATGACACCAATTTCACTGGCCAAATATAATTGGGTTTGGCCTATTAACTTGTTTGAAACTCACTTTCTTGATTGCTTCAGAATTTTGATTTTTCTTAAGCTTTCCAAACTACAATACTCAAAACTTAGTAACAGAGCAATATTAACAGCAGAGAGGGGAATGCAAACATGACTTATTCAACAAGCTGTAGGGTTGAACCACAGCCACTCAATCCTGGCTCTGTCTCAGAATGGCATCGGGGCATCAATGGACCCGAAGTAATTTCACCCAGACCCACAGGAAAGAAGGACATGCTGACCGGACCTCTTGGTGTAAGGATGCAGGTCCAGACACTCTTAACTCTCAGGAGTCCTGGTACTCTCCCAAACTAACAACCCCATAGAAGTCCTGTGGACATTTACAGTCTTCAAGGAGAAAGGCAGGGAGGGGTCCACAACTTCCGGGCCTCCAAGCAAACCCTGAGCATCAAAGTCTGCAGGGCTCAGCAGTTCACCGCAGAGCCTCCAACCACTCAGAGGATCAGCATCCCTCTTTCCCAATCAGACAGAGAATGCTTCTCAGTATGAGCTGTGGCGAACTGAGGACAACTCACTTTTGTGGGTGCGTTCTCATTTTGCTAGGAACTAACCAGGGCTCAGGGTCACTTTAGAGCAGGGGGAGCCCTGAAGCCCACTCACAGCCCATCCTCAAACCCAAGCTGCAGCCAGGCTCATCACCTGAGCAGCAAACACTCCAAGTGTCCTCTAGACTCAACACGTGGATCAGGCATATTTGGAAATGGGAGCCTCCTCAGAAGGGTGAGGACTGAGCCAATGCTCCGAGAGAATGTACGACAAGTTCACACGGGTAGAACCAAATCACAAATGTAAGCGAGTTTCAACATGAAACATCCCAATCAAGGAGCGAAACACATGAGAGTGAACCTTCCAGTGGAGAACCACGTAGCCACTAGGGAAGAATGAGAGTGACCTACAGGTCAGGGTCTAGAAAAATGACCATGACATATTGTTAAAGGAAAAAGCAAGTTGCAGAATAGTATGTATCATGCCATTTTTATGGCTAAACGAAAACAGCAGCAAAAACCCAAAATGAACTAAAAGGAACAACACTGTGAAAATATTACATCTAAATGTTGTATATTTTCCGGTAAGTCACATTTCCCCTCTGCCTTTTCACTGAGGTGAAGGCTCGAGGTTCACTGCCCCGAGGAAGAGGGTGGCATCACACAGGTCAGAGACGCCCCCCACATGGGGAAGAAGGGAGGACCAGCACTGAGGAGGACAGCCCTCAGACAGGAACGGAAAGACACAGAGGCGGAAAGGGGACAGAGTCAGAGAGAACAGGGTCTGCCTGGGTATCTCAGAGACCTTCTTTGAGCCTCAGAGGGGAGAGAGAGAGCAAGAGAGTGAGAACAAGAACCAGTGGTGATGAAAGGATAGACGTTCTAGATTAACTGAGGGAAATCCAAATGGAGAGGGGTTTTTTAATTTCACTGCCCATTTGGAGATGAGGAGATCACACTGTCGAGTAATCTTCAGGGTAAGACAGAGTTGCTGTAGGACAAAAAGGACATTTTACCTTGTATACTTTGTTATTTGGTGGTACTGGAATTGGTACTGGTGGCTATAACTGGCACATATTACCTTGGTAGCAGAGAGAAAAAGAAAGAGAAAGAGAAACCAAGGTATAAAAATAAGTAAATGCAAAGCATAGAAGGCATTGAACTTGGTGAGCGAAGATGTAATGGGAAGGGCAACGACCAACCAAATGGATGAGTCCCTGAGTCGTATGCAGAGTACTTACACAGTTTGCTTCTGGGACTGGGACCCTAAAATCCCCAAGGGCTGTGGGGAGTCCACATTATTGATCCGAATTCTACTACCATTTAGAAGAACAGTAGTGACAGTTACCACACACTGAGCACTGAGCACTTTCCATGAGCCAGGCATTGTACTGAAAGTCTCCATCTGTTAGCTTTATTTACTCCTGACCAGAGCCCTCTAAGGCTGATGTGTTTTACAGATGGACAGTAAGGCTTGGCAGGTTAAGTAACTCACTCAGTTAACTCATCCAGTAAATGATAAACACTGGATTGAATCCAGACATGCAATTCCTGAAACCACATATTTCACTACTGCTCCATACCCTGCCTCATACCACAGACCATCTGGCTGTGGGGGCTTTAGTGATCACTTAGCTCTCCCGGTATTATTTTCTTATATGCACAGTGGGGATGGGACCAACTAACTCTCAAATCCTTTTTGGTTCTATCATTGTCCCCTGGTCTAATGTAGCAGTGTAGCTTTAGGTCGTTTTTTGGATTCAGAACCCTAGGAGCCTGTCTTATTAAAGAAAGCTTTAGAAATCCTGTAACAACGGAGCGATCCAATCTTAGTACATAAACTTTCCTGGCACAAAATTAAGGAAGAGTGAAAGCACATGATTAAGAAGCAGGAGTGCTAGGTGCTGTGAAAAGGGAGATGCTACATTCAGGCAACAGGAACACTGAGCCATGCCTCTCCACCACGTATGATCTTTCTCACCAGCCCTGCATGCGTGGAAGTTCCTGCAGCCAACAGTACCCCAGTTTCATTTTGCAACAGGGACACTTGGACACTAAGCCCTACATGCTTGCTTGGCTCCTCGGCAGCCTGCCCACCCCTTCAGGCACTGCTGTTGAGGCCCTGTGAATACTACATATTCTTCTCAGCCCCTACTCCTGACTACAAGCCTATTCCTTTCAACTAAATGTGAAACAATCTCTCACTGAATATTTTCTTCACTTATAATCCTCTGCCTGATGTTTTCTCTGATTAAATGGAAGCAAACCCCTCGCATAAGCCTGGAACAAGGGTAGGCATTTGCAGTGCAGAATAATGGCTCCCGAAAGATGTCCAAGCCCCAATCTTCAGAACCTGTGAATATGTTACCTTACACGGCAAAAAAGCCTTTGCAGAAGGTGAAGGACCTTGATATAATTACCCTGGATTACCTGGGTGGGCTCAATCTAATCACATGAGTCCTTAAAAGTAGAAGAGGAAAACAGAAGAGTAAATAAGAGAGATGTGACGATAGAAGGGACAGAAAACATGGGAAACAAGAGGGACCTGTTGCTGGCTCTGAAGATGGAGGAAGATGGCCACAAGCCAAGGGATGCAGGCAGCCTCCAGAAGCTGGGAAAGGCCCTCAGCTGACCTTCAGCAAGGACATGGATCCCAGTCCTCTGACTGTAGGCAACTGGATTCTTCCAACAACTGGAGTGAACAAGGGAACAGATTCTCCACTAGAGCCTCCAGAAAGGAATATAGCTCCCTAACACCTTCACAGTGACACCTGTGCTGGACTTCTGATTCACAGGACCATAAGATAATAAATATGTGTTGTTAAGCCACTACATTTGTGGTGATCTGTTACAGCAGCAATAGAAATCTAATACAGCCCTCAAAATACAATTGTTTTCTGGAGGTGAGGTTACCTTTCTTTATGCAACAAAATAATGACAGAAATGGCGTATGCCCCATTAAACACAACAGAATCAGTAAGTCTTTCTGATACAAACAGATAAATGGATAAATAAGTAAACAAAGAAAGCTCTTCCTCCTTTTTTTTTTTTTTAAAGATTTATTTATTTATTTGAGAGAGCGAGAAAGTACATGAGAGGGGGGAGGGTTACAGGGAGAAGCAGGCTCCTCGCCGAGCAGGGAGCCCGATGCAGGACTCGATCCCGGGACTCCAGGATCATGACCTGAGCCGAAGGCAGTCGCTCAACCAACTGAGCCACCCAGGCGCCCAAAGAAAGCTCTTCTTTAGAACTGAAAGCCAACTAATAAATGCAGAAGGAAAGATGAAGCTAGAAAATCATCAATGGATGTTAAAGCTAGTGGGTGAAAATCTGATGAGGATATTTACATAGTCTCAACATATCTCCCCATAAATTTCTTATTAACTACAAAGAGAAAATTAGTAACATTAAAAAAAACCTGGTGGACACCACCTTAACTGAGCGATCAAAGTTAACATCACCAACTTGGGGCAAACTGGCGTCATGTGCCTCTTAGTATGGTGTACTCAGAAATTCATAACCTGAATCTAATCATGAGGAAGCATCAAATGGACCCAAATTGAGGAACAAAATAATTGGCCTGTACTCTTCAAAACTGTTCAAGGTCAAGAAAGATAAAGACTGAGAAACTATTCCAGACTAAAGAAAAATAAAGAGGCATGACAACTAAAGGCAATGTGAGATCCTGGCTTGGATCCTGGACCAGGGTAAAAAATAGCTAACAGGGATATTATTGGAACAATTGACAAAATTAGAATACAGATTGTGGATCAGATAATAGTACTGTGTCAATGATACATTTCCTGATTTGATAACTGCACTGTAGCTGTAAGAGAATGTCCATGTTCCTAGGAAATGCTTTCCGAAGCAGGTAGGGTAAAGGGCATCATGGGCCCAACTTACTCTTAACTGGCTGAGTTAAAAAATAACCATGATATATAAATATAAATACACAGAATGACAAGGCAAATGGGGCAAAATGTAAATAATCAGTGAAACTGGGTAAAAGATATAAGGTAGCTCACATTCTATTCTTTAAAAAAAATTTTTTTTTATTAACATATAATGTATTATTTGTTTCAGGGATACAGGTCTATGATTCATCAGTCTTACACAATTCACAGCGCTCACCATAGCACATACCCTCCCCAGTGTCCATCACCCAGCCACCCCATCCCTCCCACCCCCCTCCACTCCAGCAACCCTCAGTTTGTTTCCTGAGATTAAGAGTCTCTTATGGTTTGTCTCCCTCTTTCGTCTTATTTCATTTTTCCCTCCCTTCCCCTATGATCCTGTCTTGTTTCTCAAATTCCTCATATCAGTGAGATTATGTGATACTTGTCTTTCTCTGATTGACTTATTTCACTTAGCATAATACCCTCTAGTTCCATCCACGTCATTGAGAATAGCAAGATTTCATTTTCTTTTTGATGGCTGCATAATATTCCGGTGTGTGTGTGTGTGTGTGTGTGTGTGTGTGTGTGTGTGTGTGACATCTTCTTTATCCATTCATCTGTTGATGGACATCTAGGCTCTTTCCATAGTTTGGCTATTGTGGACATTGCTGCTATAAACTTTGGGGTGCGTATGCCCCTTCGGATCACTACATTTGTATCTTTGGGGTAAATACCCAGTAGTACAATTGCTGGGTCATAGGGTAGCTCTATTTTCAACTTTTTGAGGAACCTCCATACTGTCTTCCAGAGGCTCACATTCTGTTCTTGTAACTTTTTTCTTCAGTTTAAATATCAACATAGAAAATTGCCCCAAAAACCCCTATAAATTATCCTTTAAATTGTTATGCTCATATCAGTTCAATTTTCTCTAATGGAATGCAATATATAACTGGCTAGGTGAATTTTTCAATTAATGTTGTTAATACGTTATATTAATACCTTGTATATAGTAGGCAAGCAATGAGTATCTGTGGACTAAACATCAAGTAATTCAGTTTTAGAAAGAAAGTCATCATCTCAAAAGCATGGAGATATAGAACATGATACAAAATTAAAACTTAACAAAAATTAGCCTCAAATGTGAATGAGCCAGAAAAATGAGGTGGTTAAGAGCCCTTTTTCTGGAATCAGATGGGCCACGAGGATTTGACATCCAATTTGGCCACTCAGAATAATGGCCTTGGGACAAGTTGTTTAAAACTTCCCTAAGCCTCAGTTTGCTCATCTATGAAGTGGGGATTATAACAAAGCTCCCAGGGCTACTGTGAAAAGTGAATTAAAGAATCATGTAAGGTATTTAGCAAGTGGCCCACACATAGTTTTAAATGCTACTTCTTACAACCACTGAGTGCTAATACTTAAGTACTTCATTGTTTCTCTTTCAAGAAAGAAAATCAACACTCACACCAAACTACAAAATACATTCATTTAGTGGGTATCTCCTGTCAAATGCTTGAAAAGTCACACATTTCATGAACTTAAAAAACCCATTTGCCCTGGAGGAAAGTGTAGCTAAAGGGCTCTTTTTAAACTTTTTAGGTCACTGGTCTAACGGGCTGGGCCTGTCCTTCTCCCTACCTACCCCTGCCCCAAGACTCTACAACTTTAGACATTTTTCTTCAAACAGAGAATCACTTCCGCATGGGAGACTTTCTGGTTTTCTTTTTTCCTACTTCGGGCCCACTGTTTATTTTCCTGAATGTAGGATGGCCCCCGTATCTCTCGGGCCCGACTGAACCGCTGCCTTAGCATTCTGAATTTTGCGTGCCCAGCTTCCTTCCACTTCCTCTCCTGTGGTGCCTTCACTACAGTTCGGCTGGTGACTCGAAGATGCTCTTATTATCTTAATGATTATCGACTTCCACCCAGCACTTATGAATACAGGTAATTCCTCACACATAAATGCCTTCTGGCCATTACTCCCACCCAACCATGTCCATCATCCAAAATGCTTAAATGAGTGCCAGTCCACAAAGCCTTTCTTTTCTTTCTTTTTCCTTTTTAGTCACTTTATTATTTTTGTATTTTTCAGTAACGCATTATTTGGGGGTGGGGGGCTTGTTAGAAAACTGTACAATAAGCAAGTGATTTCCTGTTAATCTATTAAAAATAGAGAAGGATAATTGAAAAAAAAAAACTATGCTATTTCACTTGCTGAGCATCAAAAGCAATCTGAAGCCGTTCTGGGCCACCATGATGTTCAATCACTCTCCTCTTCATTCACTCAACATATATTAATATACATGGCAGGGAACAAGACAAATACCACTCTTGCCCTCACAGAATTTCTAATAAGAGACATTCTAATAAGAGACAAACAAGGCAATAACAGGGGCGCCTGGGTGGCTCCGCTGGTTAAGCGTCTGCCTTTGGCTCAGGTCATAATCTCAGGGTCCTGGGATCAAGCCCCCCATGGGGCTCCCTGCTCAGTGGGGAGTCTGCTTCTCCCGCTGTCTCTGCCTGCCGCTCTGCCTGCTTGTACTCTCTCTCTCTGTCAAATAAATAAGTAAACAAAAATAAAATAATGCAATGATAAAATGATAACAAAATAACTGAAAAGAACAGAAAGCACTAAGAAGGAAACAAAATATAACGTCAAAGAGCATGACTAGGGATGTGGGAAGGTAGTGGGAGGCAACTTTATAGCAATCAGGAAAAGCCTCTCTGAGGAAATAAATTTAAATAGACTCAAGTGATGAAGTAGAGCCAAATAAGTAAACATTTCGCAGAAAAGAGTCTGTGGTAGAGGGAACAGCACGTGCAAACCCCAAAGGTGGCAATGAGCCTGGAGTGCTTGTAGTTCAGGAAGAGGTCGATGTGGCCCCAACAGAGGGCACCAGGGGCAGGTAGGGGGAGAAGGGCCAAATGTGCTGGCAGGGGCTAGATGATGAAGGTGACGGTAGGTGTCTGGATTTAATTCTATCTCAATGAGAGAATTTTATACTGTTTCTTTCTTCTTATGCAGCTATTTCATGGGGTTATACAAGCTCTCCACACAATAGGTGTTTAATAAATGCTTGCTAGGGGCATAAATCAGAAAAGAAGACAGAAGGGAAATGGAGCCAATATTCTAAGGTCTTGGGTGACGGTTTCTGTCACCAACATGTACAAGTGCTCCATCAACCTTAACTTCAGGTCAATAGGTCTGTTATACTGCAGGAAAACAGAGTTGTCATGGCAACTCTAATTAGGTGGTTTTCTTTCCAAGGAGGATGAACCAAATACTGCACTTACAGGCTGGTTTGGTTCTCTAAAATATCTGAAAGGACTGCAATCCTCTACAAGTTGGAACATTTAGGACAGGGAGTGCCCCATTTACCAACAAAGTGGGTTCCCAAAGTTGGCTTGTTTGTGAAGTCAGGGGATGCATTTTCCTTTAGAAATAATGTTGTAAAAGAGGTTATACTCATAGACCAATCCACTAAAGCTTTTAAAAATCCACAGAGTAGCAGAAAACCTGTAAATCTGCAATGAGAAAATAATAGAAATGAGTTCTTTTGAAATGTAGCAATTAAACAAAAATTAAGTTGGAGCTTTTAATTTATCTTAGTGCTCTTATCTGAGGAAAAGAAGGTTTAATTAGGATAAAATGAGGAGAGAAGTGGAAAATTTAGTGCAGATTCTATTAAGGAATTCTGGGCACCATCAAGGCTTTTAGAGGTTAATGTCACTAAATTTTTTATTATTATTACTTTGGATTCAGGTGTCTCTCAAAGAGCTTAGTCATAATCATGGTCATTTTGGGCTCAGAAATAAGAGAACAAACCATGAAGAGGGGCTGCCCTGAGGTTTTCAGGTTGTCCTGAGATTCTCTAAGGGAACAGAAGCAATTAAAGAGAAAGATGGCCCAAAACTTAAATAGGGGAACTATGAAAACCTGAAAAAGTAAAATGAAGGAGAAAGAGGAAATCGCCACGAGAGTCGGCAAGAGCAGAGGGGTGGAAGCTGGTTCACCTAGGACAGCTTGATTGTTACAAAAACCAGGAAGGTGTGGTGGAGAGGAAAAAGGGGAGAGTGAGAAAGACAGGACAGCTGCAAAGGAGCAGGGGTGAGAAGCTAAGACCAAAGACTGACTGGTCTTAGATGGGGGAAGAGAAGAAAGTTCTCATTCATTTATTCAAACACATGGGATGTTTGAAAATTGAATGGCACATTCTTCTAAGATTGAATCGACACTTCATATAACCCTGTCTCATCCAAAATACCCAGCACAATGCTTTGGATGTGAGAGAGTTTAATAAATTATTGTTAAATATATGAACACTGCAACAACTAGGACAAGAGCAGCTGACACTATTAAATGCCTATTATGTGTTGAGCATTTTATATGTATTATCTTGTTTAATCTTCACAACAACATGAGATAGTTATTAGCCCCATTTTACAGATGAGGTTATTAGCCCCATCTTACAGAGGAGGAAGCTGAGGCTTAGGTAAGTGGTCTGCCTAAGGTCACACATAGTTAGTAAATGATGAAGGCTGCATTAGAACAAAGTCGGATTCCAAAGTGCATGCTCTTAACCTCTCTGCTCTATACACACCTCAATAAATACCACAGCAGTGCTAAGAAAGGAAAGAACTTCAAAGGCCAGATTCTCAACAAGTATCTGATCAATTCCTCTTGATATTCATCAATGTAGAATTAACAGTAACATGAATTCTTATCCCAGATTGCTTTCTCTGGAATCTTCCTCTTCTTTAGATTACTTTATTTAACCACTGGCAATATGGGGCCTGCAATGAGTGTTTGGGGAAGGTAGCAGTTCAAGATAGATTTCAATTACCAAATCAAGTAAGTATATCAATAGATGCAGAAAAAACATTTGACCAATTCCAACAAGCATTCATGATAAAAACTCTCAGCAAACTAGGAATAAAGGCAAACTTCCTCAACTTGATAAAGAACACCTAGAAAAATCCCACAGCAAACATCATACTTAATAGTAAAAGACCAAATGCTTTCCCATCTAGAATCAGGAACAAGGCAAGGATGCTGCCTCTCACCACCTTTATTCGACATAGTACTGGAAGTCCTGGCCAATAAGGCTAGAACTTCTTGCCATAAGGCAAGAACATAAAATAACAGGCATACATATCAGAAAGGAAAAATAAAACAGTCCTATTTGCAGATGTCATGACTGCCTATGTAGAAAATCCCAAGTAATCTACAAAAAGCCAGTAGAATCAGTATATAAATTGAGCAAGATTGTAGGATACAAGATCACCCCACAAAAATTAATCGTATTACTACGTACTAACAATGAATATATGCAAACCAAAATTAGAAGCCCAGTACCATTTATAATCATTCCCTCAAAATAAACACCTACCTTCCTCCCTATGTATAATGCAAAAACAAAGAGATAGCACAAACAAGTTCTTTCGCAGTGATATAACAGCCGTGGCTCATGACTGTGGTGGTGGTTACACGAAACTACAGAAGATAAAATTACACTGAGCTGCACAAAAACACACAAATGAACGCAGGTTAAAAAGAAGCTGAAGAGAGGGTGGATGGATGCAGGGTATAACAAAATGTTGTTAAATATGTAGGATACCTATCTGGAGTCCATTTGTTTTCTCGTTTTGTGTATGCTTGAGAACCATACATATATTTTTTCTGTTTTTAAAGAAGGCTCTACACCCAGCATGGAGCCCAATGCAGGGCTTGAACCCACAACCCTGAGCTAAGACCCGAGCTGAAATCAAGAGTGGGACACTCAACCAACTGAGCCACCCAGGCACCCCTTAAGAAAGTATTTTTAAGTCCCAACCTAACTCAACATAAAGACAGCAGTTTCCAAAACCAACCTGACTATTCTCCATTTAGATGACCAACAGGAAATTCAGGAGACTTGAGAATGAATTTCTGTGGTACCCTCTGAAGGGTCTGGCTACTATTTGCTGAAGAGATGCTAACTCATTTTATTATTGATCCAAAAGAAGTATCATGGTAAACTTGGAGCTCCTAATTATATAGACTGCATTCTGACAACAGATTTAAAATATCTGAATTGTCTTGTCCCACTGTCCCACATTTGTATAAGAAATTAAGAGTTAACACTGGGATGAAGTCACTTTATGTCTTTGTTCCAAAATTTCTGTTAAGTGTTCTGCTTAAATGTTTAAAATATTTTGTTTAGAAGAAATATAATTATTTCAAGAAATCTGCTCTGAGGAAGTTTGTTGTTTTTTTTTTTTTTCTTTCCTTTTGGAGATTCATTTCAAAGGGACTGGCCAAAATTATTTAATAACTAAGTTTTGCTACTGTACTTGAGTTTCATGGAACACCTCATCCAGGAGCTTCGATTGACACTATTAGGAAGAAGGAGGTTTGCTTGCCTTGCTTTCCTTTTTCTTGCATTCTCTCTCTCTCTCAAGGGGAAAAAAAACATTTTTTTTCATTGAAAAAAAAAGTCACTATAGTACATGCTTTTGGCATCTTTCTCTTTTCTTGAGCTATAAAGGGGAAATACTGTCTCCCGCTACCACCTTTGCCACCTGGCAAACTCCACGGCTTTCTTTAGTATCTAATTCAACCATCATCATACCTTGGTGAAACCCCTACGCCCTTTCAGGAAGTTACTAGAACTCTCTTCTATTCTTCCAGTGTACTTTGTTCATAACTCAAACACAGCACTTTCCACAGTAGAGTATAATTTACTGTCCCCTATGCTGTTCTCCCTCCCTTGACCGTAAGCAGCTCAAGGGTAGAAACACATCTTTCTTATTTATCTTGTAGCCACAGGACTTGGCTCCATTCCAGGCACGTAATAGGTAGTGAATATCTTATAAATTAATAATGGACAGGAAAGCAGGAAGAACCAGAGAAGAGAGGCTTTCCCCTACCCTAGCTCCCCCTGCAGGCTTTTCTTTTTCAAGAGACTTCAGAGTTAAGGAGATGGAATGACATTATGGGAAGCTGCAGAGCCAGTGAGCCATGGATAAGCCCAGAGATTTCTACATTTAAGGAAGGAAGTACAAGAAAAGAACGGTGACACCATGGAATGAAACCACAGGGTTAACAATTAGAATAGTTAAAGGTATGTGAATAAGGTACTTAAAATTATACCAAGACTCCTTTCTTTTGGATTTCTCTATGTCATGTACTTTATTTGTTTAAAGATTTTATTTATTTATTTGAGAGAGAGAGAGAGAGAGCGCGCGCACAAGCAGGGGAGCAGGAGAGGGAGAAGCAGGCTTCCCGCTGAGCAGGGAACCCGATGTGGGGCTCGATCCCAGAACCCTGGGATCATGACCTGAGCTGAAGGCAGTTGCTTAACCAACTGAGCCACCCAGACGCCCCTATAACATGTACTTTAAAATAGAGATATCTCCCTTTAGAATTCAAGATAAATTATTTTATGAAATAATTTTACTTCTATAAAAGAAAATCATATTGGAATCTTTATCTCAAGTAAACCATGTCTATATCTCAATTCCTAGGACTGGATTATGTAGCATGATCAAAAAAAATCACTACCTTCTAATGGCAGGAAACCCTAACTGTAGGCCAAATATCTAAGAAAAAACAAACAGTCCTCAGTGGTGGCCCTGAGGAATAAAGAACCCACAGTGGCTAGACAGGTATCTGACACATGGCTGTTCGGTGAATATATGTTGAATGAATGAATGAGTAATGTGACAACAATAACAACACAATTAGAGCACATACATCATCTACTCATCTGGCAGGCCTTCCCTCCTCTCTCTCGGTTGGCAATGCTTCTAAGTCAGTGTCTAGAAACTTAAAAATTTTTACTGTTCCTTATCAAGGTAATCCTTTTCTTCCAGGCCACACCTTCTACAAGGAATCTGAAGATCGGGCTGAAGTCCAAAGTTTCTATTATTGGCAAAGTCCCCACCCCCAATTTGTGGGATGCCAATCTTAGCAGATTGCTAATAGGTAATCAGAACCTTCTCCACCCAAGGCAGCTACCACAGAAAACAACACTGCCTCGGAGATAAACAAAGTAACCATCACCCCAGCTCCACCTCCACTCTGAGGAAGAATCAGGAGAGACAAGCTGACTCCTGCCCTGGTGCCCACCGTGGGCCAGAAAAGGCTCTCCGAGCTCTGCAACTGGGGTGTAAGGGCAACTGTGACCAACTCAACTGGCTTTGACTCTCAAAACTTATTATCGCAAAGAACTTATAAGGCACCCTCAGACCTAATTTAGCCTCACTGTACATTTCAGGAATCCGAGATCAGACACATTAAAAGACTTTCCTGAGAACACAGCCGGTGAAAGCAGTTATGACTGGAACCATCTACTCCGTGTTTCTGGTCTCCCAGCAAAGAAAGGGGACCAAGAAACAAAGAAAAATAAGGAGTGAAACCTCTAATCAGTTCATCGGGAACTGATGCAGCTAATACACGTGGGTGGAGGTTGCTATCTCCTCACCCCACTTATGGGCTCCAGAGCCCCTGCTCACCCAGGTAGGTCTGCTAAATCCTATGCAAGTACTGAGAGGATGAAACGGTCAGTCGGATATAACTGCTTAGGAACTTAGAAAACGGTCTGAAGAACAGAAGACAAGAAAAAAGAAATCGAAATTGTAGGAAAGATACAATAAAAGAAGAATCTGTCTAGAAGGCAGTACCACAGGGGGCCCTTCTGGACATCAGAAAGACTAAGTGAGTAAACAGAGGTCCACCATGCTGGATTCTGATTCTAAGTTGTACAAACTGAGGTTGGCAAAGGGGGTATTTCTGCTAACTTAAAACATTTTAAAGGTCTTAAAACCATTGTCCTACAGTACTTCTAAACCAAACTCAACAAGTCAGTTTTTATTTTGTTTGTTTGTTTGAATAGCAACACCCAGTTAGGAAATGCTTCATAAACGTAAATGGCCCGCTACGGACACATCTTGAGTTGCGCTCCCTGTCCCACTGGGAGTCTGTCCTGATTACAGCCAGGCTCTCCTGGACTACCACGAACCCCAGGGAGCAGTATCTGGAGCTACATACCTGCCTACAAGTGTCCTCCTACCATAGCTCACTCCAAGTCTGCTGCCGCTGAGTGATCCCATTCTCATAGGTATGTGTGTGCACGGCCTTTAACACCTTCCCTTCTCCTCTCACAATTTTTGATAAACTATCTCAGGAAAAATGTATCCTCTCTCTTTGCTCCATTTGTGAAGCAAAGAAACAAAACCACACAGAAATGTAAACAGGAGCAGCAGAAACCAGGGACCTAAATCACAGAGGATAAGCCTACCAGTAATAGGTGGTGAACTAGACATACATTCATGGTATAGAAAAGGAAATGAAATTAGATCTGATTAGCAGCCTATCCCACCAAACGTAAGCTCTCTTGGGAGTGTCCAGAACCACCATCAGAATTTTCACAACTTTTATCTACTTTTACAGCGTCCTCTAATTTAACCTTTCCCTCCAACTCAAGTGCCAGCATTCAAGATGGCTGTGTGTACAAACCATGTGAAACATGAGCTGAGCACCCACCATGGCAGAATACTGGACTAATGCTAGACCCTGCTGCTTTAACAGTCTGTTGTTTTATTTGATTTCTCACAGGGTAGCAATTTTGTTTTCTGAGTTACTTCATCCTTAAGTATTCAGGGGAGATCTAGTATAGTGAGTAAGCCCTTAGATTTGGAGTCACAATGATGGGCTTCAACCCGCATTCTGCCACTCAGGGAGCTAGTATCAGTACCTGCCCCGCAGGGACACGACGAAGATCAGACGATGGACGTAAGGACGGCACTAAATACTGTTGCCTGGCACGCAACAAGCTCTCAAGGAACGTCAGATGCTTTTTGTTTCCTCTCCTCCCTCAAGCTAGGAGCAGTAGTCGCAGTAGCTGGTGTAATAGGGGTAGCTGTGGTAATCGTAGTAAACAGTGGCAAAATCACACCAGGTTAGTAGCTAGGTGGGACTGGAGTCAAATCCTAGCGCTGCTGCCTATTCCAGGCTTCTGCAGGGACGTAAGGAATCTTTATGCAGATTATACAAAGACATACCCCCTCTCCCTTGAAGATGAATGACAAACAGATGCCCCTCCCTCTAGGGGCATTGGTGGTTCAGTGGTAGAATTCTCGCCTACCCCTCCCTCTAAATGGAGGGATGTGTCCAAGGGCCCTAGCCTGGCAGGAAGAGCAGCTGGGCAAGTGGGGCACTGGTGGGGTTTCAGGCCCCACTCACCACTCACTGCCATCAGCAGCAGCATCACCATCACCATCAAGAACCCAGAAGAAAAATGGAGACTCAGAAGAGACATCAACGATTCTGGTTACCCTAGATCTTTCTTTCCAATATTCCTGAACTCCATCTGTCTAAGTGAGTCTTGGTCCACCACTCCGATCAGGTCATCCTTATAGGAGACTCTTGGCTCTCTACTTCCAGCTAAGTTACATATAAATTCCTCCAGCTGGAACTCGAGGTTCTCTACGGTTCTTATCTACCTCTCAGCTGCATTTCCTCTTTTGCCACCTGGAAGCTTTGCAAATACTTCTTTCCTACCTTTGCTAGAATATAAACACCACAAGGATACCGATTTTTATCTGTACTGCTCAGCTATGTATCCCAAGCACCTAGAAGAGTGGCTGGTATACAGTGAGTGCTCAAAAAATATTAGAAAATGAATGCATTTGCTTATTGCAGTCCCTTTCACCTGGAAACCCCTTCAGCCTTCACAATGTTATCTTTCCTTCCATGTCTGTCCTATTTGAAAGCTTTTCTGAGTCTTAATTTCTTCTTCCAAGGAATAATCTGAACAAACTGCCCAATTTAAAAAGAAGTCAGCAATATAATTTTTTATCATTTTTGAAAACTGGAGTGTTGGCAAAAAAATGTACTCCTCTAGAAGTAGCCAAATTACTCTTGTGCCCCTTAGGGGGAATAAATGTATATTCGTCCATTATAGCTATAAGTCAGGTATGTATACATGCCTCAGATGGTAATGTCTATTTAATTGAAACAGGCAAAGCTATTTAGCTTCACTCTATATTCTACAAAAGGGTTGGGACCTAACCCATCTTAAATTTAGGATCACATTAATTTCACAGGAAGAACTGCACTGAAGCTAACATGTTGAGCTTTGCAGTCTGACTTAGGACCTGAGAAATGTGAACAAGTTAATCTCTTGTGCCTTCTTCACCTATAACATGAGGGATAATACTAGTACCATACTTGATTAGTTAGGATAGGTTAGGCAATGCCGCACATATTACAATCCTGCACAGGTTAGTGTCTTATCATGGCAAAAGCTCATGGAAAGTTGGCTCCACACACAAGTGACTATCGTGGGTAGCTGTCTTCAGTTCAATGCTCAATGATCCAGGCTGGCTGAAGAAGAGAGGGCCTGGACAATTTGGTAAAAAAGAGTTTTTTAAAAAAAAAGACAAAAAAATGAGTTTTTGTTTTTGTTTTTTTTACCAACACAACCCAAAAGAGGTAATGTCAATTCTGTTCATGTGTGACTGACAAGAAGTTGTTATATGGTCCAGGCCCAACTGACACAAGATCTTTATACTCAAAAATCTCCTATAGAGTGAAAACCCAGTCTGAGTTAGAATTTAATGTCATCTCTCTGCACTTATGAGGGCATTTGAAATGACCCCATTCCTCAGCACGCTGAGGAAAGATATTCCAAAGTCATGCGTGAGTATCGGTGGAACTTCTGGGGAAAGTTTTGAATTCGTAATACTGGTTAGTTAATATAGCACATTTATCACCACCACCAGTTGGGGCAAGGCCCTGCTTTTGCTTTCTTTTTTTATTTCTTCACCTCCCATCTCTGCTCTATTTCCATTACCCTTACTTAGTAGGGCTCTTGATATGCCCTTAAAAATACGTAGTGTTGTCTTGTGGACTTCACTTAAGTGATGTTTGTCATTTACATAGGCGATATGCTAAGGTTCTCATTCTAATTCTTAAGTTCGCAAGGCTTTATGCGTTTAAGATCTTTCCTTTTTGGGGCGCCTTGGTGGCTGGGTGAGTTAAGTGTCTGACTCTTGATTTCAGCTCAGGTCTTGATCTCAGGGTTGTGAGTTCAAGCCCTACATTGGGGCCTACTTAAAAAAAAAAAGATCTTTCCTCCTAATTTTTGTAGCTTTTTCAGAAAAAAATAATTTTGTGTTTGCATTGAGCTAGAGACTGGCAGTAGCGGGTATGAAAATTACAATGTTTAGGCCAATGTTTAGAGAATTCAAGAACCAGCCTGATCTTTGAGACTGAAGCAGTGAGCAGAATGCATTCCCTAAGAACTTTCCAGGAGGCATGAGCATGGAGTTGGGGGAGAAGCTCAGTAGTCACTGACAGTGTGGACCAACATTTGAGTCATCTGTGGGGATCAGACTCTCCCCAGGAGTTCCACAGATACTCACACCCTCACAAAAAGGTAGAAAATCATTGGCAGGAATTAGTTGTTACTCATCCACAAAATTCTTCCTAAAATTTCCGATTGACATATGTAGGCAAATGGAATAAAAGAGGCTATTGGGTGATGGGGATCTACACAGAAAAGACTCTGAGGCAAATAAAAAATCCTGCTGTTGTTACTTGCCTTTTTAACTGCCAGAGTAGACCAAAACTGCTTCACAGGAGCCTTTAGAAGTGAGCCCTTTTTTGTGTAGAATTAATTGATAAATGTTTTGAAGTGAGAAACCCAGGTCCTAACATATAAGGCAGCCCTGGCAGAACATAGTCGCAGAGACTTAGAAGAAATAAAATTGAGTGAATTCATTATAAAGGTCAAAGTACTACCTGTCACCTTGGCTCATTCTGACACTTCATTCTGACTTTCCCAATTTTGGTACGTGTTAATTTTGGCACATCATTATCCTATACACGAGACAGGATGTGTCCCACAATGACTCATCAATAAGAATGTACCCTCTCTTCGGGGGTGTGTCAGGACACAGGTGCGGTGAAGGTACAAAATGCATGCTGGTCTCCACCGATCTCTGCCACAATAAACTGCAATAAACAATGGGAGTGGTTTTCTCCCGTGTTTAAAGCACCAAAGGCATATATATTTGTGTTGTGTGTTTTATTGACTTTATCTTATATTACCTGTTGAAGATTTTTATTATAGTTGTCTTTTCTCTTTTTCTTTTCTTTTCTTTTCTCTCTCCCCCCCCCCAGCCCCTTTCATCACATCTTAAGAAAGGATCAAAGTCCTGATTATTTGTACTCATCCGTTCAACTTTGGGGGGGGGAAACTGAAAGATAATGGTACTTAGAATGTTATCGACAAGGTAACTAATGCCATGTTCAACTCTTCCCCCAGCTGCATGTATTAAATTAACAAAAGCCCCAACTAAAATGTTTCCCTTCACATAAACTAGAGCAACATTATCAAGTCCAGCTCTGACAGATTCAACTCACCCTGCTGTTTTCTGAAGCAACCAGATGCCGGAATTGAAGTACAATTTTCTGTCCTCTGGGGAACTTCATACTCAACCTCGTAAGAATATGAACAGTCCTTGATAAAGTTACTGAGAGATAAGTTACTTCCTTCAATCAGAGGAGAAGGGAGAGGGCACGGTGAGGGGGGGAGAAAGGAAAGGAGGGGTCACAAACAGGGATGGGAAGGAAGGAGGGCAAGGAGGTGGGGATGAGCAGAGGAGGGTCAAAGCCGAGGACTACAAATAGAGCAAGGCTAAAGTAATGCAATATTAGGAACACGGTAAGCACCCTGGTCACGAACTGTACTCCATAAAGTAGTACTTAACCAAATCTCTCTTATCTTCTCTAGGACTTATTTTCATCCTTTGACCCGGTAGTGCTTTTCCAGCTGGTCTACAATCCTTATCAGAGTGGAGGTGTGCACTGCATCCAGAGATTGTTCTGAGCCTTCGGAGTACTCTCAGTTCTAAAAGCTTTCAACATCCTCTGGCAAAGGATGCCCTTGGCCCGCTGTCGCCAATTGTTCCTCTGGCCAACTGGGCATGGTGGCTCACCCTCCATGACTCCCCAAATGGAGGAACATCCCGTCTCTGCATCTGTACAGTGACCACAGTGATCTTTCATTACTTGGAGCTTCAGCTCTATTTTGTGGCCTGGCCTCTATCAATCCTCCATGTCTTGCCAGAGGCTTTGTCTTCATTTTGCAACCTGTTCCTGCTGATGCACTGCACTTGCTTGCCAGCATCTTTGTAAGCCTTAAGACTTAAGAAATCCCTGGCAAGAAACTGTGGAGGATTAGTCGAGGCTACAAAATGGAGATGAAACTCCTGACAGAGCCAAATCTTAAAAGTTTGGCCACACTTGTCCTGATTTTTTTTTTCCTTCCCTTCATATTGAAAATCCACAACAGAAGAGTTTTTAAGGAAAATTAGCAACGGTCTCTTGGTGACAACTAGAGCCATAAATCGAAGGCTGCTCCCTATGCACAGAGACTGAGTGTGCCATGTAACACCTAGGCCAACGTCACGTCCACTGTGAGTGGGCACTGCTTCCTCAAACCCATCATCTCTCTTGGCATCTTACTCGAAGCTCCATACGTTAAAAAAAAAAAGAAAAGAAAAAAGAAATGAAAATATGTGCGTAAGGCAGCAAACAAATGTTGAGAAGGTCGGGTCCACATTAGCCATATGGTATTTTTGCGTAAAAACAATCATTATGTGATATTAGGACCAAAGAATATGAAATTCAAATTCAACTCTGAAATCTGGCATCTTGTTTATTTCTGCTACCATGCTGTATACTAGGATTTCTTTCCTTAGAGTTAAATCCTCAAACACAAAACAAAACAAAACAAAACAAAAAGATGACACTTAAATACAGAATAGCATACTGGGGGTTTTTTTGTTTGTTTTCTTTAATGGAACATAAGACATAGCTCCTTGGTTATTCCTGAAATTTATTCCCCACCCCTTAAAAAACTCACAAAACTTGGCAAACAATGTAAACAGCTTGGAGTTTTTAAACACAAAGACAAACTTTGTAGTCTTAGTCTATTTTTGGAAAGGTCAATGATGCTGTCTATTGTTTGAATTTGATTGGATGTTTCAGTCAAATGAGCAAGAAGAGGAAGTTATTTAAACTATTATTTATAGATGATGAGGCCAATTAATTGCTTCAGCAAACTCCCAGCTGCCTACTGATGTGCACTTGACCCTCTTACTGACTGTGTGCACAGTGTGGTCATAAACGGGGAGCTCGTGCTGCCTTCTTCCATCTGAAATGATATAGTGTTGTTATCAACAGGAGTGAAGAAGGGGGTTAATATCTATGGATAACATTATATTTCATTCACTTCTCTAACAAATTAACCTTGTTAGCCTTCCATTAGTAGAGGGTAATAGGGTACAAACACATTCAACAAAGACACTTGGACTTATCGAGAGGCCAATGGCCAATGATGATCCATGAAAAAAGAAATACAGAAGACTCAGCAATGACTAATGAGGGAAAGAAATTTAGTGCAAAGATCCAATCTCTGGTCCTGCCTTCTTCTCTTAGTATTGTTCACTGTCAACAGCATAGTAGCTAGGAAAGGTTGTTCGGAAAGTGGATACTGATTCAACTATGAAGATCAACAAGAGTGCGATGTGTACTGTATTTCCCTAAAAGGCACATTTCACACATTTAGGAGTGAAGATACCAGCGCAAACTCTGATTAGCAGCTCACTTTTATTAACACATACAGAACAGGAGTTCCTAATACTGCCTTCGCAAATGAACAGGGTGTTAGGAACTGTCCAGCTCTACCCATACTCTGCATGCATGTCAATCCTAGATAAGGAGCACTTACTTGGGTCTTACCGCCCATGGGATTTGGTTCTATACCTGCTGACAATGGCTCCCAAGTCTTGGCCAGAAACTCATCTGTCTGCAGGCTCTTCAAACTTCGGTTGCTACACACTGCTACCTTTCTACAGCTCAGTCTGCTGACTGACCCAACACACTAGCTGGCTCTCTGCTCCTCACCTGCTTCGCTGCCAACTAAAGGGACAACACAGCGCCTGAATCTTCTGCAACCTTGGCTTACAACACCAGTTCTTTATCTTCTTAGCTAACACCTACTCTCAGTTTTATCTTCTGGATGTTAACTGCAGTCTGTACAAAATAATAATTCATTCAAAAAATGTACTGAGCATTTACTATTTGCCAAACAATTCAAGGGGTTGGTTGTTCACAGTAGTGAACAAAGTCATTTGTGAAATTTTTAAATTTAGACATAAAGACTGTCATCGGCTAGAAAAACCCACAGCCAACCAAATAGCGAATACAGGCTTAGGGAAAGGAAGATCTGGGTGGCACATACCTGCACCAGCCTAGCTAAAAATATGCACATAAAACAAGCAACTTGTGACAAGCATGCAATCAAAGAACAGAGGCTGTGTCAGCCAAGAAGTCAATTCAGCATGTAATGTAACACACGCCACTTGCTTCTGGGATTACACCAACTGGCACAATAATTCCAAAATCAATTGTTTGCCCTAATGCTGACCCAGCAGAGGGATTAGCACTGCATTATAAAAATGACTCCAAGAAGCACAAAAACAAGGAAGGCACTAAAAGATGTGCTGGAACAGAACCATGGAAACAGGTACACAAATTCAAGCCAAACAAACTCAGATTCTACCTTTTTATAATCTTACCTAAGTGGTAGCATTGCTGAACCTGCATTCCCAGGGCACTTAGTGGGACAGGCCCTGTGGAGAACCCTAGGGCCCAGTTACCAACTTTCTCCTTCTTTGGCCGCCCTAGGGGTCTCACACTCTGATCAGATGCTCCCTTCTCAGTCCTGCGGCCAAAATCACCACACTCTTAAACCACACCCCCTGACCTCCATACCTAAAGCCCACAAAGGGCTTGCTTTAGGATTGCTTTTGGAGGGGAGGGTTGTTATGGTTAGGATTGCTTTTTAATATAGTTACGGCATAAAAAAGTTCTCTCTTCTCTTTTTCCCCCTTCCCACTTGTATGCTGTAGGTCAAGACCAACGATTGTGGATACCATAGTGGGTTTCTGCTTACCTAAAGGCCTAAGGTAAGGCTGATATTAATGAAGAATATTTCAGCCAATTATAAACTCTAGTACCTGAAGGTCAAAAGAAGAGCCAGTCTTGGGCTTTCCTGGTATTTAGTCACTGGAACTAAAGGCAAGGAAGGTAAGGAGGGGTCAGGTGCTTTGGATAAGGAGCAAAAAGTCAGTATGGGTACCCACAATCCAAAACTACGTTAAAGAAGACTCTAGTTGTAGGTTTTCAGACCCCGGGACAGTGTGAACACAGACGGTAAACTTGCTTACAGGCTGCCTGTGGTTGTGAATTCTCAGGAGACAGCTTTGGCTCCCTTCCACCCAATGCCAAGCTCTAGGCAGGCATGTTTCTTTGCTGTCTCCTTCTATGGTACAGATTCTTTTCCAATTTTTCCTTACATGGAGGGTACTGTACTTTAGGGTCCCAATTTTATATGAATTCCTTTTACTGGACTCACCTTGGGTAAAACCTTGGATTTGGCTCCTATTCTCAACATCAAGTTCTGAGAACCTAAGTCTAAAGACATCACAGTTAAGCAGATGTCTTTGGGTTGAAAGCTCACTTTAGCCCTAACCTACTGCACTACACTCCTGCCTAAACATTATTTCTGGCCTTTGAGGCTGTATTACTTTCTTTCTTTCAGCTTTCATTTTCACTTAGTTCATTTCCAGAGTTTTTAGAGAGCTTCTGTTCAGGTACTTAATTGTACATACTAGGAGAAACAGAAGTTGAAACATGTATTTTTCATGAGCAAGGTCCTCAAATGATTCCGACATGGAATCAGGTTTGGTTACTAGTGCTCTAAACCTATGACTGCAGTAGACATGATTTCCTGACTCCTGCTAACAAAAACAGCAATTAGCTAATTAAACTCTTTTACCCTATCTTCACCTCCCATGTAGGTTCAAGGGTAGGGCATGCAGATAATTGTAAAGGAGAAATGTTCTAAGCCAATGCACCAGGCCTTTTTCTATCACAAGTGTTTTTGGTAGTTGTAAAAGGGAGAGAAGCACATTCTAAGCATTTGTAAAGCACAAAGCCCTCCGTTTCGTGATTTCCCATACACTAGTTCTTCTACTTGTTTCAGCCTAGGTAAATTACGTATTACTAAGTTGTACTTTCATAATAACATTATAAGTTCAGAGAGGCTAAATAAACTGGTCAGGGACACATATGCATTGAAGCTTTGAATCAAAAGTCAGTGTGACTCAACCTACAATGCTGTTTCTCAGGAGTAGAGAACACAGTCTCATGTCCTCCCGAGGCTGACATTTCCATTGGTAAACGGCTATGCCAATTCAGAGATGAAGAAAATGGGGTTAAAAAACAGTCACTCACAAGCCCACAAACACAGGTGAGGTTATAGCGGAGTAGACACAGCGTGCATGCTTAACCTCTAAAAAGTTAAAAACTTTGTGTGAAAAAGTCTTAATTTTGGATTATTCCCTACTGGGAGAGCACACTGCCCACAGTGGTGGAAGCTGACCCTCGCCTATAAAGTATGCGAGCTCACAGCGAGCCGCCTTCTAACCAGTTAGGCATTAGCAATGGCCCCAGCAGTGCCTTTAGGACACAGCATGGGATACCGTTTTTTGCTTGCTCGAACTAGTATTTTATGTGTGTGTTCGACTTGCCCAAAGCCACCTCCATACTATCCAGACTTGAATTTTCAACTGTTTTGTGTAAAAAATGTGTTGTTACATTCAACCTGGCATTCCCATTTCTGCTGCTAAGTGGACTGATGGGCTGTGTCAATGTGCTTGCTGAGACCTTATGTCCAATGACAGCCACTTTCACACACGCCGAGGCTGTTCACGTCTGAACTGTACTAAACAGGCACCGATATTTTGTTTAATAACAATCCACTAGTGTACCTGAAAACTCCAGCTTTCTTGACAGACGCCCCCCACCCAGAGGAGGGAAACAGCTCCCATGCTAACAGGGTCCCAGCCCTTCGCCCTTCAGAATCCTCATGTTTTAGAGATTTTTTTTCCCAGACAGAATTCTGAATATAAAAAGAAATAACCAACCAACCATCTTGGCATCTGAGGAAAATTCTGAAAAGATTATATGTTATTATTAGCTGTTAGAGACCAAGGAATCTGAAAAGTATAGTGGGAGACGTTGTCCAAAGTAACCTACAGCTATAAAATAGATGAAAGGGAGACCAACGCAGGTACAAATCAGCAAAAACTGCAGATACGCTCTTAATAGTATCCCTGCGGCCTACAAAAGCTAACACACCTTCCCCGAGTTGTTTTAAAAATGCCAATGTGACATTGGAAGAAGAGGGAACAAAAATTAATTATCCTTCTGTTAAAAAAAAAAAAAATCTTGTTGCATTTGACCTCAGAGAGTTTCCCCCGTATTCAAATCTTTCTGGTCTTCTCCAATAGAGCACAGTTTTCTCTCTGGTAGAGAATCCTCATTTAAAATGTCTCTGTTGCAACCACACAGCAAACTGTGAGGGAAACACTGAAAAGTATGTTTTATTAACCAGTATAAGTAATAGTCATTGTTTATTTGGAGAGGTTTCTGTTTTCTTCAGAAAAACAATGTAAACAAAGTCAGTCTGGTCACCATAAGCTAAGTTCTATCCAAGAAAACCTCGCCTAGACGGAGGCCCACGGCCTCCCTCATCTTGAGGACCAGCAGCAGGACTTCACAGGGAATCTGGGAGCTGGGAGCTGGGAGCAGGAAGCCTCTTGCGGAGTCAGGGAACCGGCCAATCGATCCTGCTTAAACCCAGCCATGGCTCCTGGCTGCTCATCCCATGGCTTCCCAAGCTCCACACAATCTCAGGAAGCCCCTGACTCCACCTCTTGCCTAACCCCCTTCTCTCTAATCTCTAGTCACACTAGGCTCTCTCTACAGCTCTGCACATGCTGTTCCTTTCAAGTGGAACACTCCTTGCCATTCTTTGCCTGGCTAAATTCTCACTTATTCTCAGGTCTCAGTTTAGACGTCCCTTCCCCTGACTCCCCAAATCTGGGTAAGGAGTCCTCCCAGGTGCTCCAGACCCCCTGTTTTTCCTCGCATAGCACTTATCAAACTGCACCACAGCTCCTCACTGGAATGTCAGCTTCTCGAAGGCAATGACTCACCTGTTTTCTTCCTTGTTTTATTTCTATTGCCTACAAGACCTGACACCTGGCAGGTGCTTAGCAAATATCTGTTGACTAACTGAAGGAAGCAGAGGAGGGAAGAGAAAAAAGGACAAGAGAAAGAACTGCTTTTGAAGGAACAGGGTGGAGTGTCCATTGCAATAATGTCATACATTTGAGTGACGTCATCTGTTTCTACACAGAAGTAGTATTATGACATAGTGTTCTTTTCCTTCTTGTTAATTACAAAGATTATGTAATTTAGTTTTCTTGAGCAATGAATAAGCAGGCAATGAGATCCTGGGCAAGATAACAACAGAGGGAACAATAACCCCTTGCATTTTTATGCCATTTTACAGCTTTTCAAGGCTGCTCATGGAACTCATATCAATTCTGGAAGGCAGGCAGGTCAAATATTATTATGACTCTCATTTTATGCATGAGGAAACTGGGACTCTGTGGCACACGACTTGCCAATGTCATGAGTTTAGTAAGCGGCAAAGCCAGAGCCAGAGACCAGGCCTTCAGACTCCTTGTTGAGGGCTGACTTGGGTCCACTTGGCACAGGGAACCAATCCAGCACCTTGCCTAACACCTGAGGACCAAGGGCTCAAGAATGCATAATTATTAGCTTCAATCTTGAACAAGTTAAAATCTAATCAAAATGTAATTTTATAATGTGATTAATTTACTTTCCATGAGTACCATAAACAGAACTATTGCTCTAGAGCACCTTCTCTGAAACAAAGGCAAACACAAGCTAAGAACAGGAGCTAGAAACCCAGTCAAGTTAATGAAGATCCACAAACTGTGGATTGCTTTAGCTTTTCTACCTGGCTTAATGGATAATCTCCTGCCAACATCAATGGGACACTGAGCTCCTGCTGGAAATATCTCTTTGATTGATGTCATCAGTCAAATGAAAATGACCATATTAAGCAATCGATACTTTTCTTTTTTACAGCTTTGAGGAATAACTGACATACAATAAACTGCACATCTTCAAAGTGAACAGTGTTAATGACTTTTGACATATGTATACACCCGAGAAATCATCACTAAAATCAAGATAACGAATGTATCCATCATTCCCAAAGGCTTCCTCTTAAACTTTGTCAGCTCTCCCTCCTGCACCTATACCAGTGCTCTCCCCAGGCAACCACTGATCTGCTTTCTGCCGTTACAGATTAGTTTGCATTCTCTAGACGTCTATATAAATGGGATCATACAGTATGTACTCTTCTTTGTCTAGTCTCTTTCGCTCAGCATTATTTTAAGATTCATCTACTGTTGCACGGATCAAAGATATTTTCATTTTTACTGCTGAGTAAGTAGTACTCCATTGTATAGGTATAAAACACTTATTTATGCAGTCACCTATTGATGGATATTTGGGTTGTTTCCACCTTTGACTATTATAAATAAAGCTGCTATGAAATTCATCTGCAAATATTTGTGTGGACATATGGTTTTATTTCTTTTAGCTAAGTACCTGGGAAGAGAATGACCGGGTCATATGGCAAGTGTATGTTTAACTTTGTAAGAAACTACCAAACTGCTTTTCAAAATAGATGTACCATTTTATATTCTCATTAACATTCTAGTTCCTCTATATCCTTGTCAACACTTGGTTTGGTCAGCCTTTTTAATTTTAGTCATTACAGTGGGTGGGTAGTGTGATCTCACTGTGGTTCTAATTTGCATTTCACTAATGACTGCGTATCTGTTAAAATCTTTTTAGCCTATATTTTATTGAGTTGTTTGTCTTATTCTTAAGTTGTAAGAGTTCGTTGTATACTCTAGATTAAAGCTCTCTGTCATAGACATTTTGAAAATGTTTTCTCTTGAGTCTGCTGGTTTCCCATTTTGCTTTCATAACAGTGCCTTTGAAGGGCAAACATTTTTTTTTTTAAGATTTATATATTTATTTAGAGAGAGAAAGAGAGAGAATGCATGCACAGGGGAAGGGGCAGAGGGAGAGAAAGAGAGAGAATCTTAAAGCAGGCTCCACACTCAGCACAGAGCCCGACGAGGGGCTTGATCTCACAACCCTGAGATGATGACCTAAGCCGAAACCAAGAGTGGGACGAGTCACCCATGCACCCCGAAGAGCAAACATTCTGATGCAGTCCAATTTGATTTTTAATTTTCTATTTCATGTACTTTTGTGTATCATACTTAAGAAATCTTTGTCAAGCCCAAAGTCACTGAGATTTTTCCCCTATGTTATCTTCTAGATGTTCTACGGTTTTAGCTCTTACATTTAGGTCTATAATCTAGTGTGAGTTAATTTTGTACATGGTATAGGGAAATGACTGAGGCTCATCTTTTTGCTTATGCTATCCAGCTGTTCCATCATCACTTTCTGAAATGATTATCTTTTCTCTGTTGAGTCACCTTAGCACCTTTGTCAAAAATCAATTGTCCATATACATGTGGATCTCTCTCTAGACTCAATATTCTACTCCATTGATCTATTTTTATCACTTTATATGAATGCCACCCTGCCTCAATTATTGTAACCTTATAGTAAGTCTTGAGATCAGGTAGTGTAAGTCCTTACTCCAACTACGCACTTCTTAAAAATTGTTATGGCTGTTCTTGGTCCTTTGCATTTACACATAAATGTTAGGACTAGCTTGTCAATTCCTACAAAAAAAAAAAAAAAATCTGCTGAGATTTTGACTGGGATTGCCTTGAATCAATAGACCAACTTGGGAAAAATGAACATCTTACTATTGAACCTTATAATCCATGGATAATGTATTTCTCACTTTTTAAAGTCTTCTTTAATTACTCTTCTATAGTTTCTAGCATACAGATTTTATGCCTCTTTTGTCAAATATTCCTTGAGTACTTCCTATTTTTGATGCTATTCATAAATGGCATTAACAAAAACAATCCTTTTTCAAAGGAAAGATGTGAACTTTTCCTTCTATTCTGTCGATCCCTAATCTCCTAGCCTTCTGTTCAACCAGAATTTTCTGTGTAACTGCCGTATGCCAGGATCTGAAGACTCTGGCCCATGACACCCTCTCCCCCCTTTGCTATCACTAACTGTCTTACTTACACAGCACATTTACCTCTGACTGTATCACACAACTTCACATTGTCACATATGCTGCTGTGTTCTTTCATTGTTTCTTGTACATGTCTTATCTGCCCAACTACACTGCAAGCCCCTTGGGAGTAAAAACTATAATTTCTACCTATTTGTAAATCCACAAATGCTCAGAACATTGATAAACCAACAGGAAAGAAATCCTTTTTTAATGAAGGGACTCATAAAATTCAGCAAACAAAACCCATTTGAAACTCTAGGTCTGTCTGCATTCAATACGAACTTAGAATTAAGCAATTAAATAACCCATATTAAATATGTGTTTGGTGTGTTCAACTGTAGCCTAGGGACTAAGGAGTTCAAGGGACGGTGGATCTGCTTCTCTGTCCTTAGGGAGCTCGCCAGGAAGGAGAGCACAGCAGAGACCATGCCCTCCCATGTCTAGCTGGCAGTCCTCAAAGGGCCCCAGGGCCTGTTGCTGGGGAGAAGCCTAGTTCCACGATGGCTTCTGTCCACTTTCCATTTCAGTCGCTGGTATGCACGATTCTGACAAATAGCTGCTAGCATTTGATTGAGTCTGTTTACAAGATACAGGCAGCTATTTATAAGAAACAGGCCAAATTCTACCTTTCCACATGCCAGAATTATTTTCAGTGATTTCAGGCCCATTATGGGATTCTGGCCATAACCATTTTTCAGTATAGTTTAAGACTGTAACCAACTTGTTTTCAAGCCCCTGAACTGTAGGGTGCCTCCCTCCTCTCAAAAAAAAAAAAAAAAAAAATCACTTTCAAGCTTATTTACCACAAAGAATACAAGATAGTTTAAGGAAGTCGTCACCAGTGTATTTTAAGCAACAAGCCAGTTAGATGGCTGGGATGTTCTGCTGCTGTGACAGAGAAGAATTGTAGGTAGAATGGAGAAAGGGATACATGCCCAGAAATGATCTCATGAAAGGCATGAGGAGCAGATACACGAGATGGGCACTGTATTGTGGATCCTACATGGCATATGTCTCAGAGTTCATGCAGTCCAGAGATTAAAACATCCAACTTGCAAATAAGGTACTCCGGATCTGGTCTATGTTTGCAATTTACCATCTTATGCACATCTCAACTTTTCTGAGTTTCTCGATGTCAACCATCTCAATCCACATCACAAGCTGCAGATAACAGAGTGTGTAAGTGAAGGGCTGTGGCGGTCAGACGGCTAGCTGCCCAACCCAAGTTCACTACAGAGTGCTAGGGGTATCCCATCCAGTATTCTCGGAAAAAGGAAAACAGAAATATATAGTAATAAACAGGTGTAAATGGGAGAAATAAACAGTGCCACTACAGCAAAGTTAATTCAGAAATATTAGTTCAAAATCCACCAGGCCTCATTATAGAATCTGCTAATGTTTATGGACCCAATGATGGTGGATTTGCATTTTATTTCTGTTACCAAGCAACCCTCAGGTTCAAGCCCAAAGAATTCATACATGTCTACTGCCTAGGCTAGGGGTGGGTTGAAATGGAAGCATGTCCTTTTAAATTACAAAGGTAGTAAGGAAGCATCTTCAAAAAATAATTCCAGGGGCGCCTGGGTGGCTCAGTCGTTAAGCGTCTGCCTTCTGCTCAGGTCCTGATCCCAGGGTCCTGGAATCGAGCCCCGCATCGGGCTCCCTGCTCGGCGGGGAGCCTGCTTCTCCCTCTCCCACTCCCCCTGCTTGTGTTCCCTCTCTCGCTGTGTCTCCCTCTGTCAAAAAAAAAAATAAAATCTTTAAAAAAAAATTTTTTTTAATAAAAATAAAAAATAATTCCAATGGTTCTGTTATATAGGAATGGTTGTAACTATATTATGGATGTGTGTTTCAATTCCATTGGTAAAAGCCAGAGGCCATTGTCAAGAATCTTTTTAGATTTCAGATAGAGAAATAAGATAGACGGAACTTTATACTAAAAGGCTCAAAGCACAAAGAACGGTATGTGGAAAGGGCTCTACGGACAGAAGAATTCCCTCATTCAACAAATACCCACCGGGCACTGTGGAAGTCACAACAGTGCCACGCAAAACAGACGTGGATGCTGCCCCCCAGATGCTCAGTCTAGTGGCCATCCTCCTAGGTCATGCTGCACAGGCCTCGAGGAGCTTTGCATCTTGCCACCGTCACTGTCCTAGGCAGGACTGGGGCTGAGATGCAGAGGTACGCATGAGAGAGAGAAAACAGTCAACAATCAAGGCTCACATACCGCAGAGCCAGCGACACGCGCAGCCAAAACCTATTTCTCCATTGTGAAACTGATCAAGTCCTCACGATCCATGATGTTACAATAAATAGTAGAGAATAATGGGGTAGGCTACCGCTTCTCCTCACTACAGTTCCAATTTCACCTGCCTCTCTTCCCTTCTTCTTTCCACTCTTTCTCCTGTCTCACCTACCTTTTGCTCTCCCTGTGTGACAATAACGTCCTCTAAAATGTCCCCCTGAAAGACAAACATTCCTACCACCCATTTCTGGATTTGTTTTGAAATAATCCAGTGGGGGAGGGAGAGCTGGGACTTGGAAGGGAGTGGGGAAAAAGACGCCCACAGACAGAAGCAGCAGGGTCACGGGGGCCTGAGGTTCATTATACTAGCCCACTTTTGTACATTTCTGAAATTGCCCATAAAAGACTGAAAATAAAATAAATCATTTTTCAAACGCTTACCACATCAATCTTTTGCCCCGAAAATACGGTGGTAGGCTACGGCAGGAATTAACCATGGATTTGCAGACATGACAGAAATGCCTTAATTTGCATTCATGAGTCACTCCCTTTTAAAGAAAGGAGGCCCTGTCTTCAGCTCTCCTTCTTTCGCCCTCCTTACCATTTCCCACACTTAACCCTACCTTGGGTTATGCACCACCCTTTAAAGACAGAAATCAGTGATATTCCATGTAAGAGCGACTCATTTAGTGGGCACTTTAAATTGTCTCATTTTAAGCTAACTTTTATGAAAAAGATGTGTTTAAAAGGGCAAAAGAATGCTTCAAATATTTAAGATCAATACTGAAAATAAACGAAATGTGGCGAGCCAGATAATCTGCTTTACTTTCTAAGTAGCTTGCCCACTCAATAATAACTGGAAAGACCACACACACTGACCCCTGTCCGGGGCATTACTTGGGTACCAAGATGCATTCAGACAAAAGCCTCAGGCATAGGGCTGGAATGGGAGACCCAATATATTTTCAATGTAACTAAAGTTTAATATTACAGGAGGCCAAGTCAGTTACGAAACTGTGTTTAATGATATTTCTGGCAGACATGCACTCTGGATCATCCATGAAGCTATTTAAAATTGCTTGACATGTAACCATGACAGATTTTCAAGATCAAAACACAGGTGTGTGTCAGTGTTGCATTCTGCGGTAAGAGCAGAACATGAGATCATTCCACTTAGAAACGGACCCAAACACAAACACCCACCTGGGGTTCAGGTGTATGTGGCTCTGTCTGCAGGCAGATAAATTTCTCTCTGGAGTTTTGTTCCAATATAACTATGTTCTGGTAAGAAATGAGGTTTTGATACATTAATGTTACTCTAAACTGGGTGGGTCTTTTTAGCTAACAAGCACCTTATACGCCACCTTCCTTTATGTTCTTTTTTAACCTATTCAAAGACCCATTGCTCAACATAAAGGAGTTACAGTCACCAATGATTTAAATAGCCTTATTTATTCTTTTCAGCCTCAATAAACATAAGAGAATAACACTAAAGCTTCAGGACAGTAAAGGCAAAAATCTCTTCCATCTCGTTATGAACCACAGAAGAAAATTATCAAGATAAAGTCTTAAGAAAATAAGCGACTTAATCAAAGCCACCTCACCAAGTAGTGTGTGCAATCCATCCAATGATTGATTTAATATTAAACATCTCTTACATGTAAGACATTACACACTAACTGTTTCATGAATTTTGAAACTCCTTAGAATCAGGGGGTGGGGAAAATTGAATAGAAGTCAGTCCAGGTAATCCTCACAAGTCATGGCCCTGGATCTTTAGTTAAGGTTCCCAGTAACCCCGAGATTTATCTCATCTCCAAAAGAAGACTAACAATAGTAAAGGAGTTACTTTGCTCCAACCAAGCAAGTGTACACTTATTTCCTGGGCCCAAATGCAAACCACTGCTCAACAGACGAGGAGTTAAGTTTTGTGTGAATAAGAGCACAAAGGAAAGAGAGTTATGTGTGTGTCTTTGTGAGCAAATAACTGCATTGTGACTCTCTGAGATTAGGCTTTCCCAAGAAAAACAAATCCTCTCTCTAAAACACACATGCACACACATAAACAGGAGATGCATTTTGTACACCACCGCCATTTGGTTAACAGATGTTGGCGTCTACCCTCAGCTCTCACAAACAAATCAATGTACTTTATTTTTGCGTAGCATCTTCTATCCAAAAGTCACGTGAAAAGCCGTGTGGCTGGGTTGACAGTGTGTCTGCAGAATCTGTGTAAGACTTAGAACGGAGCAAACACCTGTCAGGCTTGTTTAGATGCTGTCTGAGCTGGGGATCGGCTCCATGGTTAGGCAGCTGCTGGGCTTCTCGACAGTAAAGCCAGGCACCATCCTTGGCTATAGTGTGTTGTTATGGCTTGCTTGCTTGCTTGCTTGCTTGCTTGCTTCATGCCTCATTATATGACCTCCATTTATATTGAAGGAAGAAGTGTATTTTAGGAATTTCTTGATTCATAGGAGTGTTTTGGATTAATGGGAACCATAAATGACATATTTTTTAAAAAACAACACCAAAACGATACTCCCTTTTGGATCCACAAGAGCCAGGATCTAGGCCCTACTTCATTACTGACAATCTCCTCTGGATTTCAGAGTCCTAGCCCATAAAGTAACTTGGAGGGTTGGGCTAGATTTGCCTTTCCCAAACTTGTCAAGCATGAGGGACATTTTAACACATCAAAACCTCTCTCAGACTAATCAAATGATAGCAGTTATATTTTAAGAATCTGTGCAATTAGAAAATACACAATGATAAAAAGATACCTTTGATGCAGTGACAGCTGAAAACAAAATTCCAATTTATTAATCACAGCAGAGTCTGCATTGATTTTTCAGATAATGGCATACAAATGTTAGACATTTATTTAGTCTGCAAACAACAGTTGGTGTACATATGAGTTTGCAGTCTTTGTAATAACCCCATAGCAGATCCCCTTATCCCAACTTGGCCCTCTGTGTAAAGGCTGGGAACCCTGAACTACAATACAGATGCTCCAAAGCCTTTCTGACACTGACCCTCCATAATTCGAGTCCTACCACCACCATCTAGTATGTCGTGTGACTCTGAACTTAGGAAGGACGTCTCCGTTCCACAGTTTTCTCACCTGTGTGGGGCTGCAGGGGTGCCCCAGTGAGGTCTCAACATAGCACTGTGAACCATGATTCTATGTGTGTCATGTTTTAGAAACCTAGAGACCCTCAGGAGAGAAGCCCTACTAAAGTGTAATGGAATCACCCCGCTTTTTCAGTGCCCTGGAATGTGTTTCTACACAGACCCTGTGATACCTTCTAGTAGAAGGAGAACCCCTCTCCCCAAGTGGAAGGTCATCAGCTCTGACACATTCCCACACATCCCACCCTCCCCCAAAGCAAAGAGAGACATATTCTGGAAGGACAACATCTCTGAACCTGAGACAACATCTCAGGGCCTTCTCTAGACAACCTGAGACTGTGGGTGAAACAAAAAAAAGCTGAATGGAGGAGTGAGGAAGTTGTTATGCAACTCAAGGCTGGTTTACAATGGCTCTTTCTTCAACAGTTCACAAGAGGTTCTAAGGTTCCCAATACCACTGAGCCATTTGAGGACCTAGAATAATGAGGCCAGAAGGAGAGTCTCAGATCAACCCAGATGGCCTTCAGAGTCCTTGGGAACTGTATTATTGGCATCAGTATATCTAGATACTGACTGTCAATAGATACATACTTATTGTGTAGATAAGCAATACACAGTGATAAATTCAGTTACCTCAGAGCCATCTTAATGGACTAATTTCTCAAACATGACACAAGGCTGCATAAACAGACTCTGTTTTTGCCCTGAGCAAACTTCTACTACTCAACACCTATTACTATTACTCAAAGCTCTTTTGATAGTTACAAGGCTCTTTTATACTTCAATGACAATTCTTTGGAAATACACTCCTAATCCTGCCCCCTAAACCAACCCACCAACCAAGACCCATCAACAGGTAATTATGCAAACAACTCAAATAAAAAAAGGGGCCAAAGACCTTAACAGACAGATTAGAAGACCCCAAATCCAGAGCACCGACAATACCAAATGCTGGGAAGGATGTGGAGCAACAGGAACTCTCATTCATTGCAGGTGGGAATACAAACAGTACAGCCAACCTGGAAAAGAGCTTGGCAGTTTCTTACAAAGCTAAACACACTGTTACCACATAATCCAGCAATTCTCCTTGGCACTTACCCAAAAGAGTTGAAAACTTATGTCCACACAAAAACTTGTACATGGCTGTCTAGACCAGCTTTATTCATAATTGCCAAAACTTGGAAGCAACCAAGATGTTTTTCAGTAGGTGAATGGATAAATAAACTGTGGTACCTCCAGACAATGGACTATTATTTAGCACTAAAAAGAAATTACCTATCATGCCATGAAAAGACATGAAGGAGCCTTATTTTTTTAAAGATTTTGTTTATTTATTTTGAGAGAGAGAGAACGAGAGCATGAGCAAGGGGGAAGGGCAGAGGGAGAAGGAGAAGCAGGCTCTCCACTGAGCAGGGAGCCCAATGGACACGGGCCTCGATCCCAGGACCCCAGGATCATGACCTGAGCCAAAGGCAGATGCTTAACTGACTGAGTCACCCAGGCGCCCCATGAAGGAACCTTAAATGCATACTACTAAGTGAACAGATACTATCAATGGTCAAAGAGAGAACTCAGTGCCATGTACTTAACGCCTTTGTCCTCGGATTATAAAATGCACACAAGTTACCCCCAAATTGTAGAAAGAACCTTTAAAAAAAACAAAATCAAAGAAAACTAACATCTTTTAAGGTAGTTATCCCATTATCTTGGGTAAAGTATTTCACAACCATGACCATCAAAAAGTTATTATTTATAGGCAACCTAAATCTACCCTGCTGCAAATTGGCTTCTTTTTCTGTAACTCGCCTCTGTTGATTATACTATCTCCAGTAATTGTTACGTATTCTCCTCATATAACTGAGTTGAAATATAGTAAGAGACAGAACTGAAAGTAAAGTAAAATTTTGAAATTTAGGACTTCTCTGGCTGAATCAGGTCAGACCAATTTAATATATCAGGCTACATACTGGTTCTATCACACACTAAAGCTAGCTCATCAAAACGGACTGCTAGAATAAAAGACAGTCCTACAGTCTAAGAAAGCAGGAAAAGTCTCGGCACAAAGACAAATGCAGGAACATACTAAGGGTTGATAAATGATGGCCTATGGGCCAAATTCAGCCTGCTGCTTGTGTCTGTGAAGTTCTACCAAACACAGCCATGTTCACTCGTTTATACACTGTCTATGGCTGCTTTTGCACTACACTGGCAGAGTTGAATGGTTGGCCCACAGAACATAAAGTAGTGACCATACGGTCCTTTACAGCTAAAGTTTGCTGGCCCCTGACTTAGACATTCAACTTTGCCCTGAGCTGGTTTCTGTAGGAGCTCCAGGGCTCAGATCCAGTCTTCTCTTCTCCGTCTTGCACTTGCTGGCTACATGAGCTCATCTAGTATCAAGACTTTAAATGGTACCTATCTACCAACAACTCTCAAAGATATGTATCTCCAGGCCAGACCTCTCCCTTGAGCTCCAGATTCACACATCCAACTGTCCAACTGGCATATCCACTTGGAGATCTAACAGACATCTCAAGCTTAATGCATCTAACACCTAACTCCTGATCTTCCCCAGCCCCACCCTACACCCCAACCTGCTTTACTCAGTGTTTTTGATTTCAGTAAAGGGCAACTCCATTATTCTGGTTGAACCCATAAAAACCAACCAAACAAATAAAAACTCTGGAATTAACCCTAGTTCTACTCTTACTCCACATCCAGTCTATCAGCAAATCCTCAACTGCCTCAATATATTCAGACACCTGCCATTCATCATCACTTCTACTGCTACCATTCTGCTTAAAGCTCCCATCACCTTTCACCTGGATTTTGTAGGAGCCTCTTAATCGGTCTCCTGGCTTCTACCCTTGCCCTTTTCATCTGTCCACATGACAGCAGTCAGAGTCATCTTGTTAAAATGACGGATCACATCATTCATCTTCCCCACTGCCACTCCACCTCTATCCTCCCACCCCCAGCACATATTCTACTCCAGCCATACTGGGATCCCTGCTGATCCCTGATCACCTGTGGTAAACTCCTATCCCAGCCTCCACGTTTGCTGATTCTCCTCCCCTAGATATATGCATGGCTCACTCTTGTACTTCCTTCTGCTCAAATGTCACTTTCTCAGTGAGGCTTTTCCCTGACCGCCCTGTCCAAAATAGCAACTTCACCTTGCACCTCGACCGCCACCCACACACTATGCCCATCTTCCCTGCTTTCTCTCCATGTTCTTGTTTATTTTATCGTCTATCTCCCCCAGCTAGAGTGTAATCTCCACGTGGACAGGAATTTCTGTCTGTTCTGTTCACTGCTGTATCCCCAGTGCCTAGAGCAGTGCCTGGTACAAAGTACCCAGTAAATACTTGTTTAATGAATGAATAAATGGGTCAACAGGCCTGCCCAAAGGTTTAGAATACAGTCTTATGGAAAACCACATTTCTGATTTTATTGTGAAGATTAATGGGAAAATTAACACTCCTTGGTGAAATGTGCTTCACAGACAAATTGGCTGGGAGATACCATTCTACTCTAAAGCAAGGGATCCTGTCCCTTAATAATTTATTTTTCACTGAAAATACCTGTATATAAGGGAGTTTGTAGTTAATCTTTCTCTTCATCCTTCTAATTCTCTTAACCTTTATAAATCCTATTTCTCAATCCTGTCCTCATTTTTTGTTTCTCCTGGATTATATCCAAGACTTGCAAACCCAAAGGTCATGTACCAACCTGTACCACAGACGGCTTTCAGCTGCCAGAAACTGTCACTGGCAATACCGAGCCGTCACCGAGTTCCTGGCAGTACATCGTCAAATGATGCACTTACAAATCAAACAGAAGTGACAATATCATGCCAATCCAACAACTAGACCTGAGTTAAACATCCAAAATCAGCAAGAAAAGACCAGGGATGCTGTAGTCCCAGCATGAAGTCATGCAGGCCCAGATGGACACATGAAAGCCATGCTCAGGGTGATCCAAAAGCCTCGCTCCCGGCTGCACTCAACAACCTGGGAGCCAGATCACTGGAGCTGTGCTGGGTCACTGGGGCTCCTTTTGGTGACTCAAGTACACCCTCCCACTGCTCTGAATCCTAGGACATCTCAGCTAATTTTAAAAATTCTCACCCCTTCCTGGGCCTGTTTGGATCTGGGGGATTTGGCACCCTACCTGGTCCTTACCTGAAGTCTTGTGAGGCCTAGGGGCTTGTGAATTGTACACACCAAAGGGGGTAAGAGTAAAGAGTCACATATTTATATATCATTCTGCCCCCCTAGGGCCTTGTAATCTGTAAATGATAACCTGTACCTGGGCAGGCCCCACAAGGCTAACTCACGCAGGAACCGAATGTCTGTGTCCCCCTCAAATTCATGTGTTGAAGCTCTAATTCTCAATGTGATGGTATCTGGAGGTGGGGTCTTTGGGAGGTAATTACATGAGATGAAGTCATGAGGGTAAGGCCCAGGTCCAGTGGGATTAGTGCCCTAAAAGAGAGATCTGGAGAGCTTGCTTCCTCTCTCTGCCATCTGAGGAAGACAGTAAGAAGGCAGCCATCTGCAAGCCAGTAAGAGTCTTATCAGAAACCCACCACACTGAACTTGGACTTCCCAGCCTCCAGAACTGTGAGAAATTAATTTCTGATGTTAAGTCACCCATTCTTTGGCATTTTCTTATGGCAACCCAAGCTAATACATGAGGTTTTAAATTTTAAAAGTTGCTTTAAATTGTCAAGTCCCAGAAAACACACTTGGAATGCTCCGTTTGTAATACTTGAAACTTGATTTCTTCTTCTATTCATTAAGAAAGGACAGGAACACTTGTCCACAGCCATCACACACACACACACACACACACACCCCCACCCCCACCCAGAGAACACTGAGAGCAGCCACACCCTGCTGAGACAAGGTTTTCTTTGCAAGGAAGTATATGCTGATAGAAAGAACAGACCCAGGATGTCCTGGGGAGAAAAGACATGTCAAAGCAGCGTGCCACAGCTCTGGACTTCTGGCCCAGTCCTCTTCCAGTGTTCTTCCTATCCAAAGGAACCAATGAAGCAGAACAGGGAAGCAGACACATGCGGTGCAGGTACATTGGGGCTAAATTTGGTTGGAGGCCATGAAACACCGCTGCATCTTCCCTGGTCTGTAACCATTCAGAGGAGATCCTCCAAACTCTTACAAAAACCTTTTTGAAAAGAAAAATTGACACAATGAATATTAAGCAATTAGAAGTAAGGAGAAGAGACGCATGCAGATTATTGCAGATGTTGTTCTCCAAAGCCCTGAGCAAAAGGACTCATTTGATCATACTATGAGATGCCAGGAAAAAAAGAATGGTCAATTCAACTAAGGGTAGTATGCTGGATACTGTAAACACACAACTCAAAACAAAATAAAACAAACACAGAAGAGGTAGGTCATCTTTAGCAGTGTTTCATGCCCTGAGTTTCAATGACTTTTCCATTCCCTTTTTGATCACATCCCTGAACTAAGCTCTGAAGAGCATATAACATGTTAAGAAAGTCCTTTGTTCTAAAATTATCCACACACAAAAATCAAGTAGCCATTGTTTCTAAGTCAGCTGAAGAGAAGAAAATGAAATTAACTCTAAAATCTGAAGAAAACAAGGTCCCAATCTACAGTTTTCTCTGACATGCCTCTTAAAAATCAGTGAACAGTCTGAGTACTGCACACAACACCCTACGAGAGCCAGCCACAGTATCGACGACATAATTTATTAATTAATATGGAATTGAGAAGCACCCCAAGCAAGGGGTAAATGAAATTCTCAACCAGAGCAGTCCAATTAAAACTGAGCACAGGGCGCTAACTGTGAAAAACAATTAGAATTCCATGAGATTTCCCTCCTCTTTCCCCTGTCTTCAGTCAGTATTAATAAGAAAACACCAACTGCCAGAACACATATGCCTTAATTATGGGAAGACCTATAGGACAGGGAAGCACGAATGGACTGCCTCACCTTTCTGCAACCTGGCCAGAAGGCGCCCTGACCATTCAATGAGTGACCCGGTCTCTACGGCGACCTTGCAAATGCATCTGATGCTTGATCACCTCTAACAGTGGAGAACTAGCCATTTGTGAAGGCAAACAAGGGAGGCAAATAAGATAATACAAAAGAAAAGCTTTGAAAACTATCAAGGACTATAGGAATCTGAGTCCCACCAGCACCTCTGATCATCTGACAGACGTGATAATTGTAACAGTACTCCTCAGTGTAAGCACAAAGACATTCCTGTTTAGTGACAGTGGTAAAAGACTGAAAACACAAACAAAAGCTCGTATGTTCATCAACAACCATGTGGTTAAATAAATTATGTTATAACCATCCAGTGGGCCTACCTGGCTTAATATGAAACAATCCATGATATATTTTTAAGCTAAAATTAAAAAAAAAAAAAAAGAAGGCTACAGTATACTGTGTCTGGTCTGATACCATACAAGCGACAGGATACATTCGTATACCCTTGTATATTCCTGAAGGACACACAGACTTGTCAACTGGCTATTTTGGGGGATAGGGACTACAAATCTAGGGGACCTGGGGTTGTACAAATGTACTTTGCATTGTATATCATTTTATATCTTTTACTTCACTTAAATGTCTTTTTAATTTGTATATCCTTTAATGGATATCCTGTTTGATTTCTCTCCTAACAATATTTTAAAATCGTGAGAGAGAAATAAATTTCTTACAAAGATGAATTCTTTTCCTTTATTGCTTCTATTCATGAATCTTTTGTTTAATTGCTTAGAACCATACAGCACAAAACAATAATAACCAAAAAGCCCTCTAATCTCCCTTTTACATTTATATAATTCTGTTGAAGTTCATATGATTCTGTTGTAGTTCACAAATATCTAAAAATAACTTATAAAAATGTGATACTATCAAACAGAAACATAACTTGTAGCTATAGGGAAGAATATTTCCTATATTTTAATTGTTCTTTATTTTCAGCATTAATAGCTAAGTTAATTACTTTAATGGCAATTGGTGGATGGAGTTAATATTCTTAGCTTTTTATACACACTAGCTGTGATACTTTGGGTATCAGAGAAGTCAAGATACTGGCTCTTCTTTAAGGTATTTAAATAACACTTTTCTAAATAGAAAGTAGTACATGTTCATTGTAGAAAACTTGAGAAATAGAGAAAAGCACAGAGGAAAATTAAACAATTCATTATCCTACCACCCCAGAGGAAACCACTATTAATTCTGATGTATAGCCTTCCTTTTTTATTTCCAGTGCATACAAGTATATATATATATATATATTTTTTTTTTTTACACAACTGGAATCAAGCAAGCTGCACATACTGTTTTAAAAGTCTGCTTTAATAAATTATCACCACTACTTACGTTTTATAATTTTTGTGCTTATGATTATAAAATGTACTTTACTTATAAAATTTCAAATTTCTAATTTTAATTTTTTGTTTCAGTCTCTCTGACAAATGGTACCTGAAACCAAAAAAATAAAAATCACCCCAAATTCACAAACTGAAATGTAAAAGAAATTTTAAGAATTAAACTTTGAAGTTATTAAAGCTTAACACTGTACCAAGACTTCTGAATGCCCTGTGTTAGAAATGTATCTCTATGTCATTACTTATTTATTTATTTATTTTTTAATTTATTTGTGAGAGAGAGCATGAGAGGGAGGAGGGTCAGAGGGAGAAGCAGACTCCCTGCCGAGGAGGGAGCCCGATGCGGGACTCGATCCCGGGACTCCAGGATCATGACCTGAGCCGAAGGCAGTCGCTTAACCAACTGAGCCACCCAGGCGCCCGCCATTAGTTATTTTTTTAAATGGCTGACAGGATTCTGCTATACTTGATATGTCATAACACCCTTATCTAACCCCTTGTTATTGGACATTTAGACTGTTTTTTTGAAGAGATCATAAAAACAGATGAATAAATGCGTTATGCCAAAAAAGCCCCACCCAGGTTATGACTGTATTAATTCTGGAGCAAGAGGTATGAATTTTTTCAAAGTTTTTTTTAACATACATTGTCAAGTATCTTCCAGAATGGGTAACACGAAACAATGTCATTGATATTGGGCACACTTAGAGTAAAAATGTCTTTAGAAGTAAACGTGATTTTTTTTCCCCCCTCAACCGAAGATACCTACAATGATAATTAAAGTAACAGGTTTCAGGTTTACTTTGTTACCACAGCTTGAAAGAAAATTTCATTCAATATTAGGCTCCAAAGAGCCCTTGAAAAATGACCCACAATCCTTACCGGGGTTTAAAAAAAATAAAGTTTTAACGAAACCCATAATAAAATACAGTTAGGCAGGTCTTCAATATGAGTAGTAAAATAATAAGAAGCCCACACATTGGAGTTAAGCTAAATCTTTTATCAGTTTGCTCAGAATCTATATTATAGTGTCACTATAAGGTTGGTTTAATTGACTGGTTTGGGGAGCAGAACTGAGACTAACTATCCCGGACCACAGTGGAGGTTACCAGGTCTCTGCCAAGATAAGACATGAAGGAAAAAAGATGTGAGGATACTAATGTCTTCCTGTCTCCATTTCAGCTCTGACTTGAAGCCGTTCAACTTTTAGAGAGGTCCTTCAAATCCATTCAGGATCCTACCTTCAGAAATTAGAAACTTGCTTAGAACTATGCTTCTCGTCCCCTGAGAATCATAAATATACCGACAACTGTCAACACTGCACCAAACAAAAAGCTATAAGGACCTTGGGAGATAAACCATTTCATTTTCGCATGCCCCCAAACCTTTCAAAACCTCCAAAGGGGGGAGAATTTGAGATAAATAAAAGGAAAAAATTCATAGCCACTAGGAGTGATCATTACCTGTTCAAAGCAGACCAGCAAACTCCTAAGATACCACACCAAGCCATGTGCAGACTTCCAGAAATAGCAGGCCACAGCTTACCAAATTACTGAATGTACTCTGATTACACTTACACAGGCCTGTGTGATGGCCTTCCAAGGAAATCTAATTCTGGTGAAATTATTTAATTCGGTACAAAGGATACAACTTTAATCCCAGCCAAAGAAAGAAAGGATAGATTTTATCCATCCTACATGGGCAAGTCCAGCCCTTCATAATAAAATGGTTTAACTCCATGCTGGACCTTCTTGAAAGGTATCTTCCGAGTGCAGACCACAGAAGCACACCTTTTAGGTGTGAGTGTACTGCATTGGGTTCCTTGAGTTCTTCTGTAACAAAAAGCCCTTGGATGGGGTCCAAGAAAGTCTTTTCACGTATTAAGGAAAACTCTCATTTATTCAGATAAATGGAAGCATCTGGCTCTGACATTCACTAGCTGTGTAGTCTTGGGAAAATTAGTAACTTCTCTAAGCTTCTGTTTCAACATTGGCAACGAGGAAGCTATTAATGGTACCCACTTCATGGGGTAGAAACACGGATTAAATAAGACCGTGCAGGAAAAACAGCATCTGAACATTGTTACCTTCTTGATTTTATAGGTATTACAGTTTAACTACTTTGGAATATATAGAGTAACTGAATCTCAGCCAACAAAGCGTTGTCTACCAAAGGGACTTAGCATAACTGGTTAACAAATAGATAAAAATAGCCTGTCGTTAAATAACACGGATTACTTATACATAAATGTATTTCTGATATCCTTAAAAATGTTTTCCTCTGTTAAGCTACTTAAATATTCTCTTTAAAATTATATCACTAATCAATGGCTTAACCAAAAGAACTTCATTTTCTCACAGTTCTAGAGGACACATGTCCGAGATCAAGGTGCTGGCAGGGCTGGCTTTTTCTGAAGCCCCTCTTCTTGGCTGGTAGATGGCTGCCTCCCTGTGCCTTCACTTGGTCTTCCCTATGTGTGTGTGTGTGTCATCTCCTCTTTTTTTAAAGACAACAGTGATATTGGTTTGGCCTATCCTAATGACCTCATTTTAACTGAATAAACTTCTTTAAAAACTCGATTTCCAAATACAGTCACATTCTGACATATTAGGGGTGAGGTCTTCAACATAAGAATTCTGGGGGAGCACAATTCAGCTCATAGCATTGTGTGTATATTTTCTCTGCTTCAACGCCCTTCACTGCCCCTCCCACCCCGATTTTCTGTAAGACAAACTCTAGATTTCTAAATGTGGCAAGCCCCGTGACCCTCACCACCTGGCTGCCCATCTTATTTTTCCAGCTCCGTCTTCTCTGTCTCTTTGCACTCTATAGATACCGAGCCCATTGAACCAACTCTCATTTTCCAAACACACTTTCATACCTCCTTGTCTCTGAATATGCTGTTCTCTATGTCTGGAATACTCTCACATGTCAGGTACTCTGAGAAGTTATTTTTGATGCCTGAGGCAGGGCCAATTACACTCTTCCCACTCTTCAAAGAACCTTGAGCACCCTACTTTTATAGCATGTATCTCTCTGAATTGCAATTAATTCTTTACATGTCTTCACCCCACCCCCCTCACCACCAAACTGGTTACTCCCTGGAGGCAAGGACCATGTGTGTTCTACTCATTGCTGATTCCTCTGTGCCCAGCACAGACCTGGCACATAGTAGGAACTAAAAAAATATATATATTTCTTGAATAAAGGAAATGAATAAGTAAATGGAAATACAAACAAACCAATGCATGAGAAAAGAATTCCATTTCTCTTTTAATACCTAGTACAGACCCATGGTATTCAGAAACTTCGTATGTGCTTAATAAAGGACTGAATAAAATACCGACTGAGCCATAAGAGAAAACCTGCAACAAGGAAGGGATCTGGAGTTACTTATGTTCAGAAAAGTTATGGAAGCTGATCATCTTTGGGGTAGAAAGGAAATGGATTCTAAAAAGCCTATAAACTGCAGGAAAAAAGTGCCAAGATACATGTGACAAGGCAATCTGAGCTCGACTCCGATCCAAGAACAAAGGGTTCCTGGTTTAAGCTATGGAATGGCCTGTTCCAGAAAGCAGCTGGGCAGAATTTCCTCACACGAATAGTCCTTAATGTATGGGAAAAAGAAAAGAGCAAAGCAAAACAAGCAAAGGCAGCAAAAGGGAATAATTAGTGTAAACAGTTTTTTTTTTTTAATGCATTGGACAAACCCCAAGAAGAAAAATGTTGTGGGATAAACATCTGTTCGTTCGGAACATGACAGAGCCCTTGACAGGCTCCACGGCCTGTGCGTGTCCTCATGTGCCCGAGGTTTATATTTGTGCTCCCAGAGCGCAGGCAGCCCACAGGGCGGCCCAGAAAGAGGCCTGTTCTGGGCCAGACGCACTGCGCCAACTCCAGCCAGGACTGTGAGAGGTAACTCTCCCTCCGTTGTGTTTGACACAACGAGGACCACATAGAAGAGAAGAGAAGAGTAAATACCAACCACCCATCCGGGCAGAACCGCCCTGCTCTATTTGCCACGTTTCCACCAACACTGTATTTTTGCTGCTTGCGCGAAGGTGGCCAGACATGTCACACGGAGAGGGATTTGCATTTCTTTTCCATCCCTATGATCCCTGGTATCAAGATATGAAGTCCAGTAAGTTGAAAGCACCTATCTCCTCGTGCCAGACGTGCCAAGCAGTCACTGAGTCTAGGCCTTCCTGTTAAGAGGAGATCTCCAGGGAAAATTCTGCCCCAGTATCGGGCCTCCCTGACTGAGAAGAGGTGAGCAGCTGTGGGCCTAAAGATGAAACTAGGTGGAAATGACCTAGCAATTTTCAGTGGGCAGTTTCCCTATGGGAAACACCCCCAAGGGGCAGGTGGCCTTCATTCTCCTTCTCATGGCTCCAGATCACCTCACCTTCAAGCCTCAGGCCATGTGGGTCCACTCGGGGGCCCTCTGGCCAGTTCCATCAGCCCCACCCTGTCCAACCCAAGTTCCACTCTGCGGGGAGTACACTGTGTCAGGTGGAGACAGACTCTGCCTCTCCCTTCATCTTACTTTCTGACTGCGGTCAAAACTCCTCTTGCTCTGCCCTCCGATTCACTTCCCTTTTCCCTTTCAAAGGCCGAGCAGGGTCCGTGTTTCACTCTTCTCACAACATTAATGTCTAAACATGGCCCCTGACTGACTACCAGGCAGGGGTGACTGCCTTACACGCCTTCCCTAGCCCTCTGCCCCTAGCTCTGTGTGATCTACGCAAGGACTGTAAGTCGACACAAGGGGTGCCTTCATCATCTAAGTCATAGGTGATTATTTTCCAGATGTACATTTTTTGTGACCTGCCTCAAGTCCAAGAATATGCTCTTTCTTTCCCAAGGGGCTATAGCTCTCTACATCTCTAAAGCCCCCCAGATAGCTAGCCATTGACTTACCCTATATAACACAAGAGGCCACGTTTAACACAATTATTTTGAGAGTGGCCAATTGGGGCCGTTAAGGAAACTAATTATAAAACTTATCCCAGTCCACCTACTGACTTGGCTGGAAAGAACCAGCGCTCAGGGCTTCACATTCAGATGAAGGTCACTGAGAAAGCAGAGCAGCTACAGACCGAGAAGGCACACGGGTAAGAGCAAGGACTTCACCAGAGGAAAATGCCATAAGCAGGTCAAACAACACAATTCCTATATCTGTTCTTTGGGGCATCCCACTCTATCTGTCCACATACTCAAAATAACAAAAATGTACATAAGTAAAGATATTTGGTACCAGTCCTGACTCTCTACAGAACTGTGATTGAAAAGGCAATTTATTCTCCTGGATTGAATGGTTGTCCCACAGTTTAATTTTATCTGAAGGAAAAAAAGAGCTGACATCTAGCAGCTAAATAAGTCTTTGTCACTAGAGGCCTGTGACACAAATCTCAATGATATTTGATGGGAACATGTATAGCTTTTCTTCATTTGTGGCTATAATTGCTGCTGGAGAAGCCCCAACATGTAAAGGTTGATGCTTCTGAAAGTGCTGAAAGATGCTGGAACTGAACCAGGCAATGACAGCTATCAAAATGTCACTGATGCAGTGTCATATTCAGTCAAGATGCTTAAAAATCACATGTTTGACTAACACTGTTCTAGCCGTGGAAGGAAGAGGATTACCTGGCTGCGTGGTGGGGAGAACGAGATGAGGGTCGTGCGTCACAATGCCCCGTGAGGAGCCTGGGCCCAGGCAGGCCGGCGCAGGCACGGCCCAGGCAGAGTGGAGTCCGCCAGCCACTGCGCTCCGTGCTGCACTAGCTGTAACTCACGGAGTCCTCACAACTGCCCTCGGGGGACAAAACTGACACAGAGAGAGCGTAAGGAACTTGTCCAGTATTTCCCAGCTGGTAAGGACCGCAGGCGGAATTCAAACCCAGTTCCGGCAGCCTCTGGAGTCTACACTTGAACCATGATGCAAGTTCCAGTATCTCACAGGCGTCCTTCTGCATAAAGTGGAGGACATTCCAAGTGCCCTTTATCTTTACTGCCCTGGCGTGAGTCATGCACTCAGAGCCCAAAGATGGTAGTTTCTTCATCTGGGCCTGAACACCTACTAGAGGGAGCATGAAAAAAGGCAAAAGTATGACGTTTCAAATTTCTAAATAATTTCTATTTAAACAACTGCAACTCCCAGGCACTTGGCCGTTGAGTTCAAAAGACTTCATTCATTTGGGCTGCTACTCATTTTAGGAATTAGTAATCGGTCTGAAGAGATGGTTGCAGTGGCTAAAATTTAAACTTAGGCTCATGAAGGGTGCAGGAAATAGTATAAACCTGTGTCTGAAATTGAAAGCAAAGAAAGGATGTCCAAATGTTTGGTCCTGGTTCTAGCAGAGTCTATCTCTGGCTTTAAATCAAATAATTAAAGACCTCAGCCCTCAGTTTACCCCAACTGCAAAATGGAAATAGTACCTTACTCAACAGATAACTGGTTAAATTAGCTGCAGCTGTGCCAGGTTGACATTGAGTAACTGCCGTGCAAGATTCTCTGACCGCAAAAGAACAAACTGGAGGGGGACAAGTGCCAAAAGGACACACCCACTTGTGTTCCCTTTTCTACTCTGAATGCACGGCTCAGCCCTGCTCACGGGGCTTCAGGATAGGATCCTGGGCAGGTCTGCCACAGAGCACTGGCTAACCCTTGCTTGAAAAGTAGGAGAGTTTGGGTGCTAAGCAGTTCCAGAATAAAAGGAAGAAGGCCCTTTGAGACACCTTGGGAGGTTGGGCCAAACCAGAGACTCCCTGAGAATGAGGAAAATAAATGGCTTAGCCTTATCTAATCTGCATCTAATTTCTGCTTTCCACCGAATCCCAGCCCAACTCTGGTCCCCATCCCCATGCCCCAGCTCCGGAGTCACTGGCACTATAAACCCGCTCAAGCCGGGATAGGCTCGCTGGCTTCCTCCAGCACCAACCTAGATCCCGGCAAGCCATCCGCAGCAACCCAGGAGTCACACAGGAGCCCTGGGATCAGGCGATTTAAAACAAGAATGTGCCAACTAGTGTCCCTCCCCAAAAAAGGACAATGGTTGGACATGTACTCTCTGCCCCACAATGGCATTTTTCAAATGCTTTATAAGCCACTTAAAAAGGAAACTGCCTACCCATAATTCCCTGACGATGTCTAGCTGGTTGAAACAATTCCTCGGTTATGAGCCTTTCCTCTAATGGGAATCTGTTGAAAAGCCGGCTCTTCACAACTGGAAAACTTGGGATCATCACGATTATAAACCACCATTAACAAATTCAAAGAGAACGACACTAATGCTTTTAACGTTGTAGTAGTCTCCAAAAATCTGACTAAACAACATTATGTTTAAAGAAAAAAAAAAAAAACCATGGATGGTAGAAATCTTTCGTGTGCCTGATTCTGACACGTTTAAACCACAAGTCTCTCCGCTTTCCAGACTCCCAGATTCACCACTGTCACTTTCTAACACCCACCAAATCACAGCCTTTGCTCACTTGCCCACACTGTTGCATTAGGAGGTCCCAGCTACCTACTTTTCTTTTTTAAAGAAAGCAATTTATTGTGCCCCTTTCCTTGCTCACTTAATTCAGTTCTCTGGATAAATGTGCTTGTAATATTTCCTTGGGCTCGATGCTAGTGCTTGTGCCCCAAAAAGCCATCAAATATTTAGAAAGTGCCTCGCAGGGGCTCAATTTTTTATTAGGAATGATGGAAGGAAAGACAAAAGAGCACATTTGTGTGACTGTGTGTGGGTGGTAATCACGCGTAGGTGCACGGGTGTGGGTTCCTTTAAATCACTGTCTCTGCAGCCCAGCACGGAGGCTGAGAGAACAGGGAAACGCTCTCAACATAATGTGTGGAGAGAGGCTGAACACAGCCGGCTGGGGGTGTGGAGGGACCTGGAAGGGCATCCAGAACAGCCTAAACACACGGTAAGCTCTGCACAGGATCCAGCCACAAGGAACATACTAAAAACCAGTCAGTTTTTGTTTTTTCTTTCTGGATGATGTGAAATCCTTCTGGATCGTTACCTTTTACCTAACTAAATTCCAGCCCATGACTGAGCGGCAGCCAGGAACGCTCATGATTAAGCATCCACATTGCTCCCCTCGCCATGCTAGGCACACTCTTGCCTCTGGGCCTCGTTCACATGTCCCTTCTGCCTGGAATGCCTGTCCTCTCCTTCACCTCCTGGAAAAATTTCACTCTTGCTTCAATACCCCTTCTGTGAGCCCTCGGACCCTAGGTGGACAGAATCCATAGCTCTCTCGGCTGGCTTCCTCTGGCTCTGTGTGCATACCTCCGGCACAGAATTCATCCCCCTCCCAGCTAGTTAACTTCTCTGCTTGTGCCTGCCAGTGGACTGCATTCTTCTGGAGGGTTGGCCGTCCTCACCCTTATTCCACAGCTCCCTACCTCCACCCCAACAGGTTAGCAGAGTGCCTGGCATGCAACAGGCACCCCAACGATGTTGGCTGAGGGAATAAAGAACTCTACATTTTTTTCATCAAACTCGTGCGATGCTTTGCCACAGATCAGTTCCCTCAGAATACAGGAATTTCAGATCAAATGCTTTCTCCTCCAGCCATTCAAATGAAAAGAGAATCTTCTTGATGATTCCAAAGCTCCACAAATTGCTTTCTATACCTGTACAATTTCCAGGCATGAACTAAAGCAGAACCGAGGCTACCACAGCTTAAGTAAGGTACAGGTGATAACATGAAACAGAGAAAGCAATGACAAAGGCATTAATGGGGAATAAACAAAAATGTCCTGCTCTGCCAACCTTAATTTTTTTTTTCCTATTTAAAAAGCCGCCCACAATCTCTGGGTAAAAATTCAAAATGTAAGTCATGCAATAATAGCAGTAACGTAAGCACAAGGTGCACGGAGCCAGTCAGATCAGGAGGGGAGTTAGGAGTCTCCAGCCATGCTACCCTGCCCTTCTCCAACGTTGAAAGAGTAAGAATTCGGCTTCCAAATAATAGAGACCGACACCAGAAAGGCTGGAGAAATGGGGAATACAAATACAAATGTGAAGATTGCCATTCCTAAGAGAGGACTACTCCTGGAAGCCCTTACAGGGGTCAGAGTGGTAACACAGAGATCCAGAATGCCAAGAGGGGTCCGTTCCCAGAAACCACCTTTGCTCCGGATGGCATTAGGGCCGCTGGGAGCTGAAAAGTGGGAGCTACCTTGTTAGGAGAACAGAGGGTATACCAGCATTTTTGTTACTTTCCTGCTATGGTGAGCATTCCTACAAGCAGTCACTCTGTTTTTTTCTCCCTGAGCTTCTTCATTTAGAGCTTATTTGTACAGTTTTACTGTCCTGCTGATTTAAAGCTGATGCAAGTACTGTGTCATTTCCATTTTGAATTTGGGGATCACTAGGTGAGGGTCAATGTTCCAGATTCATTAGTTGTTTTATTTCTTCTTTTGGAAACAAATGGAATTATTCTTTATCCTTTTACAACAGGATTTCTCCTATTCTTCTGATCAGTTCTTACAGGGAAAAAATGTCAGTTTTTGTTATATTTGTGATAGATATCCTTCTGGTTGGTTTGTTTGTGAATTGTTTTCATGGCATTTTTGACACAGAAGAAAAGCTCAGTTTGAATGGTGGGTAAATTGCTCATGGTTGTGTCATCAGTAGGTGGTATATGGGAGACTAGAACCCCGGCCTGTCCGGTGCCACAGCCCACATCCTTAAGTAATTTGCTTACCAGAATTAATGGATTTGAGTACAAACTCTTATCGATGGTGTGGAGCCACCACTGAGGATGTCAGTTAGCATATTGTATTTTTGGTTTTTCCTGCTTTGTACGGCTGTCTTTTTTGCTATCAAAGCATGTCTACCCATAGCAGCCTACCTACCTTCTAATCTGTTGTTCCATATATGCTATGGGTATAAAAATAGACTAACCAAGTTTCCAGGTCAGTATAAAACAAAACAGCTGAGTGCATTTTTAAAATACGTTCTGCACCTCCTCAGCCTCCTTTTCTCTGAGTGCTGAGATCAAAGCTCTTTTCCAGGGGGCTGCCGGGAGTCTCACCTTTGAATAAGTGGGGTTTTTCCAAGGAACTGGGAATATGACCTTCCCCTAGCAGACACTTGATAAATGTTTGCTGAAGATGATGAAATACTTTTTTCTTTAGTTTTCTAAATTGCCCTGGAGAAACTTTTCCAGTTGAGATTAGAGAAATGGAAATTTTCCATAGACAGGGAAATAAATGGGATGTTATTTTTATAAGGAAAAGTCTTACAGTTCTCTTTAAGTTAAAGAGCTATTTTCACTCTCACAGAAGTCTAAAAACTATAGACGGATATGTTTGTTTTCTGAAGAGAAATACATAGTTCACTCTAAAGAAAAGTTGGCTGTGAAACAGATTTCTATCACTTGAATTGATTGGAGTGAATCATATTTTCCCATTAAGATCCTCTTAAAAATTTATAATACAGAATCAAATTTGGCCTACTACTCAAAGATGTTCCCAGGCTACTTAAACTCATTTAAGGAATATACCTACTTTTTTTTTCAATTAAAGTAATAAGAAAATGCATTCCAAATAAGCCACAAAATTAAAATTCCAAATAAGTCTTAAAATTCCATACATCTGCTGCACTAGGAGCAGAGCTACAGTAAGATAAGCCTTTCATATTGCATGGTCCTTGGAACTAATCCTCTAACCCTTTCCCTCTTAAGATAAATGCTTCTTTCTAAAAGTTTTCTAAAATCAATTATTTTGTAAGCTGACTCCTGATAGCTTATTTATAATCCTGAGGAAGACTTCTCAGTACTATTAATAACTTAATATTCCTTAGTCTATAAAAACTATAGTTCCCAAATATTTAAAACTTGCTTATTCTGTGACTAATACCTGCCAACTTTTGCACTCAGTTTTGTACTCAACGGTGGATATAGAAATAGAAATCATATATGGTCTCAAGAATCTCCTAATTAGTGGCAGAGATAATACCGTTAAAAAAATAATTCAGTGAGATAAGAACTATCATGGAGCATAAACAGCCACATAGGAGTACGAAAGAGGGCATTCTTCACTCTGTTTGGTAAAAGAGTGCCCAGAAAGGCTTTGGAGAAGAGGGGACACTTGAGCTGAGACTTGGAGGAGTAGGAATTAACTAGAAAGGCAAGACAGCAGGCAGAGAAATAACTTTTCTCATGCTCTCTCTTAACTATGGATACATATGCTTAGAAAAACGTATCTGTACTTGCCCCAAAACTAAATTTGTAAGCATCAGAAAAGAAAGAGCTAATAGTAACGAGCGTTATTTCACAAACGAATCTAATCCGATTACTCTGGCTTTCTTCTCAGACAGCGGGGGTAAAAACAATAAAGGGAATATTTTGCCTACCATACAGGTGCCTCATGCTGGGGGATTACCTGTATGTATATACCCGCAGCTAGTTTCACGCCTCCTCCCGCTACTATTCACTAGGAAGCCCGCTGGAAGAGCAACTGAGCTGCCTACGGCTGATGGCCCCATCTGGTGGTTAGTATGGGAAATTACATGGTTAGTGCTTCCGGCACTACTTTTCTGCCCCAGAGAAATGAATGAATTTGCTATGTTCCCCCACTGTTTCTACCTTTTTCTCTCTATAGCTCAATATCTCCTCCAGCACCTGGTCCTTAGTACACAGATACTTGCTTTCTAGATTCCCAGTAAATAGTTACAGAACTGAGCTGTTTTGAATAGGAAATCACGAGGTTTTGCATGGCCCCTTCCATCTTCCCCAAGCATTTTTACATGTACTGAGGACCTTTAGCTCAGTCATCTTACTACAGAGATGAAGACCAGTGCTGCATAAACCACCAGGCGTCTCACCAGCCTGCATTAAAATACACTATACTCTATAAGGAGATGGTCCCTCTCTATCAGTCAAATGTTGGATGAATAAATGATTAAGTTTTCTACCCTCTTCTCTTCAAATTCTTAATCTGCTATCTCAGAAACTGTTCTTCATTTTATTTGTAAGACATAGGTCATCATAAATCACCCGTAAGAGCAGTGCTGGCTATGCATACACCTGTGGCTGAGCAGATGGAGGCTATTAAAGATTGTGATACTAGAGAATTCTATTTCTACAGCTGTTGGAGTGCTTAAAGAAAACAAACTCAAATATTCCAGAAGTCTCTCAGTACTTTTTCTTTTTTCTTTATCTTTTAATTAAGTATGCCTTTTTCCAAAGTGTTTGTGTTTAGGATTTTTAAAAACTTACTCAATTTTACTTTTCTGGGATATTTAATTGCTAAGCTGCAACAGGATTCGTTCAGAAAAGCAAAAGAAAGAGAAGGAGATAGGAAGCATACAGAAAAAGCAAATGGAAGCAAAATGAAAAGGCAGCAACAGCAAGGAAATACCATAGGGTCAAAAGTGGAGGTTAAAAAAAGAATATAAAAGAAGGAAAAACGGGAAGACAAAATGGTGATTACTAAACAGGATCTCTGAAAGACCTGAACTGAATCTCAACTTTAAACTGTATTCATTTAATATATACTCCAGCTCAGTTGAGAGAAGATCCACAAGTGAACACACAAATGTACGAACTCTGGAAGCAGGGCAGAAAAGTGGTTGCCAGGGGCTGGGAGGTGGGGGAAAGAGGGAAAGGTTGGTAAAAGGGCACAAACTTATGCTCTAAGATGAACAAGGTCTGAGGATCTAATGGAAAACATGGTGACCATAGTTGTTAAAAAATGCCGTAGTGAATAACGGAAATTTGCTGAGAGAGTAGAACTTAAATGTTCCTATCTCCCATACCCAAACTCTTTGGGCCATTTTGGGTGAGTCTTTTACTTCATTTTTTCCAGTCTCAATTATCTTGACCAGTAAAACAAAGGGTCTGATGATAAGATCTTTAATGTCCTTTCTAGAAGATTGTTTGTTTGTTTTAACATTCTCCGATTCCGTAAATGATTAAAAAATAAGGAGGGCCAGGGAAAAGAAAGGTGGATAAAGTAGCCAAAAGGAATATGGGACTTACAAAATGCACAGAAAAGCTAATAAGAAAAATGAGGGTGTTTTCTAGCTAAACAACTCTTGTTATTAAAGGCATTAAAATTAAATTAACCAAAAATGGGTTGTTTTCACCCAGGATATATCCTGGAATGCCAAAATAGTTACCACCCTACCAACACCACCACCTCGCCTCCCACTAAAATCATAAGTGTTTCCTTTGAAATATTCCCATTTCTCCAAGTTGAACATGCCATTATCCAAGAGAAGTGTCTAAGCAGAACTTCTGTATTCAGCTGTAGGTTGTACACTGTGTTTAATACGGCACTTTTAGGCCTTCAGCTTAAAGGCACTTGAGAAATACAAAGTGTCATTATGTTAATTACTATTATTATAAGGCTCCAGCGCTTAGATTAGCTATAGTCTACGTGGTTCTCTATGACCCAGGCAGGTGATCTCCAAGCACCATGTGCAGGGTCCCTTGCTCCTGGACCCCTCCAAAGCACCACACACAAAAGGTGTGCGAGAGTCCAGGTGACTTGCACCTTGACAATAGTTTTGGAACCTAGTATTCTCTGCAGCTCTGCTGAATACCAGGAAAAGTAAGATCCTACTCCTTCCTAAGACTGTTCTTCATAGAATTCAAATCAAAGAGAGACTGTACAAAGGCCAAAACTCAATCGTGTATGTCCTGGAGAAATTTAGGTAGTAAATCCCAAATAAGTGAGTGCTGAGCCAACTTCAAGACAAAAGTTCTCAAACTTTGTGTGCATACAACCACCTATAACGTTTATAAAAATGCAGGTTTCTCACCCATCAAGATTCTGATTCGGTAGGTCTGGGGTGTGTTCAAGGAATCTACACTATTAACAAGTTCCAAGACTGGTGCAGGTGGTCTGCTGACCACACTCTTGAGAAGGTTCCAGAAAGCCATCTCATAAAACAATAAAATTCTGATTCGACACATTCAACAAAGACTTAGAGGTCTCAAAGATGACAACACAAAGTGGAACATATCAATTACTTTTCAACACAGTTTCAATTAAACAGCAATTTAAGGGGCTAAGTTTTGGACTACTCCTTCTAAAGTCTTGAATAAAAAGAAGCTGAATTGAGAAACTGTTCCAAAAATGCAGTATCAAGAAATCCACATGTAAATGAACAGAAGAAAGCAGAAGAAAAGCCTTTTAGGTAGCAAAGGTGATTGTTACACACTTTGTCGTTTCAAAACCACCAACTAGCAGCTCAGGGAACAGGTGTGACAAACAATGGACCAGTTTAATGCTCATTAAAAGAAAAACTATGAGGGAAAAAAAGCCATTTGTGAATAAGCCTCTGTAAGGAGGAGCATCCAAGAAACAGGATCCAAAATCCTAATGTGTCTTTACATTCTTAAATGCTAAAGTCATGGGGGAGAAAAAAACAACTCCCAGTGAAATGTTATGAGGTGTTAATGTTTCAAAGTGTTACCCACTAAGAATAACACACAAAACTGCTCAAGTGATTCCTGGAAGCTTTTATTACAAAGACAAGTAGGGGTAGAAGAGACTGTAGCTGAATGAAGCAAAGAATGGCTCTGCAGAACAACAGAACTATCTATACACCCCACCCCCCCTACTAAATTACAGACTGAACTGTCGGCAAAGATAGTAATATATAAACTTTTATGTTCAAGTCCTGGTGTAGCCACCAGCCAAATCAACTGGATCTGTAATTAGGGCTCACTAACTAATAGCTGGTGACTGTCCTTTAAGACTCAGCTCAAATCACACCTCTTCCGTGAAGCCTTCCCTTCTTTACCCTTCTTTACCTAGAGAAATTTGATTACTAGTGATTACAATATTGGTTTTTGGTATTGTGGTATCATACTATTTTCAAAAAGCAAAGTTGCTGGTTCTCTCCAATTGTTGCCCCGCCCCTATTCCTGCCTCCCCAAACACTCACCCCAAACACCCTCACTGTGAATCAGGTAAAGCCTCCCAGCTCCTCCTTACCACCCAGCTCCTGCAATTTCCCTGCCTCTAGTCCAAAACAAAAAGGCCCAGGCTAGACATGGGGAAGGGGGAAGATCCTCTAAAGCTGAGGGAGCTCTTTCCTGAGCAGAGAGAAATTGAAGCTGGTATCAAGGCCAATGGCTGGAGCTGAGAAGCTGCCCAGTGTACAGTGGGGTTCCTGAAATCAGCTCCATTCAGAAGCATTTAAAACATGACAAGAAAGTTCCAAAGCCAAATGCCTATGACTTGGCAGTTCCAGGATGCCAGGGCAGCCCTAGGGTCTGTGGATCTTCATTCTAAACTGTTTAAAGCAAGAGTTTAAACCCTTTGGGGGGGGGGGGAGGTGCTAAATGTAAGTGTGGGTCTTCTGAGCACACAGAGGAGTGATGCTGTGTGCAGTATGTTACCGCTAAAATGCCTCAGGAAGACATACAGAAAGTTCTTATATATTCTAACATGATAGATTCATTTGGATTACTTCTTCTAAAATCATTCTTTTAAAATAAAAACAGTCCCTGGAAGGGTTAGGTTTATCACTTTAATTTACAGTGCTGTGTAAATAATCTGGTCATCACACCACACACACCTGCCCACTCTCTGCTGAGGTGTTCAGTGCTCATGAAAAGTGAGGAAAATCTGTGTGTGAAAACCACTGATACCTAAAACGCTCTGATGTCCCAAGACATCAGACCTGGAAGCTCTCCTCCCCAAGAAAAGATTTGAACTGAATATTCCACTTGAGGAAATCCAGAGCTAGATTAAGTAGCAAAGGTTTAAAATTTTAGTTTATTAAGGAAGGGACCAAACTGTATCAAAGTATTTTGAACTATCTTGCTCTAAATTACAGTTTTTCTCATATTTGTTATATAAATATTAGCAGTTATTCGTTTTAGCGCACTATTTAAGAATTATGGTAGTAGGGCGCCTGGGTGGCTCAGTTGGTTGAGCGACTGCCTTCGGCTCAGGTCATGATCCTGGAGTCCCTGAATCGAGTCCCTGGATCGAGTCCCTGGATCGAGTCCCGCATCGGGCTCCCTGCTCGGCGGGGAGTCTGCTTCTCCCTCTGACCCTCCCCCATCTCATGTGCTTGCTCTCTCTCATTCTCTCTCTCTCAAATAAATAAATAAAATCTTTAAAAAAAAAAAAAGAATTATGGTAGTAAAGTCTGTGTAACAGCAAAGTCCGCCATTGCCTCAAACACACCCACTCTGCCTTGACCACGCAGGCATAAATAAGGCTTTAGAGGTCATCTGGAATCAGCCAAAATGCTGCATAGTGTCCGAGAGAAATTCCAAATCCTCCTATCTGTTTATTCTAGAACCTACAAAGTAAAACCAAAAACCACAGGTACCCTTAAATACCCTCAACACTATTCACCAATCATTTAATAATCAATAACTATCTTACAAATCTGATTACAACACTACCTTCTGAGGTGCCTACCTTCCTTACAAGAGTCAAATCTCTAGGAGCTGTTCACACTCGGTGCTCTTTCAAAAACTGTAACTGGCAAGGGCGTCGAGTCAATGGAGGTTTGCCATCATTCTCACGGTCTTGTTTCCTAAGGATTCTTTTCCTGCTGACATGACAGAGAATTTTCTGTGGATGACGGTAAAGCTGCAGATGCTGGGAGGGACATCTGCTCAGTTCCCACGTTTTACAGGTGACAGAACTGGAACCCAGAGAGGGGACATGACCTGCTGACGTAAGGTCACACAGCTGGAGTGAGAGGCAGAAAGCAGGGCCGGAACACAGACCCCCGACTTCCGGCTGCTCGTCCTTCTGGGGTCTCGCCACCTCTCCAAGTGACTTTCCAGCTGCTCAGCCCGGGCAAGGTCTATGAAGGTACTCTGTTAACAGCCCCTAAAACACTTAGAGATGCTCTCGGTCCGTTTACCTCAGTTCAACTGAGTTACCAGGTCACATCAGAGCATTTGTCTACAGATCCGTGATGTTTAGACGAAAGAGAAAGGGGTGAGTTTGCTCTTTTCTGGTGGTGTTCGGGAAGAAGAAATGACTATCCTCCAGCTTCTCCCTCCCCACCATGTGTCCAAGGCACGCTTCTGTTCGTTACTAAAAGGCCCGCAAATGGTGCTCTTTGCCCAAGAGAAGGTGTGTGGCACAGCAATGTGCAAGCCTTAGAATCAGAGAAGGCCAGACTTTAATATCCCCTCTACTTTTTACTTGCAGTGTAAGTGACTTAGCTTGTCTGGACTATTGTTTCTTCACCTGCAAAACATAAAACACTACCTACTTCATAGGGTTTTTGCAAGGATGAAACGAGGTCATAAATTTAAAGCACCTAGTGCAGTGTCTAGTTCACATGAGCTCCTCAAAGAAATAGTTTCCTTCTCCCCTTTTCTGTTACTGTTAAGATTAGATAAGCAGCAGCGCCTAGAGGTGGCTGAGTTGGTTAAACGTCTGACTCTTGATTTTGGCTCAGGTCATGATCTCAGGGTTGTGAGATCGAGCCCCAAGTCAGGCTTCGCCCTGGGCATGGAGCCTGCTTAAGATTCTCTCTTTCTTTCTCCCTCTGCTCCACCCCCACTCTCCCTCTCCCTCTCTCTTAAAAAAAAAAAAAAAAAGATTTTAGACAAGCAATTTAACTAGTTAACTTCCCCTATATAATGGAAGATAATATATGCTTCTGATGAAAAGACACTATATAAAACAAAATATGATTATTAGGCACCAAGATGAATACCTGAAGGCATTAATTCACTTTATAAAATACGCAAAGGTACCAATTCACTAATAAATATGCTACAGCAAGAGCTTATCCTAAGGTGCCAATTTGCTGAAGTAAGAGGTATACCAGGGCCAAAGTGCCAAGAACACTGACTAGAGCAGCCAGAGCGGAGAGCTGTGCTCTCTGCTAGAGATGTTTCACACCGGGGGGAAAAGACTCTGAAGAGAGCTACCAGCAAGGAATGAGCAGAGCTAAAGGAGGCAGCCAGGGTGCAGGTGTCATGGAAAGAGCAGGGGGAGAGGGCCCCCGGAGGTCTGCGCTCCAGCCACAGACCCGGCGGGAGCGCTGCCAAAGCTGGGCAGGTCCTTTAAGGTACTTGAGTGTTGACTTTAACACTGGAAAACAGGACATCACCAGCCCTACCTAGTTTGCAAAAGGAAGAATGGAGAGTGTGCTTCGAAAGTAGGAAACGTGATAGAGCGTCAAGTTAAATGATCGCTACTAATCAGCATGTAAAGATGGGCAAGGAAAGATGAAAATGAGGATGCCCTGGAAGGGTGATGACCTGACAGGAGGATGGAAGCTGGCACCCTGACCAGGAAGCACCAAGTGATGACTCCAAGGAAGTCACACTGAAGGGCTGAGTACTACGTACCCAGTGTTGGGCAGGCCGACGGTAACCCACCACGCCAGGGGACAGGGCAGGTGAGAAACAGGCTCAATAAACACTGAGGTTACACTCAGCTTAATTTTAACAAAGACAATAAAAACATGGCAGCAATAATGCCGTTACCATCCCTGTGTTAAGAACAGTACAATGGGCCTACTGTTCTCTCAGTTCCTATCTTTACTATAATAAGTGACATATAACAGGGAAATGCTTTGCAATTAATACTCAAGAACCTACATCATAGGGTAATAAGCTTTTGTGGAAAGGCCTCCTGCCCAGTCTAAGTTGGTTGGCCTTCCCTGGGTGACCACAGGGTCCACACAGGTGACTCACAGACAATCGTGTATTGCCAAGGCACTTGAAAACATAAGAAAGAAAGGAGAGTACGTCATCCACTCTGTGCTTACTCCGCTCCAGTTCTCCTGGGCTCTGGGATGTGGGGTGGGTTCCACAGGCCATGAGGGAAAGTTGCTTAGCACTGTTCCAGATTAACAAGCTGGAACCGAGTGACAGCTCAGGTGTTGTGCTCTGCACTCATACTTTGTAGAAAGAAGATATGCCTGGGCTTTGGGGACCTCTGGGTAGGTGGACTTCTTTTGGGTGAACCAAGTCTGTCCCATCTGCCATGGCTGGATCACAGATGGCTCCCTGCCATCCCCCAAGGCAAGTGATACAACGGTGGCCTCTGAAGAGAAAGATAAAGGGTTGGGTTCTGTCCCTCAAAAGGTGGTGATATACAAGGCAGGCACTATGGCTTGAAGGACTCCTTCAGTACATCTAGTTTCCTTGGTAACCTATGTACTGAATGGTTTCCATGGCAAAAACATGTCCCAGAGTCTAAATAATCAACATACACATACCGTTTGAAATGTAACTTATTCGTGGGGGGCTGCCCACACTTGAAAAACTTAGTAAGCATAGAGAACAGCCCTGAAAACCTGACTGGTGCCAAAGCAGGTGTCTCTGTGCAGCCAGATTCCAAGGGCACTCTCTCAGGGAAGGGCCAAGCTAGAGCCATGTGACACTTTCTGTAGTAAACTACTCTCCGAGGGATGAGACCATGATCTGAAACCAACAGGCTGGACAACTACAGAATAAGGGTAAAGTACTTCTGGGATTCCTGGAAATCTCTTCTAAGATCAGGAGTAAGATTCTCACATAAACACATAGTGAGATGTTCGGTTTATCATTTGGCACTCAAAGGAAAAAGGTGATTATTTTCCTTCTCAACTGGGGTGACAGCACCCCTTCAGGGGGCATACGGAAATGAACGGGGACATTTTAAGTGGCCCCCATTAGTGAGGGGTCATTCATGCAGCAGGTCGGGACCAAGGAGGCTAAGTGGCCTGCACTGCACAGGACGGCACCACACAACAAAAGGAGTATAACATTCACGTTGGAAAATGGGTCATATCACCAAAGTGATTTCCTAACGGGAAAATGATCAGTTTGTAATGCACTGCCACTTTTCCTTTCTTCTTTAAAAACAAAAGATGAAATGGGAGGGGTAAACAAAATCTAAGATTTGTAAAGTTCTTAATCTGTTTAATGAGGGTGTTCTATCACCAAGATGTGAACTTAAGCAAATTGTAAATGAACATTTTTCAATGATTTGTTAAAATGAAAAAGAAAGCAACTTTAATTTCTAAGAAAGGACAGTGTTCCAAAAAACAGGTGGGTGCAGAGGCTCCATGCTGGCTCAGCTCCACAGGGTAAATCTGCCTGGGGCTACTGTAATGTTTGGGTGCAGAATCCCCTGGTCCAAAGTCACGGTCTACAGAGGCCCTCTTCTCACTCTGCAGTTCACTGAGACTTCTAGTTGTCTTGCGAATGAACAGTGAGTGACAATGTAAAGGACAGTCATTAAGTGCAAAATCTCTCCTTTCGGATCTCCACAAAGGATCCAGATGTTTAGCTCTGGAATGAGCAGACCCTCCAGATGCTACTATATCCACCTGCAGGTCCAATTTCGGGTCCAAGACAATCTGCAAAAATGAAAAGGCTTCCTTAGTCCTTGGACTCTCTCGGGGCGGGGGGAGGGGGGAGGTCTTGAACACCTTTAAAAATGAATTTAAAAGCCTATACTGGCTTTTCTTAACATTCCTCCAAATGCAGGGAATTTAATCAATATACGAGTTCTTAAGATCAGGTTCCAAACCAGGATCAGAATGGCTTCACTAGGTGGTTGAAGAATTTCCAAGCCTTTGGTTCTTATCAAAAGCCCAGTTCAGTCTTAAGGTCTCAGAGGCTAGGCAAAATCCAGAGTTACTCAATAGTTCCAGCCACTCAACAATGTACAGTGGCCCACTGATGAGATATTTGTTCCTATTTTATTAGTCATCCATGCTTCCTTGTTTGTGAAGTGTCCATGCTTTTTGCCCATTTTTCTTAAGATTTTTTTTTTTTTGCCATTTTCTTATTAAGTTCCTTTTTCTGGATATGAATCCTGTATCAGTTATTTTAGGTTTATAATTTGTATGTTTAAATGTTATAAAATGAAGAAATGGCAATTTGGATCTTCAATGAGGGAGATAAATGATCGAATGTAGAAAAGGTTGAAAATATGCATGTGGGAAAACTATAAAATATGATTATATAAGAAGTAGATAAAAATACTAGCCAAAAGGAACTTCAGCAAGTAGCTGACTTCAAAGGACACCAACAAGAAAGTGAAAAGACAACTCACAGAATGGGAGAAAATATTTGTAAATCATGTTTCTGTTAAAGGTCTAATATCCAGAATATAAAAAGAACTCTTACAATTCAATAATTAAAGGAAAAATAACCCTATTAAAAAATGGAGAAAAAACCTGAGTGAATGTTCCTCCCAAGGGATCTGAAAACATTCATCCACACAAAAACTTGTAACATGAATGTTTGTAGCAGCATCATTTATAATAGAAAATAGAAAACAGAAAATCCAAATGCCCATTAACTGATGGATGGATAAATAAAATGTGTTCATACAATGGAGTGTTATTAATCAAAAAAAGGGGATGAAGTTCTGGTACATGATAACACAGATAAACCTTGAAGACATTATGCTAAGTGTAGTCACAAAAGACCACATATTATATGACTCCTTTTTATATGAAACGTCCAGAACAGGCAAATCCACAGAGACAGAAAGTAGATTAGTGGTTACTGGGGGCTAGGGGACAGTGGGGAGTAATTGCTAATGAGTATGGAGTTTCTTTTAGGGTGATGAAAATGTTCTAAAATTGTGGTAATGATTGTACAGCTCTGTAAATACACTCAAAAAACGTTGAATTGTCTACTTTAAATAGACGAACTGTATGGTGTATAAATTATATCTCAATAAATCTATTTAAAAAATAGCAAGGCAAAGTATAGGAGAAGAATGACAAAGCAAGGCAAGTAAGCCCAGACAGAATAGAGGAAAAGAATGACAGAATGCCTGAAACTCACGGTGACAATTTCAGGCTTCAGACATAATGCATTTCTTGAGGGCCTTAGGACGGGTAAGTATCATTAAAAAGTGGGAAGAAAACACAACTTTTAAGAAGTGATGAAAAGTCAGGAAGAGAAGGTAGCGTAGGAAGCCAAATTCCAGCAAAAGAAAGGGTGGACTAAATTAATTAAAATCCACAAAGGCCCAGATTAAAACAGCCACGGCTGAGCTAAAACAAAAGCAGTATTTAAAGACATGAGCAGGGCGCCTGGGTGGCTCAGTCGTTAAGCGTCTGCCTTCGGCTCAGGTGGTGATCCCGGGGTCCTGGGATCGAGCCCCGCATGGGGCTCCCTGCTCGGCGGGAAGCCTGCTTCTCCCTCTCCCACTCCCCCTGCTTGTGTTCCTGCTCTCGCTATGTCTCTCTCTGTCAAATAAATAAATAAAATCTTAAAAAAAAAAAAAAAATAAAGACATGAGCACATGGAGGGCATACTCTTTGCTCTTTCTGTCTGCCCTTCCAAGTCCTTTGTTTTACTTCTGTCCAGCACTCTAAGCCACATGGCACTGAAATGACCAGTGACTCCCAAAATATTTAGTGAGCCTAAGAATCCCCTGGTACTTGTTAAAAGCACAGGTTCCCGAACCCACTCCCAGACCTTCGATGCAGAATGTGGGTGGCCTCAGGAATCCAATTCTAACCAACTCCCAAGCTCCCGTGGAGGCAGGTGTTCTGCAGACCATACTCGGAAGCACAGCACTCACTGCCCTCAGCCAGACCTCTGTGGCCCCTCGAGTGAAGCATTAGGTAGCAGGTAAGAGCAAAGGCTGTGGAAAATAACAGATCAGTCTGAGCCCTGTTGCTGCCACATACTCACTGTTGGCCTTTGACAGTTACTTAACCATTCTGTGCCTCAAAATCCACACATGCAATTGAGAGCCAGCAATTTCGACCATGCAGGTTGAATGAAATAATGTTTATAATGTGCCCGGCATAGTGTCTGTCACGGCTGGGGCTCAGAGGTTGCTGGATTGCTCTTGTCTGTGATTCTTGTCCTTAGCCAGCTTACCCACTGCAGTGGTCAGTGGCCATCTCACTGGTTGGTATCTCAAGAAGAAACTTCAGAGAAAGGATTCTTAATTGAGGGTAGCGGATCCCCAAAGGGTCTGGGCTTGTACATAAGGAAGTCTGTGGATTCTCTGAAGAATATGCAAAATCATCTGGAGTCGGAGGGGCAAGGGTGGTCATAGCTGTCATGGGCTTCTCAAGTTTGGAGCAGGGTTGTGACCCAAAAAAAAGTCAAGAGCTGCTCCCTTATAGAAATCTTGAGTTCATTTCTGTCTCTCATTCAGATGTCTGTTCTTATGTTTTCCCCACTAGCTTACCCTAAATGAATTCAGGGGGCTGACATTACCTTAAGGTCCCAGTGCCTAGCATCTGGAGTGGACTTCTCAAAAACATTTCAGGAGGAGGAGGAAGATGATGATGATGTTGATGACAATGACAGCAGTAATAAGAACAGCAACTCACCATGTATCAGGGGTTTATGATGTGCCAGGCACTATACTGAGCACTTTATACACTAACCCTTCTCTCATTCAATCCTGACAAGAACTCTGTGAGGATTACAGATGAAGAAACTTATACAGATTAAGTAACTGACACTGGGTCACGTACCAGAGACCGGCAGTCAGGCTTAATCCCAAATCTGTCTTACTGCAAAGCAGTGCTCTTGGCCAATGCCTGCCTTTGTATGCCACTGAATACTTAATCTTGGGGGGTGGGCGCTGGTGGGCCAGGATAAAGGGTATTGCAGCTGTGGAGAACAGAGGTGAAGATTCTGCTTCTGGCTTCTCTACATTTATCTCCTGAAGGTTGGGAATTTGGGCAAAAGGCAGAACTGGGCTTTGTGCCCTGTTGATCTTTGGGATATATTAGTCCTTTGGAACTAAAATGGTGGGGGGACCCTTCCAATAAGGTTATAAAAATCAGCCCCAAAGTATAAACATGCAAAACTGCTCTGATCACCAAAATCTGTGAGGAAACTGAGAACCGACTGGGACATACTCATCTGTGCAATGGAAAGTAGAAAAAAAAAAAAATCAAAGACACAAATGGAGAAACACACCTTAAATACGGTACCAGGTAGAGAGCTGTGGTCCTCCTTCCTGAGATTAAGGGAGGACACGAGGTAGGCAGTGACTTGGAGAGACCCTGAAAGCAAGTTGGCTGTATAGCACACATGATATATGTAAATACTAGAGGCTTTGAGTTTAGGGGTAAGACAGGAATAGAGTAATAACTGAAGAGTACTGAAGGATCCATTATTTCAATTCCTAATTGTTCTGCATGACCTTGGCACGACAACTGTTATATAAACTAAAGGAAAACAGTTTGATGGTGTGAAGGAAAGATATTTCTCAAGCTTAGCACAGGTACGGATTGACTCTTGAAGGTTCCTGAAGGGCAATGATAGTAGATTGGTGGTTCTCAACTTGGACTGATTTTGCCTCCCCCGCCACCTTTTGCCCAGGTGACACCATTGACATTGTTAACTGTGGTGACTGGGGGGTTGGCAGGTGCTACTGACATCTTGTGTGCAGAGATCAGGGACGCTGCTAAACACCTGTGAACAGGACAGCCCCCTAAAGAAAAGAACCATCCAGCCCAAAATGTCAACAGGACCAAAGTTGAGAGACCCTGTAGTAGATGACAGGGACCACTGCATAGTACTTCAAACAATTATGAAATGTTCAGAAGCCCCACTAAGAATCCCATTTATTATATGCAGAACACAAGTTCCACCGAAAAGTATGTAAGTCATCAAATATCCAATAAATTTCTTCCAATCAGACTTTTTTATTTTTTAAGAATTTCAATTTCGTAATTAAAATGCCTAGATTCACACTGAAAAAAAATCAAAACATTACCAGTAAGCTGAAGTTCCCTTTGATCTCTACCCTCCATCCTGTTCGAGTCAACCTACCTACATGCAAATGGTGATGCCACAACTTGCTAGGGATGTGACTCAGGCAAATTTCTGGCCCTCTCTGAATTTCAGCCTCTTCATCTATAAAATAGGGACAACAGTAGTAGCCAACTACGATTATAGGGTTGTTGTGAGGACTGAATGAGTTAATGGGTCAGCATACTTACACATATGACCTAAGTGCTCATCAAGTACTAGCTATTGCTAGCACCCGGTGTATACATACACACCCACACACAGACACACTCCCTCAGAAAATACATATGATGGTTTTGAAGTCCAGCTGTCTTTTTTAACCTAAAAATGTATAATTCTGCTCATCTTTCTGATATTTCCTCTTTTTCTTCAACTCAGAAACCTGCCATGTGAGTACACAAGAAATCTACCTACTTCTTTCTCGCTTCATTCTATGCCCAAGTATTTCAAGTCACGTCCCTACTGAGGACCAGTTCAGTTGTTTCTACCACTTGGTAACATCAAATTCTCCAATGACCAAGATCAAACAGGCCCAGCTTTATCTGTGTTTTTAAGAAAGAGTATACAAAAAGTAAAAGAAGAGTGAATAGCCCTAACAAAGTGGAAATAATAAGGATCAGTCACCAAAACACATAATATCCACAAACAAATATTTTGAAGGGTTTCCTTAGTGTACAAATACAAAATTCTAAAATTTTAGAATAATTACATGCTCCATAATCTCCTTTTTTCCAAAGAATCATATATGATATTACAGTTAATGAAAACTTCAAAGCTTTCAAAATAATTTTCCTTGGCTTTAACACACATATTGGACTGGTCACATTAAACTCCCAACAAAGTTAGGAAAAAAGCACTAGGTCAGAGGAGGAAATGAAAACATGGAAGTGTTATCACCATTTGGTCATAAACTCCTCTTCTCAGAGAAACATGGCTATAAAAATCTGTTCCAGGATGAACACTTGGCACAAAACAATCCAATCTTACATCATCCTTTTTAAAGGTTGGGGTGGAGTAGGGAGGGGAGGGATTAAAAAGTAGGAGGGGAAAGTTCTTCGTATGTAGGAAAAAAAGAAAAAAAAGGCTGTCAGTAAAATAAGTTTTCCACTGATGCATAACTTCTTCAAAGTAATGGTTTGGTTTAGCTGAAATCTGGCAAGGTTGCAGATTTTCGTCTTTTTCAAGAATGGCCTCTATTTTGGTGAAGCTGTCTATAAAAGATAATGTTCACAGACAGGATGTTCATTCCCTGTTATGGTCCTATTTACAATATTATGTTAACTCATCATTTGTTTTGTTTTAAACTAAAGGCTTCTCCATTCATTAAAGTCATTAGTGAAAGACAGCGTGTCTGAATTTTAATAAGTACAGAAAAACTCCAATATAATTATGAGCCTTATATTATGGGAATCAAAATCAGACATACCGGGATCAAATTATATGCTCTTTAATAAAACTTCACATAGTAAAATCTGACAACATCACTGATGTTAGACCTTGCCTCCAACAACAGTATAAGGGGTTCCACTTTATATATGAATTTTATACATTAAGAGCCTTAGTCATTACCTACTTACACCAAACACTTGTAATCAAGAACCATGCCATTACTTTCGGGACTAAATAATTACCCTTTGAAACCATGTTGTGGACATAACCATATACTTTTTTAAGAAGACAATGAGGCAAGACGACTTTTTTTAATAATCCAACTGTCATATCCCCCATCCACACCCACACTCTGCTGTGAAAACGAAGATGTTATATGAATGTAATAGACCGATTCAGAGATCACCGTGTAGCTAGAAACATACTCGTCTGAGAAAAGAGTGGAAGATCTGAGAGCTAGGAGCCCTAGAAAAAGAAGGGCTGTGAACCAAAAGAGCTTCATGCAAGTCAAGCCCAAGCACAAAAAGAGAGCTCCGAAGTCTTGGTTTCAATACCCTGGAGGCTTGCTCCTTCTGGAGTTCCTCTGTCCTCACCGTGAGCTAAACTAAGAAACCCAGGTGTTTGTGTTGGGCAGAGAGGAGCGAGAATGGCAGGACTCTGGGTGGATCTGTCATTCCACTAGGAGACACAATAAGGTTAAAAACTGCTTCTGAACATAGTAATTATGTTAGCTATTTTGAGAGCAAGAAATAAATTAAAACATGCTTTTATTTAAACAAATAATACACAACAAAATTTGTGGAAAAATGGTCGTTTATTAAACATCCCTTACTACTAATGTTCTCAATCTCCTGGCTTCCGGGCACTGTGGGGCCTTACATCAATATAAAAGGTTTACTAATTTATTGGATACCAAGCACCTTAAGACCAAATAAATATCAAATGTGTAATATATCACACATATAAAAATAGATTTATGAATGTGTGTATACATATATGCATACACACACAGCACATACAAGCATATACATGTATCCATTTCTCAAATATGTACACACACTGAAGTGATTAATAAAATGCAGTTCATTTAAAAGGCATTCAATTCATCATTTATTCACATGAAATACTAAAAAGTATTACTTTTTATCTGTACAGATCTGTGAAACGTTTTTCAATTTATTTTTTAACCACAGTAAAATTTACTCTTTGCAAAGCACAGCTCTCTGAGTTTTGACGAATGTGTAGAGTTGTATATCCACCACCACAATCATGATACAGAACAAAAAATTCCATCATCCTAAAACAATCCTAAAAAATCTCCTTGCGCTGCCCGGTTATAGTCAAGCCCTCCTTCCATCCTCATGTAAAAGGTGTTTTTGTTTTTGTTTATTTTGTTTTGTTGTTTTTTTTGAGAGACAGCATGAGTGCATGGGATGGGAGGGACAGAGGGAGAGGGAGAATCCCAAGCAGGCTCCACGCCCAGTGCGGAGCCCATTGCGGTGACCGGAGCCAAAACCAAGACTCAGAAGCTCAACCGACTGAGCCATCTAGGCGCCCCCTCATGAAAAAGGTTTTGACTAAAAACTGGTCCTCACACTTGAAAGAGATGGGAATAACTGCCACAAAGTATTGAAGGCCATCTTTCTCATAATTTTATGGCCCCTTTTTTACATATCAGTCTCTACTTTCACCCAGGGTTTGACAGAAAGGATTAAAGGGGAAGGGAACTGAAATAACAGGACAGGAAGAAATAAAGACTTGGAAGAATTCAGACTTCAAGACAGTATGAAGGAAAAAATGGCAGAACATGATGAAAGACTACAATAGGTAGTATTAAAACAACAAACAGTAAAATACACAGGCTTGAAATGGGGCTGGGGAAAGGGTGAGCAGATGAACACGAGATACCATGGAAGCAAAATCAGCCAACAGTTGTGTACATACAGGCAACCATGGTGAGGGGAAGGTCTGGGAGATACAGGAAAAAAAACCTTCAGTGGAGGGGCGCCTGGGTGGCTCAGTTGGTTAAGCGACTGCCTTCAGCTCAGGTCATGATCCCAGGGTCCTGGGATCGAGCCCCACATTGGGCTCTCTGCTTGACCGGAGGCCTGCTTCTTCCTCTCCCACTCCCCCTGCTTGTGTTCCCTCTCATGCTGTCTCTCTCTCTCTCCCTGTCAATTAAATAAATAAATAAAATCTTTAAAAAAATTAAAAAAAAAAAAAAACCTTCAGTGGGATAAAGCTGGTAATTGATCATTTGTGAATAAAAGTAATGAACTTTTTTTTTTTTTTTTTAAAGAATGATGAGATCTGATTTGTTTAGAAAATCCACTCTGCCTGCAGTTTGGCAACTAGCTAGGAGTGGGGAAAGAGTGGGCGTGGAAGACCAGTTAGAAGAATATTTCAATAGTCCAGCTAAGAGACGACAGTAGCTCAGATAAGTTACCTCAAAGGGGGAGGTTTACTAAAAAACACGAGAAGTAAGAAGAACAGGAAAAAGCAGTGGAATATTACGGAATGTCACTCAAAGAACATCTAAAATCACAGTCAATTCTTGTGGAAAACTAGAACAATCAAGACACAGTGCAGCAGATCTCACAATACGGCCTGCGGTCCTCCTGCTATAAAATACTGAAATATGTTGGATAAAAATTGTTAAACAAAGACAAATACACTTCTAAGAAAACTAAGGAGGGGGCGCCTGGGTGGCTCAGTTGGTTAAAGCGACTGCCTTTGGCTCAGGTCATGATCCTGGAGTCCCTGGATCGAGTCCCGCATTGGGCTCCCTGCTTGGCAGGGAGTCTGCTTCTCCCTCTGACCCTCCTCCCTCTCATGTGCTCTCTGTCTCTCTCATTCTCTCTGTCTCAAATAAATAAATAAAATCTTTAAAAAAAAAAAAAAAAAAGAATTCCAGAAACAGGGGTGCCTGGGTGGCTCAGTTGGTTAAGCGACTGCCTTCAGCTCAGGTCATGATCCTGGAGTCCCAGGATCGAGTCCCGCATCGGGCTCTCTGCTCGGCAGGGAGTCTGCTTCTCCCTCTGACCCTCCTTCCTCTCATGCTCTCTGTCTCTCATTCTCTCTCTCTCAAATAAATAAATAAAATCTTAAAAAAAAAAAGAAAGAAAACTAAGGAGGACCAGAAGTCCCTATCCCTGGTTCCATCACCTGTGGCTCAGGAGTCTGGGATACATAGAATGTAGGCAGCTGTGAGTGTGCTGAGCACCCAGGTTTCTCAGACAGGACACCAACATGCAGTTTTCTCTCCTGTCTTGAAAAGAGGCACTAAGAGGATTTCAGCAAGGAAGTGACACAGACTGAGCTCTGCTTTCAAAAGATTAACGTGGCAAACAGTAAAATACACAGGCTTGAAACGGGGCTGGGGAGAGGGTGAGCAGATGAACATGAGATACCACGGAGGCAAAATCAGCCAACAGTTGTGTACATACAGGCAACCATGGTGAGGGGAAGGTCAAAAATAGGATGCCTAGGTGTCATGGCTGTGGGCATGAGGCTAGTCAAGCTATTAAGGAAAATAAAGAACATGGGGAAGAGTAGATTTTGGAGCAGGGGAAATGGGTAGTGTTGGACCATAATTTACTCCTTAAGTATGAAATCTGAAGCCTCAGAGATTATTCTAGCATGAGAGGTATAGAAGGCATTAAAAATGCAGAACTGAAATCTAGAACAAGGATCCTCAAATGAGGTTTGTGAACTGGCTTCAGGGGCAGGTGTGTTACTCTCAAAACTGTATTTAAACTTTCTGTGTCTGTAGATTTTTCTGGGCTAAAGTCCATGGCTCTCATCAGATTTTCAAAGAGGTCTGTGTCAATCTGCTATTCCTTTAAAACACAGTGTGTCAACTTCGGATACTTTCAATCTTTTGATTGTTCTGCAACTTCAGATGATGTGTCTAGGTGTCAATTTCTTTTTACTTAGCCTGTTTGAGATTCACTGTATTTCCTCTATCTGAGGATTGGTATCTTCCATCCGTTCTGGAACATTCTAAGCCATTTTCTCTTCCACTTTCTAATTTCTCTGTTCCTACCTATAACACAGCCTAATGTTTTTGTTAACTACCACTCTACATCTCAGACCTTCCATTGAGGAATATCTTCCTACTTGTGAATAAATACAAATGAACACTGCATAAAACAGCACAGAGTTTTGCTGTTGAAATGTAGTGTAAAATTGAAAATCATAAACTTCTCATCTTCATTACAGAAAAAAACACTGCACAAAATCCTTGAGCAGAAAGGCGCTAGGCTGATTTTTTAAATGAAGACACATTATATCTTATAGTGTAAAGCTAATCATTATGCTGTGGACCGGAGAACAGTGCTTAAGAGAAACAAGGCACAGAACTGCCCACAGACACAAAATAAATCCAAGACAAAGCTTCAGGGGCAAACAAGTTTAAGAAACACGTACCCATGAGATCTGAGTTATCACAGACTTATTGTATACATCTTCTTGCGAACTGTATATTTTTCTGCCTAAAAAGAAAGCTAGATAAAAACATTGATACACCACCAACTCAGGCAGCTGGGGAGGTGGGAGTTCTACACCAGAATGTTTCCAAAAATATGCTATTTGGGGGCTGATTGATTTTCTCCCCCAACTAAATTCCGTTCTGGTTCTTTTTGGTAATGTTTCAAAGTGCAGGCTGAGCTCTTGATCTTTTGGGAGGCACAGGCAAGACAAAAGGCCAAACTCACTAATGAAAACTTGCTGAACTTACTTTTCAGAATTCCATTCGAAGTCATGAAAAACCCTTTTGGCCCTGCTCCCAGACTAGTAAAACGAACATCTCAAATCCCTAGAGGCTAAGATAGCTCGTTCCACTAAAACCAAATACACATCTTCTCCTGACAGCTGGTTGTCTTAGCATACTCAGGACTATATATTTATCAAAGGAAAAAAAAAAAAAAAAACTCTAGGAGCACAATATTTATTATAGGATTATCTCAGTGACTCAAGTAAACATGAGTAAAGCTAAATTAAACCATGCTTACTATGATGTTCTATTACTTAAATCCTGACACAAAATCACCCCAAGAGATATGGGGTCTTATTTCTTGAGACAACTGATGTAGGTTAAAAAAAGGGGGGGGGCAAAGAATTATCTTTTCTTTAAAATCTGTGTTTAGTTATACAATTTTTCTAATTATTCTAAAAAATCTTTTGAGCATCTAAAACAAAAATTTTCTATTCCGTTAAGATGTTGAATTCAGTACTAAATTTAAATAAAATCACAAAATATTGAATTTGCTCACTTACTTTATCTGATATATCCGAATTTAATATCCATAATTTCATTAAATCTCACCCATAATTCTAAGTAGTATTATTTTAATTTTCAGCTCCTCCCAACCCTTTCCCTAGGCCCTTTAGACAAGTTTCAGTTTATCCCAGCCTTTTTGGATTACAGGCTATCCAAATGTTCCAAGTGACCATGTAGGTGGCCAGACACACTGTGGGGTAAAGGCAGGGAAAAGAGGGCTGGAGAGGCCACAACAGGAGGAGATGATAGGTCACATAAGATCAAAAGCATATTTACCACCTTCTGGATTCAGCTGATCTAGGAAATAAAGCTCCACCTCTAGGAAACATGACCAGGGGCCCATAAGGGAAATAAGCCTGCTGGCTGGGCCACAAGACACATGCACTTTGTGGAGACCACTTGCCTCTGTAGCACAGGGATCCAACAGGTTCAAAACCTTCTGATCTGCCAGGGAGTCCAGTCAGTGGGAGCTGCAGCTGAGCTCAGGCAGGGCCTGAGGGCAGGACCAGCCTGGCGGAACATGGGCTGTGGCTCACTAGCCCTCAAATGATGGAAACAGAGGTCCACCCTTAAGGAGTGTATAGTCCAGGGAAACAGTATGACAACAGAGGCACGAACACAGGTGGGAAAAGTGCAGTCTTGCCGGGGAGGCAGGTGGTGGTGGTCAGGAAAAGTTCCATAGGGGAGGTGGGGACTGAGAAGATCTATGAGGATAGACAGAAGTTTGACAGATTCTACAGAAAAGGGAAATAAAATTCAACATTCTCGTAGAAGCAGCAGCCCAAGCAAAGATATGGAAGTGAAAAAAATACAAGGTGTGTTCACAGGAAATCCCAGAAAACTAGCTTGGCTGAACAACAGGATACACACAGAACCCAGATCGGGATAGAAAGGTCAGCTGGGACGACAAGAGAAAAAGTTCTGGATGTCACACTGAGAGATGTGTACTGAATTCAGTTGGTGATGGGGGGGGGGGGTGCACTGATGGTGCTGAGCAGGGAAAGAACATTATATGACCTGAACTTCCTTCAGGAAGACAGTGACAGCTCCGTGCTGGATAAACTAACATAGGAAGAAAAGTTAAAAGGCCATCAGGAGACATAGCAACTGAAGGACTAAACTAGGAAATGACAGTAGGAATGACCAGAAGGACAGATATAATGGAGGGAGGATTTCTAGTACAAAACGGGGGTTGGCTAACACCATTTGGATGCAGCACCTGGACGCCTAAGAAACTGGGAGTGTCCTGAATAGAAACAGGGCTGTGAGGAAGAAACCTTGGTTTACTGGAGGAATGAGGAGTTTGGTTGCAGACACTTCCAATTTCAGGTGTCAACTGAACACATGGACAGACAGGTGTATCAAGCGTCTAGAAAAGCAGATCTACAAGCAGGGAGAAAAGCTGAGGTTAGGGATGGGGATTTAGGGGGGCATCCACAAAGAGGTAGGGTTCTGGGGATGAAATCGCGGGAAACATAATTTAGCATAATTTAATGGGTTGAAAAAGGAAGAAGAGTCAGCGGAGGAGACCGGGAAGGGTCTAAGAACTCCAGGTCATAGAGGAAAAGAGATGTATTCTAGAACATGTTAGGGATACTACCACGAGGATCAGATGGGATGGTCAAGTGAAAGCACTTTAAACATTTGAAAGGACTAAACAAATACATTTTTATGATTTTCACAGTAGCACATGTTTAATCTCTAGAGAAGCCACATTGTGCGAGAAGAGCCAGGCTTCCCAAAATCTTCCACAGAGTCCCCTCTCCACCAAGTCAAATGGAAACGTGACCTCGTCCCGCCCTGTACTTTCACAGTACTCACAAAGTCGGATTTTGGTATCTGTACAACTCAAGAAGCACTACCTGAGCATCGTCCGCATGCCGACACTGCAGGGGGCGCTTTCCTCTGTGTCCCCCTTGGAGGAAATGAAATGGAAAGAGGATTTACCCACCTTTGCAGAGGATGCCATGAGTGAGGCTTCAAAAGGCTAAGTATCTTGAGCCAAGACTGCCAGGTAGTGAGTGGAAGAACCAGGGGCCTCTGATGCCAGGTCTTACCGTGCCTTTTCTACTAAAACACGAGCTGGGACTTGACCTATCTGTTCTTATTTCCCTTACAATCAAGCAAACTAATAAAGGCACAGCCATATCTCATTTATCTTGATATCCTCTGAAGCACCCAGCCAAGGGCCTGACACTTGGTCAATTCTTGTGCTTTCATTGCCTGAAAGTACTTGCGGGCACACGGGCCTCCCCAATGGTGAGCATCTGTGGGCTGCTAAGCGTTGAGGACTTATTTCTAAGGCGGACTGTAACTTAACAACAAAAAGTTCTAAAAACAAATTCTGTACTTGTGAAAGATGCCACCTGGTCTGCCTCAGGGGCTGAAATCCTCTTTTTATGCACCGAGTGGGAACAGCACAGGGAGTGACAAGCTGGCTTTCTTCAAACCACTCCCACCAACGGGCTCAAGCCAAGAAACAGGCCCACACCTTTCGGGAAAGAGAAGTGCCCGTTTCACCTCTGGTGTCGCTGCTGGTACTGCCAACAGTCTGAGAAGGAGGGAAAGGGAGAGCAGGTTTGGTGCCAGGTCTGATGATGTAACCTTGCAAGGCCAGCTTGTCTGCCAGGAAAAAAAAGGCAACCGGCTTAGAAACTAGGGGTTTTTTTCCCCCCTCCCTTAATATTCAACTGAAGTCTATTTTGCATAACTGACCACTAGCTGGTTCTGTTTTGTTTAATGAACTGCACTTAGTGTCTCATTTACCTGACTGGTTTGGGTTCCTTGGAAAACAAATGTATAGAGAGCCTGAAATAAGTGTATTTCATAAATGTCCCGTGTGCAAGAAGAATGCGCAGTTCTCCGAAGCTTTACTTTGCAAGCCATACACATGCACAGTGGGAGACCAGGAATAACATACATCTAAACACCATAAAGGCGCACAGTCAGGCTCCAGTGTCGCCAGAAACACCAGAAACTCTTCCAGGATCCTGGGCAAAAAGACAGACTTCTGAAGTAGGATTATATTTTAGAGCTTCATTCATTATAATACACTTGGGAGTTTTCAACCCCATGTCTCTGACAGATGTTCCCTTTTGTGGGGATTGTCTAATTTGAGGACATTTGGTAACCATGTCCCTAGAAATCTTTAGGGTACAGCAAATTGATCCCTCTTCCCACATGTGAAGACAAGACCCAAAGGAGCCTCTTCCTATTTCTAGGACTAGTTAGTGTAAGCATAACATTCCTGCCCACTGCATGGACAACGTAGGGCAGAGAAACATTAGCCAGACTGAAATGAGGTATCTCCCAGGCTCAAGATACCTTCCCATGCCCATGGAGAGCAGAGAGAGGGAATGCAAGTCTTTTCTTGCCAATTTTCACCTAATGTGGTTCAGGCCGTTGATCTACGTTATCACCGACCCACACTGATCAGGCCTGGACCCCTGCCTGTCAAATGCACTGCATGGGGCTTGGAACTTCCTAGAAAGAGCCATAGGAAAAGCCAAAAAGAACACAAGCCTCAGCTTAGGGCAAGCATCCGGCACTGGCTTTGGGCGGGGCCACATGGGATGCTTTCCCCCTGACTCCTGAGAGCACTCTCCAAGTCTGAGTCTATGATTAGTGCTTGGATGGCTCCAAGCTGACAGGAGAGTATGAAACAGAGAAAACAAATGAGACCTTAACACAGTATCAAAGGCCAGTACCAACCTCTCCTCATTCAGTTCTTAAAATCTATCCTAGAGGGCGCCTGGGTGGCTCAGATGGTTAGGCGTCTGCCTTCGGCTCAGGTCGTGATCCCGGGGTCCTGGGATCGAGTCCCGCATCGGGCTCTCTGGTCCTTGGGAGCCTGCTTCTCCCTCTGCCTCTCTCTCTGTCTCTCATGAATAAATAAATAATAAAAAAAATCTTAAAAAAAAAAAAATCTATCCTAGAACCTTGCCCTTACTGAAATGACATTACCTCCGTTCTATACACTGAACTCTGCATGAGTTAACCAAAGATATTAATAACTGTAGTAACTATGTAAGCCCTTAGAAAGTCATACCACAAATTTGGCCAATTTCCATTTTAACCTTTTTTCTGAAACCTCATTTTTATTTTATTTTTTTTTAATTTGTTTTTAAGATTTATTTATTTTTTTTTTTAAGATTTTATTTATTTATATGACAGAGAGATACAGCGAGAGAGGGAACACAAGCAGGGGGAGCGGGAGAGGGAGAAGCAGGCTTCCCGCGGAGCAGGGACCCGATGCAGGGCTCGATCCCAGGACCCCGGGACCATGACCTGAGCCGAAGGCAGACGCGTACGACTGAGCCACCCAGGCGCCCCAAGATTTATTTATTTGAAAGAGAGAGAGAGAGAGCACATGAGAAGGGGGAGGGTCAGAGGGAGAAGCAGACCCCCCGCTGAGCAAGGAGCCCGATGCAGGACTCGATCCCGGGACTCCAGGATCATGACCTGAGCCGAAGGCAGTCACCTAACCAACTGAGCCACCCAGGCGCCCCATTGAAACCTCATTTTTAAAACTTCTACTCAAGGACGTAAGAACTTTTGGCAGTTTTCACTGGTATTACAAAGGCAGTTCTAGTAAGTGAATCTGTATCAACCAAGAAAGATGTAAGACCCCTCCAGTGCAGCAGAGGGGTAAGAATTTTTTATTGACCCATTATACTGCCAACCAGGCTCCTAGTCCCCCTGCACTGCATTTCTGCAAGACATTACCATAATGAAAAGACTTGTTCCTGCCCTGGAGTAGCTTGCAATTTAGTAAAAGATGGGAAAACAAATACACATCACTAACTAAATCTGTGATGAGTAGATTCTAATTGACACAAATTCAATATTAAAAGAGTCAGGGAATGGCTAGAGAAGGCAGCCCAATGGTGCTCAGGAGAAATGGTAGAGACAGGACTTGGAAAGGTCTATTTCAACAGGAAAAGGGTATTAGAGAAGGCACTGACTGCACACGGAGGTAACAGCTTTAGCAAAGGTACATGGGCAAGAGCACACAGGTAAATTAAGAAACGTTACGGTGATGGGAGTCTGGCTAAATGACAGGCTACTGGAGGGAAAAGTGTAAGAAACTGACCTGGAAAAGTAAGATGCAGCCAGTTCTTAACATGAAAAAAGAGGGAGGACATGTAGAAAGCTAGATTTTAGAGGAAATAACTTTTCAAATATAGCCTTCACTGATAATTTGTCACATCGTATCTCAGATTTTTAGAGGGAGAAATATTTTAATAGCAAGTTTATTTGCAAACCAGGTGTAGTAACTTCAAAGGAAAATAACGTGGGTGCTGAGAAAATCATTCTTCTGGGCTGGCAAATTCCTGTCTACAGCTTAACTAATAATATTCTTATTACCTACATCTTGCAATGGTTTCATTGAGATCCCTCTTTTCTCATCACCAACATACCTTCTTAATTCATCGCGTATGTACAGAGTGACGACTTAGAACTAGTATCTGCTCACTTATTTACCCATCCTCTCCTTTTCTGCCCCAACTTATCCTAACCACTCACTCCCTCATGCATTCTTCTCCCACGAGCGCTATCGATAACAACAACCTTAATAGCTCCCACGAGCTATAGTACCAGGCACGGCAATTAATGCAATAAGAACAGTGCTTAATATACTCCTCAAAATTCCACTATAAAATAGGTATGACTAGCCCCATTTTGAAGCAAGTTCAAAGACGTTAAAGATTTTACCAACTGGTAAGTGGCAGGACCCGGGTTTAAAGCAGATATGCTCACCCCGAGAGCCCAGGCCTATTTATTACCGGTTCATCATACTGCCTCCAAAACTCTTTGGCGTCTTTACCGATATGGGTTAGTACTTTCAATTAAAAATTAAAGCATTCAGTGAACTGTGTGCTACTGTAAAATCCTGTCCTAGGTGCTCTCCACGGTATATAAATAAATGACAGAATGCTTGGGACACCTGGGTCGCTCAGTCGGTTAGGCGTCTGCCTTCGGCTCAGGTCATGATCCCAGGGTCCTGGGATCGAGTCCCGCATCAGGCTCACTGCTCTGCGGGGAGCCTGCTTCTCCCTCTGCCTCTGCCTCTCTCTCTCTCTGTCTCTCATGAATAAATAAATAAAATCTTTAAAAAAAAAAAAATGACAGAATGCCTGTAGATTACTGATGCTCCTCGTCACCGCTACGTGACAATGAACACCTATGTCTTCTATCAGTGTGGAAGATGGTGTGTCCATGATTCACGAAGTTGAACAACCAGGGCCAGAGGGAGTAAAAATGACTCAGGATATGAATGCTGGATTGTGACCATACCTCACAGACAGAAATCAGCCAACCCTGACTGACTGACAGAGATTTTTAATCATACATTTCAAATCAGAATCTGTAAAAACTCTCTCTGTCGATGGAAAATCTGTCCTGTCAGAAGTTGCCAACCAAATCTGCTTACAATCTATTTTCAATAAGCCTCAGCTTCCTTTGAAGTAGAACAAGCTTCTGAAGCATTTCAGCTAACAATAAGCACATTGTGACGCTAGCCCTCGTAAAATTCATTACCAACGAGTAAAGTTACTTGGTAAAACACAAATGTGGTATATCAAACTACTTGTACCCTAGAGCCTGAAAGTTGTGTAAAATTATATAGTGCTATTCAGACACAGAAGGGAAATTCAAATGTGTCATCTTTTTAAGCTACCTGCTTTTAAGATCACCATTACTAACTTCCGAATAAGTTTTTGCTAATATTTTCAGGAGGCCAGTTACATTTTTACAAATAACTAAAACTTACAAAAATATAAGAAATTGGATAGGACGCTGTTGAGCAGTCCTCTTTAGGCTATAACCATATGTACCCAGGGAACATTTGGAAGGAGTCGCAGTTTCGTATTCCGCCTGCCTACTCATCTCTCTCTACAAAGGTACAGTATTCATATCACAAGTTGCACAACGAAAACTCATCCAGAGACTGCAGTGGCAAATACTAACTGCATTTACTCTGCAATCTAAACTCCTGACACAACTCATTTTTAAGAAAATGAAAGTCAATAAGGAGAAATCACCTTAAGAGTTCAAGAGTGGCAAAATTATCAAGACATGTTTGGCTAACAAGGAGAAACACCAGGCTACATAAAATGAATGATGTTGATACTTACTGTTCAATTCGGGGTGACAAGTACAGCTTGGGATACACCTGAGTGGCTTCGGTGTCCTCAAAACTGACAGAAAGGAGGGCCACATCTTCTCCAGGGTCTTCATTTACATCCTTAAGCAGGGAGGGAAAAACACAATGTCATCAGTCCCTGCTCTCATAGCATCTTCCCGGGGCTGAGCTCACAGCCCACTGGCCCTGAGGCTAGAGCGTTTCCGGTACCTGGATTTGAATTTAGCAGCTCTGCGCATCCTTTGCCACGTGCCAATCACTTCCCTAGAGTGGTGGCTTTCAAACTTTCTGACCAGAGCCGACCATGGTGAGGAGAAGACTCCCACCTATCTCACTTGTACCCCCATTCCAAGAGGGGAAAGTGAATCTGGCGGCAACCAAGAATTAGTCAAAAGCACAGTTAACAAATTGCAGTAAACATGTTGCTAATGATATATGTAATGTCTTATAATTTTTATAATGTATATATAAATGGCTTGTAATTTTCCTTTTATAGGAAGAACGGGAGATATGAACATGATTTATATCATAAGACAACAGAATCTTAAAATACCTTGTAATTTTATTATATATACCTTGATAGTATGTTGTAAGTTACTTAAAGAGCAAAAATTCCCAAGAAACATATCGCTATGAACTGTGCCACCATAAAAGCAAATGGCAGGGGGTTACGTACACATTGACTTTGCCAAACAACTGCGCATGATTCATATATGAACCACAAGACACACGTATCTTAAAAGCCTGGTTATCAGAATATTATAGGACAAAAACACTGTTGATCCAAATACGTACCAAAAAAACATTGAGAGGTTAACAACCCATAATAAACTAAACTGGTAACGACAAAGCTAAACTTCCTGTAATTTATAATTTAAAAGCAAGAATAGTGATAATCGAATGTCATAACCAACTCAGGCCAACACTGATGAAGTGTCCTGAGTCAAAACTGGGATTTATAGGTTCGTGATTACTGCCAAGCACTGAATGTTTGCCAGAATTCTGAATAAAATACTGAGTTAGCATAAATTCTAGTAGCAAGATGGTTTTACTTTGTGAATACCATATTTTAGTAACCCTTAATCATTTTACTTGTGGTTGGTAGTGGCTCTAAGTCAAATATAAATTTTTTGAAAACTTAATAGGACTGCACATCTTTCACCCGTAAGGACTGGTAAGAACTGGCCTATAGTTCTGGATTGGTTCACGGGTCCTCTGGAGGGCCCACTTGCCATCCTAGGAGGGTCCCAATCTACACTGTAAGAATCACTGACCGTGAGCACTGAGATCCTCAGATACAGGGTTCTTGCTTCTGTCTAAAACTAACCTCACCCCTTCCTTTCCTGTACCGTGGGAAGCTGGTCATCACACTCGTCCAGCTCAGCTCTGACCTCATCCTCACTCTGCCTTCTATTGTGCCTACAGGATGCACGTGTGGCAAGGATACAAAGGGGCAAGAACCAGAAGTCTCTCCCATCTTAAAAAATAAAAACTTTAAAGGGGCATCTGGGTGGCTCAGTTGGTGGCTCAGTTGGTTAAAGTCTGTCTTTGGCTCAGGTCATGATCCCAGGGTCATGGAATCAAGTCCCGCTTCAGGCTTCCTGCTCAGTGGGGAATATGCTTCTCCCTCTCCCTCCACCTCTGCCGCTCCCCCTGCTCGTGCGCGCTCTCTCTCATAAATAAGTAAAATCTTTAAAACATAAAAAATAAAAATTCTAAAAAGAAAGAAAAGAATCATGCCAGTCTCTACACAGCATTCTCTCCCATCTCTCTCCTCTCCTTCACAGACTGCTTAAAAAAGCTGTCTGCACTTCCAGTCTCTACTCCCTTCCCTCCCCATTATCCCTTAGCACAGGAGCTGGCCTTCTGACCCCACTAGGCCATCGGGACTGCCCTCACCAAGGCATCCACAAAACACAGCAAATGCCTCTCTGGGCTTATCTTACTTGGTCTCTGAACAGTATTTGACATGGATGATCTCTTTCCTCTGGAAATACTCTCAGTTTCTTGCTCCTAGGAAACTACACTCTCCGATCTTCTGTCTCTTGGACTACTTCCCTCCTCCCTTTTCGTGCTTCGTGTTTTTTATCCTTTTACTTGTCAATTATTTTTTGGTTTTACATGACAAAATTCAGGCTTGTTGTAACAAGTCAAGCCGTACAGAAGCTTCTAAGAAAAAGCTCTTCCGCCCTCCACTTTTAAAGGTAACCAGTATTAAACTGTGTATGGAGCTTCAAACAGCTTTCTCTATGCTCATAAGCACATATACACATACACACACTTGCATATAAATAGCTCTTTAACCTTCTGTTTTGTTTTCCTTAATGGAATTGTATTATACATATCAATCTACCAACTGCTTCCTAAATAGCCACATAATATTCCATGGCATGGATTTTTTTTTTTTTTTTAACCATTCCCCTAGCAACATTCCGGTTGTTTGTAGTTCTTAGCCATTTGATAGTATTACACTAAATATGCTCATATAAAGGATATATATGTATTATACTTCCAAATTGGTAACAAAAACTGAGCTTGTTAAATCAAAGGTTATGAACATTTTACATTTTAATAGTTTGAGATTATTTTTCTAAAATTTTACAGCACTTTACATTTGGACTCCTGAACTTGCATCAGTAGGAGAGAGCACCTGTTTCTGCTCATCCTGAATAACCTGATAACACCAGCTGTGGTCATTCTGCAGTTTAATGTTGGCGGTCTGACTGCTGGAAAATGGGGCCTCAGTTGAGATTCAATGACTAAAGCTGAGCAACTTTTTACTTGCTTACTGGTCATCTGTTCTGTCACTTCTCTGATCAAATCCTTTGCCCTAAAGCCTCTTGGACTTTCCTTGTTGTTGCTGTTTACTGGGCTTATTAACCCTGGTCTATCACATGTGTTATAAATATTTTCTCTCAGTCCAGCTTTTGGCTTTTTACTTTGTTTGGGGACTCTTCTGACAGCACAGAAAATTTAGATTTCTATAAACTTAAATCTGGTCAATAACTCTGAGGTTATTTACTTCCCTAGCATTTCATCTAACATTTTATTTTTACATGTAGATTTGTAATGCCACTGGAATGTGTTTTAGATAGTATGATTTAGGGAGTATATAAGAGGAGGACCTTAGCACAGTGCCTGGAACACAGAAACCACTCCATGTTTGCTGAATGAATACAAGAGTAAACAAATTAATGCTAATTTCTAACCTTTATTCTCCACACCTAGTGCTTTTCAGGAACTGGCTTTACAAAAGTTGCTTCAGCAGTGGTATCTGGAAACAGTACTGACTCCTTGCTCCTGCCCCCATAATACACCAACGTCCCTAGAACCATTGGTTTCAAAAGGAGAGTAAAGATTGGGAATCCGAGTTCAGTTATCATTTCTTGCTCTTTGACAGATGATTAAGTATTCAACGTTGAATGCTCCTTTCTGTAAAATGAGGATGGAAATTTTAAAAATTACTTAGGTCTCAACAAATAGAAACTATGTAATTCTATTTTTTTTTTTTTAATTTATTTATTTGACAGAGACAGCGACAGAGGGAACACAAGCAGGGGGTGTGGGAGAGGGAGAAGCAGGCTCCTCGCTGAGCAGGGAGGGGGCTCAATGTGGGGCTCGACCCCAGGACCCTGGGATCATGACCTGAGCCAAAGGCAGTCGCTTAACAACTGAGCCACCCAGGCGCCCCGAAACTATGTAATTCTATAACACAACTCTAAAACTCATAAAATATCTAAAACTAAGGTGGAAGCTGAGTTTGAAAATATTCACATTCAGAGAGACAAATTCATTTGATGATCTAAGTATAGAAGTAGTTCTCTTTAGTGTTAGATTGGTCATCTTAAAGTAAAATAATGAAAAAAGAACCAACATTGATTTTCAGACACCTTCCCCCAGTGATTGAGTTTCCTTGTTAAAGGTCAAGGCGCTGACCACAAGTCACAAAACCTGGTTAAAAACAAAAACAAGGGGCACCTGGGTGGCTCAGTCAGTTAAGTGGCTGCCTTCGGCTCAGGTCATGATCCCAGGGTCTGGGATCGAGCCCCGCATCGGGCTCCCTGCTCGGCAGAGAGCCTGCTTCTCCCTCTCCCTCTGTCTGCCGCTCTGCCTGCTTGTGCTCTCTCTCTCTCTGTTAAATAAATAAATAAAAATCTTTAAAAAAAACACACACACAAAAAAAACACTGCAAAAAAAACGAGAGGCCACTGGAAACCTTTTTAATTAGCAGCTTCACTCCATATACCTGGATAATTTATAATTATTTCCTTTTCCTACTTTTTAACTTCTCATTTCACTGCTATTTAAGCAAAGAACAGAAATGCTCAGAGACAGTCCTCCAAACAAATGGAATGACCCTGGTTTATATAATCAACATTTATCATCTGGCATCCTGCAAAAAGTACATGAAATATTAGTCTGAATAGGAAAACAGTTGTTTCCAGGAGTTCCTTTTATGAACTACTTTTAATATAATTTACTTGCCTTGGTGTGACACATGAGTTTCCCCTGAATTGGTATTTGATTTCTAATGGATACCTAAGTTTGACTCTGAGTGCTTAAATAAGCCCAAAGAGTTCCAAAAATACACATCTACACAGTACTGTTTCCAGTTTCTGCAACTCTAACAGGCTTGTACATGTGTTCCTTCCCATCTGGGAGAATTATAAAAGAAGCTCTTGTACTGTGGTTCTTAGAAGCTAACATTACAGATGATTATTGTAACCACTAATGGCAACATTTGGAAAGCAGGGGGAGGTTATAGTGTAGTAGGGGACACTTAAAAATGCACAAGTATACATTTTCAAGGCTTTCTATCTGTACCATCTAAAATTGCAGAGGCTAAAATGGGGGGAAAGATGTCAAATCTGCTGAAGCAAAAAAGAGTATTGCCTCCTACCTTTACCAAAGCGTTATCAGGCGCTGATATACATATGGCAAGGAAATAATGGCCATGATATTTTGCTGAGACTTAACAATGGATCTGGCTCAGCACTTGGCTATAGAACAGAAAGGGGTTCCTATGGCTTATAGTGAATATTCACTAGGTGGTGAGTTCCTTGCAGGCTGGGAGCTTTTCCTGTTTGTTTTTGTATACCCAATGTCTGAAACAGCACATATATGGCAAACTGGTTGGAGAAAAAAAAAACAACTGATTAATGCTGGAAAGATTGTAAGAATGAGTAAATGATGGAGTTAACAGAAAGTACTTTCAGTTAGGAAGATTCTCAATACCTATTTCATTTTTCCTTAAATCTATGACTACTTAAGATTTTGTTAAAGAAAACTCGAGTCTGAACCATATACAAGCAAAAGATGCACCTCCTAATAAGAGGTAACATTCTGTGTACGTCATAATGACTTATTCATATAACTATTCTCAGTTGGGGCTCTTTACAAATATCAAAAGGGTGTAGAAAAAAAACAATGATTAGCCTTGGAAACGAAAGTAAACACAAGCACAATTTATCATTATGCTGTATCCCTTTGATGTGCTAATTCCAAGTGAGGCTAGCAGCCATTAAACAATATATGTTGAATGTCAATATAGGTACACACTACCAGTTAACTATTGCTGACAGACATGAGCTGAACAATAAATATTACAAATTACAGGTCACTTAAGAAGACTGTAAAAAAGCCACTGTATTCCTCAATTCAAAAGGATAAAAACAAGTCTATAACCATTCCTAGCAAAACCAGTTTGTAGACAATAAGGACTATAAAGAAGCCACTATACAGTATGTCAAAAATCAAGTAAGAACTATTCTGAGTTACACTTAAATGGTATTAAATTAGACCCAGGACTAATCATGATTCCAAGAGTGACTAAAACTAGGTCTCAGGAAGCACCTCTTTATACAAAAAGCTATCAGTTTTTGAAAAACTGTAAGCAAATTAAAAACTTCCAAAACAGATCCTTATTTTTTAAAAATACTAAGTAAGATTTGTACTTTAGAGGCCCCAATATTTTGATACTATGGACACATCAACAAGCTACATAAATCTAGATTTTTCAAAGTCAAGTTTCTCCAAGAGAACAAAACTTTCACAGTGCTACCATTCATTCACGCATTTAACAAAGTAAGTAAGATATACATAGCATGTTACAAATGTTATGGAGAAAAATTAAAGCAGGGAAAGGGGAAAAGGAATAAGGAGGGAATGGAAGATTAAAGAGAGTGGTGAAAGGTGGTTTGTGGACTCAGCAGTGGACTCTCATTAGGACAGGAGACCCAGGATAGAAAGATCTCTTGGATCTCTTGCGTTGTCTATCAATACAAGCAGCCCAATCAAAATTGGGTTTAGATTCTACTAGCATTAAGACATGACAATGAATATGCCAGAAATGGAATTAAATTTTAAGCAAAAGAAAGACTGAAGAACAAGGAAAATGATGTAGGTAAGACCTTAGTCTCACTGCTAAGGGGTCTCTGTCCAATAATGACACTGGTCATTTTAGAAATCAGGTCACTTCCTCTTCACCAAAATGCTGGGAAATGTACAAGTGCCAGGGAAAGCAGCAGAGTCAGAAAGCAAAACAAATCCAAGAGAAAGGAAGCTGAGCCAAATAGACGAGGACGAGCAATAAGTGGGTGCCATGTCTGCCTCTTTTGCCTTTGGTGTGGCTCCTAACCCTGAAAACTCCTCTGATATTTTGATATCTCTGAGGAAGGCAGCATTTAAGAGAGTTACTTCTGATTTGGCTTCTTCAAATGGAAATGGGAGTAAAAAGAATCTCCCAGCGTAGTCTAGTCAAACTGGGCCATTCCCCATATACTTTATCAGATCTTGACTAAGACTTTGACACCAGCCATCCCCTTATCAAATAGCTCTTTCTTTCCTTTTAATTGACATGGTTTTAAAACTCTCATTGTAAATTCACTTGTTCCATTAAGATTCCTTTCAAGTGCAATGTAATCTTTGCCTGCCCTTGGCTGTTATCATGTTCTTCATGAATTTCCCTTGCTGTTGAAGCAGTATATAGTTTATATTCCAAATATAATTTCTTGAAGGCAGGGTAGAGATCTTCTACTTCCTATTATGCCTAATAATAAGAACTGATATTCATTCATTGTTTACTCAGTAGTCATTTTGCTTAGTGCTTTATATGCATTACCTCACATAAGCATCATAACAACCTTAAAAGGTAGGTACTATTATTATACATTTGCAAATAAAGAAACTGAGGCTGAGAGAGATTAAATGGTGATGATGAGTTCTGAAGCCATGTATATTGACTTTGAACCTGGACTCTTAGCCACAATGCTATACGCCAACACATGCTGCTGGGCACAAAGAATAGACTCAGTATCAATGCCCAAAGTTATAAAAAACTTAAAAACCCATATGCAGAAAAGATATCACAGATTTACTATACACTTAACTTGTTCTCCATTTAGTGTCTAAATCCTCTATGTTCCAAAACACCATGAGCATCTTCAGGAACCATTACTCCCTTTGTACCCAAGGAGACTACCCAGCCTATACCAGGCACATAATGGGTATTCAAAATAAATTAAGAAGTATATGCTTTATGTGTTTTAATGTTTACTTTTTATTTTTCATTATTTTTTAAAGATTTTATTTATTTATTTGAGAGAGAGAAGAGAGAGCACAAACAGAGGGAGTGACAGGCAGAGGGACGAGCAGACTCCCCACTGAGCAGGGAGCCCGATGTGGGACTCGATCCCAGGATCCTGGGATCATGACCTGAGCTGAAGTCAGACGCTTAACCCACTGAGCGACCCAGATGCCCCTAATGTTCTCTTTTTAAAACTATGGAACAAGAAATTAAAATCTTTAAGAGTATAAAGACTAAAAGCTATAAAGGTCACTATGCCAAATAAAATGTATTCATTTGACGTCTTTACACAGACCCAGTTAAGAAGGAAGGATGGCTTCTCTAAGAACACTGAGGAGGCCTGTGGAGTTCTAAACCACAGTATCAACCTTCCTTCAATTATGTATGGTTAGGCACATTCTATGATTAACTAACTATACTCAGTGAAAATAGGCAGAGCTGATTGTCAGGTCAGGAAAGGGAAACTGCAATGTTCTTGAAATAGCCAGCTCTTAGAGGGTGAGTCCAGGACACCAGGAGAGAGCTGTTGTCACCTACCCATGTTTTTTAAAAGTGACATCTTGAGCTCATTACTACTAGATGTCATGATACAGTATGGGGTTAGGGGTTTATTTTAATTTATATCTTGCTTATTATTTTCATAAACAAAGACCATTTCGTTGCTCTCGTTTATGCAGGAATCTGCTTGCAAAGCTGTACTTACCCTTAACATGGTGGTTATAGCTTCTGTTTATAAAGCTAAATTGAAACACATGTTGTACAAATAAGCTTTGGGAGAAAAAAATCCTGGCTCTTTTAAAATAATAATGATCAAGATTTCACTGGTCAAATCCTGTCCCCTCAGTTATCATACCTAACAGACGTAGCCTTGCGATTCACCAACATTCTTTGACTAGTCACAGCATCGTCACTCTAAAAGGTGTGTGAACTGGAGCCTTTCCTCCAGAAAAGGCCGGGGGCAGGGGAAGGAGGGGAGGAGAGCCTCCGCAATACAGCCAGGGTCCTCACTAGAAGCAAAGGATGTCTCCTTGCTTCTACTTCCTTCTCTACTCACCAACATTTTTAGAGAAAGAATCTGGAATATGGGATTTCCTCTGCTGTCCTAACAATTGTGTTCTTAATGAGTCCAATAAGGAGCTGAGCTTATTTAAATAAACATCCATTTTTGCAACTGCTTTACAAATCACACTGAACTGCATCTTCAGACATCCTCTGTGTTGTGATTCTGCGCACACACACACACACACACACACACCCCAATACGAACCTTGTGCCAGACTTTTATCCAAGAGCCCCAGAAAACAAGTTAAAACAACAGTGAGTTTTACTTGAGCACGTATGGAACAAATATGAACACCACTGACCATATCCCCTGTATGTCTCCATAATTTAAAGAAAAGGTAGATACGGCTTTTACATAAATAGTCTACATCGCTCTTTTTAAGTGACAGAAGCACAGATGTAAAGTGGTAATGGATATAATGGACATCTGTGACAAGGCGTGCCTGGCACCTTCTCTTCTCCTGGGAAGCCACTCTCTCTTCTAGACCCAACACTTAGTGCTCCTGATCAAGCTGCCTGTTCCTAGCCCCTGGGTCCAGGGTAGGACCAGTCCTTTCTTCAAGATCTGTGAACTTGGGAGCCAAGTGTACGCCAGTCCCTGTGCAGAGGCAAAGGAAATTGTCACTAGTCATACTCCCCACACATGGAAGAGGCGAGGCTGTAGCGTGAGAGAAGAAAACCAACACGTGGAGAAAAGTGGGGACGAATGAGAAGAGAGTCCTGGCACAAGATTCACATCCTTGGTTCTCAGGCTCTTGGTCCAGCTGTGTCCTGCCCTAACTGTGGTTTGGATCCTCAACCTTCTCTGGGCTTTGGAACGCTGATAAATTGCCCTATCTCCTTAAGCCAGTTTGAAGTGGTTTTCCTTTACTTATAACTAACATTTTCTCTTGTAAATTATTAAACTAATATAGATGATAACCATGGCAAATCAAAATCTACAGAATTAAGTGCTAAAAAGAGACTTTCACCCCTGGGTTATTGGACTACTTGTTACATACTATGGAATGCCAGGCCCTAATCGGAACCCAGGAAGGGCTTTGAGGACAAAGCTGAGCAGCATACCTCCGCATATTCCAGAAGAAAGCTTTGCAGGAGCAATCTGCTGGCAGCACCAGGCTCTGGCTGCAGCCAGGCTATTTCTCTGGACTTACTGCTTCTCATCCTGATGGACATTAGCCCATCCTGGGTCATGGATGGAACACTTTGCACACTCTGCTCTATGCCCCCTAGACCTCACCAATGAAAATAAAGGCATCAGAGGTGCCAATTCTGAAGGTAGAAAATCCATAGCAATATGCCATTTGAATACATGAAGTGTTTTGCAAATTTGTCAGGCAACTTAAAAACTGCATAAAAATGGTGATTTTTTAGTGATGGAAATAAAAATTTTTTTGCAATGAGTTTACATGTTTTTGTTTTTTCCATATGATATGCTAAATGTAGACATAATGAAAAGCAACAGGTGTCCACAGCTTTGGCAAATGTATGTGAAAGTGCCAAGCACAGAAGCAGGCATGAAGAAGGTGCTCAATAAATGTTACTTTCACTTTTCTTCCTCCTTCCAGACTCTTGGCCTGACAGCAATTCCATTACCATGTTATTCTTCCTACTATTAAAGCTACACCCTACCCCTTCCTCTCCAAGTTGCTTTGAGTTATAGGGTTTAAAGATTCTTCCCAGGTGGTTCTGTGTGTGAGGACAGAAGGAAAAGGCACCCTAGAAGTGCATAACACGTTGCACCCACCCACCCAGCAAGTCACTTGGCTCAAACTGCCTGGTGCCCATGGCAACTAGGCAATCGGTTACTTCCAAGTTCTTTCTGCCACCTGGTACCACACCCTCATTAACTGAAGACAATTGCAAACCACAGGTGTTAAAACAGAGAATGGAGCCTACCAGCAACTCTCTCCTTGAAGTAACCAGAGATCTTCTGATTTGCATATTGGTGTTATCTACACAACCTGAAGGGCAGAGAGCTCTGAAAAACACTTGGAAAAAGCTTGGAGCCGTATCTCTCTGGAACTGGCCAAAGGAAAGGCTCAGGGCAAAAGATGAGCTTTGAGAAGCAGAGAAAATACTGCACCTTTCTCCAGGCCTGCAAACCCACCTGCATCTACAGTGGCCTGGCATTCAAGCCCCTCCAAGCTGTCTTCCCCCTCCCCCTGTTGACACACACTGACTGTGGCAGGTGCCCACACTCCATGCGATCTCCATTCGCCTCTCAATCCTGAATGCCTTCCTCCAACCCCCCAATCTCCCAATTCTACATATTCCTTCCAGTCCCATCTGGATGCCGTGAGACTTCCTTGATCCCACCCTCTGATGTAACAGTTTCTCCTCTGAAATCCTACAGGTCTTTAGCCACACCCTTTATATGGTAACATTTCATAGTTTCTTTTGTATTTTAAAGTTATTTACATATGTGCTTTTATTTATCTGATTGAGTTCCTTTAAGAGCAATGACTATGTCATTCCTTTTTGTATTCTCAGTGCCTAGCATGGTGCCTACCACAAAAATAGGCACCCAATTAACATTTATGAACAAATGTATGAATATATGTATGGAAGAATAACTACATGTGCTTGCCAGTGAACTACTGATCCAAACGTGGGTTCCCCACATAGATTTCCCTAGTAGAAAAAGCCTTTGTAGATTATTAACCTGCCTTTCCAATATTAATCAGTGGGAGTACGTTTGGGCAGGATGAGCCATTAAGATCATTCAGATCACCCCAGGAATAGAGGAAAATTCAAGTTCGAACACTTAACAGAGAGACCAAAGCGTGCAGAACAGAAAAGCAAGAAAAATCTTTTTGGCATTTTCTAATAAACTTCCAACAATACACCATGTGCTGTCACTAAGCCAATACTCATTTATGATGTACCTAGCATGTACAAGACACTTCAATAAACACAATAAGGAAAAAAAAGAAAAATCGCAAGAATCAGTCCTCCAACTCAGAGAGGCATAAAGATGTCAACACATGAAGGTAAGAAAAGTTTCTTTCTTCTCCTCCCATAAGATATCCTATAAGGTAGCGCATGATTAATCGTCAAAAGCCCTATAAGGGAAGGCTGAAAAACTCATCAGTTGTTTCTGTGTCTTGAGAATGAATCCATCAGACTCTTTCCTGGCATGAGGCTTTTACAAGAGAGGAGATACAGAAAGCAGGAAAGTAATGGGTAAACCAAGAGGAAAAATGCAAAACTTACCAAAGTGGTAAAAGGCAGGAAAAGAGGCTTCTGCTTTCTCAGCCTGCAGCTTTGGATGTTTTCCAGGGAAGAGAGTTCGACCTCTTCCGTATCTCAGAATATCTAGTTCAAAATACATAGAGGGATAGCTCCATAGAAAGATACAAGAGGGACAGAAGGACAGAGGGCCAGTACCAGGCTGGCAATGCAGGCGTGGTTTCACATGTGCCAACGGCAGGCAGCTGAAGCCTCGAAGAGTGGAGCCTTGCTACTCAGACCAAGAGCATCAGTTTCACCCGGGGCATACTAAAATTCTTAGGTGATTTCTTTTTTTTTTTTAATTAAAATAAAAACTTAATTTTTAAAATTTAAATTCAATTAACTAACATATAATGTATTATTAGTTGCAGAGGTAGAGGTCAGTGATTCATCGGTCTTATATAAGACCCAGTGGTCATTACACCACATGCCCTCCTTTATGTCCATCACCCAGTTACCCCATCCCTCCACCCACCTCCCGGCCAGCAACCCTCAGTTTGTTTCCCATAATTAAGAGTCTCTTATGGTTTGTCACCCTCTCTGATTTTGTCTTGTTTTGTTTTTCCCTCCCTTCCCCCATGATCCTAGGTGATTTCTGTGAATGTTCAAGTTTGAGAAGCACTGGCTTAGAGAACTGGCACTTAAGGAAAAGAAAATGGGTCAGAAGGTGAAGGCAGAACTGAAAAGCAATAGAGAAAGAGCCATCCCATGATTCAACAGGAGGAGAACACAAACTGTGATGTTTCCACTGGGCGAGGAGAAGAGAAGGTCTCCTAGACAAATAAAAATAAGTATCTAAGACGTCTTCCAAAAACTCAGGGTTAAATGGAGGAAAGAATGGTGGTGGGAGCTGAAAAGTACAAATATTCTTCTAACCGGCCACATCCGTATCCGTGGAGGAGCAGAGGACGTGAGGACAGAGCCGGCACTGCCGGGACTGGCCCCTGGCGTCCGTGACGATGGTGAAAATGTGCTGTAGGTATAATGACACGAGTGAGGGGTAAACAAAATCAGAGAACGTTAAAGGTAAAAAGCCCCTTAGAGATCCGATCCAGTGGTTGTTACCCTGTGTTCTAGGGAGAACCAGGGGTCATGTGTACCTGACGAGCTTATGTCTTAAGAGCAGCTACCAATTCTGTTTTTGCGTACTGCGCACTCGGAGAAAGGCTGCATTTGTAAAACCATTGCCAGTATATTAAAAATAAAGTTTGTAACCATTATTTCAACACCCACACTTCACAGATTTACAGATGGAGAAACTGAGATAAGGGAAGTGATTCGTCTAATGTGCAGAGCCAATTAGTCACAGGGCTGAAACCAAAACCCATGACTGCCGATTTCGGGCCTCAATGTTTTTTTGTTTTTTTTTTTTTTTCACTCCATCATTCTGCTATATCCAAATTTGCTTTGAAAGCTCTTTGTCACTTACTAAATGAAGGCTGTGTGAATTAAAAAGGAACTGTAAGATCCCAAAGAGGAGGGAATTATGAAGAGTGGAAAGATTCATATGAGGAAAAATATGTTATATTAAAAGTTCCCAAAATGTAAAATTATAAATGTTGGATTTAGCATAACTATTGAGTAGGTGGCTTTGTAAGAACTTCACTAATTATAGAAGTGCTGATGACCAGATTTAGAAGAACTATAAACTAAGTTAGACTTTATTACGGACTTGAGTTAGTGAGGAATATTTCTTTAATTTCTAAACTAATAACAGGTTTACGATAGACCAATTAACGAATGCTTACCGTTTTGTGCTTATGAACAGAAATTGTGACATTTCACGATGCATAAATGATGATGACAGAACTGAAGCATTCCAGCAAGTTGCAATTCTCCACGGAAGCTATTAACAGCTTAACATTTCTAGTTCACATTGGAATGTGGATTCAACTTACTGAAAAAAGTTTATACTAAATAAGCATGAAAGAAGGCAATTAAGATAGCGGACTAGGTCAGGCTGTTAGTTTCTTAGGTTTCTTGGATCTATTACTTACTGAATTAAATGTTGGTAAGGTGCAAGAAAACGTGTGTAACAATCCAAAAGAGGTTTCCTGAACTATGTTACAAAACAACACAAGAGCAAAAAAACTTCCCAAAGCCTCACCAAACTAAACCAGGCCTTTCCCCAAATAAACCAAGGCTGGACTGGCTGCTGCCTGTGCAGTGTGGACAATGTATGTTGCAGATTTTTAAAAATTTTCTTCTGTCTTCAATTACTTCCATTCCCCTACTGTACTGAGTATATCTTTGGGACTGGCCTTGGGATGGATTCATTCATTCTGCAAACATGTATTAATGCCCCACTGTGTGTCAGGTACCACCCAGAAGGCACTAGGGAACGCATGCCCTCAAAACTTTGACAGTCAAGTGGAAAAATAAGTAAGTAAACTGACCATTATGTTAAAACTGTTACAGTAAAGGTGTGTTATAAGAGAGGCAAGCACCTTTGGCAGGACGACAGGGTAACCTAAAGAGAAGGCAGAACTGGTTGTTACATAAGGCTTTTCAAGCAAGAGATGTTTTTTGCTGAAAAGTGATTGAAAGGAGAAAAAATAAGAGCATGTGCACATTCAGGGCACTGTTCAGGGAGGCTGAAATAGTGGAACTAGGGAGGAGAGGTCAAAGATGAAGCTGGACAGGTTTGGAGGCCCGATCATCAACAATCCTGATGCATGGAAGGCAAAGAGCTTGTTTTATTTTAAGAGGAATGTGAGAAGGGATTACAAACAGGGTAAGGACACAATCAGATTGTTTTAGAAAGAGCATTCTAACCGCCTGGGAAGGATGGACTGAAGAGGGCAAGGCTGAATGTAGAGTAGGGGGAGAGAGGTCTAGAGTGGTCCAGAATGGAGTGAGGAGGATATTCCCATACAAAAGCAACTTGGTGCCGGGGTCAGAGCCCAGGCCGAATGAGGAGGGTGCCCACAAGGGGGAGGGGGGCGGGGGGTGGCAGCAGAAACGATAGGAGGTTGGTTACATACAGGGGGATGGATATAATATATATAATGCATTATAATATATGTAACATATACAATGTGTTAAGGGTTATTAAAAATAATGGGAACTGGATCTATCACACTCAGAGAAGGAAGTTATAAGTATGTATAAAGAGAAAAATAATAGAATAAATCTAGTGTATTCAATCAGAATTGGAGGTACCAGTATGAACATGGTTGTTCATTAGACAGGCAGAGAAAGAATACTGAACATCAAAATAAATGAGAGTAACTGACTAGAATCCATTAAATAAAATGGGAAATCATGAGTCCTTACTGCTCTAAATACATAAATATAAAGTTTGATGAAAATGGGATATTGATATAATTTCAAAGGACCACCCCACAAAATATGTACCAATACAAAGGGGGAAAAAAAGGAATGCCGGAGTGATCCTTACAGACATGACCTGAAACAAGCAGTCCACGTGAGCACATCATCAGTAATCAGTCAAACAGGGTGTATGCCACCTGAGAGTGGGCAATGAGACGGAGATAGCATGGCTCCTGACGTTCCTGCCACAGACACATCATCAAAATCCAGTTAAGATGAAGGGGCGCCTGGGGGGCTCAGTCGGTGAAGCGTCTGACTCTTGATTTCAGCTCGGGTCATGATCTCAAGGTCATGAGATGGAGCCCTGCTTTGGGCTCTGCGCTCAGCAGGGAGCCTGTTGGAGATTTTTTTTCCCTCTGCCCCTCCCCTGCTCCGCTAGAACACACGCACTCTCTCTCTCTAATAAATAAATAAATCTTTTTTAAAAAATCCAATGATGGAACACCAGCCAAACCCAAACTGGGAGCCATTTTATGAAGTAACTGGCCTATAATCTTCAAAAATCTTGTAAACGTCAAGGAAAAACAGAGGAACTACCAGAGACTAAAGAGACGCAATGACTGAACGTGACACATGATTCCAAATGGAATTCCTCTGCTATCAGGAAACCACTGGAACAACTGGTGAAAAGTCAGTGGGGTCTCAGAATTGGATGGTAGTTCTATAGCAGTGTTATCTCCCTGATATTTAGGACTATATTATAATTATGTCAAAGAATGTCCTTATTTATAAGAAATACATGCTAAGTATTTGGAGGTGAAGGGCATCACATCAACAGCTCACTCTGAAATGGTTAAAGAAAAAAAGTGCTTTGTACTGTTCTTATATTTCTATAAATTTGATATTGTTTCAAAATTAAAAAAAAAAAACAATTGGAAGATGATGAAATCCAGGCCTGACTATATAAAGATCCTGTTCTCTTAAGAATAAAAAGAAAGAGAGAAGCTAGAATCTTAAATCAGAAACCCATTAAACATACTTAAAAGTTTTATGGTACATATTTATACTTAGTTGCATAATAAAATGAGCATAATTCTCAAATCATAACACAGGTTTAGTAATTCACCCAAAATTGCTATTTTCCCCCAATATTGCTATTTTCACCAAGTTTAGGAATCTGGCTAGGTTTGTCTATAGCTATCTACCTGGAATGGCTGGCCTCCACCTGATGCTGGCATCGAGATTTGATGCCTAAAATAGTCAAACCTAAGTTAGCAGTGCTCCTTAACAGAAAATGGCTTAATAAGGCTTATCTGTGTCTGGGTGCTATATATCACACCAAAACTGACATCACCAACAACGCTTTAAGACAGATACTGTATCTTCTCCGTTTCGCACATTTAAGATTTTCTAAAAGACATTAAGCAGAACGTCCAGAGTCTTCAACTAGTAAATAGAGCATCGGCACAAAAATTCAGTCCTTTCTAGCTCAAAGCCCAGGCTTTTCCTACTGGGATCCAGTAGCTCCCTATGCACAGGGCACCACGCCATTCACTGTGGGAGCGGCAAGAAGAATGAGACCCGTTCTCAGAGAACTGACCATTCCTGCCTGCCCCCTTTATGCTGTAGCCAGAATCTTGGGCCTCCTGCCATGACTCTCCCACACACCAGTTTTCATCACAACTGAATGTAACACATGATGAACTCAGGGACACTATTTATTCTACCTTTTCCCTCAACGAAGAGACACCTACAGCAATTCTGAAGATGTACCAATGTGCCTGAGAATATGAAGGTAAAAAGTACTCTCTTAATGTACTGTGCCCAATGAGCTTACTGAGTATATAATGACCCCTTTATTAGCAAAATTGGAAAGGACAAATGACACAGAGGGAGTATAAAGAGAATAGTATTGCTTCTGAATAATGTGATGTTGGATAGGAAAGCCAGAGACCAACTCAGGAAATGTCAGGAGTTCTAGCAAGTGAACTGCTTACTCCCAAACTTGAAATATTTCATCACTTGGTGGAACAGATGGTCTGAGAAGCTCCCCGAAACCAGAGCCAGGCCCCTGACTAGAAGCAAGGGAACTGCTGTCCTCTGAAGAAGCAGTGGGACCTTGAAGGCTTCAATCATCTCTGTGAAGAGTGAGTTCAGTGATGGTGAAAAAGAAATGGGCTCCTCGATGAAAGCAGAGGGAGGAGAGTAAGATGGCAGTTCACCAAGTCAATAATGAATTCTCTCAACCACGATCATAACATAAAATATGATCTACTTAATATTTCTATGACTCGGATTTATCCATCTGGAACACTGGATAGAAGGTCTTGGTAGAATTTTGAGATGCTTGTATGTATCGAGTAAATTTTCCCCATACAACAAATGTTCTACAATTAAAGATGTCATATAAGAAACCATATAATTATTTTCAAAGTTTATGGAAAAGGAAAAAGGAAACCCTCTCCCTAAAAAAAACAAACAAAAGTATAGGCTTGTTTATAGATTACTCAAATTAATATAACCTAGAAATGATTTTAACACAGAAACTTACAAGAAGACTCAACGCAGTTGTGTTTCTTGTCGTTAATACTACGTCAGAGAGGGCAGTGGCTTTGGTTTACCTCCAATGGTCCCTCCTAAAAACTGACTGAGCCTATTCCTGGAATTGCTCTAACCTCCCCTAGCATTTCATTCTTTCACACACAGTGATGCACGGGGAATAGTGGTCATATCTGAGACAAATTCAAAGACCCCAAAGTGGAAGACATTGTTTTCCTGCATCCTACCTACTGTAACTAAAAACTGGGAATTTACTGGAATTGAGGATTTATTATGAGTCAGATGGTTGATAGCCTTTCCAACCAAAACATCTGCTCTACAAAGGCACAACTGCTACAATCCATTTCCTCTTGGATCTGGAGAATGACCAAGTTGTAGCTTGACCCTTTCCTTAAAGACACAGGGACGTGAAATGAGCAATGAAATTAAAGCAGTTCTTTACATCACCTTCCAACTTCCACTACTTTCTCTGATGGTACTGAAATATAATAAAATAAGAGAATTAATATTACAATTTTTGAACATTAAACAACTGCAGTCAGTTCAGAGGAACGACCACAGACGTCATCAGAGCGTTCAAATTGACAGCTGCACAGCTGTAACTCATTCATTCCTTGGCAGTTGAGGAAAGAAGCGACATGGATTGCCCAAACACAGCGGGAAAAGGGTTTCATTATTCATTCATTCATTCGACAAATATTTCCTGAGCACTCCTATGCATCCAGCACTATTCTAGGAACAAGTGGTGAACTCCTCTTGGAGCTAACCTTTCAACAAGGGATAACAAACAATAAACAAGTAAGCCAATTCAAAGCACTTCAGATTCCCAAAAGTCTACTGATAACAGTTGGCACCAAGATTTGTTCCAGCAACTACAAGTATAATTTTGAGGGACCATACCCTGGAATAATGGTTCAAATTCTGGCATTTGTTAAAAATCATACTCCTGGACCCTACCCATGGAGATTATGCTTCAGTTAAGTGTGGGTCAAGGAAATCTGAGCCTTTTTTTAAAAAAACGTACCAGGAGACTGAGCTGCCCAGCCAGGTTTGGGGTCTATTGCCCTAGCATACTGATCTCCAAACATTTAAAATCACACCCCATCAGGAAACACTGTTTGAGCTCCACATCAGTATGTCTGCATGTATTTACCTGTAAGCCATATACATGAGCTGGGGCGCTAATACATTGTGAACATCATGAAACATGCACCAACGGTAGAAATTCTAAGAGGGTGAGATAAAAATAAATTAGTACTTTTCCCGATCTGGGTGGCTGCCTGCACAGGCTATAGGATACTACATGGGGCGCTCCAGGAGGCCTACAGGTTCCTCATGTGGATGAGCGAACAGGACAACCACAGGGGAGGCCCTGGGAGTCACAGCCAGCCTGCACTCTGCTCCATAAACTTACAAAAATATCACTTCTCACACAGATGAGAGAATTAGGCAGAGAAGCAGGAGAATTTGAATCATCTCAGGGACGGGAATTTGGGAGACCCTGCCTCACTCTATCTGTCAACATAGACCTGCCAGTTCTTGTTAACACACACTGAATAAAGTATGGAAAAGCCAGACCTGGAGAACATATAACCTCAGTCCTAGGTGCAGCAGCTGTGACCCTGTTGTGTCAGTCGTCTGAGTCATGTGTCAATGTGTCTGCAGGGTAGAGCCCAGGCATCGTGGTTCAGTAGAGAGATCACAGGCTTTGGAGTTAGACTAGTAAGAATCGTGGTTCCATGCTCCCTTGCTATGTCAACCTGGCTGGGTAAATCATTTAAAACCTGGATGAGCTTCTGTTTCTTCCACTGTAAAATGGCAAAGGTTATAAAACTATTGTGTCAGTAACAACATATGTTAAGGGTGGCTGCCACTATGACCACCATCACTGTCACTGTAATCTCAGATCACCTTGGGATATCTGGCCCACCTGTTTCCTGCTCTCAGTGCACACTGAGCCTGGCCCATCTCCCTGGAAATAATACCTGTCTGTTGCCGTCTCTGTGTGTGAACTCTTTGCTGGCAAATCCTGACTTGCCTCTGCAGAATCGGTTTCTCATTTGGTCCCTCCTGTGATAAATGAGTGGCACCACAACTGTCACCCCCCTTAGACACCACACCCTGCTTGGCCAGGCCTACACAAAGCCCCTGCACTCTGAATTCCAAATCACGGACCAACAGACATCATTCTGCCCTTTCAATCGGCAACTAACTTCCTGGCTGTTTTTCCGCTGGCACAAAAATCCCAACAGGTAATAGCTTATCTGTTCCAGGCACAGTCTCCTCTCCAGCATGTTCTTGTGCTTCCTATTATTACTATTCAAATAGTTACATGGCGTGAAATCATCTGAGTTTGAAGAATAGAAGGCAATACTGAATGATTATTACTCCTGACTGCGGGAGTGGCCATACACATACCTCCAAAAGGGATGTTTTCCACTAATAGGACTTTTTTTTTTTTTTTTTAGATAATTTGGCAAGCATCTTTATTTGAATGATAATAGGGATTTTTTTTTTAAGATTTTATTTATTTATTTGTGAGAGAGAAACACAGCGAGAGAGGGAACACAAGCAGAGGGGGTGGGAGAGGGAGAAGCAGGCCTCCTGCCGAGCAAGGAGCCCAATGCGGGGCTCAATCCCAGGACCTGGGACCATGACCTGAGCCGAAGGCAGACACTTAACGACTGAGCCACGTAGGCGCCCCAACTAATAGGGTTTTAAAAGTCAGGCAGCCTTCTTAAGGAAATCAGCCCTCTTATAAAAGATTCTCCAACTGTCTAGATTACTGAGGAAAGAAAAAAAAAAAAAAACAATCAAGAATCTCTCTGAGGGGCATCTGGGTGGCTCAGTCGGTTAAGCGTCCAACTCTTGATTTCGGTTCAGGTCATGATCTCCAGGTCATGGGATTCAGCCCCTGCATCAGGCTCCATGCTCAGTGGGGAGTAGGCTTGAGATTCTCTCTCTCCCTCTGCCCCTCTCCCTGCTTGCTGTCTCTCTCAAAATAAAGAAATAAATCTTTGAAGAAAAAAAAAAAACAACTTACAACAACAAAAATGTTATTTTATTAAGAATTATTGTTTTTAAAAAATACCTATAGCCAGTGAGTTTGTTGCAGAATGTTTCTAAACTTTCCAAAAACAGGTAAGAATGTTGTGCTTTTCAAACTACTTCATTAGGCAAATACAATTTTATTTTCCATAAACACACAAGACATTCACAATGTTGTTTTTTTTTTTTTTAAGATTTTGTAAGTAATCTCCACACCCAATATGGGGCTTGAACCCACAACCCTGAGATCAGGAGTCTCATGCTCCACTGACCAAGACAGCCAGGCGCCCCCACAATGGTTTTTTACATAAGTATGGCTCTAATAACTAAATAAAAATCTTATTAACTAAAACACAAGACCACATTGAAATAATTTTCCAGTATGAACCAGCAGAATTTATACTTGGACTGAACAACTGGACACAGGGAAAACAACATAATTTATCACATAAAGGACAGAAGTAGTAAGAATATTATTATTGCAATAAGTGCTCACAGAAAACTAAGATAACAACTGTATGCCCCTTGGCAATACAAACACTACCACCAGGTTGTCAGGCTCTGTCCAAGAGGCCTCAGGAGTGTAGTTTATGGTCTTCGTGAGCCTTCTGACCTCAGACACACTTCTGTTTGCACACCACTGCAGAACCACTGCCCAAGGGGACGTGACCTACAACCAGAATGCTAACTCATTAGTTCACTATGAGAAATTAATTAGGTACTAAAATATTCTAAGTTCACAGGATTAGTGCATTCTTTCCCACAATATCAGTCTATTACTTCATAATTATAAATCACAGTCACAGGGAATGGAATACTCCAAGCCCCCAAGATCAGTGCGTTTATTCTTTCTGTAGATCTGTGCGGGTTGTTAGGTGAGCAAGGGTTCAGAAGGAGAGTTAGAGGAACTGCATTTTAATAAAGGCTGATACACCAATCTCACTCTTGGGATAACCTTGTAAGTGAGACCAGTGGGGATACTAAGAGCACTTATGTCTGAGCTACATCCTCTTGCATCCATCTCCACTTTCAGATTATTCAAAATTTACTGGTTAACCCATCCTTCATTCTGGGTAATACTGGAATTGTTACTGCCTAACTTTAACTCTACAACATTCTTTTGTCCTATTCTTTCCCTAGCTTTGGTTTGATACACTCTTTCTTCAGATACATGAACACATTCAAACAGGTCTAATATTGCTCACCTGGGATCCATTTCACCTCCCAAAGAGAATATCACATGTTAATATCTTTATCCATTTATGTGCTGGCTGCAACTTTCACAGGGTAATCTGATTCTGTTTTTTCCTAGGTCTTAGGGAAGCAAGAGTAGTTCCTTCACTGAATGGGCAATCAGGTATTTGAGAGGAAAAGAATTAAAAAGTATAACCACAGAAAGGAAAGAAAAAATATTTTATATATGAAATAGTTCTATGTCATTAAGTTATAAAGTTATATGCTTATATAACTCCATAAAATCAATTTTAAATCGTGTTAAATGACTTCAGCGAAGTTGCAAAGTAAAAATCCATTTCAAACTACTACAAGCCTACGTACGATGGCCCACAACTAGAAAATACAGTGGGAGAGACCCCACTTACAATGCGGACAAAAAATTCAATAAGTGGGTATTAATTTAAATCAGAAAATTAGAGGCTTATTCAAAGATGACATAAAGTCTGATGGCAGAAGGATGGATAAATGGAGAAATATAATTTGCTCCATGCTGGGGAAACTAAATATAGTAAAGATAACAACATTCCCTAAATTATTATGTAGATTAAATAAAATACTGATTTTACAGAACTTGATGTTAGCTTCCTTTGAGAAAAACAAATGATAAACTTCCATGTTTGAATGCTGATCAGTAGATTCTGTCCAAAAGAAACAGTGAAAGAGCAATCACCACCACCACGACTACTACCACCACCATCATCATCATCAAATTAATCCCCCCAACAGTCCCAAAAGGTTCCTCTGAGAAGTGTGAAGGCAATGATAAAAAACAGTAATTTCTAGTTGTCTTCAATTCTGGGCCATCAAACAATCAGCATGAAACAGAATGCTGAGAATTTCAGAACAATATTTCTAAACATGTGGGGCACCTGGGTGGCTCAGTCAGTTAAGTGTCTGACTCTTGATTTCAGCTCAGGTCATGGTCTCAGGGTCGTGAGACAGAGCCCCGTGTTGGGCTCTACACTGGGTGTGGGGCCTGCTTAAGATCCTCTCTCCCCCTCTGCCCCTCCTACCCCCTCTCTGGGAAAAAAAGAAAAAAACATTTCTAAGCGTGTATGTGCAGCAATTAGGGTGCTTGAGTCAAATGGCAACTCACCCCTACCCCTTGTAACTTCCTGATTTGATGGTGTGATAAGAAACGTTTATCCTGGTACAAGGAAATACACAACTACTCAAACCTTTAAAAAAAGTATTTGAAAAGTAGAAAAAATACCCAAAAGACAATGAAGTTATGATACCAGTTTCATACTATCAAATTTTAAATTGTTTCAAAAGAAAAATTACTTTTTAAAAAAGATACAGTATTGGGCACCTGGGTGGCTCAGTTGGTTAAGCGACTGCCTTCGGCTCAGGTCATGATCCTGGAGTCCCGGGATCGAGTCCCGCATCGGGCTCCCTGCTCGGCAGGGAGTCTGCTTCTCCCTCTGACCCTCCCCCCTCTCATGTGCTCTCTCTCTCTCATTCTCTCTCTCTCTCTCAAATAAATAAATAAAATCTTTAAAAAATAAAAATAAAAATAAATAAATAAATAAAAAAGATCCAGTATTGGTTGAAATTTTAAAAAAAGTCAAAATGGAATTCATAAATAAATACAAAGTGTTAGTACATAATAATCCAGAAGCACTCTTACTGCAGAAGAAAAGTGAGAGTAAATAACTGAGGAGTGAACAGAGATGAAAAGAAAGAGCTTAAGCTCGTACCATATGTGCAGGCTAAAGAATGAAGATATATGTACCAAAAAAACAGGACAGCATATTTATTTCAACTATGGAAGAGCCAAAAAAAAAAAAAAAGTAGAATATCATCACAAATATTTTCAAATATAAAAGAATCTATCCCCCCAAATATATCAAATAGCAAATATCTACCAATATAATATAATATTAAATATCTAAAGGACAGAGAGGGCAGAACAGCTAAATGTGATATAATGCTACTATCCATGGCACATAAATAAAAAGAGTGAATAACCAGATTTAACTTGAAAAAGTGCTCCAAGAATATGAACCCTGGAAAAAAGCACAACTTTACAAGGTAATAAAAAATCATTTTAAGGCATTATCATGTAACTATTAACTTAGCAAAAATAAGTAAAAATGACAGACATCCAATGAGGCCAGGGTTGGAGTACACAAAAACTTTGCTTCCTATTCCCAAAGCCCCACCCACCTCCCCAGCTAGTCCCAGATTTTCTGGTTATTTTTGTGGGTCTTACCTGGTTACATATGGTCAACAACTTACTTTCTATGCATTCCAGTAAATAAATCTGAGTTTTAGTTTCCTGACCCTAGGTGCTTTGCCGCCAGGCATCACAGATCTTATACAACTCTGGCCCTACCTTGCTCTTGCCCATGCTCTTAGGGACTGAAATAAAATATCAATTATTGTCATTGGTCTCTCTTTCTGCCAGCTTGAATGCCTTGTGGTTATCTGGTACTGTTACCTTCCTGGATTACCATCCTAACCAATGGATTGGTTTAGTTTCCAAGGCCAGGTTCTAGGCCAGACCCATCCCACAAAAAACAGAATCTTAATTAATCATGAAGGTTATTTTCACACTGTTGGGAATACAGTTGAACAATGTAGCGGTTGGGTGCCAAACCCTAACGCGGCTGAAAATCTATGCATAACTTTTGACTCCCCCCAGATTTAACTAATAACCTATTGACCAGAAGCCTTACTGATAACATAGTCAATTAACACATATTTTGTATGTTATATGTATTATATATTGATTTCTGACAATACAGTAAGCTGGAGAAAAGATAATGTTACTAAGAAGATCATAAGGAAGAGAAAATACATTTAAAGCACTGTCCTGTATTTATCAGAAAAAAAAAAAAATCTGGTGTAAGTGGACCTGCACAGTTCGAATCCATGTTGTTCAAGGGTCAATTATACTATAAATTGGTATAATCTTTCTTGAATGCAACCTGAAAATTTGTAACAAATTGTGCTTATCTTCCTTTAACCCAATAATTCTATTTTGGGGAATTATTCCAAGGAAATAATTCAAAAGAAAATAACAGAAATTAGTATAAGATGTTCAAGGCAGCACTACCTAGAAATAAGAAGAGCGAGAGCAAAGGAAGGAATGAAAGAAAGAAAGCTGAGTGAGACAGAGGGAGAGAGGAAGAGGAAGACGGGAAGAAGGAAAGAGAATTTAAGTATCTAATGGTATGAAAATGGCTGGCAAAACTATGAAATAGTAACGTAACGGAATGTTCTAGAACTACTTTAAAATGACAACTATGTAAACTGTTGGAGGAATGGTTCAGTAATATCACAAGTGAAAGGATTTGGAAATTAGTTGCCTGAGCCCCAATGCTCACCCCAAAACCTAGACTACCTAGACTACCTACTATTCTTTTTGTACCCTCCCCCCAAACCCACCAAGCAGGAAAAATTTTCTTTTTTCCACCACAGTTTAATTTTACCTAAAAATTGTTGTAAGTTCCCTGCTTCTAAATGAGTGTCTAGGGGCGCCTGGTTGGCTTCTGAGCCTTCGGCTCAGGTCATGATCCCAGGGTCCTGGGATCGAGCCCCACATCGGACTCCCTGCTCAGCAGGAAGCCTGCTTCTCCCTCTCCCACTCCCCCCCCACTTGTGTTCCCTCTCTCACTATGTCTCTCTCTGTCAAATAAATAAATAAAATCTTTAAAAAAATAAATAAATGAGTGTCTAAACTTACATCAACTGGGTTTCCAAGCTTTGTGTAGTTCAATTTTTAAAACAATGGCATTTTTGACAGATGTCAGAGATTCAACCTCTGCTTTGCCTAAATACTTTCCTGTTAGGCCCAATTTACTCTGCTCCCCAAACTGTGAGGACTACTACTAGGTTCAAACCCACTGAGGCCCTGAATCAATGGGAGCCTGGCCTGGCATATTTGGAGGCCCTTTCCTAATCAGTGGACAATGTAGGGAAAGGCAATGAGTGCAGGGAGTAAGAGGACAGATCTGGGTTTGAATCCAGTCTCCACTACATGATACCTGACTCTAACAAGTTATTTAAGTTCTTGATTCACAGATTTCTTATCTATAAAAAGGGGATGCTAATATCTACTTCTTTGGACTACAGGGAGCATTGCAAAATGCCTAGCCCATGTAAGTGCTCAGTAAGTGATATTCTTTCTTAATTACCCCTCTTATTATTTGCATCCAGTATTCAATATGGAGTTAGGCTCTGATATCCACATGGACATCAGACTACACTTACTCTGTGCAACCTTTCATGTATGTGCCAAGAGCATGACTGGTTCTCGTGCTAGTTACCTCCTGAAACTAAGACCTAGCTCCGAACCTCAGGTCATTTGACAGGGGTGCTGAATTCCTCACTCACAGAATCTCTGGCGTTTCCTCAGAAACTCCTGATGTTGCAACCCCTTGGAATGGACTTCAAAGAAATCAACACTATGCTTCTAACAGTCTCTACTTGGAAAAGAGATCTCTCTCGGGAGGGGTACAGTTTTTGTGTTCGCTAAGCTGGTCCCCACTCTAGACAAGTCTTGACTTCGTCTTCCTCATGAAGAGAATCCAAAGGCCAAAGTTTTTGTGACATTTAAAAGGCATTCACTTTTGGACTCAATTACATTGAGTTAAAATCTGCAAATCCATCATTTTGGTTTAATAGCTCCAGTTCTCCCCTCTGAAACTACAGAGAAAAATCCTCGTTCTTTATGAAGCCCTTCAAAATACCTAAAAACAGAACACCTTCCTTAAGTTCTCTCTTTTCTGACATAAATAGCCCTAATTCTTCAAACATACTTGGTAGAAATTCAGATCTCTCACTATCCTATTCACCTTCCACTGTTAGTCGTCATCTTCACCTATATACCTCCTAGATGCAGCACCCAAAATTATGCTACTTAGCACCCCAGAGACAGCTTTTAGAACTACCACCTCCTTTATTCTGGAAACAGCACTTCCATTAATGAGTCTTGTATTACGTAAGATTTTTGACAGCTGACTCCCAAATTCTTTATATATGAATCCTAAATGCCCTAAATCTTTTTCACATGAACAGTTCTAAATACATCTCCCTTATATCCTGCATCTATCTGTATAGCTGATGTGTTTGTTTTTAAAGTTGATTTTAAGAATGTGAAATGGAATATAATGGTCACTGTACTATAAATCGGGAAGACCTAACTTGTTTCCACTTATTCAGTCAACAAATATTTATTAGGAATCCACTCTGTATCAGGCCCTGTGCTAGGTATTAGGGCTATACTGATAAACATGTAGATAGGAAGACAGGTAAATGAAACCAACAGTTACAATGCATGGGATAAAGGCTTTGTTGGGAGGACATAAAGGGTTATTATAGGAACATTGAGAAAATGCATCTGATCCAAACTTGGTCTGGAAAGACCTCCTAGAGGCATGTCCTCATTTTGCTACTCATAATAAATGACTTAACTCCCAAAGCCTCAGTTTCCTCACCTATAAAATGAAAAGACTACTCTGGAGGAAACTTGGCAGTGCCCATCAAAATTACAAATGCATTTACCCTTTGACCTGGCAATTCTACTTCTGGGAATTTGTCCTACAAATATATCGGCAAACACAGGAAATAACGCATATACAAGATTATTCAACAGCAGCACTATTTATAACAGCCAAATTCTGCAAATAACCCAGTGTCTATAGAGGATAATTAAAGAAGCTATGGTATAATCACAAAATAGACAACTAGGCATTGGTGAAAAAAAATGGAAAAGAGGGAGCTATATAGTGGCATGAAAAGACTGTCAAGATACTTTTGTTAAGTAAAAAAAAAAAAAATGCAGAGTAGCGAATACAGTGTACCACCTTTTGTGTACGAGGATAAACAAGAATATATATAACACATAAGAACATAATAATATATATATGTTTATATGTTTATATTATAGAGTTTGTATATTAAATAATAATATAAGCATATATATTACTTACATATTTATACATAATTATATAACATAAACATATATATAATGCATAAGAACATAATACACACATTTGCATAAAGAAATTCTGGAAGGACGAATATATAAGAAAGTACTAAAAGTGATTACCTAGAGGTGACCAGAAGGGTAACTGGGTACATGGAAATGAGATGGAAATGACTTTTTTCCAATGTATGCCTGTTTACATATTTCAATTTTTGAGTCATGTAAATGTATTAACTACTTACTTACTTTAATTTTAAGGTTGGACTAGTATGATTTCTGAAGCTCTTCTACTCTTAATATTCTATAATTACATGACTTAACCTACACTTACCTTGTAATAATATAGTCAAATATTCATCAGATTCTTTGCTTATTTGTAAGGATGTTTACATTTGTAATTCTTAAAAACTGAATACTTAGGTCAGACCAACATGAGTATCTTAAAACCCTGTATTCTGTGGCCAGCACAATCTTCTCTATCTATATTTAAATGTTTGAAATGCCTCTAAATTCACTGAAATTCAAAAAAGATTTACTGAGCACCTACTCTGAGCCAGGCAGAGCCATGGACAAGACCTAAAAGGTCTCTGAATTAATAAAGCATTCATTGTAGTGACCATAAATCATCCTCATACAGATGTTAATACTTAATTTAAATATAACTTTATCACCTCTTTCTCAATATACAGATAGATACTTGTGTTGTTTTTAATCTTTTTATAGAAAATTTTCTATTCTAAACTTTTAAATTAAATTGAGGAGGGGCCAGCCGATTGTTCTGATAATCCAACCTGGGCCTACTGTGAACAAGATAGAAAATGCTGTTGGCTATAACAATGTATCCCTCAACCTGGCTCAGGAGAGATAAGAATTTGGTTATCAATTCACAAATTAGCGCACCCCCCCCACTCCTGACTTCCCATATATTCATACTACCAATCTCTCACAGCAGTACTAATACTTGATTATTTTTTAAATTTTTTATTGTTATGTTAATCACCATACATTAGATTAGCTGTTTTTTTTTTTTAAAGATTTTATTTATTTATTTGAGACAGAGAGAATGAGAGAGAGAGCACATGAGAGGGGGGAGGGTCAGAGGGAGAAGCAGACTCCCTGCCAAGCAGGGAGCCCAATGCGGGACTCCATCCCGGGACTCCAGGATCATGACCTGAGCCGAAGGCAGTCGCTTAACCAACTGAGCCACCCAGGTGCCCCATTAGTTTTTGATGTAGTGTTCCATGATTCGTTGTTTGTGTATAACACCCAGTGCTCCATGCAGAACGTGCCCTCTTTAATACCCATCACCAGGCTAACCCATCCTCCCACCCCCCTCCCCTCTAGAACCCTCATTTTGTTTTTCAGAGTCCATCGTCTCTCATGGTTCATCTCCCCCTCCGATTTCCCACCCTTCATTCTTCCCCTCCTATCTTTTTTTTTTTTAACATATATTGTACTATTTGTTTCAGAGGTACAGATCTGTGACTCAACAGTCCTGCACAATTCACAGCGCTCACCATAGCACATACCCTCCCCAATGTCTATCACCCAGCCACCCCATCCCTCCCACCCCCCACCACTCCAGCAAGCCTCAGTTTGCTTCCTGAGATTAAGAATTCCTCATATCAATGAGGTCATATGATACATGTCTTTCTCTGATTGACTTATTTTGCTCAGCATAACACCCTCCAGTTCCATCCACGTCGTTGCAAATGGCAAGATCTCATTCCTTTTGATGGCTGCATAATATTCCATTGTATATATATACCACATCTTCTTTATCCATTCATCTGTCGATGGACATCTTGGCTCTTTCCACAGTTTGGCTATTGTGGACATTGCTGCTATGAACATCAGGGTGCACGTACCCCTTCGGATCCCTACCTTTGTATCTTTGGGGTAAATACCCAGTAGTGCAATTGCTGGATCGTATGGTAGCTCTATTTTCAACTTTTTGAGGAACCTCCATACTGTTTTCCAGAGTGGCTGCACCAGCTTGCATTCCCTTAATGTTTGATTCTTATATGGGGTTCAAATATTTCACAAGATAGCATGTACTTTTGTCTTCATTTTCATAACTGATTTCTTATCTGTTTCTCCACTAACTGTGAGCACTTTGAGAGCTCAGCCCCAGTCTTATTCAATGCCTAAAATACATAGTATATGGTCAATAAACATTTGCTGTAGGAATAAAATAATCAAGAAGTGAACAAAGCAATGATTAAATCACAAAACTAAATTAAGATAAATTATAAACTGAAGAGGAACCAAGAAACCAAAAAGAAATTAATGTTCTATATTTATTGCCATTACAAGTATACATGGTAGCCAGCTCTAGGCCCCAAAGGCAGAGTATGGCCATGCAGAGAACAGAGGGGGCAGAGTACCAACACTATGCTGATGACATGCTGTCTGCAAAGGAGAGGCAAATGTCTCAACCAAGAGGGTAGTGAGTGGTGTGGTGCAATAAAGAAAAATGAATTTGAAATAAAAAGACATGGGTTCAGGGGCACCTGGGTAGCTAAATCAGTTAAGTGTCTGACTTGATTTCAGCTTAGGTCATGATCTCAGGGGTTGTGAGATCAAGCCCCACAAAGGGCTCTGCACAAAGTCTGCTTGAGATTCTCTCTTCCTCTCTCTCCGCCCCTCCCTCTGCTCTTACTCTCTCCCTCTCTCAATAAATACATAAGTAAAATCTTACAAAAAAAAAAAAAAAAGACATGGGTTCAGGCCCCACCTTACTAGCTATGAAACCCTGAGCAAGCTGTTCAACATTTCTGACACAGTTTCCTCCTCTAAGAATGGGGAAAACAAACAAACAAAAAAATACACACACACACACACACACACATTGTCTACCACAGACTCCGGTCTACCACATGGAATTGTTGGGATGGCCACATAAAAAACTCTTCATGAGAGTTTTATGATGGTATACAAATTTAAAGGACCAGACTGATTATTCTTCAAATCTGGATCAAAGATTTGTTAATGATTAAAACTCAGTAAGATTAAATACAATAAGGAAAAATTAGATCTTAACAGAAGTGTCAGTTCCTCAAAAGTTACCTTTTTTATACTTTGATGGTAACCATAAAGAATGATCTGAAGATAATCCCAGCAAAAAGGCAGTAATACTATATAGCCTACTCAGGGCCCATGTGCCAGAGACTATGCCAGATGTTGAGAGTATGAACACAAAGACATGATCCTATGATCCTGACCCTCTAAGGACTCACAGTCTAGTGAGGGTGGCAGAAATAAGTACAAGTGATCGGGGGGGGGGGGGGGGGGGGGGGGGGGGGTGTGTGCGTGTGTGTGTGTGTGTGTGTGTGTGTGTGTGTTAGGGAGTAGGGAGGGAGAGATTGGATGTAATTTGTTAGGTACAAAGTACTATATGGGAGAATTAAAAACCCATTCTATCCTATTCTTTAACCAGGACCCTGTTTCAAACCATCCTGGGGGTATTTTGACAATTCCTAGCGCTACCCCAAAGTATTATCTATCTATTTACTTACGTCTATAATTTTTCTCAGTAATATATTATAGATTTCAGTGGAGAGATCCTCCACATCTTTTATTAAATGTATTCCTAAATATTTTATGGGTTTTTTTTTAAAGATTTTATTTATTTATTTGAGACAGAGAGAATGAGAGACCGAGAACATGAGAGGGAGGAGGGTCAGAGGGAGAAGCAGACTCCCTGCCGAGCAGGGAGCCCGATGCGGGACTCGATCCCGGGACTCCAGGATCATGACCTGAGCCGAAGGCAGTCACCTAACCAACTGAGCCACCCAGGCACCCCTATTTTATGTTTTTTGATACTATTTCAAATGGTACTATTTTTAATTATTTTCCGTTTTTTTGTTAGTATATACAAATATAATAAATTATTTCTAATACTAACCTTGTATCCTGTGCCTATACTAAATTTACCCTTTGTTCTAATAGCCTTTTTGTAGATTTCATTTGATTTTCTACATATACAATTATAATGTCTGCAAAGACATTTTTACTTCTTCCTTGCCAATCACTATGTCTTTTATTTATTTTTCTTGCCTTATTGCACTCGTTAGCATATCCAATACAACACTGAATACAAGTGGTGAGAGCAGACATCTTTGCCTTTGTCCTCATATTAGGGAAAAACATGGTCAACATTTCATCAGTAAATATGATAATCATTATGGGTTTACTGTAGATTCCCTTAATCAGATTGAGGATATTGACTTCTATTCATAGTTTGCTGAGAGTTTTTCTTTTCTTATACTATGAATGGGTACTGAATTTTGTCAAATGTTTTTCCTGTTTTTTCTAAGGCAATCATATGATTTTTATTGTTTATTTTACTAATGTAGTTAATTACACCGATTTTTGAAAATTAAACCAACTTTGCATTCCAGGGTAAAACTCCACTTGATGTATTATTATTACCTTTTTAAATATTCAATTTTATTTGCTAATATTTTATTAAAGTGTTCTATATCTATGGTCACACATGAGGGATAATGGTTTGTAATTTTCTATTCTTGCCATATCCTAGATAGGTTTGATATTAGAGTTATTCTGACCTCAAAATAACCAGTTCTATTGAACTACCCTGATGGGCTAAAATTTACAGCTGATTTTAGCAATGTGTAGACTGAAAATGCCAAATCTAGAGAATGGTTGCTAAATTTTGTGAATAAAACAATTACAGAAACTACTATATAAGCAATTATATGCACTGATTGCATTGTATTGACTGACAAAATATTATTCTCCCAAGTTAGCATAAGGAGAATACTAAGCCATATTTCACTTTAACTCCATATTCCCTGGTGCTAATCATTTACCTTTCAGAGACAAGGAGGTCATTTTTGGATGGTGCTAAACATCATCCAAATAAATATTTATATTTCTTTATCTTTTATATCTTCATATTTCCCTGATTCTGAGAAAGCAAACTACCCCAAGTTTATTATTATTTTCAGTTTGGTTACAATTCCCCCAATATTCAGTCACAGACTCAATGAAGTCTAAAGCTGAAAGGAGCTTTGGCAATCACCAATTTTAACATCTTCAAATTTCAAAAGATGGGTAAATATGCCCCAAAGGGAGAAATTACTTTTCCTACAACATCCAGCCCATACACAAGTAGAGATGGAACCGAGATTTCTACTCTTTCCCATCCTTACAATCATCTAAATACCCTTCTCTCCCTGCCCCACGCACCCCTACCAGGATAGTCACCCTGACCTTCCTCTGCGATGGAAAACTGTGAAACCCTGAGCCAGTAACACATAAGCATCATGTATCCATTTGGATAAAAGACCCTGTATTGAAGGAGCTAGTATTTTTTTTTTTTCTTTTTTAATCAGAGCAAGGTCCTGATTGGCATAAGGCTCCATTTTAATTGTTTTAGGGTTGGAAAACAAGGTTCTGATGGATGTTAAAGGTAATGCGAAAATAAACTGACTTTCCTATCTTTACATAAAATCTGAAATTGGAAAATTAAATTTATAAAAGTAGTAAAAAGTGGGAAAATATATTATTAAGGCTCAAGAATGAGGGGAGCCTGGGTGGTTCAGTCAGTTAAGCATCCGACTCTTGATCTCAGCTCAGGTGTTGATCTCAGGGTCATGAGTTCAAGGCCCACATTGGACTCCACTCTGGGCATGAAGCCTACTTAAAAAAAAAAAAAAGGCTCAAGAATGAGGAAAATAATATTATCATTATGGCTGATGAAAAAACAATGATATCCATTATTTATATAGCACTTGGCAGTTAAGAATATGTTTTACACATGTCTCATTTGAGTCTTCCAAAACCCAGGAAAATAGAAAGATAAAAAGTACTACCCTAATTTTCATGGTGAGAAAACACGTTCAGAAAGCTAATGGCAAATGGCAAATATGGACTTTAACCTTGTCCTCTAATTCCAGATAAGAAAATCACTCTACTCTGTCATGGGCCCTTTGGTTGGATATACATATAACTTACACGTGAATAAGTCCAGAGGTAAACCTGAAGATAAATCTATCCTAAAGAATAGACCTTAAAGGGGTGCCTGAGTGGCTCAGTCGTTAAGTATCTGCCTTCAGCTCAGGTCATGATCCCAAGGTCCTGGGATCGAGCCCCACATTGGGCCTCCTGCTCCGCGAGAAGCCTGCTTCTCCCTCTCCCACTCCTTGTGTTCCCTCTCTCACTGTGTCTCTGTCAAATAAATAAATAAAATCTTAAAAAAAAGAATAGACCTTAAAGAAGTATAACCCCCTTGGAGTGACCCTGAGCTGGAAGCATACCTATCTATTTCAAGTCCCAAATTAAATATTCTGATTGGTGATACCCACAGGAAAGACAATAAAGACATGAAAATAACAGCTGGAATAGAAATTACAAGAGGTAATTTACTTTTCTCAAGGACCTACGTTCTGAGTACAGGATATAAGCACTCTGTCATTTGGCCATCTCTTGATTACTATCTTTTACTCATACATTAGGAGTTAAGAAGTTGTAAGGATAATTCCTGTTAACAAAGACATGTGAAAATTATTCTAAGATTATCTGAAAACTAGAGACTGAAAAACCCAGCCTAATGTGTAATATCTGTAGCTCTGCCAATTCATGGAGCACACCTTCAAGTCCCCATATCTTTCTATAAAACAATGCTAATTCATTACACACACACACACACACACACATACCTCAAAAACAAAACAAAACAAATTTTAAAAAACCCAGTTTAACAACGATAACTGATAGTAATTTTAAAATAAATATTAATGGCATTGAAACTAATTTATTGTGACTAAAGTTTTTAACAGCATTTAACTTCACTGCATGAAGCAAAAAATCAACCCAGTGTGCCATTACATAACAAGTGGAATATTAACCCTTCTCACTCATCAGATTTGAAATCAGAGGACCCAGACCAAAGTTCCAGCTGAGCTAACACTGGTTGGAAGCCTGAGCAAGTTGCTCAAAGTGATTAAAAGTGTTTCCTTGTCTGTTTTATAAACACAATAAAAATATCCATTTTTTTCTCATCAGGTTGTTTACTATAAACTTCAAATGTAACTGTGGATTACATCATCTGTTATAATACCGAGAAATTTATCATTTGGCCTCTGGCCAAAAATCTAACTGTGAAAAGAATGAAAATCAGGCCCTAAAGTTGTTCTTGAAAACTACTTAGCAGTATCAGGGAATGTGTGAAGCTCATCTCAGGGCTTCCTGCAGTAACAACAGGGACTGGATGACAGAGATGGGCAAGATATGTGTGAAACGGAAAAGTGAGTAAGGTGGTTTTCACTTTTGTAATGAGACGTTTGTTATTTCTCCGTAGGTTTGGCTCTCCAAGCTTTATGACTTTCTAGGCACAAAGCCTGTGCAAACCATGGATATTCACTATATACACACTATAGGAATGAAGAAGAGGCCTTTCCTCACTGGCGCTGGGAGAGTTTTTGAAAATCAAAGAATGCAGAATGAGGTTTTGACCCATTGACTAGTCATTGCCCGTTTTCAGTAAAAAGAGCTGAATTCATTAATTTCTCAAATATCTCTTGATAATCTACTAGAACACCAGGGACTATTCTAGACACCTGGGATACAATGATAAACAGAAGAAAAAGACTGCCTTTCCCCTTAGTGCTTAATATGTGTCACATTAAGGCAGATGCACACACATACACACATACACACACACATGAGTGTGCCCTGATAGTCACAGGGCATGAAGTGTCTACAGAATCCCACAAGGTACATATTTTGGTTATAGTAAGCACAGAGATTATTTTTCAGGTTAGCCCTGAACATCCAGATGGCTGCACAGGAATGAAAACATTCAATTTGTCCTTTAGAGCAGTGACTTGCCATGTAAGCTATAATCATTTGGAGAGTCTTAAAAACTATAGAGGCCTGGGTCCCCTCCCCAGAGATTCTGATTTAATTGGTATGGAATGCAACCTAATGTGCTGGGAATTTTTAAAGCTCCCCAGGTACCACCAAGGTTGAGAGCAGCTCAGAATTTCCTGGGAATTCAAGAACCATCTTGTTCCATAAAAGTCTCCTCACCTGGGAGAAGAAAATAAGTGCACAAGCCCAAGGGCCATCTTCATCCACACCTGCAACTCCAGAGCAGTTCAAGTTAGAGCCCTAGGATGAGGCAGGGGAACCCAACAGTGAGCTTTCAGGCAGTCCCGGGGGTCCCGCTATAAAGAATGACTGCAGTCACCATGTTATACATCCAAATGGCAAGTTCCACTAGAATGCTAGATGTTTACTACCCTAGACACCTAGATGAGAGCAAGCTGGAAGAAAACAAACAAAAGAGAATCTTTTAAGCAGCAGTGAATAATTGCAGGTACATACTTGCGTTTGCTGTATTCTCTTAAACGTTTATTTGTAGCATTATAGAAAAATTTTAAAATAGAAGAAAAACATCTCACACAGTCTATGATCTATGTGTAATGTACGTCATATATTTTTTAGAAAGAGAGATCTACCGTATATTTTCCTTTGTCATGGGCTATTTTCAGGTAAAAATATACTGCAATGGAGACTTCTAGCTAAGATAACAGATGAAACTGCAGAGGTGATAGGGATAAGAAGTAAGTTCCCATTCACTTGTTCACACAGAGAAAACCCCAAAGGGTAAGACAAAGGTCCTCAGTTCTGTGGAAGTTGAGGCCAGGGGCAGGGCCTTTGTGTATATAAGCTTACAAATGAGTGAGCGCCCCTTCTATGACAGTGGGCCCCAGAAATGTTCTCAAGAGCCTTGGCTTCCAGCAATTCATGAAAATTTCTAGTTTAATCTCCTACAAACATCCAGCAATTCTGTCTCAAGTTAGCAAATGCTTATGTCATGGATGTCACTGAGGGCCTCTGTCTCTTTCCAGATTTGGGGATGGCCTTTTGTTCTGTGACTTCAGTTCTTTGATGAGTTTACAAAAATCTGTCTGTCCAGCTGTTTTCTTGTGGTAAGGATGGGACTTATGTTGTTCCAGCTCTTTACATCACAGAGCTCAAACCAGAAATTCACTCCTAGAATGTAAGCAGCCAGGCCTATATATCTTATACTCCACCCTCCATCCCCAGGCAAGAGACCAAAAATTTATTCTCTGGAGAATTCTAAAATCCACCCCCAGGAAAGACCTACTGATACTGACAGTTGAGGATCTTCTAGTGAAAAAGACAGCTCACTGCCTAATCTTCCTATAGTTGGGCCCCCAGTTGACAAGCACTCTCTACAACCCACGAACACATAATCTTGCTCCCTCTCCCTATCACACACACAAAAACACACACACAGCTTCTATCCAGACTTTTAGTATCTCACTCCTAAATATAAAAGAACCACCAGACTTTTGAGGAAAGCCTCCAACACTAAAAAGAAGAAATTCCAAGAAAACAGAGAAATATTAAAATTTAAAAAATTAACATATTAAAAATAATAGCAAAATTTTAAAATTCAATGGAAAAATTTAAGATAAAGTCAAAGAAATCTTCCAGAGTGCAGAATCAAAAATGCAAAGAGGACCAGGGGGAGGTATAAGAAAACAAAGGAAAAAATTCAAATCTAGAGTCTAATATCAAACAAATTGGAGTTCTAAAGAAAGAGAACAAAGAAAATGTAATGGAGCAAATTTTCAAAGGAAAAATATAATTTCCTAGAACTGAAAGAGTCTCCACACGGAAAGGGTCCAAACCATCTACTGACACAGTCAGCTTCTGTTGATCCACACTAAAGAAGAAAAAAATTAACAGGCAGAGAGACTATAATGAATTATATGAATAGTTGTTGTTGTTTTTTCTTAACAGCAGGGTTGCTTCCCTGCTAATTAAGATTTGCTTAAACGGATATTAAAATTAATTTTGCATTCTTGAAACAAAAACAAATCAGGAGGCTGATGAAGTATGGTGGCAGAGCAGAGAAAAACCAAGTCAAGGTAAACATTTGTTTTTTCCTAATTTAGAAGGTAAGAGAACTCTTACAGATATCTGAAGACATATGAAGCCATTAGAAACAATTCGGGCAACTATGTTGGAACCACGGAAGATGCATCTATTGGGAGACTTTCAGGAGCATTCTTGTGCTTAAGAACCTTTCTCAAATTATTAATTTGAAGAGGGAAAAGTACACCTCAAGTAAGTTCTTATATTGCTATTTCTAAGTGAAGTTTTATAGTAGAGTAGTTAAATAACAGAATCATAGTACTAGAAAAATAGACAAGGCCCTTGAAAACGTATTTCAACATTCTCCCTTCTTCAGGCAAAAGAATACCTTACTCAGCCACGGAAGTAACTATATGCCATGCTAGACTCAAAAAAGAATTTTTTTAACCTGGAAACAGGTGTCCACGTGCATTAAACAAGTATTTATAGATAAGCTTGTCCATCTGCAAAGTGAAAACTATAAGCTCCTCCGAGACTGAGGCATGTTTCCTTTGGGGTCTAAATCAACTCACTGTGGTTAAGAAATAATAAAATAATTAGAAAAAAACCAAACACCTGTTTTTTGAATTCAAAAGGGTTTTCAAGCCGGAGTCCAGTTTTTCCCTGCACTTGGCGACTGTGTCAATGTATTAGTACTGGTGGGTCACACACCAACCAACCTATTCTTGGACACGAGCTTTACACAGATTGAAAATTCGTCTATTTGTCTAGGCTCTAAGTCTTTTTTTTTCCCTCTGCACTTGGACATATCCTATCCACAATTTACAGATGGACACGCTCATTTGAAAATTGACTAATTAAAATATATTGATCATAAAATATGTACTGCTATCTTTTTTCCTTAACACATCCTAAAGCTAATCTTAGTTGAAAATGTATATGTGCTTATCCTTGTACAGCACAAGACAAGAATATAATTCAATGAAACCTTTACAAAATGTCAGATTAATTACATTTTTTCAGTGCAGATGGATTTAAGGAAATCATCTCTGAAAACAGTACTTCATTTAAAGTAAAATAAAGACATAATCTTCCCTGATAAGTCAATGTGTAGGAGATGCCAAAATATTAAAACTGCCATATATTAAAGATGCCATGATATGAATTTTTAAAGCAAATACAAGTAGTTTGTGATGATGCCATGGTAATGTCCTAGAAACAGTAAGGTTCTCTCTGATAGCCCAAAAGGAAGGATTGATAGCATGCTACACAAGAAATCAAGTTTCAGTCACTGGGGCTACAAATTCCAAATTTTAGAGGAACCACTAACACCACTAATTGAGTAAAATGTTCAATATTCATTTAATAAACATTTACTGAGTATCTGCAATATGCAAGTTTTCAATTATATCTATAACTCTTCAAGTCAAGTTGGAATGAAGTTGATCACATGGGCAAATTTTACCTCTCGCTCAGCACAGGTCAGCATGACATTTCTCTAAAATGACTTCTTTATGAGGTTTTGAAATTCAGTGCCATAAAAGTCAGATGCATAAATCTCTTCTGGGGAATACACTTATAATGTACCATGCATTGTGCAATGATTCATGTTTTGGTGGACTTAAAAAGATTTACTGTTGCTTGAGTTAAGCAGTAACAAAGACAAAATATTTATCTCTTTGCCCAATAAAGCTTAATATGCACCTTAAAACAGTTTATATTTATGTATTTGTTGACACAACACAAATAAGGTTCTATTCATCCCAAACTGAAATTTGGTATTTAAAACATTCCTTATGTTATGTCTGATTATAAATGACATTTAAAAGCAGTATTCAAGTTAGGAAATGCACAAAGGAGAGGGGCTGAAAAGTGTTATTTCTTATAAAAATGCTTTCCTTTTATTGTTTCTACTACATTATCCTTCATTCTATAAGAGCAATCTTCTTTTTATTTTTTTTTAATAAAAATAAGGAAGAAATTAGTTTCATTTGCTTCTAACACTACACTACATAAGGTGACACTGGGGAGTGCCTGAATGCACACTTTGTCCTTTTAAATAAATTACACGGGACTGGTAAAGCATCAAAAACAGGAATGCTTAAGATTCCCTTAGGTTTCTCTCTTTACCTGGTATTCTAGGTCCGTGAGAAGGAAGGGCTCCTCAGGCCAAGTTTTCATGGACCATGGACCATGGCCCCTAAACTATTGTCCCAGACCTGTCAGAGGCCACAACTTGGCCCCCTGGATTCCTCCAATGAATCAGTCTCTAGGATTATTCTCTCTGGCAATGGACTAAAATGCTGACAGCAAGTGTATAAGGCATCAACACTACCTCTTCAGGAAACTACCCACAATGGAGACATCCAAGAGCTTTTGCATAAAACTCTTCCCTTCCACATACCCATTGGCTCCTTCAAGAGCCATAATTACAGAAAGTAGGAAAGGAATCATGTGAGTTATAGATCTCATCCAAGTTCTACTTTCAAATACAATTGAACACAAAAATAAAATGATGGGCAAATTCTATGTAGAAGCTTCTACGATGGTTGATATTTACATTTTACTTTAGAGAAATGCCCTGGGCCCTAATCTCTCAACAGAGTCAAGGCTAGCTCTCAGGCTGTTCCAGCCAAGATCACCACTTACATCCCTGAGACATTCTTTGCACACTACCTCATCACATGATGTTTCTCCCCTCCAAGCCCAGCTCCGATTTCCCTCTTAACACACCCTACTGAGAGGCCTTTCCAGGCCTATTACTCTAATCAATTTCATAACTGCTACTACTCTTCTGCCTTTAGACCCTCCCCAAATCTTTCTTCAGCACAAGGATAAAAATTCTGAATGGCTGCCAGTGCGTCTCTATCACTCACGTGCATAATAACAGCTATCACAGCTCTGGAATCAGAAGGAAAAGACAGCCATGCTACCCACCAAGTTGCATCCTGCTCTACCCTACACCACAAGAAAAGGCAGGACACCTTTAAGGTAACCAAATCTAGGGTGAGAACCAAGTGCATAATAATGAGGTTTTACTTAAATTAGGTAGGTGTGTCTCCTTCATTATCAATTCGGAGAAAGGGAGGATGGGCTGTGTGTATCACTCTCCTTCTAATTATCCTTACTATCTGGTAACTTAAAGACGTGATCAGACCTCAGGGACACAGTGCTGCTTTGTAACATTTTGTTCATCAATTTCCCAGGGACAATGCAAGTGCATGCACGGCAGCAGAAAACATCAACAATCTCAGTAAAGTCAGAGGGACGATCACCTCCCAAGAGGGAGGGGGGCCTAGTTAGGACTGGGAGCATAGGGAAAATAGAAAATATTTATTAGTCAGTAAAGAAAATGTGCTAAAGAATTGGTAAGAAATTACTGTTAAGCCATACTAAGGGTCTAAAATGAAGTCAGAATCATAGATTTGTAGTGGACCAATCAGTATGGTTCTAGAACTTTCTTCTAAAAAATTCTATCATCAGACTGCAAAAAGACAAAAAGCATGTTGTGACAATCACAGTGGACCAAGCACATGGTTAGGAGGGCCCTGGAGGAGGTCCTGAAACAGCAGGTCTCTGGGACGAGCTGGGCAGGGAATCAGCAGTGTCTAGGAGTGGATGGTCCAAGGCAAAGATCCAGCTCCACAGATCTGACGCAAGAGGCAGCAGCAGTTGAGGACTCTGCACACCAAGGAGAGTACTGATGAGATCCTAGATGCAGAGCAGTGATGATGAAGTACAAGGTACACAGAAAGGGGAAGGTGGAGAATAGACAAGGAGGTGGGAAGAGCCTAGCAGGCTGAAGAACAATGAAGGCATCCTCATCTCACACACCAAAACTGGTAAGGACGAGGGCAGAGGATGGAGAAATGACATGTCCTAGGTACTGAGGTTGCCTGGTAAGGTAGGGATGAGTCCTAGGGTAGAGAGAGCAATGATGACTTGAAGACAACGATGCAAGTGGACAAATTACTATGTTTTAATACTTTCTCAGTGAATTGGAAGAAGTGGGGAAAGTGAGGCCTTCACAGAAGAGGGAAGAATCAATTTTCACTGAGGACAAGAGGAGAAGCTTTATAAAGGAGTAAAGATATGACTTAAGACTGAGGAGGTATGTGTCCAGATGAGATCACAAAGAAAATAACCAACTCTGGGTTGTCTCCACAGTGTTACTATTAACCCATTACTAAAAAGCACAAAACATATTATATATTACTACTTTCATTCTTATACATAGCATAGAATTGTCTAAAAATTAAACTGCACGCAAAAATGCCTTTCAAAGAGCATTTGACAAAACAAATTCCTGTAATGTTGGCTGGATTAATCAAGCTTCGAGTCTATTAGTAAAATACTCTGAAAGTCTTTATTTTTTTTAAAGATTTTATTCATTTATTTGAGAAAGACTGAGAGAGAGAGAGAAAGAGAGAGAGCAGGGGGGCAGAGGGAGAGGAACAAGCCGACGCCCGGCTGAGCAGGGATCCGATGCGGGGCTCGATCCCAGGGTCCCGGGATCATGACCCGAGCCGAAGGCAGACGCTTAACGACTGAGCCACCCAGGCGCACCCTCTGAGAGCCTTTAAAGGTTACACAAAAATAACAACTATCAAATTCCTCAGGCCTCGGAAGCCTTTACATGCACCAGGCACTAGGTGAAATGGTACACGCCTTATTTTATTTCAACCTTACAACTGGACCCTGAGAAAGGTGCTGCACTCACTTTAGTGAAGAGGATGCTAAGGCATAAATGAGCTAAATACCTGCCCCGGGTCAGAGTCCGTGATAAAGCTGGGACTGGAACCTAGGGGTGATCTGACAGTCCTTGCTGTTCTTGACCACTGATAGAATTCAGATGGTATAAACTCTTCCCGCTTCACTCTTCTATCTTTAAAACATTTCATTTAAGGCTATGCAATACCAATCCTCAACCCGACATCAGAGATCTAGCAGCACATATTTATTTGCATGGTACTGAGAATGCACTGTAGCATCTTCCCAGGAATGCAACACTTTTAACCTCAAACTGAAAGACACACTAGCTGCAGAATGACTGCTCCCCACTTTCACATCATGGCTATCACAGTGAATGGCCTGGATTTTCCTTCCCTCCACAGCAATATGCCATAGCCACGTCATGAAATTACTGTTTTATCTCCGTATTTGTTTCCTCACCTCCAAGGAAAACGAACAACTCTAGGTTGTCTGCACAGTGTTACTATTAACCCATTACTAAAAAGCACAGAACATATTATGTATTAGTACTTTGATTCTTACACATAGTACAGAACCATTTAAAAATGAAACTGCATGTAAAAACATCTTTACAAGAGCATTTGATAAAAACATACCCCTGTGCTTTTTCGGTAGCTGTATCATTTCCACACCCAGAGAATGAAGCACGTGTGGGGCACAGACTGAAGAAATGATGGGCCTCTTTTAATTTTAAAAAGTTTCTGTTCTGTTTCTGTTTTATTTCTGTTCAGCAACCTAAATTGTTTTAGGGATGAAATGAGGGAGATGCTAGCAAAAGAAAGAGGGGTAGGAGAGTATTAGAAACGAGGGCGGGCCCAAGGTAATTTAGGCTGGTGGGAAATGTGGGCTCTTAAGATGTGTGAAGTGTGACAACCACGGTAGGCTATTCTCGAATCCACCACTCAGGCGCACCAACCTTACGTAGTGGTGATGGTCTACCATGTTCAAGTTACCACTGGAGACACAAAACGCAACATTTTCTGTACTGAGTAATTTGCCTCACAGAAAACATCTCAACACAATGGATACTTCTCTGGGCTTCGCCACACACTGGCAATTAGGGAAGTTGGCTGGAGCCTGTCTTCACCAATTATCTGTACCACAGACTTTGACAAGTTTCTCTTCTGGAGGAGAGGAAGCTCCTAGTGGGCCTCCCTGCCTCCGAGGGCTGTGAGGAGCATGGAAGGGCACCGTGGCCAGGAGAAAGTGCCGCGCCCACAGGGAGATGAGAATGTGGCTGGAACCCGCGGCGGCAGGACCAGCCCCTGAGTCGGGGTGACTGCACTGGGCTTCCCTGCTTTCCTCTCCCACCACTGTATAAGATTGTTTTCGAGGCTCATTCTTGCTTCACACACTGCTAGGAAGGAAATATTTCTATGCAATAAAAATTCTTTGGGTGTTTTTTACTCCCTTCTCATCCATGCAAAACAGGAAAGCATGACACATTGCCTTTTATGGTTACGAAAGATCCAGACGAAGGTTCTTAATGTTCTTAGACAATTGTAATCACAACATCACCACAATACTTCTCTAACTTAACACTGAAGGGGAAAAGATGCCTCATATGCTCCGGGCTTAATACATCTCCAGGGAAGACATATCCTGACAAATGTTTACTTAGGTCACTAGTTAATCAAATAAGCAGTTCAATGAAATAATAAAACTAATATGCTTATAGAGGGCTACTTAAAATGAGAAAGTCAAGGTAATTTTACATGGTTTAAAAGTAATTTTCTTTCTATTTGAATCACGCTTTGAACAATGTGATCTATAAAAGCACTGAGCACTGAAGGGCATGGGTTGGTCTCTCATACCATGATTACTTGTTCTGCTCACTGTATTCAATAACCACCACAAAAAGTGCTGAGAAGCTGAACAGTCACATGCAAAGGAATGAAGCTGGACCCTTACCTATACAAAAGTTAACTCAACATGGACCAAGGACCTAAACGTGAGACCTAAAACAATAAAACTCTTGGAAGAAAACACAGGACAAAAGGTTCACAACATTGGATTTGGCAATGATTTCTTGGATATGATACCAAAGGCACAAGTAACAAAAGAAAACATAGATAAATTGGACTTCATAAAAATTTTAAAATTTTGTTCATCAAAAGACAGTATCAACTGAGTAAAAAGGCAGCCCACAGGAGGAAAGAAAATACTTGCAAATCATATGTCTGTTCAGGGATTAATGTCTAGAATATATAAAGAACTCCCAAAATGCAACAACAACAAAATTAACAACCCAACTCAAAAATGTGCAAAGGACTTGAATAGGCATTTCTCCAAAGCAGATATATGAAAGGCCAAAAGCATTAATCATAGTGAAATGCAAGTCAGAGATACCATCTCATACCCATTAAAAACCCGTCTACACTGTTGGTGGGAATGCAAAATGGTACAGCCACTGAGCAAAACAGCATGACAGTTCCTCAAAAAATTCAAAATAGTATTATCATCTGATCCAGCAATTATACCACTTCTGGTTATATACTGAAAAGAACTGAAAGCAGGGTTTTGAGAAGATATATGTATGCCTATGTTTAGAGCAGCATTATTCACAGTAGCTAAAATATGGAAGCAACCCAAGTGTCCATTGGCAGATAAATGGATAACCAAAATATGATATATTCATACAATGGAATACTATTCAGTCTTAAAAAGGAAGGAAATTCTGCAACAATATGGATGAACCTTGATAACATTATGCTAAGTGAAATAAGCTAATCTCAAAAAGACAAATATATGATTGCATGTGTGTGAGGTACTAGAATAGTCAAAATCATACAGACAGAAAGTAGAATGGTGGTTTCCAGGTGCTGAAGGGAGGGGAGGATGGGAAGTTACCGTTTAATGGGTGTAGAGTTTCAGTTTAGCAAGATGAAAAGAATTACGAAGATGGCTGCTGGTGATGGTTGCACAGCAATGTACATGTATTTAAACCACTAAACTGTATATTGAAAGTGGTTAAGATGGTAAATTTTAGGGGCGTCTGGGTGGCTCAGATGGTTAACTGTCTGCCCAGGGTCCTGGGATCGAGCCCCTGCATAGGGCTCCCTGCTGGGCGAGGAGCCTGCTTTTCCCTCTACCTCTGCCTCTCCCCACGGCTCCTGCTCGCTCTCTCTCTGTATCTCTCTGTCTCAAATGAATAAATAAAAAATTCTTTAAAAAATAAAAAAAGATGGTAAATTTTATGTTATATATTTTTTACTACAGTGTTGTTAAAAAGCCATCAGACAGCTCATCTAAAGCAGTACTCTCTTTCCCATTATTTCTGGAGATGTTTTTCCCCTTAGGTTGAGACAGGTGATCTGTGCATTCCTCTGCCTTATCCAAGTAGTCTGCCCAACAGACAAACCTATGTTACCGAGATCCCACTTTTTTTTTTTTTTAATTTTTACCAATGTTCTAATAATACTGCTTTCATTAAAGGATACACAAGTCCTTAACAACTTTTTTAAATGCTGTTTGGTACAGTTATTTTTAAGATAAGCATCACAGAATTTCAAGGCCAAACCTCAGAGATTATCTAACCTAATTCTGGAATTAAAGATAAGAAGGATGAAACTCAGAGAGGTTTCTTAACTTCCCTAGCGTCACACCATTAATCAAGGACAAATATGATAAAGGGTACCCAATGTTAACTACTTTGAAAAATCTAATCTAAAAATTTGAGCTTACAAAAAGTTATTTGCTTTATAAAAGGGTTGCCTGAACAGTTTCTTAAAAAATGAGCTCCTATAGTTTAAGAATTCACTATGCAAAATAAATGTACACTGAATCTATAGAAATATATCTATAGCATTAACCATAAGCCTAAATTCATGACTGATTTTTAGGTAACATATTTATAAAACAGTATAAAATAACTTTTACTGTTTATGCCACTATCAATAAAATAGGATAATTCTGCCTTCTTCAAAATGGATCCATCTGAGAACAAAAAAGTGAACAGTTTACCTTCTAAGGTCTTTGACACTACTTCAATCAATAGAATAAAATCCGCCCACCTTCACTTCAAATTAAAGGTAATGCTTACATTTACAAAGAATTATATGGTGTAATAAGCACCATAAATCCAAATAATATCATGAGACTCTGAGTTTCCCATGAAAAGAATTATGAAGGAAAAATACCTAACCAAGGGCCTAGAGCTCAAAAACAATTTTTTTTCAGATTTTATTTATCTACTTGAGAGAGAGAATGAGCAAGAGAGAGAGCATGTGCAGGAAGAGGGGCAGAGAAGGACAGAGAGAAGCAGACTCCCTTCTGAACAGGGAGCCTGAAACGGGGCTCGGGATCATGACCTGAGCCGAAGGCAGATGCTTAACTGACTGAGCCACGCAGGCACCCCTAGAGCTCAAAATTTTATTTAAAAACATATACAATGGTCATACATTATCAATAGTAATACACTTATTTACTATTTACCACACAGAATAAAGTTTACATAAATAATACTGCAATTCCATAATTAATCATAAAACCTTTCTGTAATAAGCCATATTTCCTAGTAAGAGGAAGCAAAGAGCTTTTATTTTACCTCTTTCTAATCTCTGCTTTACTTCAACTATAACAAAAGAAAGTGAAGAAACACTGTCACTGGAGTCACCAAATTCTGACGACTTTCTCAAGAGATACGTGTGTTTTCTTTCATGGAATAGTCCAGACAGATATAATTAATACCAACTTATCCACAATGCAGATAAAGAAAGACATTAAACACAAAGAAGTGCCTATGGGTTCCCTCCCACATTACATCCCCTTCCCAATTATCCAGCATCCTGAAATTTCTGTTCTGAGACTAATTTGGCACACTTGATGGCTTTTTGAGAAATGTTTTTTATTGTCATTTTTTTCTCTCTGCAAATTTCTCTTACTTAGAGAAGGTGAAATCAACATTCCCCAAGTTATTTGAGAGTATATGTTAATTTGCATATTCAACTGACATAAAAATGAGATAAAACATTGGTTCATGCTACAAATATGAGTAACTATAAGATCTAAGTTGAGAACCACTTGTTAATGAATACTAATAAAGAAGGAAGGAAGGAAGGAAGGAAGGAAGGAAGGAAGGAAGGAAGGAAGGAAGGAAGGAAGGAAGGAAGGAAAGGATAAGCAAGCTAGCCACCACACTTTTAACACTTTTCCTCTCAGTCAGGGCTCAGCAGCATTAGACACAGTTGACTGTGCTCTCTTTGGGAACATCTCCCTTGGTTTCTGCAATCTACTCTCTCCTGGTTTTAATACCATTTCAACAATCATCTATGTCAGGCTCCTTTATTGACTGCTTCACCTCTATATGACCTCTAAATATTCTTCAGGCCTTGGGGCTCTTCGCTGTCTACCTTCTCCTCAGGTGACCTCAGGCATTCCAATGGATATAAATAATGTCTTCATGCTACACACTTCCATGCTTATATTTCTACCTCAAACACTCTTCTGAACTCCAGACCTTCATATCCTATCTACTGGACATTTCCACCAAAACGTCTAACTAGGCAGCTCCAAGTTAACATGTCTAAATCGGAATTCTTCATCAACACTTCAACCTGCTCACCCACCCCAAACTTGTATCCCTCTCCAGTCCCTATTCTCTGCATCGAAGTAAATGGCACCACCATCTACCTAGCTACTCAAGTCATCAACCTCTCTGTTAATATTTAATTTTCTCGATATAAAATGGATTTCTTGAAAACTACATTTAACATTGTCCTATCTTCCCAAGATACTGGCACTCTAGAGAACTACAGAAAGGAAATCTGATAACATGGTATGGTGCCTTTGTTGTATTTCCTGAGCATCTGCTTTGGGGTGGGGTTGAAGGAGTGGGAGGGAGGTTAAGAAAGGAATTGGAAGTGATATGATCATATTGCTAGACGTTCTGGGTGTTCACAACAAACCATGCTGAAAAATATTTGTTCTTCAAAACCAAAGACAGTTGTCCTTAAAAAAAAAAAAAAATTTAAATTACCTCAAAAAGAACAGCCTTTATTTTTAGAAACTAAGCTCTAGAATCTTACGTGAAATTTTTTTGTGAGATAAACAGCTCTTCCATACACTACCTTTTCTGAAGTCTGTAATCAAAGATAATTATACTTTGGAATAAAAGCCAAAAGTTACTATAATTTTAATAGTATCTTATACACTCTATAAAAATATTTTAAATTCATAAAACATACAGGAACAAAGAACAGCAGTCTTCTCTTAAAACTTTAGTCCTTGAGAGGAAAAACTTTACTTACACATGCTATAAGAAGATATTCAAATATACAAGGTTGTGCTCTGTTGTTACAAACACTTATGTCCTTTTATAACTAGCCAGTCTCTCCACCCCCATTAATTGTATTTAATTCTATTGCCAGTAAGTAGGCAAAACTCTGGATAATTTCAGTTTTTGTCTCTAAAACCTAAAGGCTGAGAGGTCTGCTTAGGCTCTTAAAATGAAGGATGATAACCTCTGAGAGAATAATTATAGATTTTCTAAGTCATTTCTCCCACTACCAATTTACAATTAATGAAAGAATATGTCAAGTTGATGAACACTGCTGATCACCTACATTAGGTATTGATGATACAAAGATGAATAAGACACTGAATCTGTCTTTGAAGATCTCATAGTATAGACATACCTTCATACAAAGTAAAAAAACCTAAGATGATAAAATTCTGTATTAAAAATGTTAAGTGGTCATCTAGAATTTTAAATGACCTCAAACCTGAGACGATAAAATCCTTTGTTAAAAACGTTAAGTGGTCATCTAGGATTTACATGACTTCAAACTATATGTTAAATTACTGAAACAGGTTATTTTCACCAACATTTTTAATCTAAAATTTTACAAAAACAGGGATGAAATTTTCTACCTCAAATAAATTTAATTATATCTAATAATCTACATTATACAACTTATACAACATAAAATAAATATACATATACATATAAAATTTATACAGTAAATGAGGGAAAGTACATGAGACAATATGGAAATAGTTTAATGCAAGTGAAATAAAAATAATTATTCTATTATAGGAATCATAAATGCTAAAGAACATTCTATTTGAGTTAGCTGCCTATTAGTGATCTCTGAAGTAGCAAACATTGTACACTGCATTCAAATAATTAGTTAAAATGACTATCTGTACCTGCCAAAAACTTCAGAACACAAAGCCTCGTATGGTAAACAAAAGCAGGGGATAGCCCCTAAACAGACACCCTGTGTACGCATGCGCATGCACACACATGCTCAGAGTCTTTGTTTGATAGTAGCTATAATTTAAAATGTCAATAGGAAGCTAAAACCCTCTTTCAAATTTAACCTTACTTTTAACCTTTTCTAAGTACAAATTTTCTCTGCCTGTAAGGGAATGCCATTATGAATTAGGGAGTCACTGTTTACTACAAGGGTGGGGCCCCACAGTTGTACAGCTCCATCCCTGACTTGTTAGGAGCTTGAAGGCCAATTAATCTGCATTAAAAAAAAAAAAAAATCAGCTCTCTCAGCTTTCAAGCAGAGGTGTGGTCCAATCCAGACAACTCTGTGTCCCAGCAAACTCTGCTAGATCCCAACAGTTTCCATTGTCATCAAGAAAAAGGCTTACTTGTTAGAACTTGTATTACCTGTACTGGGTGCACTTTATATTAAAAATGGAGGCAGGCAAGACAACAGCTGGCTTCTTAACTCAGTGGTATGGAAAATCTTCAGGGTTCAGTGCAGATGTGGTACCGAGGGTCCACGAATTGAGAAAATCTGTGACAACTACCTTAGGTATAGCCTCCAGGGTCTTCTTCAAAAATTGCTGTCCTTTTTCCTGGTCTGTATCAAACCTTCTATTCCCAAAAAACCTTGGCAAAAGCATGGTCTCAAATATCTATTTAGTTAAATGTGTCCTAAAAGTATAAATGAAGTTTTCTATTCAAGGAAAATGTTTACATCTCAAACAAGAGCTTGAAATTCCAAATTAATCCAAATCAATGGAGAGACTCTAGGTAGTGAACAGGTACCTTCCACCAGTCTAGGTGTGACCATGGCTTGGGTGACCATTCCCTCCAGTAAGTTCTCCACACTTTTCATCTTCCCTCACCCCTACTAATGTCATGGAGGGCAGTAAAGAAAACAGAGTGCAAAGGTCCACAGAAAGGGACTACTGAAGACTTACGAATAGTAGAGTGGCACTGTTTCTTTGGAAGAATTAGGGAAGTCAAAATCCTGTTCTATCCGTGAACATACACATGAATCTACAAAGGGCTAACTTTGGGTTTGCTCTAGAAGCATCTGAGAAGTAAGGCACTCTGTATCTGTTGAATGGAGAAATATGTTACCAGTGGCATCCAGTATCAGAATAGAGGGAGATTAGAGAACTTGGTGTAGGCCAAGAGATGTTAGCCTGAACGACAAGTTATTTGAGTTTATACGTAACTCAACAAAGAGAAAAGCAGACTTAGAAGCACAGCTCACTATCAAGTCTTCTGACAGTGAGTACAAGGAAGAATCGGAAGGTCAAGGGGCTTGATCATTTGGGAACACCACACGATCAAAGACACAGCCTTTCACCTAGCTCAAGCCCTTCCCAAAGTTTGTAAGTGGCTGTTCCTTAGAAAATGTATTTGCAATCCTAAATCCCAAGTACCAACTGAGCTGAAGCAGGGACTAGAGCCCTGGAGAGGAAATCAGGGTCAGAAAAGCACTCTGTTGTCATGGCTCCTGTCGCAAAAGCAATGTAACAAATGATTCCTATTTCTTCACATACCATTTCAAACAGGTTTGAAAAGTACGACTGACAAAATGCAGTCTGCCCGCTACAACATTTAAGATCTGGTCTCTATCAACTTCACCAGCTTCAACTCCAATGGAAACACCGCACATGCAATTTTCCAAAAGCTGAAATAAAGTTCCAAGATTATGCATGTTGAATTCATTTCTGATTGGGAGGGGAGAAGAGGAAGGGGTTAAACTCTTAAGTGAAATCATGACCAACTAAAGCAGCAGCAAACGAGTCCTCAGTGCACTAAAGTGGACAAGGGGAGGATGGCAGACCCCAGCAGATAGCTTCACAGAGGGGGGCATGGGCGTAACACAGCAGGACAATGCGGCCCGAGTTAGAGAACACCTTGGGTTGTCAGTGACCAAAATGGAACAAAAAAACATGATGATTCATAAACAAGTTTTCAATATATTCCATTTCCCACAAACTGTCTGTTAAAGGAATAAGGCAAGAACACCCATAGTTTTACCAAAGGAACTGAACCCAGACTGTTCCCCCCCCCCCAAAACTACTGTAACAAAAAAGAGAAAATACTTCTTAACTACTTTACAGGAATTTAATTACTGGTATGCAGAGACTATGAATTAAATTTAACAAACAGATTTCCATTATAGAAACAAAATTAGGGGAAAAAATTCAGTGGTTTTTCAACCTGGGGCTATTTTGCCCTCCAGGAGACATCTAGCAATGTCTAGAGAAATTTTTGGTTGTCACAACTGGGGGGCAGGAGGAGAGTTCTACTGGCATCTAGTGGGTGGAGGTCAGGAATGCTACTAAACATCCTACAATACGCAGGACAGCCCCTCACAAAAAAGGATTATCTGCTAAAAATGTCAGTAGTGCTGGGGTTGAAGAAGGCTAAATGGCAATCTGTCCCCATAAATCCAAGTCTACTCTTTATGAATTGTCCACCACCCAACTCCTAATGGTCCCAGCAATTTGCTCCCAAGTGTAACCAAACCTTAGAGCATCAATTGTAAAAATTAGAGGTAAAGTAAACTGATACAATCTTCTGGAAGAAAAAATATATTTAATACAAAGTAAATGTAAATACATTTACTAAATATTAAAAATATATATTATATATAGATGATCTTTCTCCCTCTCTCTTCCTTGTATACTCTTTGAGCCAGGAATACCACTTCTAAGACTTTATCTGAAATTAGTAATTAGATAAATGCATACGTGCTCAGAGATTTTCACTGGAGCGCTAAGAGTCCCACCCTGAAAAAAATTTAAACAATCTTACTACCTAGCTCTGGGCCATTAGTTAAAATATGACCTTTTTTGAGAAGATGGAGGATTACAGACTTTAAGTCCCACCTGCGACGTGTCAGAGGTAGGTCAGTAAAAGAGGGCTCAACTTCACAGAAGAGAAGGAAAGACAGAGGATGGCATAAAAAACCAAACAGGAACTAGAGCATTTATAAGTAAAATTACATCAAGTAGGGGTTTGCTTCCAAATAATCCAGCGTGGGGAACAGGAAAGAAGAATAATAGAATTAAAACAGTTTTCTGTTTGTAATTTTTGAAACTAGGTAATGTATTACTTGATGATGCAATATAGTGTCCTCTCTACCTTTGTGTTCATTCGAAATTTTTCACCACCGAAGTTTCTTAAGCATGCTGAATATCTATTTCCTAGCTCTGTACCACGAAAAGACTGAAAAAACTATAGTCAACCCAGTAGCAATGAACATCCCAAGAGCCTAACATGAGAGTGAAATATTTCCTGCTAGAAGAAATCAGAGTTTCTTAGAAAAATGGTTGACTTCAGTTGTGGATCAGGAAATATTCAAGATGAGTCTCAAACACCTCATTCTACCAGACATCAAAGACTACTACTAGGGTCATGTCAAAGGGACTCGGGAACCTTTCAACCTGAAAAGGTTACTGCTGGCCAGAGATGGGACAATGTGAATTTCAATCTATCAAATATATTTAAAGTCATAAATTCAAAATGAATTTGAATATAGACAATTAGTCAACTTCTAAGAGTGACAGACCAATTCATTATCTTAAACTCTAGGCAAATAATAGGAAAGAATTAAGCATTTACCCTGCCTTTCTTATATGAACTGTACCACTGGATAACCAAATAGTAGATGAGAGAAATCATCTCCTTATAAAATTATTCCAGCTAATAAATAAAAACAGAATGATAAAATTAAAGTATCACCATTTTATAACCCTCAATGAATTAAGGGATCTGAGCATGAAGCACCAATCCCTGCTAATAACATCATGGAAAGAGTGACAACCAGACGTTTACCCACCTCATGCTAAAAGAACCCACCACCACCCATAGTCTTGCCAAAGGCACTGAACCCAGATCTGATTAAGCCTTTCCATTCAGCTGCCAGTTTGCAGGAAATACATAGGAACAGGCTGAACTGCATAATGAGTGCGATCAGCAAAGTCTAAGACTAGGGGAAGCTCTTCAAGTAAATGACCTGGGTTCCTCAACAACTAATTGTAAGTGAAAGAAAAGGAAGGAGAGGAGAAACCTGTAGATGGAAAGAGACTTATTTGACACATCAAATTTTAAAACAATAGGTAAAACTCAGGTATAGTTAAAGGATGCACACTTAGATGATGAAACTATAAAACAGAATCTTGGGGTTTCTTTCTAAAACTCCGGGTAGAGGGAGAAAGACGGCTGTGAGGAGGTTGGGGCATATGGAGTCAAGACAGAACCCTAACACGGTGGCATCTGGGATAGAGATTACTGTTCTCATTTTGTAATTAAGGAAACTGAGGCTTGGAGGGGTTGAGCAACTTGCCAGTGTTACGTAATAAATGGGGGGTGTGTAGTTTAGACACAAGCAATCTGACTACAAGCTTAAACTCTTGCCCAGAATTTAACTGTGATTTAACAACTCTTTTTCCTTGAGGTATAAGTTACAGAAAGTAAAGTGCACGAATCTTGAGTGTAACTTTACCTGAGGGTAAAGTTCAATGAACTTCACATTTGAAACACTGTTTTGCTCTGATGGTTTTAAATGTCCACAGAAAGAGAGAAATGCATTATCTCTTTAAGATAACATCTTTGTCAGTGCCAAGCCAAGTTGTTGGCAACTTAAGACTGATAAGGAAGGTACTTCAAAGGCTGCAGTAGTGAGCTTTTCCCGGAGCTTTTCCAGTGAGGATGGGATAGTCAGGAATGATGCTTCCTACCGTGATCTAGTGCTTTGGTTTTCTTTTTTTACCGACCAAAATATAAACTTCCATGGGGCTTTCTGAAGAGAGCCAAGGTATGGCCCTTGGAGATGGGAGATGACAAAGTAGCCTCTCTCCAAAGAAAAAGAGACCCACATGGGGGATTAGAATAGGAGTTGTCAGCTAACAAAGGGGAAGTCTGCATAGCACCCCTGAACCGACAGGAAAAGACACTAAAAGCTTTGTGCCAATTGAAAAGTTTTCTTAAAGCAATAAAGAAAACCAGAGCACAAACCTAATTTGACTATAGTTAGGTTTAATGAAGCTATTTGAGCCTGTGCCTTAAAGTAGGTCTAACCCTTTTAAAGTTTATTCCATGCAACATCTAGGCTTGGACTTGTTGTGTAAATCATAATAATTAGTCATAGAAATTAGTAAATATTTGTCCTGTTATTTTAAGAATTAATTCTGATCACAATCACAGTAAGAGGAATGGTAACAGATAACATTTACAGAATGCTCTGCGGTAGTCACTGGACTAACTGGTGACATGCATTAACTCACTTAATCTCCACAGCCACTCTCGGAAGTAGGTTAGTTATATGCTCAGGTTTTTTGTTTTGTTTTGTTTTTTTGTTTTTTCAGATGAAGAAACCAAGGCACACATTAGTAAGCAGAAGAGCTGGAATATTGACTTTAAAAAAAAAAAAAGATTTTATTTATTTATTTGACAGAGAGATAGAGAGAGAGCACAAGTAGGCAGAGAGGCAGGCAGAGGCAGAGGGAGAAGCAGACTCCCGGCTGAGCAGGGAGCCCAATGTGGGGCTCAATCCCAGGACCCTGGGATCATGACCTGAGCAGAAGGCAGACGCTTAACGACCGAGCCACCCAGGCGCCCCGAATATTGACATTTTGATGTGTTTGTATTTATCCACTGCTTTGCAGTTACTTGGCAGTTAATCTTCCTGTTAGGCCAATCCTGCTCTAAATTAGCACCACGGTTCCCATGGCGGCAGGGCAATTTTAATGGAATTTAGGAGAAACTAAGAGCTCTCTAGAGGGAGTATCTATTTGTATCACTTCCACTTCAGGGAAGGAAATATCAGAAGTAAACTTGACCTGTGAACCTGACCTACAAGCTTCACTTGCTGTAATTCTTTGACCCATTATATACCCAAGACATCTGGAAATATATCAGACAGGATTCAGCCTGTAAACTAAGTTTCTCTACTATAGTGCCTGGCACATAGCAGGTACTCAGTATTTATCAAATGAAAGTCAAAATGAACACAGGAGATAACCTCATGGAGCATTCGGCCATAGTATATAACCTCCCTAACACCAAGGAAGTAAACCAGACCATCTCTAGTGGCCCCTTTCTAAGTAGTACTTGAAAGGTTTAACTAAAGAAAGGGATAAGAAGAGGGATTCCCTGGAGAGAATAGAGGGGAAGAGAAGACCAAATGCAGGGACTATGTAGCTGAGAGAACCAATAATGAGGATAATAAGACAGTGATGACAATGTTCTCACTAATGCATTAATTTACATGGATATTTGTCTTTATTTTCAGTTTGCTAGGAGTCTCTATTATCCTGAAAGGTGAAAATACAATTAGGAGGTACCCCTTCATCACCCCTGCACACAGATACATACACACTTACTCCATTAAAAATATCCCCTGAAATAAAAGTGGGGGGGGGGAATCAGAGAAGAATTTTTTAAATTCACGCATTCATTTTTTTTTTTTTTTTTTTGGTTTTTATCAACCCAGTTATTTTGGGTTGCTATTCACTAAAAACTATAAAATATGTCAGTGTCGGGGCCATATGTTGAAAGTCAACAGGATTCTTCTTCTTCTAGCATTCTCTCTTTTATTGGCAGGTTTTCTTCGTAAGATCTGTCATCTGAAAGAGCTCATTCTGAACAGTTGATGATTCTCCATAGGTTATGTTTTCAGGCTGAATCATAATCTTTTGTAGCCATAATCTGCTGAAATTCTCAGCACATTCATATAATATTTAAAACATTTTGTTTTTCTCAAAATTGAATATGAGTTTTCCCCCACCGTCACAATTAAACCAATATCAAAATGTCTTGGCAGAATTAGTTATGGGGTGGGGGGATAATTAAATTTTAGAACTTAAAACTCCAAATCTACCACAGTTATAAACTTGGTATTTTATGCATTCTTAACAAAGGTCTGCATCAGCCAAACCGGCTCACAAATGTTACATTGCGTGACTTGATTCTGATTTACTGTTAAGATTGTTAGAACTTGTATTTTGTGCCCTTGCTACACATGTACATTGTAAATATTGCATAAAAAGATTGGAATGCAATAACCATAAAAATAATTGCGGGCTATTACATAATCAGAAGTCTGTTTCTATTCTTTATTAGGCTAGTCTCATCATACCAAATAAAATATAGGTTCTGAATAAAAATAGAAGCACTTCTAGAATTATATTTCCTTTTATGTTTTCTTTAGATTTAGGATTTTAATTGCTGTAATTGTAGATCATGTTTCGTTTTTAAAAATGAGTTTAAAAAGTAGGGTTCACCTGAATGATATAAGAACTCATCTATACTATCATTCAACCATTTTATATGTACTATACACACAGACATGTATCAATTTTATTGAGCACATAGTGTGTTCAGGGCACTGTGCTATATGACATAGGGAAATTCAGAGGTGACTTAGACTAATCCTGCCAGCAGGAGTTTAAACTTTTACAAACATCGGCCCTTCCCTCCTATTTGCACTGCTCCCAGTCTATCGCGTCACTTCCAGACTAACGCAGTCTCCTTCAGCCTATGCTCCTTGCCTCCCTGAGCCAGCGCCAGTGAAGCCTGCATTGTATCTTGCCTCTGTTTTCAAACTTTACATGACTCTTGAGCGTGTACTAAATGAAGTTCAAGCCCTCTAATCTGGCAATCCCAACTCAACAATCTTGATTTTCCTTGAACAGGATTCAAACTTGCCCACTCTAGGCCCTTCTCAAGCCTTCACTCCTCCCAGACATGACAGCAGCATAAAGCCACATATGATGGGGAAGATTTTAACAGAAATTGTAATGTAAAGTATTCCAGACTGAGGGAGACACAAAACCAAGGAAGAGTAAGAAAAGTTCAGGCTAACTTTTTTAGTATGGCTGAAAGGTAAGGTCAAGGTAAGTAAGTAGAGAGCTATAAGGATAACGTAATGCTTGTGAGCTTTTAGACCCTAGTGTTTATCTTTCTACCTCTTGGCCTCTTTAGCTACTTGCCACCCGTGGTGGTTTCAAAATGTGTCTACAAATTCTTTGATTGCCCTGTTTTCAAAAGGAAAGCCGAGTTTTCTCTCCCTTAAGTGTGGGCAGGACTTAAGCCACTTTTAATGAAGTGAAGAAAAGGAAGTGGCAGTGCACGGCCTTCAGACACTAGATTTTAAAAAGCACTGCAGCTTCCCTCTTACTCATGCTCCCAGACTGCCTGCTCTGGAGGAGGTCAGGTGCCATGTTGTAAGGATACTCAAGCAGCCTGTAGAGAGGCCCATGTGGTGGGCAATTAAGCCCTCCTGCCAAGAGCCATGGGCGTAAGCCATCCTGGATCCTCTAGCTCCAGTTAAACCTTCAGATGACTATAGTCATTGCCAATATCCTGACCGCAGCCACATGAGAAACTCGGAGCTGGAGCCTCTCAGCTAAGTCACTCCCAAATTCCTCACCCAGAGAAACTATGACATAATGAATATTTATTGTTTTAAGCCACTGAAAGGTTTTGTAGTAATTTATTATGGAGCAGTAGATAACTACCATGCTACCTATCGATAAATGTCTACCAGTAAGAATGCCAGTGGCTTCAGATATAAATATGAATCATTATGACAATATTCCCAAACAGTATACTAAAGAATAAATGGTCTCTCGATTTATGGTATCACTGACATAATTAAAAAGCACAGTGAGGACACAGATCACAGCATGTTTATCACATATCTATAGATACATCATATACATCCTCAGCATCAAGCACAGTACCTGATTCACAGTAACAACCCAATAAATATTTATTGAATGGATGAATGGACTCCTTTCTAAGGGTGGCTCTGAAGGAGATTTTCTTACACTATTACAGCTCTTAGCAAAAGACAAGACTAAGGCAGAGCAAACAGAAAATACAATTCCCTAAAACTCTCTACAATCAATATATTGTTTTTATTTATATTATTTTACCTTTTTATTGAAAAATACAAGTAAGAAACCTTTGCAAAAAATATCTATAGCTTAGTGAATTACTAGAAGACAAACGCCCCTGATACAGATACAGAACTTTGCCAGCTACCCTAGAAGCCCAAACTGGGTATATGTATAGATGTAGTTTCCCTTCCTACACTCAACATCTAAGAAAGGAAAGAACCAAACTACTTAGCCCTAGAAAACAGAGAGGAGATTAAATGAGAAGTAGTTTTGAAGGGGATTCTCGTCATGGCAGGACCTCATGAGCAGAGTTCCTAGGACACTAAGAATTGGCTGCCAACCGTAGTAACTCTAGGTGAGGAGCAAGAGCAATGTAACAGGATCATGAATGGAAAGACTCTCAATGGGAAGTTATCATCTTTTTTTTCTTTTAACACATGGCATAAAAGAGGTACAGATGGAATGTTTGAGTAAGAGGTGTGATGGGGATGGTAGGTTCAGACCTCAGACTTGTAAGCCAGACAGCACACTTGCTTTGTATATTTTAATGTGGGGGTAGCTTTATGTTACACTGCCCAGGTAAGTTAAACTGCCTTGAACTGTCACTGTTTATAATAATGAAACATCTAACGGTGTGCCAATGAGGTAAATAAATTAACTTGAACTTTGAGTTATGTGCCATCACGTACAAATTTTTTTACTGCAATTATGGGTTGCCTGGGTGTCCTAGCATAAAACCTCAAGCCTCGTTCGTGTTAATTCTCAGCATATGGGTTTATGACAATTTGCTAAAATGGATCAACTATCAATTCAACATTAGAGTATTGTAATCATTCAAAAGAATGATTCTGAAATACAGAAGAGCCTCTCGTTGATTTCCACTTTTTTGCAACATCGCTTACAGCAACTAAAAATGACTGAATTATTCTAAACTTATTATGAGAACTTGCTTAACTTTATTCAGGGTGGAAAATAGATCTCGGCCTTAACAGAGCTCATAAATCCTGCTCTTTAATGACGTAATTGTTTAGAGATGCTAATGAAGTTTCCTGGACATGCTACCATGTATTTCAGATGAAATAAGGTTAGATTACTCCACCAATCTACAAGGCAGCATGGATGTGGCCACAAGATATGCAGGACTGAAGTTGGTTCCACTTACTGCCAAGTGACTTGCTGAAGTCACTTTTTAGAAAGGAGTGGAGGTAGAATGTGTTGAAAGGACTACTATGCATTCCCACCAAGAAGCTCCTATCAAAAAAGAAGTATTTTCGTAATTGCATTATATCAGAAGCTAGAAAGAACTATGTTGGGCATTGCATGTGTAAGAGTAAAGCTCCATCCTTTTCCCCAGAGCAAAGGGTCTGCTCTACATCTCGTTTTCATGGCAGTCTCTTGTGGTGGAAAGCACATGAACTTTTGAGTAAGACAAACCTGGACTGAAACCTGTGCCCTGCAGTCTGCAATTAAGATAACCCTGGGTAACCCATTTAACTTCTCTCAGCTTGTTTCTTCACCAAAAAAAAAGGAGATAAAAATGCCTTCCTAGTTATAAATGACAAAAACCCAAAATCAAACTCACTTAAGCTAAAAAGCTTATTTACTGGAAAACTATGAGGGAAGCTCAAACTCCAAAGGACAGCTGATAGTGGGAGTTAAAGCCAAGACAGCTCCTCAAAGTTCAAGGACTAAAACCAAAACCTCACCACTGACAGTATTCTCTCTCTAAATCTCTCTCTCTCATCTTTACTTCTTTTACTGTGTCGGCTTTCCTTGCTCCCCCTGTGCAGAGCTACACTGTCTGATATGGTAGGCATTAACCAAATGTGGCTGTGGAGCATTTCAAATAGGAAAAGTCTAAATTGAGAGGTGGTACAAAGTAAAATACATACCAGATTTCAAAAACAAAGCACCAAGAAACAAAACAAAACAAAACAAAAAATATATATACACACACATATATCTAATATTAATAATTTTAATTTTGATTACATGTTGAAATATTCTGAATATAAGTAAAACACATTATTAAAACTAATTTCACCTGTTTCTTCTTAGTTCTTCTAAAATAACTACTAGAAATCACATGTGGCTCACATTATCTCTCTCCTGAGCAGTGCTGACCTAGAAGCTTTCTCACATGGTGAGGAACATGGCTGCCTACAGTTATGGACTCAGTTCATCCCAGCCTACAAACATCACAACACAGAAAAAGTTCTTCTCTTCTACTTCAATTTTCAAATGTTTTCGGGAAGACTCTGACTGGGCCATGATGTACCCAGCCCTTGGACTAATCCCTGCCAGGCAGAAGATGAACTGTAATGTACAGGCCTACTGGAATCACAGGGATGGCACTGGGAAAAGAAGATGAACGTGGAATACTATTACAAGAAGGGAAAGAGAGATGCCAGGCAGACAACAAGAGATACCCACTATGCCACCTTGTATAAACTTAGGTATAACTGCCCCGTCAGTGGTAACATTCTCACCAAAATCCCTCTCTAAATGCTAGCTATAACATTAAACCACATACTCTTTGAATAAATAGGTGGCTCTGAGTCATAACAGAAAATGGCAAATGTACAAAATGGGATAAGCACTCTGGATCTCTACATTTGAGTATTCACCAAATGTACCTAAACCGACCACAGTTTTTGCTAAACCCTAGAAGCTGGCAGCTTATGAGTAGAATTGATTTTAAAGAGCAATTTGTAATGACCTCAGGTTTACTCTACATTAGTATGAGCTGATAACACTTTTTTAGTACAATTATCATGACTGATAATGCAGAAGTTTTATGAAACACGCTTATATTATGCTCTGAATCCAGTAGGAAATACAACAGGCTATAAAGCCGATAGCAGCAGTCCTCAAATATTTTGGTCTCAGGACCCTCTTTTCACAAGTGGCAAGAACTCCAAAGAGCTCTTGTTTATGTGGGTTATCTATTTTGATACTTAGTATATCAGAAATTAAAACAGAGATTAAAAAAAACAGCTCTATTGCAGTTTTATCATGTTTTTTTCCTAGAAATTTTGTAGTTTTAGGTTTTACATTTAAGTTGATCCATTTGTGGAGTTAAATTTTATATGGTTCAAAGCTATGGACTGAAGTTCCTTTTTGGTAATAGATGTTCAATTGTTCTAGCACCATTTGTTGGAAAGATCTTTCTTTTCCTTCTGAATTCTCTTTCCACACTTGTCAAAAATCAGTTGTCTATGCATGTGTGAGTCTATTTCTGGATACTCTACTCTGTTACATTGATCTATACTGATCTATTTGTCTTTTTAAAACCATTACCACACTGTCTTAATTACTTCAGCTTTTGCATAAGTCTTGAAATCAAGCAGTGTAAGTCTTCCAATTTTGTTCCTCTTTTTCAAAATTGTTTTGGCTATTCTAGGCCCTTCCTATTTCTAAATAAATTTTAGAATCAGACTGCATAAAAAAAAAAAAAGCTGGCTAGGTTTTGACCTGCTAGGATTGGGTCAGATCTATAAATCTATTTTGGAAGAACTGATACCTTACAAGGTTTGAGCCTTCTAATATATGAACATGACATATCTATTAGTTAAGGTCTTCTTTAGTTTCTCTCAGCAAGGCTTTATAGATTGGGTTTTTTAAAAGATGGCACTTTTATTTCAAGTTTTTATTTAAATTCTAGTTAGTTAACATATATGGTAAAATTGGTTTCAGGAGTAGATTTTAATGATTCATCACTTACATACAACACCCAGTGCTCACCACCACAAGTGCCCTCCTTAATACCCATCACCCATTTGGCCCATCCACCACCCACCTCCCTCCATCAACCCTCAGTTTGTTCTTTATAGTTAAGAGTCTCTTACGGTTTGCTTCCCTCTCTTTTATTTTTTTCCTTCCCCTACATTCATCTGTTTTGTTTCTTAAATCCCACATGAGTGAAATCATGTGGTATTTGTCTTTCTCTGACTTAGCATATAGGTCTTTCATACCTTTTGTTGATTTATCCCTATTTTCTATTTTTGATGATATTATAAAATAGTATTTTTAAAATTCCAATTTTAAATTATTGTTAGCATATAAAAATACAGTTGAGTTTTTATATATTGATCGTGTATCCTGCAACATTAAAAAAATCTCTTATTGGGGCACTGGGTGGCTCAACTGGTTAAGTGTCTGCCTTCAGCTCAGGTCATGATCCCCGGGCCCTGGGACTGAGCCATGCATTGGGCTCCCTGCTCAGCGGGGAGCCTGCTTCTCCCTCTCCCTTTGCCCCCCCCCCCCCGCTTGTGCTCTCTCCCATGCGCTCTCTCTAGAATAAATAAATAAAATATTTTTTTAAAATTCACTTATTATTCACTACAGCTTTTCTGTAGATCCCTTGGGCTCTTCTATATAAATAATCATACCGCCTGTGAATAAAAACATTTTTGCTTCTTCCTTTCTATTCGGAGTGCCTTTTATTTCTTATTCTTGCCTTACTGCACTGGCCAGAACCTCTAGTATTGAACAGAATTGATGAAAGTAAACATCTACTAATCTACCAGCTATTAACCTTAGGGAGAAAGCATCTGATCCTTCATCATTAATTATGATACTAGCCATAGGATTTTCACAGATGCACTTAATCAGACTGAGGAAGTCCCTTTCCAATTCTAGTTTACTGAGAGTTTTTATCAAGTGTCAAATGTTTTTCTGTGTCAATTAAGATGATCATGTGATCTTTCTTTTTAGTTTGTTAATATGGTGAATCATACTGATTTTTAATATTCAGTCTACCTTCCATCCCTGGGATAAACCCCACTTCATCATGATGTATCATCCTTTTAATACAATATTGTATTGAATTTGTTAAGATTTCATTTTGAATTTTACATCTATATTCATGAGAGGGAGTCATCTGTAGTATTCTTATAATTGCCTGGTTTTTGTGTAAGGCAATGCTGTCCTCATCAAATCAGTCAGGAAAGTATTCCCTCCTTTTTGATTTTCCAAAAGAATGTGTGTATAATTTGTGTATTATTTCTTCCTTAAATGATTGGTAAAACTTACTAGTGAAGTCATCTGTGTCTGGAGTTCCCTTTACGGGAAGGTATTTAACTCTTTAACTATGATAGATAGAAGACTATTCAAGTTATCCATTTCCTCTTTTTTTTAAAGATTTTATTTTATTTATTTGACAGAGAGAGACACAACGAGAGAGGGAACACAAGCAGGGGGAGTGGGAGAAGCAGACTTCCCGTGGAGCAGGGAGGCCGACGCGGGGCTCGATCCCAGGACTCTGGGATCATGACCTGAGCTGAAGGCAGATGCTTAACGACTGAGCCATCCAGGTGCCCCTATCCATTCCTTCTTGAACACACTTGGATAAAACTGAGAAATTTCTAAAATATGAGGATGCACAAGCAAACATGCTATTGGCCATCAGAGTGATGATGACATACTAATACCATGTAGCCTCTAGAAAACTCCACTATTTACTCATGAAGTAAAAAATTCTCAATTCAATTTTGAAAATAATTTTTACTTCATGGACCCTCTGAAAGGGTCTTGGAGATACCAGAGTGCCAAGACCAGACGCTCTGTGAAGCTCTGGTCTAAGGAACAGAGATTAAGAATACCATCAGTATTCCAGGACTTTATGTTGAAGTGTATGAAGTATCCACATATTGAACAGACATTTGGGGCAATGTAGACTACTTTCAGAGTTAGCACAAAGCTTGAAAAACCTAAATCATCATCTTATCCTGCTTCAAGAGAGCCAAAACCTTTTATAAGCAACCCTGGAACAGAGAATGACACCAACCTTATTTCTAGGTGTCACCCCTTCCAATAATATGGTCAGAATGTAAAAACAAAGCCACAGTAAATGGACTTAAGAAAGGAAATGGGTCCTCAAAAAATGGAGGAAAGAGGATGGGAATCACTGTGACATTATTTTATCATGAAACTACATCAAAATATAAGTATGCTGTTAAAATTTGTTCAAAATATATTATAAAAGAAAAAAAAATCCCTGTCTTCCAGTTCTATATTAAATATCATTCTGATCAAGGGCTGCAGGTTCCTTGTCCAACTGCAGATACTGGGAATACATTTATAATGAGAAAAGGGGGAGAAGAACACTGGGTAACAGTGAATACAAAACCCAGCTCAGCAAAAAAAAACAAAACCGAGAAACCCCAAGGATACCTCCAAGACTGTTGGGTCTCAGGACGGGGGGTAACAGCAGCCAGGGGCCACAGAAGACAGAGCGGGGACCAGGGCAAGGCTTCTCAAACTAACCCACAGTGAAAGAGCACTTACTGTTGGTTTTGTTTTATTTTTCCTAATCCTTCCCAGACTGATGGCTTCGTACAAAACACTCAAAATGAGTTATTAGGACAAGAAAAAATTTTAAGACATCAAAATGCAAACCCAGTATTTTTATCATTACAAGACAACAGATATGTGATTATTCTGTCAAACTGCTTTAAATGTTTCTAAAGACTCTCAATTCTGTACTTCTCATTAACCGAAAGAGAGACACTTTGGTAGCACTGATTGGAAGGTCCAGACTGCACCCTTTCCTCTCCCTTATTTTCCCAGGTTGATCATTGAGCTAGATGAGCAAGCACTTCAGCTACACATGTGAAAACTTCAGCAAGTCTGAAACATGGGTCACCTGGAGCTTTAATACTCAGTTTCAAATCCTTTGAACCCTATCAGCCCCTTTTCCCAGTCATATTATATATTGTTTCCTGGTAGATTTCTCTTCCTAAATACAATCCTAATCACAGTACTACTAAAAACAACCATTAAACTCCTTAGCTGAATATTTAGGGCTCTATCTGTATCACTGTATCTTTAAAATGCCTTTCCTTACTTATCTCCCACGACTTTGGACACATATTCTATGACTTAGACAAACTGGACTGCTCTGTTTTCCTCCAAATGTGCTACTGTTGTGAGCTGAAATCACGCTCATTCTTTGTCTCTAGCTTCTATCAATACTAACAATCTTTCAGGGCCCATCCCAAATGTTAGCTCTTTCCTAACCAGATGTAATCTCTCAACAACCCACTAAAAGATCTTTGTACTTCTCTTGTAGTACTAAAATCATCATGAATTGCATTACTGTTGTCTATGAAGTCATCTTATGCCCCTAACCAGATTTTACTTTTATTTTGAAGTATAAGGCTGCTGCTTGATGAAAATGGATTCATGAGAACAGGTGACAGCAATAAACTGACCTCCTTCAGGTGCCAAGTGGTGCCTTTATGATGTGGGTGGAGAAAAAAACCATCATAGAGAAAAGCAACTGCAGACTTAAAAATGGTCACCTGTAATGATCACATCCTATAATCCCTGTGCTACTTGGTTCCGATGTGGTTAAAGGTGGCAATACCTCCCCCATACACAGGCAAATTCAAAAAGATATAATGGAATTAGTCTATACTTTGCCTTAAAAAAAAAAACTGCATAAAACAGGATTAACAAAACAAGGAGGTCTGGGTTTTTTTACAAACTCGATCAATACTAACTAATGGTGAAGAGTTCTAATGCAACACTGACCTGATCAATCCTATCTGAAGTTTTGTGCTTATTTCTGGACATCACAGTTTAAGACAGATGCTGGCAATCTGGAACATTTCCTGAAGAGAAGCATGAGGATAGAGAAGAATTTAAAACTTATACTATATATTGAAAGTGTAAAGGATTAAGAATGCCTAGCCTATAAAAGAAGAGAAATCTCTAGTTGAAAATACAAGTTATTCTATTACAACGTGATATATTCATTCCTCTAAAAATCCTGCATTCTAGTAAATTACATATTAAGAATAAGAGGTTAATGAGGAAAATATGGTAAGGCTAGACCTTACCTTACAGTTGCCTGTATAACTTTGTAACCATAGCATTAACAAAAACCAAAGTAACTCCAGTTAAAAATATTGACATACTTAAAATACCATGCCATATTCCTAATGAATAAAGAATTATTATTACAGTACATATAAGAGCCCTGAAAATGCAAAGATAACTTAATGAAAGGGACTACAAGGAAAGGTTGGAATGCTGAGTTATAGGAAAGAGTGGGGGGGACATCATCACAAGCTATAGTAGAGAGCAAGTTTGGGACAAAATGTAATGATGCCAGAGAGGGATAGCTGTGGCTCACTGTCTTGAGTTGGTTTCCTTTCACAAAGATCAGGGGAAACCATGCAATAAATACTTAAATACAATGTGTATGGCAAAACTGAGCCAAGTGGAAGGATATGGCGTGAATGGACCTTGTGTGCAACACCATATCCCTCCACTCCTTGCTGTGTTCATCTGGCTTAGTGTACTTGGGATTCAGCTGCTGTTATTTAGTGGTCAACATATTAACGTGATGGGAAAAATCAACTATAAACCATGCAACTTTTGTATTATACTGACATGCTTCCATTACCAGTCATGTATGAACTGATTCATGGTACTAAAGCTCTGTAGCAGAACAGACTGTACTTGAAGATTTTCACCACATATGGGGCTACTGATGATCACTTGAGATACATATATATTCTAAAATTCTAAGTTAGAAAACAAAAATATAAGCACACCATAAAATTAAAGGCAAAATAAAACTATAAAAGAACACCCAAAAAGAAAGGAAGTTCACAGAAGCCACCTGTGATTGTTCTTCATTTTTAGTAGGAAAATATACTATTGTCCGAATTACCACAAATTATATCTGGAAATCTGCGGCACGAGTAAATTTGGGTTTTGAATTCTAGATGGGGAAAATCAGGAGAGAGGAAAAGAGAAGCAACAAATATAATTTATCTTACTTCCAGTGGAATACTTATTTTCTTCCTAGTCCACAATAAATTCAATACTTTGCAGTACAAATTAAATGACTCAATAAAATCAAAACGATTTCTATTCTGCATCTACTCCAAGTTCAGACATACATTAAGTACCATCATATTCATTATCTCATTAATATTCCCAAATAGCCTGACCATGTTTTAGCAGGACTCTAAGACATGGAAGAGAGGTTAGTAAATTATATGTTACAAACAGATTATTAAAAATAAAAGAAGATGGAATAAAGGAAGGAAGAAAACAAGGCAGGAAAGGCAACAAGGAGGAAGGAAAAGAGGGAGGGAGTCTTCAATCACGTTGAGGATACTAGAAAATATAAACTAAGAGACCACGGTATAAAAACCACTCATCCTCACTTATCTTTCCATGATGTCCCCAGCACTTTGTGAAGAAATATTCCCCTCCATAGTCTAGAAAAGGGATTGGCAAACAACTACCAACAGGCCAAATCCAGACCAGTGCCTGTTTTTGAAAATAAAGTTTTATTGGAACCCAGCCACACTCATTCATTCACATATTGTCTGTAGCTGCTTTCATGCTGTGACAGCAGAAATGAGTAGTTGTGAAAGAGACCATATGGCCTGCAAGCCTAAAATTTTACTATCTTGCCCTTTAGAGAAGATGTTTGGGGCCCCTGATTTAGAGTGTATTTTTCTCTAAGCCTTGCTTCTCTCTCTAGAGGAGGGAGATACAAGGACAATGAACTAAAGCAGCCAGGAGTCCCCTACTTCAGGAAGGAAGAAAGGGAAGTTCCCTGCAGAGTAAGTTTTCAGACCATCTCACTACTTCCTTCGTGAGTAAGTCTCAAATGCTAAATTTGGCTCAAGGTTCGCAATGATAAATCCAACTTCTTACGAGAATACACAGCACCCTACTTTGACAGCACTTTCTTCCAGGTACGCACTCCCCCTTTTATGAAAGTATGCCCACTCCTATTTGACTAGACAGAAACTATTTCCTTTGAGATAAGATGAGGGTTCCCTGTGAATTCTTTATGGTCTTTCAAGCACCAGACAACTGTTTTGCTTTAAAACCAGATTTCACAAGAATGAGTTAAAGCAATCTTTATTTCTAAAAGCGTGACTTTTTTTGGATCCAAAAAATTCCCTAAACTAAAAGGTCTCAAATTCTGAGGCATCATTTAATCTGTAGTTTAGAGAAAAATCTTTGTGAGGTCAGTCTTTGAATTTATAGTCATTTATCAGGATCAGAAAGCTTTTTAATGTTTGCTATCTTATGCATGCTGAGAAACGACTATAATCAATATATATCACCCTAACTAGCTGGCTGGATGTCAAATAAAGAGAATATTTTGGGGAGATTATCAGTTTCCTTCCTAGCAAATATGTAAAACTAAATGGACTTTCAAACAATTCCAAATAATAAAGGACAATGCAAGAACTCATAAAAAAAAAAAAAAAAATCCCAGGGAAATTAATCAGCTTAATTCTCTTTTTCTGGGCCACAGAATGCAAAATCTTCCCTTGTTCCTAAGGGAAGGTGACAAGAATGAGAAATTTCAAAACTGCAAATTTACTAAAACTCAATCTTTGATGACAAGTCACAAAATGTGACTGTCACACACACACTTTTTCGACACTCACGTCATTACCTATTTTCCCTGACTATATGAAAGAACCAGAGCACCACCTGAAATGAGTTTCCCCAGCAACATTCCCTTTAAGCTTTTCAAAGACAGAACACCAGTAAGATTATCATATTCAAGTCTGTCATGAATTAAAGCTATTTCTTGAAAAGCCTTCTCTAGGACTGTTTTGGCCAGCATACTATCATTTCCGTTGGTTCTTAACAATTTCATTTAATCATTTCAGTTTTTCAAGTTTCCATCCCATTTCCACAACTCATTTTGTCATCTACCCACTGAGTATATGTCCTCCTCACCTACGTTCTCATGAAGACCAACAATCTGGTCTCTCCCTGACCATAACACTGAAATGTTTCTTATTCTCACCATCCCTATGGCTCCAGCCAAATCAAATGTTCCCCCCCCACCCCTGGGTCTATTCTTGTTCATTCGATGGCATTGAGCATTGCCTTCTTCAATAACATTTTAAAATCTTTGGCTTACACAACTCTGAGCTCCTGACGTCCTTCCACCTAGATGACAACTCTCTTCCATTGGGTCCTTCAAGTTCAGGCCTTTGCTCTCCCCTAGTTGTATTATTACACTTACTTCCTCACTTTGGTTTCATGATCCCCTTCTTCTCCACTTTGATCATGTAGCTCCACTCTAGTCCCAGCTGCCAATAATTAAGACTAGATATTCTGTCAACAGCTCCGAATAAATACTTAATGGTCTTGGGCAAGTAACTGAACTTCTTTGGGCTTCACTATATTCTTATGTTAGTTAAGTAAATTCTCTAGGAAAAAATTAAAGAGTAGGGGCTTCAGAGCTGTGAGGGGGAACATAAGCAAAGTGACAGCACCGGGAATTCTCACAGTACTGGCAGGACAGTGAGGAGAGCTGCCCATTTTAGATTACCAGCACAGGTTGGGGAACAGTATAAATAGCACTGCATGGATGGATAGACTCTGGAAGCAGGATCCAAGAAGAAACCATTATTAGTCTCAAGAGAAGATTAAAGGAGACTACTCTTGCAGTATAATATCGCAGAGAAATTGGACAAGGGAGGGCGTGAAGCCAAAGAAATGAAATAGGAAGCTATTACCATGATAATCCAGGTGTAAAGAGACTAAGACTACCTGTTTAACGAAGTCTGAAATCATTCTTCAAGCACTCAAGATCTTTCAACCTTATCTTTCCAGGTTTCTCTCTCATTATTCTCTGCAAGAACTTTCTCTTCCAGTCTAGATTACTCCCTGCGCCCTAAATCAAGTATGCCCACAGTCCCACCAGGAATGACTTTATCAGCCACACCTTAGCTGTCCCTCTTCCCTTTCCAGTCTTTAGAACCTATGCCTCTTCAGGGGTCTAGTTTATGCCTAAACTTGGTCACAAAGGCTTCTCTAACCATTCCAATCCATAACAATCTACATTTTTAAAGGCCTACAACTATCCTTGAATTCCTTTTTTTTTTTTTTTTTGCTTGTCTAATCCTCAACAGATTGCAGTATCACTTCAAATCAACACTATTTAAAACACAGTAGTACTGCACTGAAGAACCACGTCCAGCCAATATGGTCAGGGTCAGGGTTGGGCTCAGGGTCAAGGTTAGAGGATGGATGGATGGATGGATGGATGGATGGATGGATGGATGGATGGGTGGACGGATACATACATACATACACACATACATACAAAGGCAAACAGACAGATAGGAAGGGTGAAAACAAGCCTGTTCTGGACACTCTGTTGCAGTTGTAAATAGCTAAGGATACTGGGGCAGGGGGAAGGGGGGTTCTGGAGCTACCTCAGTTCAAGGTTCTCCTTCTGTCACACACTGGGTCACACTAAGATCCCCCTTAACATCACTCTACAATGTAAGTCAAGGAAAGAGAAGAAGGGCCTGGATCCCATCTCTGCCCCCCTCACTAACTTCTCAGGCTCTAACAGCTTCAGCGTCATCCCCACTTCCGAGTCCACCCGACCTCCTCACTTCAGTTAAAACAAAAGGACTCGTGTATTAACACAATTAACTCTCCTACAGTGGCAGGGAGTTTCAGCATCCCTTCTCATCTCCGGCCATCTTGACAGAGAATTACACACCACAAAAGGCTGTCTGCAGCTTCACATTGCCTTCGCCTCTTTACCACTGTCACTACTTGATTCCGTTCTGACTACCTTCTCTCTTCTTTGTGTTGTCCCCGGAGTCCCTGTGCACTGCATCTCCCACTTTCACCTAATTCGGTGACATCCACGTCACCCTCCTCCTTTGTCCTACTCACTTCAGGGCTTCACAGAGCACATCAACATGTCACCTCTGAAAAACCCTCCAGACAGATTTGCCTTGGAACACAGACCACTGCAGCTCTCACTTGAGTGTCCTTCCTCAATCTTATTTATTCTTTCTACGTCAGGACAGATCTCAGGAGCCCTAGCTTCCCGTTCTAGATTCTAATCTAGCAATACAGAGTGTTTCTGGCTGCAGTGTGGTGTGCTGGAAAGACCACTGACTTTAGAGCCAAGGAATCTGCCTCCAAATCCCAGTTCCACAAATTGCTACCTGGATCACTTACAAAATGGTGCCTCCAGAGTCCCTATCTATTTAAAAACATGGAGGGAGGGGCGCCTGGGTGGCTCAGTTGTTAAGCATCCGCCTTTGGTTCAGGTCATGATCTCAGGGTCCTGGGATCGATCCCCGCATCGGGCTTTCTGCTCAGCGGGGAGCCTGCTTCTCCCTCTCCCACTCCCCCTGCTTGTGTTCCCTCTCTCGCTGTCTCTCTCTCTGTCAAATAAATAAAATAAAATCTTCAAAATAAAATAAAATAAAAATAAAAACATGGAGGGAAAAAAATGACTTCGCAGAGTTGTTGAGAATATTAAAGGAGATAACGTATATACAGCACCTAGTCTGATTCCTACAAACAGTATATATTCAATACCAATAGTCCTTTTCCTCACTCCCAGCCTTCTAAGCTTAGCACTGCCAGCCCATTAATAAATGAGGCTGGAGGCACGAGAGCGGGGCGCAGTCATGCCATCATCGTGCCAATAAATCCATTTACATCTGAGTTTATTGAGCCAAAGTAGAAATCCATAGCTTCTACTTAGAGCAGCAGTTCTTAACCCTGGGTGCACATTAAAATTACCTGGGGGATTTTTAAAATATAAGAATATTTGGGCTTTACTGCCAAAGATTCTAGTTCCATTGACCCGAGGTAGGGCCAGGGTATCAGTGCAGCCCACCATGAGAACTACTGATTAAAATTAACTGGCATCATCCAGAGTTAAATGGAACCCACGCGCCCTTGGCACTTGTGACCCACTGTTACAAGTTCCCCCCAGACTAGACCATGCAGAATAGATGCAATCTCCCCAAATTCACTTTGGTTCCATAGATTCCTAAAATAATCTCAGTGAACCAAGCCACTTCATATGGATCTCTATCACTTAATATGACAGCAATCAAGGTGGAAAAGTATCCAATAAATATGTAATAGAATTCTGGAGCATCATACCTCCCAAAGGAAAACACAATACACACACCACACCTCAGGAGATAATTTTAAAATATACTTTCTATGCCCTAAAATACCCAAAAATCTAGGCCTAAACTGCTTTCTGCACAAAATTATACATTAGTTATCTTTCAGTTAGTGGTTCCAGTCATGAATTCACCAGCCTTATGAACAGAAGGTGTATGTGATGGTTAACTTTGTTTCAACTTGTCAGGGCTAAGCAATGCCCAGATAGCTGGTAAAACGTGATCTCTGGTTGTTCCTTTGAGGGTATTTCAGGAAGAGATTAGTATTTGAATCAGCAGACTAAGTAAAGAAAATCCACCTTCACTAATGGGGGTGGGCATCATCCACTCCTTGAGGGCCCAAACAGAACAAAAGGCTAAGGATGAATCCCCCACGCCCCACCCCGCCAGCCTGCCTGTCTCTCCTCCACGCCCCTCCTCCTGCTCTCCTCCTTTCCCCTTTCCCTTCCCCTCCCTTGAGGCAGGAAGTCCATTTTCTCTGCCCTTGAACATGAGAACTCCTGGTTCTCTCACCTTCACACTCCATGACTTACACCACTGCCTCCTCTCCTCCCCTGGTTCTCAGGCCTGTCCCGGTTCTCTAGCCTCCGGATGGCACACTATGGACTTCTTGGCCACCATAACCTTGGGAACCAATTTTGTAAGAAATCTCCTCTTACATATATTCAATTTTTTCTGTTTCTCCGGAGAACACTGACAAATACAGAATGGCTCCCTAGCTCAGAATCAGCGTCTGCACATCTGAAGGCAAAATGCAGTGTCAATCCATCCACTGCTCTCACAGCCCAACAATCAATGACCGCCCTGTGCTCTGGGGAGTTGTATCCACCTGTGATATTCTTCAGAACACCCTTGTGCAGCCCACCTGGCTACCAGGCTGCCATGGCCACCACACGGAGGCATTCTCTTTGGCCAGCAGTTTAAAAAAATATGTATCCACTACCATCACTTAAAAAGCAGCCATGTTTTCATATGCAAAAAGCCCTGAGATTCCCGGCTCCCTCTAATAACATCTGCGCATCTGGCACCACGGGGCCCCCACTTTCACATGGCCACAACTGTGTAGGTGTGGGGCAACTGCTGCTATAGCTGAAGCTCACGCCTGCTGGCTCCCTACCGCTCTCCCCATCTCCTTCGGTAGTTCAGCCAGCCAGACTCCCTCCTTCTCAGGGCCTGCCTGGCCCCATGAGCACCTGCGGCTGCTAACGTCCGCGTGACCAGGGAGGCAGCTCCTACACAGGATAACCTCAGCACGCAAGTCGTCTTAGAGGTTCTCCTCCAGGTTAATGACCTTCTTAGACCACGTATGATTCCACTCTGGGTAGCTCCCTGAGACCCTCTGCCTGTCCTGGGCCCCTGAAGCTATCCTGACAACCTGACCTTAATTCCTGCTTTCTGCCTCTGTTTGACACAGGGACCTGTGTGCCACCACCTGACCCTGAGTGTGCCCTGCCTGATCAGTCTAGCCATGGCGGCCTCTGAAGAAGAATGAGAAGGCTGAGAACCTCTTCTCCTGACACAGATGGCCAACTTCAGCTTTCTCACCTTCAATTCATTTCCATACTGTGTTATGATTCAGATGCCACAGTGGGACTAAACTGCAGCAAGCAGTCCTTCAAATTGTGTGAAGTTAAACGATGCCAAGAAGATTCCTATAGAAACTAGAAGTCCCAGTATTTCAGCAAACTGGTTATGGTCCTACCTCTGGACTGGGCTTGGGTGCCATGGTACCAAGTGTAGGGACACTCCCAGCAACTACTTAGACTACTGCTATAAAATGAATTTTTAGGGGTGCCTGGGTGGCTCAGTGGGTTAAGTGTCTGCCTTCGGCTCAGGTCATGATCTCAGTGTCCTGGGATCAAGACCCACATCGGGCTCCCTGCTCAGCAGGTAGCCTGCTTCTCCCTCTGCCCCTCCCCCTGCTTGTGCTTATGCTCTCTCTCTGAAATAAATAAATAAAATCTTAAAAATAAAATAAAATTAATTTTTAGTGTCCCCCCCAAAATGTATATGATGATGCTCAATCCCCAAGGTGACAGTATTTGGAGAAGGGGCCTTTGGGAAGTAATCAGGTCGCGTGATGGAGCCCTCATGATGGGACTAGCATATAAGAAGAGACTTGAGGGCGCCTGGATGGCTCAGTCGTTAAGCGTCTGCCTTCGGCTCAGGTCATGATCCCAGGGTCCTGGGATCGAGTCCCACCTCGGGCTCCCTGCTCTGCGGGAAGCCTGCTTCTCCCTCTCCCACTCCCCCTGCTTGTGTTCCTGCTCTCGCTATGTCTCTCTCTGTCAAAAAATAAATAAAATCTTTAAAAAAAAAAAAATAAGAGACTTGAGAGAGAAGCTCTCTCTCTCGGCCACTTGAGGATACAGCGGGGAGACAGCTGTCTACAAGCTAAGAAGCAGGCCCTCACCAGACAATGGATCCTCTGGTGACTTGATCTTAGACTTTCTAGCTTCCGGAAATGTGGGAAATAAATATGTGTTGTTTAAGCCACCCAGTCTATGGTGTTTTTGTTAGAGCAGCCTGAATGAACTAAGACAACTATAGGAACAATTACGGTCTTATCAAACAAAGAAAAGTAAGCACCGATATTTTTTAAAGGTTGTGTTTGTCACATCCACTATCAGCAGGAAATGATTACTATTTAGCCCTCTAGTGCAGTGAGATGCTGCCATTTTCCTAGATATTTCTGTATGATGCTGAGGGGGAGTCCTAACTATAAAATTTTAACTTGACTATATTCTGAATAAACAGGCTCATTATTTTAAGAGGCTACTTCACACACATACCATGTTTACAAGTAAGCTTCTCCTCTCCCCCAAACACTATATTCTGCGTTTCTAAGTACTTCTTGCTCAGATGATAAAAAATTTTAGTAGACAACTAGAACTTTTCCTTAGTTATCTCACTATGGCGTATGCTTTTCCTGAAGAAAAATAAAATGCTTTCCCTGCATCACATACTCAGGTTTAATAATTCTCAGAATAAGAGTAAAGACAAGAATATATATAAGTCAATTTTCACCACATCCTGAAGAAAATCAAGGGCAGCATCTTCTCTTTTTTTTTTTTTTTTAAAGATTTTATTTATTTATTTGACAGAGAGAGACACAGCGAGAGAGGGAACACAAGCAGGGGGAGTGGGAGAGGGAGAAGCAGGCTCCCCGCAGAGCAGGGAGCCCGATGTGGGACTCGATCCCAGGACCCTGGGATCATGACCTGAGCCGAAGGCAGTCGCTCAACCGACTGAGCCACCCAGGCGCCCAAGGGCAGCATCTTCTAATGACATATGATTCAGCCTCATGACTAGTTCTTTAAGAAAAAACGTAACAGGTATAAACAATCTTTCTCTGGTTTAATAACTGTAGTGAATCTTACACTTTTGTCATTTCAGTAATACCCCCTTTATTCTGGGGACCACAACTTCTCAACATAAACCTACCAGTTGAGAAGTTCAAGGGTGCAGACCTGGCCCAAGTGGGACAGACCCGGGAAAGCTGATCTATGCCTATCTGTAGACTATCCAACATGGGATCCATTTCCTGCTATATGGACTATGGAAGGAGAGGATCTGAGCTACATTTCCCATTTCATTTATAGTAGTTTGTGCTGGATTTCCACCACCCACAAAGAATCCTAATACGGAAGTTTTGTTTTGTTTTTGTTTTTTTTTACTGAGTTCTTATGTCAATGATTTATCTAACCCACTGACTTACCTCATCCAAGAATTAAATTTAGACACTGAAGTCAGGACTCATTTTCAGAATAAATTCACTCTATTCCACATAAGAACCATATATGCCTGAAGCATAATATTAAGTAAAATCATATCACTGAATATTTAATGGCTTTGTCATTCTAACATCAAAAAATTCTATTAGTGGATAAAAGACGTATGCTTGGAAATATAAACTTGTAAGTGGATGATGGCTTCATGATGGCATAATGAAATCTCACTGCAGCAAATCAGGATGCAGTCAAACTCCATGCTATTCCAATATTTAAAAGGTCTACTTCACCTTTCATTTCTTGGGGATGGCAACGTAAAACTACATTGATGCTGGTGAACAGTATCCTCATCCTAGGAACCTGAAGCGTTTATTTTGGGACTGAGACTATCGATAGCATCCTGATGATCAGATTAGGAGCATCCAAATGCTAATAATACGTAAATCAGTTCCTAATGCAAACTGAGTTTTCAGAGTAGTATAGCCAAATGTTCCATGGTTATGATACAACTTTAGGAACTCAGATCTTAAAACTTTCAACAGGTATTCTGGATTCCTTCTGGGACGCAGGTATTTTTTTCCTGGTTGTTTTGTGCTATACAAGAGTTTCTTGCTTTTTGTTTGTTTGTTTGCCTTGTTGCTTTACTCTCTTTGCACAGACTAAAGGTCCAGAAAGACATCAGTGCTGCCATGTAGGCATTTCATCTATAGTAGAAATGTCATCTCATCGTACTTTGGGGGGTGTAGGGGGAACACTTTCCCATTTTGCCAAATAGGCTCCACTTTTTCCTGTCTGACTGGCAAGGAAAGTAAGGACATAATAAAAAAAGTTAGAATTATTAGAACAGAAAATATGGAAACTTGATTTTGAAGAGAAAAAAATTAGATTAGAATCCAAGAAGGATTTTTTTTCCTTTGACCTTCAAGAACATGAGCAGAGGCAACGTTAGGTTCAAATAAGACAACCATTCGGGCGCCTGGGTGGCTCAGTTGGTTAAGCGACTGCCTTTGGCTCAGGTGATGATCCTGGAGTCCCGGGATCAAGTCCCACATCAGGCTCCCTGCTCAGCAGGGAGTCTGCTTCTCCCTCTGACCCTCCTCCCTCTCATGCTCTCTGTCTCTCATTCTCTCGCAAATAAATAAAATCTTAAAAATAAATAAATAAATAAGACAACCATTCAAACTGATAAGGCCCAACAAATCAAAACAAAGATACTGTAACTGTAAATTTACGGATTAAAGTGATTATATAAATAATGCACTCTTATATACTACTGAATTTGGTTTTAAATGAGCTGAAATCGAGTTTTAACTGGAATACACGGAGGTCACTGCATCTGGGAGCTAAGAGTTACCAAGGAGACTGCTTGCCACTCTAATAGAGCACAATAATTGCCAAAACCAAATTAATTATGCTTGGTAATCACAGATCTCATATGTATATTTTCCACAACAGGAGTGTGGAGAAACTAATATAAATTGCTGACTTCCATTCTCACTTGGACTTCATAACCCTTGGATATGGAGTGGAAAACTAATCAACTGGAAACTAAAAATGAAAGTTTAGTGAGGCACAAAAATCCCATGTTTTACTTAGGGGAAAAGAAAATAATTTCCCCACATTGAGTGGAATGTATAAAAAAAAGTGTTCCTTAATCTTTTCTATAGTCTATAGTTCATATTCCACCAGACCATACATCTTTATTTTTTTTTTAAAGATTTTATTTATTTATTTGAGACAGAGAGAATGAGAAAGAGAGCACATGAGAGGGGGGAGGGTCAGAGGCAGAAGCAGGCTTCCCTCGATCCAGGGACTCCAGGATCATGACCTGAGCTGAAGGCAGTCGCTTAACCAACTGAGCCACCCAGGCGCCCCACCAGACCATACTTCTAATCATTATCAAAATTAATATCTAATATTATGTGTGACTACTATAATATACAGGAAAACTTGTACAAGGTTTCTATCTTCTCTCTAGACTGTTCTAAATACCATTAACTCTCTGAACAACATCAAATTAGGAAGGCAGAAATTTTTCTTACATCAGACTAAAGCTATATAACTACAGATTGAAATATGGGGCTGAGGACAGCTAGCCATATCTTAAATTGCAACCAAAATCCTCATTTGTGATGAACCTAGGCCTCATGTTAAGACTTTCTGTTCAGAACCTGCTCCCTGGTCCATGTGGTTTCCTTTACACTAACTGTAGCCTAGTCACTTGGATTCTGCCTCTTCTGTACAAAGCGTCTGTAGACCTTGCCCCAAGGTGGTTGCTTCTCCCAGCCACACCTTGCCTGCGTCACATTTTAAACAATGCCATATACACTGGTCTAAAGAGAGTCTTGACAGCCCGGCTGTGAAGGTGCCTGAGATGAACTGCTGACATTAAATAAGGAAAATGAGATGCCCTTTAGCATAGTTAATATGCAATTCTACCTAAAGACAAAATGCCTATTATTATTACTTTTTTAAAGATTTTATTTATTTGACAGAGAGAGACAGCAAGAGCAGGAACACAAGCAGGGGGAGTGGGAGAGGGAGAAGCAGGCTTCCCGCCAAGCAGGGAGCCCGATGCGGGGCTCCATCCCAGGACCCTGGGACCATGACCTGAGCCGAAGGAAAACACTTAACGACTGAGCCACCCAGGCACCCCCAGAATGCCTATTAGATAATTTCCATAACAGTCTTTCCTCCCAGTAAGATTACTAACAGTGACTTTCCCCCAAATTTAGTTTACTTATACTAATTTTACCTTATAAGGAAAATTCATTTGCAAATTACTTTTAGGGCTACTATTTTAGTTTTTAGATAACAAATTCAGTGAATCTTCATATAATACTTTTAATAAAATCATTATCTGAAAAAGATGCTGGCAAGCCAATCATACAAATATTCAGAGTTAAATAACTACTTTAAAAGCACATTTACATTTAAATAATTACATTTAAAAGCTCGTATGTGGTATCACATATTTTTACCTTGAGAAGGTATGTAGGAATATTGCTGAAATCCACTGGCAACTTCAAAAGGAAACGAGCTGAAAATTCACCAGTCTGTAGGACAAAAGGTATAATAATAAGATTAAAATAAGAAATTGATTGTGAAGTGACAATTATAGCCAAGGCCACAAGTTCAACCTGTTCAAACTGGAGGCATTTTCAATTCGGGTTTCCTAACATTAGCAAGAAAAGAAGGCTGGAAAAGCAGGGAAAGATCAGAAAGAATTCTTAAATTATTAGCTACTAAAAGCATAATTAGAACTTTTTAAATCTGCATTTTCAATGTGCAATAAAATTATAATGTCGTGTTACCTTTTTGGGTTTTTTACGTGTAAAAAGAATACATGAATGCATGATTTTTTTTTTTAATCCAAGCAATAGAGACACACCTCTCCCTTTGATTCATTTCTTTTTTACTTAAGCATTCAGACCACTAAGATTTATAACCCACAGGCGACTGACATATATCACTATCCTTTATAGTGCATCTGGAAGTACACACAAAGATCAAACTTCTGCCCAGAGAAAGCAGTCTATCAGTAGGTACCCCAAATAAGATTCTAATTCCCTAAACAATCTATTAACATCATTATCACCAACTAATATTTTTTAGTAATTCTATGAACTAGTCTCCATAGGAAAGAGGTACAGAGGTTTAGAGATTTAAAACATTTAACCACGCCTAAATAATGACTTCTACTTTTTTTTTTAAAGAAAAAAAACTCATGTAAAGAAAAAAGTTTTCCTCTCAATTTATGATGATGGGAAATCATAGAGTTCCTTTTTATGATGGGCATGGCTAAGGTGTCACATTGTTTTTAAAAAAAACTTTGTCACAGTGTGGAGAAGGGGCCTTCCAGCTGGGCTGTCAGACACCTAGGGGTTCCAAGGAACCTCTGCAAAGACCACAAAGTAGGGTGCTGAGCTGGTGGGGTCCTGGGTCTTCCAACCTCTCTCACTCCAAGCCTGCAGTTCAGCTTGGGATTCTGACATACTGGGTTTCATTATGACATGCTGTTTGAACAAAGAACTCTCGGGATGATCCAGAACTACTCTAAAGAGTGGATCTCTATCGGACACCTGGGTGGCTCAGTTGGTTAAGCAGCTGCCTTTGGCTCAGATCATGATCCCTGGGTCCTGGGATCGAGTCCCACATCGAGCTCTCTGCTCAGCAGGGAGCCTGCTTCTCCTGCCTGCTGCTCCCCCTGATTGAGCTCTCTCTCTCTCCAACAAATAAATGAGTAATATCTTAAAAAAAAAAAAAAAAAAGTGGATCTCTATCATTTTTATATTTGGGGAACACTGAAGAGCTCCCAATATCTCCACTGCCTTCTCCCCTTAAAAATAAAAACAAGCACCCCAAACTCCCAAAACACATGCTTCAACACAACAAGCATTTACAAATACTTCTTTATGGATCAGTGGATGAAGGCACATAAGCTACCTACATACCTCTTACAGATGATTCCACATCAATCACCACAGCTTTCTACAAATACCCTAACAACTGGCGGCCATTTTTAAATGCTGACCTAAAACCCTGAAAATACAAACAGAAATATAAACCTTGAGCTCAAAAGATAAAATTGCTAACTACCATCTGCATGGTGGTTCGTTGTTTTACTGCTTACAACATCCTTCAACTTACATCGACCTCAGGCTAAGGACAGAGCACTTCCTCACTGCCACAAGCCCAACCCCATGACACAAAAAGCAGAAATGAGAGAACTGAATGGACAAACTCAACGCTGAGGCAAGCCAGACAGACTCACAGAAGCCACTGCACCACCAGAAATGCCAGTGGTGAGAAACAGGAGGCATCACGGGAGCTGAGCAGCTAGTCGTAGGGCACGCCAATACATGCAGGCTACTTGAAAGAATAATTAGGAGCCACCCAGGGATCTACAAACAGCTCACCATGGTGGGTGGGAGGAAGAGGTTTGTGAAAGAGCCGAATAAAATTCTTACATTCTATTACAGTCCGAGATTACTAGAAAGGTATGGTTTGGGCATTTTGTTAAGCTCCTAGAGGATTCTACAACTAACACCACCTATTGAGTGTGATTCTTTCAACCTAAGTACAGGGGCTCATATACTGAAAGACGTGAGTATAGGGACAACATAAAGCACTATAGAATGATATGGGAGCTTATGAGAGGGGCATCTAGCCCAGTAGGAATTTGGGGGGTGTGGGAAGAACGGAAGAGTCTTCCTTGAGTGCTGGTACAATGCTACAGAGGAAGGAACACTCATCAAAGAAGACAAATTCCCAACCACTGTCCCCACTCTCTCTCCTATATAATCAATTTTTCCCTCTTTACCCACTCACTCCCATCAGTATACAAACATCATTTAAAAAGTCTTTACCGAAAAGAAAAAAATGTAATAAAATAAAAAGTCTTTCTTAACTTCATACCTTTCTTCAGGTCCCATCTCATTTCTCTGTTCTACTTTACAAAACAACCTCCTGTAAAGAACTGGTCTATATTTCTTCTTTTACTATTCTCTCTGGAACCCTCTCCTGTCAGCCTCCCCCGCCGCCACAACCAGGCAGCCCCAACAGCTCATCAGGGTCACCAATGACCTCCCCATGGCCAAATCCAACAGTCATTTCTCAGTGCTCATTTTAGTACTTGTTCTCTCAGCAGCGTTTTGACATAGCTGATTATTGCTCCTTTCCTGAACATTCTCCCCTTGGTTTCCAGGATCCCACCCTCTCTTGGTTTGACTTTACTTCACTAGCCCTCCCTACGGCCTCCCCAGCCTCTGCACGCTGGAACACACCACCACAGCTCAGCCTCAAGACCTCTCTCCTTTCCTGACACTTCAGGTGACCTCATCTAGGCTCAAGACTTCCAATACCATTTATATGCTGCTGATTCCCAAATGTTCTATCTCTGCCCAGACCTTTCCCTAACTTGTTTCATTTATCCAACTATCATGATTGAAACCAAACTCCTGATTCCCTTCCTTTGATATTTAGTCTTCATTTTAGTAAATGGTAATCCCATTCTTTCAATCCTTCAGGCCAAAAACCTCAGAAGCATCCTTGATTCCTCTCTTTCTTGCTCATCCTACGTTCAAAGTGGCAGAAAATCCTGTTGATTCTACCTTCAAAATAGATCCTTAGTCCAACCACTTCTCACCACAGCACAACCACCTGATCTGAGCCACGGCCATCTCCAGCCTAGCTCACTGCAATCACACCCAACTGCTTCAGCCACTGTTCCTCTGGAAGCTTGTTCTGGTCTCCAAAGGCACAGCAATGCTTTCAATACATTAGTCAGATCATGATCCTCCTTTGCTCAAACCTCTCAAATGGTAGAGTTTAGCTCCTTTAGAGAATAATCTGATAAGGCAAATTGAGCAGAGATGTGAAAGAGGTGAGGAAGAAAATCATGTGGAATGTGGAGGAGAAACATCCCAGGCAAAGAGAACAGGAAGTATAAAAAGGGTTGATGCAGGTGCAGGCCAAAATGTTCAAGAAAGAGCAAGGACGTCAGTGTTACTGGATCAAATAAGCACTAACACCGATCAGAGGTCACCCCGAAATTCTCTTTTTCTAACCGCTGCAGGATGTGCAACAATCACTCATAACATTAGTAAACACTGAAATGACAACTGCATCTACACGGAATATTTGTTAAGTCATTCCTGGGGATATTGAGAGAGGTTTTTTACAAGTACCAAGGGGTTAGAAGATATTGCAGAAGGGAGTTGGTTGGACAGACAATAATAAATCAAGCTCAATTCATCTTCATTTTTAATTTGGAGACTCAAACCATCTACAATCAATGAACAGCCATTTCTACCTACTGGGATACAATGTCAATCGGTGAGTTAAAATGGCAGTCTCAAAACTTTCACACTGTTAGACTCAATGGCTCTTCTACATTTTTTTTTTTTTTTTGAAAACAATGAAAGGAGTAAAATGTAGGATTTAAAAATTAAAACAAGTCTTGTACATATAAGGTAATGGGAAATATAATTACATATTTAGCACTTGGACTCATGTGAACTGCTAGTTATTTTAGTCCATGTACTACATTTTAGCTCTTTTGCCCTATTTTAGTTTGTACAATATATTTTTATTCTACCAGCTATTTTAGACCAACATTCCTTTAAAAACGCTTAGACCATCCCTACTTTATCCCCTCTCAAAATGTTGATCCTAGAACTAATATAAATTTATGTTTATTGGCAAAAGACTGATTTCCACAACTAAATTCATAATAAAAGGCAAGTTGATCCAAGGACTAAGAGGAGTTTGTGTTTATCAGCAATGGACTGATTTACACAACTAATGTCATAATATGAGAAACTTAAGGCTGTGAAAGGAATTCGGTGCTCTGGAAACCACAGAAAGTGCTTTTTGATCTCCAACTTTCCAGCTGACTATACAGTCTTTATCTTGCCACAAGAGAATAAAGAAAACTTAGCACTTATTTCTAACTTAGAAACATTGGAAACTACAACTTAAGAATTCAGTTTTCAGTTCTGCTGCTGATTTTCCCCATGACCTGGAAGTAATCTCCTTCTGTGTAACTAAGTAAATGCTGATTTAAAACATGTCTTAATATAAAACTTAAGCTATAAATTACATAAGGAACAAAACATAAGTGAAAAATCCGTTCTGAGTTCTACCTCAGATGACTTTTTCTGTGTTTTTATATTCGAAGTTCCAACAGTTATTTAAGCAATTTACGGTCACTCTGTTGCAACGTCAAAGATTGCTTCCATACCAATCTTTCCTGTAAGCTGAAAATGAGACATTTAGATGCAGCCAAGTGAACAGAATAATTTGATTTTTTTTGTCAGTCCTTGGTCAAATCTTCTCTTGGATAGATGTAGAAAATTATCTGACCTATGACTGTTAAAATGTCAGCCGTTCTGCCAGCTGCCTTAATGGCAATTTCCCCAGCTTAGCAATAAATATGTGCACCCTTCCTTTTTTTCAAGTTACAGTACATTGGCAAGTAACTTAAACTAATAAGACTCTGAGTTTTGGCAATTTATTAGGTCTGAGCTTTTCTTCTGCTAATAGCAGCTGTGTCATGTGATAGGTAGTGACAGGTAGACATCTTGTACAGAATGGGCTCCAAACCCAGGTTGCTCAGTAAAGGAAAATTTCACTCTCTTTCTTAGAGGCTGTTCCCTTGTCAACAAACAAGCTGTCACCTGAAACTGCTTCTACCACTTGGATAGCTACAAGTGAAGAAACACTCAAGAATGACTACAACTTGAACAGGGTGACAGTCGGGTAAGGGTGATTCTTCAAATGGACTCTGACAACCAACAGCCCAAGTCTGCAGACTGTTCCTTGGCAAAGCCATAATTACCCATTACATATGAAAAGGAAAGCCAAAGTTAGTCTAACTAGGATTTCATAATATCTCACACTGTACAAAATGTTTTCTAAGTTACATTATTTAATTATCCCAAAACCCTGTTCAATATATGTAATTCCCTTAAACCTATTTCAGAAATGAGAAAACTTGGGCCTAGAACAGTCAAGAAACTTGCCCACAGCCATTGAGAGGGTAATAAAGAGTCAGAGCTCAACCTCAAGACTCAAGATCCATTCATCCTATTCATTACTATGGATTAAGAGCCTAAAGTGTGTCTGTCAGGCCCTAGACAAGGCATAGTAAATATAATGAGTAAAAGAGACATGGCCTCTGCCCTCTTGGGGCTTATCATCTAGTGGGTGAGTAAGATATTAATCAAAATAATGCTCCTATAAATTACAACCTGTGAAAAATCTATCCAAGAAACAGCACTCTGATATTTCAGGAAGACTGGACCTGTCTAGGCTTTGGGGTTCATTTCTTTGTGGGAACTCTTAGAAAGCCAAGTCATAAGATCATGTAGAAAAATAAACAATCGATACCAGCCAGGAAAACTTCAAAGAAGCAAAGCAATGAGAGAGAGCTAGCTACACCAGACAGTAAAGACACAGAAATTACAGGAGGGTAATACTGGTATTAAATCAACGAACAGAAAAGTAAGTCCAGAAGTAAGACCAAATACATTTAGTGAATGATTGATGATGTGGAACAACTGCATTGCCATCTAGGAATGAAGTTAGATCCATATTTCACATCATATATGAGGATAAAGTCCAAGTGGATTATGACTTTCAGTGTACAAAATTGAAACCATAAGGAAGAAAACACTGATGAATGCCTTTATAACCTTGCAACAGGGAATGCCTTTCAAATATGACTCCAAATTCAGAAGCTATAAAGGGAATGATGGGTAAATTTGATGGCCTGAATATAAAAATTTTGTGGATGGCAAAAAACCACCATCAGCAAAGTCAAAAGACAACTAACAGAGGAAAATGTATTTGCAACCCTATCACAAAAAGGTAATGACCTTAATGAAAAAAAGATTAAAAAAAACACACACACAAGAGAAAAACAGGCAACAAATATATAGAAAAGAAATACAAATAACTCTAAAACATGAAAAAATGCTTAACCTCATTCATAACAAAAGGAATACAAATTAAAACTAAACTGAATATCATTTTTTAGCAAACAGACTGGCAGAAATCAGCACTTTAAAGATATCACAGCACTGTGTTCTCACCTCCACTGTTTCTGATGACACGTCAGTATTGACTCAAATAACTGCTCACCTATAGATAAAGTGTCATTTTTCTGTGATCACTTAAGATATTCTCTTTATCTTTGGTTTTCAGTATTCTGACTTGCATTTTTCTTGGTTACGGTTTGTTGACATTCTTGAATCTGTAAATCTATGTCTTTCACCATATTTGGAAATATCTAGGCATTATTTCATCAACTATTTCCCTGCTCCCTCTTTTTCTCCTCTCCTCTCCTTCTAGGACTCTACTTTCATGTATATTCGATGTTTTGATTTTGCCCTGTAAGCTCTGCCTCCCCCTCTTCCAAGTATCAACCTCTATCCAGTATCTAACCGCTTTCAATCACTATCCAGCATCTTCAGGCACAGGTCTTTATATTCTTTCCAGATTAGAATTGTTATGTGTGGAAGGGTCAGTCGAGAAGCTACCAGGCCATTATGCAAAGTGGAACTTGACAGAAATCTACAAATATGTTAATACACTGTTGACAATACTGTGAAGAAATAATCACTCTCATATATTGCTGCTGGGTTAATAAATTATGAGTATGAACTTATGGAGGGCATTTTAGAGATAAAATTATAAACACACATAGTCTTTGATCTAGCAGTTCCTCTTCTAGTTATTTATCTTACTTGATAATAAGACATACTTGAACACATGCAAAATGACAGGTACAAGAATGACAGCTACAAGAATGAATGAGGTCTCTATATTTGGGGGAAAAAAAATCCTAAAGTTATGTTAGGTCAAAAGCAAGATGCCAAACATGGTGTATAATATATGTTATCATTTGCATTAAAAGAGGGGAATATATATATATATTTGTATTTCCTTATATGTGCATATAGAAACTCTGAAAAGGTACACTAGAAAAAAGCTATACCGGTGCTTACCTGGGGTAGAGGAGGAAAAGGAAGGTGGCTCTGATTTGGGTGGACACAGGACAAAGATGGGAGAGAGAGTTTTCACTTCATGTATTTTAAGAGATTTTGATTTTTCAATAATATGACTCTATTACCCACTCAAAAACTTTTTTTTTTTTTAGATTTTATTTATTTATTTGACAGAGAGAGACAGCAAGAGAGGGAACACAAGCAGGGGAGTGGGAGAGGGAGAAACAGGCTCCCCGCAGAGCAGGGAGCCCGATGTGGGGCTCGATCCCAGGACCCTGAGATCATGACCTGAGCCGAAGGCAGCCGCTTAACTGACTGAGCCACCCAGGCACCCCCACTCAAAAACTTTTAAAAAGGAATTGGCAGGGGCACCTGGGTGGCTCAGTCAGTTGAGCATCCAACTCCTGATTTCAGCTCAGGTCATGATTTCAAGGTCATGAGGTTGAGCCCTGCATCAGGCTCTGTGTTGAGTGCGGGGTCTGCTTCAGATTCTCTCTCCCCCTCTCCCCCTGCCCCTCCCCCTGCTCACACTCTCTCTCCCTCAAATAAAGAGATAAAATCTTTTAAAAAAGGAATCTGCAAATTAAAAGTGTATATAATGAGATGCTCATAATTCATGCATTCACTCATTCATTCATTCAACAAACATTTACTGAACACCTACTGTGCCGGATGCCAGGTTAGGTGATGGAGATCTTAAGACAAACAAAATACAGTCTCTGTCCTCGTGGAGCTTAAAGTCTACTCTGAGTAGACGAACAAAATATTATGACGTGATGCTCTGACACAGATACTCAGCAGATGCTCTGGAAGTAACTGAGTTAGGACTCTGCATTTTAGGTGACAGAATTCCAATGCAAACTCACCTGAGCAAATGAAAGATAATTTCTTAAAAGGATATGGGGTATCTCATGGAATCTAAGACTAAAAATGCAGCCCAGCCTCAGTTCGGAAGACCTGAATACCCTCAGCAGTTTCTCCTTGCCTTATCTCTGCTCGCTTTGTGCTTTATCTTACTTTCTCTCTACCTACCACTTTCTGATTCTTCTGACTAGATAATATGAGAAAAAATTTATGTGTGACACACCAGTTACTCATAAGGAAACCAACCTCACTTTCTCAGTGCTAACTCCAAATTCCCAGGCAAGAACTGCTTGGCTTCCGTGCCTTCTGAACTAGTCAACACTTCTTTACAGTTGAAAAGAGTTAGTGGTACCATAAATTCACTGAAAAACTAGGAAGCATTTTTAGGAGTGGGGGGATTAAGTTATGTGTACACTCTCCCAAAGCCATAAAATAATCTGAGGGGTTTCCTGATAGAACGCTTCAAATACAGGATTCTTCACCTTTTTCCTCTTACTACTTGGAAAGAAAGCATCTGGTCCTTTGAAGACCCCTGTAGATCCCTTTCACACTGAGAAAACTATGTAAAGGGTGCTCCCTATATCTAAATGGCCACCTAGGAAATGGGGCAGGGCACCCAAGGTTTCAGAACAAACACGTGGCCTCACAAATAGAAGTGGTGGAGTGGGCACGATTCCAGTCCCTCCTCAGATGCTGCTCTGTAAGGTGGGTGCAGGCAAAGGAAGTGGAACGGATGTCCTCTGTGTTTCATATGTCTCCATAAAACCAGGTCTTTTCCACTTGATGCACCCTGCTGCTAAAAGAAACATGAATTTCCTACTGGTACCTCGATCATTTAAAAAATAAAAAAATTCCTTTTACATGTCAGTAACACTGAAAAAGCTATCATATTCACCTTTAAGGTCTTTAACTTAGGTACATGCATACTACTTCTTATGAATGGAGTCAAAATCTGAGATATAAACTACTGCTAGCAAGATACTAAGTACTCCTACTGACATACGGGTCAAAATTCAATATAACAAATCCATTATAAAAACAAGAAAAATGTGAACCCCTGTCATGGGTTCATTTATTTTAAATCATGTTCAACTCATAATAGTTCCATGTGGTTAACAACAAAAACAAACAAATCTGTCAGTTCTAGAAGTGTAACACAGCTGACTCTCACACTACACCCTTTACAAAGGAGCGAGTCCAAGTTTATCCCTGCCTACAAGTCAAACGACTTTAGGGCATAACTCCCAAGCAGCGTAAATTCAACAGGGATTATGAGAGAAGACCCTCGGGTCCCCTGCTACATAAGGCAGACAGGTATCGCCAGAACACCCACTCCATCCTCTGGCCCACATGCTTCCAGGCTCTCCAGATATGTTGATCCCTCTCTTACCATTCTGGCCCTCCTCTCCCACCATTCTAGATCAGCGCTCTCCAAGGGAAAGATGATACAACGCACAAATATAAGCCACACCTACCTGTGTAATTTAAGATTTTTAATATTTTCTAATAGCCGCATTTAAAAAGGTAAGAGAAACAAGTGAGATCACTTTTAATACTATATCCCAATATATCCAAAATATTCTCATCTCCACATGTAATCAGTATAAAAATTGTTAATGAGATCATTTTTTGTATGAATTCTTTGAATTCTGGTATGCATTTCACATTTGCATGTATCTCAATTCAGAGTAACCTTGCAAGTGCTCAACGGCCACCTATATACGTATAGCTAGGAGCTCTTGTACTGGACCGCACAGTTCTAGACATTGTTCCATCAATACTAATCCCCACATTGTTAGATACTCTCTGTCACAAATACCTGAAGACCTACTTGAGTTTCCAAATACCATGAACCTGGCACACTCCTCACAGGAAGGCGGACACATGTCATCTGGTTAGTGGGGGGGGGGGGGAAATTGATCATGGGACCCCACTGCCATTTCCAGATAATATGGTTTTTCCTTCTTCCTCCAAAAACTGTCTAAACCTACTACTGTCTTTACTTCATTTTCTCCACCTGCATTCCTGACACCCTACAACCTGCTCTCCCCAGCTCAGAACTCTATCAGAACTGCTCCTGGAAAGACAAGCACCACTTTCTCCCTCTTAAAAAGTAACTTTCCCTTTCACCTTGCTTTCCATTCCTTATCTGCATCTTAGTGACATCAACCTCTACTAATCCACATATGGTACTTTATGATTAACAGCACTTTCAGAGATAATATGGGAACAACCACTAATCTAGAATTTATGGAGCCCCTATCATAATTCACTTCAACTATTTACAAGAGAAGGCTAATGATAATAATAATACTTTGTATTACATAACTCCATGTTTGCTTAATTCTGTTTGCTTCCCACACACAGCATCTCATTTATGTTTGTGTCAAGGGTGGGTGACAGGGGAGTTACCTCCAGGAAAGTGACACAGGGAAAACCTATAGTCACATATACACAAAACCAATGACAGAATTAGATCTGAAGCTCCCACTTCCCAGATCACTCTCTCTCCAATACATTTCCTATGTATACAGGCCTCTGCTCTGAAGGACTTTACACTCTAATACATACTGCTATAAAAGTAATCAAACAAGGAGGCCATCAGACTGAGGGGGTTCTCATGGCTTGGTAGCTAACTTAAGCAAACTGAAATCTAAACCAATCATTTCCTATAAATGCCTCCAAATTAAGAAGAACAATCAATCACAAACAGCCAACTGGGCTTTCCCAAATGATGCAACTACTTAAGCTACAGCTAATCAATTAAGTCCCCTGCTTTGCTGCTTTGTCTTCTCTACAAAAACCCTGCCCCCTAGCTTTTGTCAGTAGAATGCTCCTAACCACTGTCCATGTCTGCTCAAATAAACTCTTAAAAATTTTAATATGCCTCAGTTTATTTTTTAACAAACCTCATATACTTTCCCCTGAAACGTAAATCACAGCAGGATGAGATGGCAGAAGCCTCAGTCATTAACTCAAATGAGGAGCTCCTCATGGAATGGCTCCTTTCTTTTCTGCACAATATTCTTAAACGCTGCGAGAACTTAATTTATAAGCCATGGATTCCTAAAATCTTACTGGAATTTGGGGGTCAACTACAATAACAAAAAAAGATAATTGCTTCACATTCTCCATTATATAAGTGTATGTCATTATTAAGAAAATACCCAGAAAAGGAAAAAATATGTTGCCAAAACACTGTTTTATCTCACATATCACCCACTGGTATTCTTTAATATGTAAAAAATGTGAAAACATGGTTGTGGAACATCTCAAAACATTCATTTCATAGCAGGAAAGAAAAATGTCTTTGATCGAAATATTAGGTATGATTAACTTTGAGTTCTGGGAATTAAAAGCCAAAGGAAAAAAAAAATCACAAATTTCCTTACTGTGCTTTGTTACAATTAACAAACACTGGTTCTTCAGATACAACAGACCCATGCAGGAAACACTGGCAAGGCAGTTGATATATATAACATAAAATGAGACCTTAGGCTTTACCCATTGAGAAAACTGATAATGCACCCTTATTTTGATATAGTGTATCAAAACAGTATGTATGATTTTAATACCTGTAGCTTATATTGTGGCATTCATCAAAATTAACATTCTAATCTTAAAACTAACTCTGCTCAAAGAGGTAACAGGTGATTTTGTGGTGATGGAATAATTCCGTATTCGACTGCAGTGGTAGTTACAGGAAATGATGCCTGTGGTAAACTGGCATACACATACATCGTGCCAAGGTCAATTTCTTAGTTTCTATACTGTACTATCATTATGTAAAATGCAACCACTGGAGGAAATTGAGTGAAGGGTATGCAAGACCTCTGTACTATTTCAAAACCTCTTGTGAATCTATAGTGATTTCTAAATAAATAAATAAGTATACTTAAAAAATAACTCTGACCATGCAGGCACATAAGAATTGTTCATTCTGGGACGCCTGGGTGGCTCAGTTGGTTGAGTGGCTGCCTTCAGCCCAGGTCGTGATCCCAGGGTCTTGGGATCGAGTCCCACATCGGGCTCCTTGCTGAACAGGGAGCCTGCTTCTCCCTCTCTCTCCCTCTGCTTGTGCTCTCTCTGTCAAATAAATAAAATCTTAAAAAAAAAAAAAAAATTGTTCATTCTGAACATACAAGCTTACATTTCAATGTATCATCTGTTTTCTCCAAATTAAAAAGAAAGAACAGTGCTTACTAAAAATTACAAAACCACCAGAGATAAAGAATACAATGTTCAAAACTAATATCTACTCATTCAAGGAGATGAGCAAAGCAAATAAGACAGATGACTTCATAAAAAGACAAAGGCAAAGAACAAAGGGTTTTTGCTGGTTTTCTTAAAAATGTTTACCTTCAAGTGTTCACTTGCTGAAACCTTCTAGATGGAAGTTTGGGGGAAAAAGAAGAGTGTCTCTGAGGTGGTATGGAGGCAGCACTAAATTTCAAATTGGCAGGCTTGTCAGAAGGCTGACAGGAGATCAGAACCCTCTCTTCTTCTCCATGGCTATTACAGTTTTCCTTTTGCCAGCTGACAGTAACAAGGAAGAGGCATCTCAGGTTCTTAAGAGCCTCACACTTTTGCAACAGAAATGGAAAGTTAAGAATGTAAATATATGTGGCAGAAAGAAATATTCAGCAACGACAAGCAGTCACCATCCTCTCAAAAGAATACAGGATTTTGTAATCCAAAGGTATTGAATAATTATGCACAGTCTTAGATTGATCACAGAGAGTAGTTGTCAGATGGGCTAGTCGGATCAGGAGAACCAAAATAAATGGATTTACAATTATATTGATCTCACGGTATTTATAGGAGAGCATATTAATGTTTTAATTCATAATCATCAATTTATTTCATATAAAAAGTCTTCATGCTTCAATATTCCAATAAGAGATAATAGATGTGGGGCCCTGGGGTGGCTCAGTTGGTTGAGAGTCCAACTCTTGGTTTCAGCTCAGATCATGATCTCAGGGTTGTGGGCCCCACATCTGGCTCTGCACTCAGCAGGGAGTCTGCCTGAGGATTCTCTACCTCTCCTCCTGCCCCTCCCCCCGCTTGCAAGCACGTACATGCGCCTGCACGCACACACTCTTTCTAAATAAATAAAATCTTTTAAAATAGAGAGAGATAATAGATGTGATTTATTGATAAGTAAACCAGTCATATACGTGTGCTTACAATTCTTGTTCCCCATGCAGGTCATGCCCCTAAGTTATTCTCCAACCATTACCCACTGCCCTCCTCTACCTATCATGCCATATCCACCTTCCCTTATGGCCTCCGCCAGCTCCAGTTCATCAGGGACAGCTTTCCATAGTCACTTCATTCCTTAGTGACTGGGTCTTCTAAATTCTTACACAGGCTGTACTACCACTTGAGACAATTTATCCAACACTGCTATTTCATTTTTTTATGTGCATTGAGTCTTCTCAACTGGATTTTTTACACCTTCAAGAGCAAAAGCTGTCACTGGTATACTTTTACCCAAAACTTTTTTAGGTTACCCTTTTTTGGGGGGGTTACCCTTTTTTACCCAAAACTAGCAGAGCAGACTTTCCATAAATGGACATCAGTCCTGCACTGGCTTAGCCCCTATCAAACTGCATCTTGGGGGATTGCTACAGCATTCCAGTGCATATAAATATAAAAATAATTTTAAATAGATTCTGTAGTCTTCCATAATAACTACCTTTTCACACTCCATGTTATCAGAAAATTTGAAAAGCATGTCCTAATAAAACAGTGAACAAAAAAAATAGGGTCAAAAGAAAAGCCCTATGACATTCCACAAGACACCTGATGGCTGACAAGAGTTACATCCAATCTTTTAGGTGTAGCTCTTCCACAGATTCAAACAACCAAGAAAGGAACATACAGTCAGTAGAATACTAAGGGAGAATGACAGAACGCTTTATTGAAAATGAGATAATCTAAGTCAACGACATCCACCTTCCTTAGAAGGGTAAAATAAACTGCCATGACTGTTTCTTGGTTACCCAACTGTCCTTCCAACTGACTACTGCATTCTTATTTAAATGTTTGCAAATCATAGGGCACCTGAGTGGCTCAGTTGGTTGAGCATCTGCTTGGCTCAGGTCATGATCCCAGGGTCTTGGGATTGAGCCCCACATCCATGGGGCTCTCTGTTTAGCAAGGAGCCTGCTTCTCCCTCTCCCTCAGCCTGCTGCTCCCCCTGCTTGTGCTCTCTCTCCCCCCGTCAAATAAATAAATAAAATCTTTAAAAAAAAAAGTTTGCAAATCAACCATGTAAAGACCTGAGTGTAATTTCTTTTAAAAATCTCCACAACATTTTTACGTTCTACAGGTCTTCCAGGATCTTTCTGTTTCTCCACAGTTTCTCAAAGATATCTCTGAGAGCACATGTGCCAATTTCTTAAGTACCCGTTTTGAAACAGTCTCCCCTAGAGCCTCCAGATGGAGCACAGCTTTGCCGACACCTTGATTTTAGCCCAAGGAGACCCATTTCAGACTTCCGACCTCCAGAACTATAACAATAATAAATTTGTGTAGTTTTAAGCCACCAAGTTCGTGGTAATTTTTTACAGCAGCAAAAGGAAACTCATACAGTCCTGGATTCGAAAAGTCTTGGCTCAAAACTCAAAATCAAGTTCCTTGTTTTCTGCCGGCGTCCTGTGTTTATTGTCCAAATTCTTGGTCTAGTTATGGATTCCATTAGCACACTGTCCTTTAATGCATTCCTGAACCAGTCTGCCAAGCTTGAATGTGTTTCATCCCTCAAGACACCTTTATATTCTGCTCCTTGACCAGTAACTAACTCATATGCCTATCTTTTTACTTCTGTAGTCTCAGCTCCCACTTCTACTAGGGCCCTCCCTAGGCCTGCTCTGCTGGAAGCTTAACCTCTAACCTGCCTTGCTATGGGATTCTCAGTTTCTTCACTTCCCCTGAATCCATACCCATTGCCCTAATGCTTACAAATTATTCAGTAGTAAATCAAAATAAACTGGGGTAAGTATAGCAGTAGTAGGCTTTTTAAGTGAAGAATGAAAACACTATAAACTGTCTAGCTGCTTTAAATGATTTTAAACTTCAACATCTAGATGGACTGTAAGTCAAGTATTAGCTGAGCCAATGAATATAAGGTTGACCTTTGAACAACACAGGTTTGAACGGCACGGGTCCACTTATAAAGAGATTTTTTTCAATAAATACAGTACAGGACTATTACTGTATTTTCTCTTCCTTAAGATTTTCTAAAATAACATATTCTTTTCTCTAGCTACTTTATTGGAGGAAAACAGTATATAATATATATAACATACAAAATATGTGTTAATCAACCTTTTATGTTAGCAGTGAGGCTTCCGGTCAGCAAGAGGCTATTAGTAGTTAAGTTCTGGGGAAGTCCAAAGTTATACATGGATTTTTGACTGCACGACAGGGGTGGAAGGGGGGAGATGGTGCCCCTAACCCCGTGTTGTTCAAGGGTCCACTGCAATTTAAAAACTTTTTAGTTCGGAAAAGGTGCCATAAAACTGGATATAATTAAAATCAGCCTTAATATTCAAAGGGCGAATCGGGTGGGAAGGAAAACCCTAAAAACCAATGACCAATTAGTTTGACAGTGATTCCCATTTTCAAATGAGTCTATCAGCACTAAAGACAACAGAGGTTCACCAAGAAGTCATGCCAAATAAACCTAACATCTGTTTTTGAGAGGAGAACTAAGATGATTATTTAATAAGACAAATGCTAGGAGGAGAGGATAAACTAAGTTCAACAAAGTCTTCCTTACAATCCATGCGAACAGATTCAAGATGCAAAATCATCAATAGTTTAAAGCCTTAACCTCTGCACTGTTGGTGGAAACTGAAAACGGTGCAGCCATTATGGAAAACAGTAAAGAGGTTTTTCAAAACTGAAAAATAGCATTGGCAATATGAACCAGCAATCCCACTCTTGGGGATATAATCAAAAGAATTCAAAGCAGGATCTTGCAGATTTATTAGCACACCCTTATACAGTGCAGCATTATTCACAATAGCCAAGAGGCGGAAGCAACTCAAATGTCCATCAACGTGTAAATGGGTAAACAAAATGTGTATATACTTACAATGGAATACTATGCAATCTTAAAAAAGGAATGAAATTTATCACATACTACAACCTGCATGAACCTCAAAGGCATTATGCTAAATGAAATAAGCCAGTCACAAAAGGACAAATGCTGCATGATCCCATTTACTGCAAGAATCTAAAAGACTCAAAATGACAGAAACAGAAAGTAGAAAGGTAGTTGCCAAGAGCTAGAAGGAAGGGAAACTGGTACTTAACGGGCACAGAGTTTCAAATCTGCAAGATGAAAAAGTTCTAGAGATGTATTGCACAACAATGTGAAGATACTCAACACTATTGAACTGTATACTTAGAAATGGTGAAGGTGGTAAATTAACTTTATGTGTCTTTACCACAATAAACAAAATAGTTTAAAAAAAAAAACTTGAAAAAAAAAACTTGAACTGAACAAACAAGATGATTTGTAACAATAAATTTTAAACCTACTGATTCAAAGGCATTAATCATGTATAAGACCTTGGGAAACATGTCCTTTAAGAAAAGGCTAAAGAATAAAAGGGAAGGAGGCATATTCAACTTAAGGAAGACTAAGTGAAACCTAAAAGAGTTAAGACAGAGAAGGAAATCGAAAAGTTATTCTATGGTTAACTAGACTCAGGTTTATTCATTCATTCATTCAACAATGTTTATAGAAAATAAACAATGTGGCAGGCACTGTTCTAGGTGTTTCTGATACAACAGTGAACAGAGCAGAGATACCTGCCTTCCTGAAATTTTACATTCCAGTGGGGAGAGGCACACAAACAATAAACAATAAATGAGTGTGGTAGGCTGCTTCTAAGTGGCTCCCAATGGTCCCTGGTATTCACCCTCTCAATATAATTCCTCCCCTGCATATGGACTGGACTTAACAAACAGAACACAGTAAATGTGATGAGATATCACTTCCAAGATTTGATCATAAAGACTATGACGTCTATCTCACACACTCTCTCTCCTGCTTGCTTGCTCTGGTGAAGCCAGCTGTCATCTTATGAGCTGCCCTCTGGAGAGGCCCTGTGAAGAGCCAAGAAGCTGAGGGCAGCCCCAGCCAACAGCCAGAAGCCAGGACTGAACTAAGACCCTCAATCCAAAGGCCCACAAGGACCTAAATGGTACCAACAATCACATGAATGAACTTAGAATGGATCCATCTGCAGTTAAGCCTTGAGGAGACTACAGCCCTGGCCACTACCTTGAGTTCAGCTTATCAGAGCCCCAGAAGCAGAGGGTCTGTCTATACAGATTCCTGACAAACAAAAACTATGATAATAAATGTTGTTTTAAGTCATTAAATTCTGAAATGGTTATTTTATGCAGCACTATATTATACAACATGCTAATTATATGTATGTTAAAAAGAGATGCAAATAAATGTAGAGCAGAGTAAAGGTGGGGGGGTGCGAGATTCGATTTTTAAAAAGGGGTGTTACAGGGGCGCCTGGGTGGCTCAGTCATTAAGCGTCTGCCTTCGGCTCAGGTCATGATTTCAGGGTCCTGCTCTGCGGAAGCCTGCTTCTCCCTCTCCCACTCCCCCTGCTTGTGTTCCCTCTCTCGTTGTGTCTCTCTCTGTCAAATAAATAAATAAAAATCTTTAATAAAAAAAAAAAGGAGGTGTTACATAGGGTGCCTGGGTGGCTCAGTCGGTTAAGCATCTGCCTTCTTTGGCTTAGGTCATGATCTCATGGTCCTGGGATCGGGCCCCAGGTGGGGCTCCATGCTCAGCGGGGAGTCTGCTTCTTCCCCTTCCTCTGCTCTTCCCACCTCCACCCCACACTGCTCGTGTTCTCTCTCAAATAAATAAATAAAATCTTTTAAAAAGGGGGGGTGTTACAAAGACTTGCATGTGAATGTTTGTAGTAGCATTATTCATAAGAGTCAAAAAGTGGAAACAACCCAAATGTCCATCAATAGGTAAATGGAGAAACAAAATGTGGTATGTCTATACAATGGAATCATTCAGCCACAAAAAGAAAGCAAGCAGAGACACATGCTATGCCGTGGAAGAAGTGCAAACATATTATGCTAAGTGAAAGAAGCCAGCCACAAAAGAACACCATTGTATGAAGAAAACCTATACAGAGAAAAAGTAGTTTAGTAGTTCCCAACTACTTTGTCTTGGGATAGGGGTAGGAAGAGGATTAACCATAAATGGGCATGAGCGATCTTATCGGGGTGATGGAACCATTCTCAAACTGGATTGTGGTGGTGGCTGCTCAACTTGGCAAATGTATTAAAAATCATTGAATGGGACACTTAAAACAGGTGAATTTGGGACACCTGGGTGGCTCAGTTGGTTAAGCGGCTGCCTTCAGCCCGGGTCATGATCCCAGGGTCCAGGGATCGAGTCCCACATCGGGCTCCTTGCCCAGCGGGGAGCCTGCTTCTCTCTCTCTCTCTCTCCCTCTGCTTGTGCTCTCTCTGTCAAATAAATAAAATCTTGGAAAAAAAAAAAAAACAGGTGAATTTACAGTACGTAAATTATACCTCAAAAAAGTTGCTTAAAAAAATTGGGGGTGTGGGGGCACCTAGGTGGCTCAGTCGGTTAAGCAACTGACTCTTGATCTCAGCTGAGGTCTTGATTTTAGGGTCGTGAGTTCAAGCCCCACCCCGGGAGCCAGCATGGAGTCTACTTAAAAAAAAAAAAAATGGGGGTGTTAACACAGGCATCACAGAGAATATAACATATGAGTAAAACCTAAAAAGGAAGGGTGTCAGCCATGAGAATATCTAGGGGAAATATGCCAGACAAGGGGACGCTACACAGAGACCCTAGGGCAGGAGCACACCTGTATGTCTGCACACAGCGAGGGTGCTAGTACGGTGGAACTGGAAACTTTTAGACAGGAAAGTAAGAGACGAAGTGAGAGAAGCAGTGATGCGTGGAGGGTGGTGGTGATGGGAAGCACGTAGGGCGTTTCTGCGCCACTGGAGGGACTCTGGCTTTAGCACGTGAGAAACAGAGAGTATGTTTGAGTTCTGGGAAGAGGAGAGACACGATCCAACTTGAGTTTGTAAGATCCTACAAAGTCAAAAAATTACAAAAAGAGATTATAAAAGGCTCCAGACCAGCTAGCTACCTCCAGAGTTACTGACCTCTCTTGTCTGACTGGGAGAGAGAGACGTTCTACACCGAAAAGGAAGGGGCTCTCGTCAGTGTCTCAAATATGTGGCCTATGTGACCGGCCTCAGAACCTCCAAGGGACCCTTATTATACAGGCAGGTCCCGAGGTTTCACCCCGACTCGTGAACATCTGGGGATGAGGACAGAAGACTCCAAATTTTACAAACCTCCCCAGGTGATCATTTTGAGGAACATGATGAACCAGATGAACGTTTAAGTCCCTTCTGCTTCTAAGTGGCTCCCAATGGTCCCTGGTATTCACCCTCTCATATAATTCCTCCCCGAGGAATTACACAGAAATTTCGAGAAAGTACACAGGCACCTGAAACCATGTTTACCTAAGGAAATGGCTGGGAATGACTACAAATGAACATCAGAATTGATTACTTTATTACAAAGGAAGTGCCTTTTTTTCCCATCCTCAAAAACACCTTACCCAGTTGTTCTTCTTCCCGGCGTAAATTTCCATGTTCTCTCCGTACTGAGGCTCTTCCAGCAGCGTCTGGTACTCAAACAGGAGGCGGGAGCTCTCCCGGAGGCGGCCGCACTGGAACTGGTGGTACTGCTGCACGAGCTCCTTCACCACAAGCAACAGACATTCAGGGTTTGAAGGGTTCCAGGAGGCAAGGTTCTGCGGAGCCAAACATAAAAGGCCAGTGAAAAAGGAATTTTCATACAAATCCAGTATCACATGAGCACAGCAACATAGAGGGAAAGAGTTATGAAAATCTAAGAGGAACAGACCACTCTTAATTAGCAATTAACACAGAACTGAAGTTAGAAGCATCTTTTGAGCTTGGTGACTTTGCCGGCCTTCTACAAATCCTGGCAGAAAGTCAAGGCGGAATTCCATCATGAGGAGACAGAAACGTAAAGTGTAGAGCAGGGCAGTGATAAAACGAGAAACCTAAATATCCTAGAAGACCATCATTTTAGCCCTAGAAGACTTAATTTCCTTCTTATTCTTTTATAATTTTAATTTTTTTCCATCTGCACATAAATCCAGCATTATATGCTAATATCATTCAACCCAGATCCCCACACCATCTGCATCTGTAATACCAGATATTAATAAATGCTCTGTAAACACCAGAGCCCCACAGAAATATAAGCGCACCGGTGATGGTTTGGCCTAGAAATGATAGGAATGGAGTAGAGAAGAGGGAAAATAAATCAGGAAATGCAAGGTCCAGAGAGAGGAAGGAAATGGCCATGACAGCTTATGAGCAAGAAAGGAGCTGGGAACGGGAGAAAATCTGGTCAACAGACAGTCATTGTGAAGCTCACATTCATTCATTCAACAATAGCTATCAAATGCCTATTATTAAGCATCAGCCACCATTCTAGGCAGTAAAGAAAACAAGCCAAGCCCTTGCTCTCCAAGAACTTACATTTTAGTGGGCCAAAATAAACAACAAACAATGAAATAGATCAGTAGATGGTAATAAATGCTACTGAGCACCATACAGCATGCATCCCAGAAGCCTAGGGAAGGGAGTGATTCAAGGAGAAAGAGGTGATCAGCTGTGTGAAATGGTGTTAACAAGGTGAGTTAAGGAAGCCTGAAAGCTGGCCACTGGGCCCAGTGACACACCCATGAATAGCATCCTCAGCAGGTGCTCTTTGGTAATGTAAAACGGAACTGTCAAGCATTGAAGAAAGGATACGTAGAAAGTGCACATAGCTAAGACAGACAATTCAAACTGGCAACTAGTGGGGAGTGTGGGGTCCAAGGGAAAGTTCTGCTCAGATGTTTGTCCTCTGCTGGAATGTCCATGTAGCGAAGGGGGTGGGGAATAAGGTGAGGGTGGGGAATAAAGTGGGGGTGGGAGGCAGAATAGCAGGAGGAAAGAAAGCAAATAGGTAGACAGGGATGGGATCTCCAAGAGGGCTGGCCTTAGAAATGAGCACAGAGAGTCCACCCATAGAAACGGGAGGAAAAGCCAAGTAAATGAGTGTTAAGTGCAGGCAGGTTGTTCCATGAGGTGAAAGGAGCATGTGGTCCAGAGAGCTTCTCTTTTCTCCTAGAAACAGGAAGGAAGGTCATCAAACGGGAGTCAGGAAGAAGGAAAGGATATTGTAAGTTGGAGAAGAAAGTATGAAATAGTCACTTAGAAGAGACATTTAGTAGACTAAATGGACTGGAGAAATGTAGGAAGAATTCCAGATAGCACTAAAAGCCCTACTGAGGTTAGAGGGATGGTTTTTAAGTGAGACCAATTAGCATAAATTTCATTGCCTGGGTGCAAATGTGAAGTGAGAGGAATTTGGATTTAACAAAGCTTGGGACTTTGCCAGAAAAGCACAACAGAAAGAGAGGCAAAGATCTTAGAGGGTTTGCAAAAGAATGATTACAATTATGAACCGTGGACGTTAAGCCAGGAAAAAGACAAGCAAGTTTGTAAGGGAGGTGAGAATTCGTGAAAGGGTGGCAGAACCAATGGTCCTGAGTTTGGTGGATCATTAGGTATTATTACATGGGGAAAGGCTTACTAATAGGAAAAATACATAACCTTGAACCAGGGCTGCTGCAAATTCAAGGACAGTGAATAGAATAGGAATGACAAAGGTAAAAAAAAAAAGAATGACAAAGGTAATAAAAGCCTGGTAGGCTAATGCTCATTAGGGTGAGGTTTGCTCCTCCAATTAGGTCAATCAGTAGGTGTCCGGCAGTAACAGGGCCAGTGCTATTGGCTGAATAAAAAGACTAATGGGTTTGATAACTAACAGAAAACATAGTAACAGATAACTACTAAAAAGAATGAATTGGAGAGATGGGAGGTGTGGTCAGAGAACAGGACGGTTACAACCGAGGGAGCAGAGGTGGTCTGTAACTGGGACTGACAAGGTGTGGAGTACCACCAAGAGCGTGCCTGGCTGGGAAGAATCATCTATATGCATATTAAATCATTTACGTAGAGAATTTTAGGGAAAAGGGAATGACAATTTCCGTGGTAGCAGCACTGAAGAGCAAGGAGAACACCTACACACCTCTAGGCACAATGGTATAAAGGGTGTGAGAGAGAAATCAGCTCCAATTTACTGGAGAACACGGAGGGAAAGGCGGAACCTCCAGGCAGAAGATCAGACTCCAGAGTAATGGTTACCAGTCTTTGCAACGGAATCACCTAGACAGCTTTAAAAATACTGATACTTGGGCCCTACCCTTCACCTCCTGATTTTGGTTCAATTGGGTTAACCTGAGATCCCTCTCCGAGGTCTTGGGTATTGGGGTGTTTGTTTTAAATTCAAGCTCCCAGGTGATTCGAATGCAAAGCAAAGGTTGAGAACCATGGACTTGGAGGAAAAGGGATTACAGAAAAGGTTGCGGATACAGCATATCTGTGGATACAGGACTCTACTGATAAGAGTTGACAGTGTTAATACCCAAAACACCCAATCTCTAGAAAGCTGGAAATTTAGCATCAATAAAGGAGAACACATGTTAACACTACCAATGTTCAACAGGTGATAATTATACAGCTTGCCAAATGCTATACAAATTCTAAGAACTTTTCATATATTCAAGTTAATCCATATCGCATCCTTATAGACTATATTACTATACTTTATAGATGAGGCAAAAAGTAGTTCAATATCTTGTTCAGAGCTATTAAGCAATCAAGTTGAGTTTCAAACTTAAGCAATTTGGCTCCAAGTCCCTGCTTAAGCACTACACCAAAGGTTCTTACACATTTTGGTCTTGGATACCTTTTACACTCTTTTAAAAAAAAGTACTGAGAACACCAAAGAGCTTCTGTGTAGATGAATTATAGGGATTAAATTTACTATATAAAAAATGAAAACCCAGAGATTTTTAAAATATTTATTAATTCATTTTAAAATAACAAACCTACTACATATTAACATAGAAATATTTTTAATGGAATCACTAGGATTTCCAAAAGAAACAGAGCATGGCATTGTTTTACATTCTTGCAAATCTCTTTAATGTCTGGCTTAATAAAAGAGCTGAATTCTCATATCTGCTTTTACGTTTAGTGTTGCAATATGTTGTTTTGGCTGAAGGATATGAAAAAAAAATCCAGCCTCACTCAAATATGTACTTTAAAAAGAGAGGAGTATTTTAATAGCCTTGTCAAATAATTCTAGATATATTCTTCTTAGATACTATACCAAAACTCAACAAGTGGAAGTTTCTTAAAGGTTAGCTGCAGGGGCACCTGGCTGGCTCAGCCATTGAGCATCTGCCTTTGGCTCAGGTCATGATCCCAGGGTCCTGGGATCGAGCCCCGCATCGGGCTCCCTGCTCTGCGGAGAAGCCTGCTTCCCCCTCTCCTACTCCCCCTACTTGTGTTCCTTCTCTCACTGTGTCAAATAAATAAATAAAATCTTCAAAAAAATTTTTTAAAAAATAAAGGTTAGCTGCAATGTGGAATCTGAAACTGTATTAATAAGCATTTCATACTCTTACATTAAATTCCATTCATCTATCTTGCACTTTAAATATATCTTCTACTCAATGCATGATTTTGTACCATCATGCATTTGGTCATTTAGAAAATACTGATTCACAGAGTTATGCAGATCTTCCAAATATTGACACATTTCATTTATAGTACCACATAATCACATTCATTAATATCATAACTAATAATCTCACCAGAAAAGTCTTCTATCAAAAGAAAACAAACAAAAGGTTTTAAAAAATGCATCCTTTAAAAGGACAGCAATTACTCTGATCTACTAAGTAGTTTGATTTACAGGCACCAAATGACAATGGGGAAATCATGAAATAGGTCTTAAGGGATGTTCAAATAAAGATTTGATGAACAGAGGAAAAAAGTAAGCTCTTGAGCATAGTATAGTGAATGAAAGACAGCCCTAGCTATGAACTGATTTGATAAGAAGAGTACAAAAGTCCTCACTGGCAAACCTCTTGACCTCAAGATTCTGAAAATTCCTTTTGAGCTACTCAAGACCACAAAGTATCAGTAGGATATAACGACAAGGGGCGCCTGAATGGCTCAGTCTTTTGAGCATCTGCCTTCAGCTCAGGTCATGATCCCAGGGTCCTGGGATCAAGCTCCATGTCGGGCTCCCTGCTCAGAGGGGGGAGTCTGCTTCTCTCACTCCCTCTGCCCCTCCCCCTGCTTGGTCTCTCTTGATTTCTCTCTCTGAAATAAATAAAATCTTTTAAAAAAAAGATATAAAACACAGTACAGAACTTAAAATGATCATTATGTAACTTGCTTTGCATTTCCTTCAGAGATCATCATTAAACATTAATAGGAAAAATATACAATCTTTCATTTCTTCATCAAGTAGTTGAGTCCCTGTTCTAGGACAAAAAGAAAAAAGTTTAGTTGCCTCAACTTGTACTTTTTTTTTTTTTTAAGATTTTATTTATTTATTTGAGAGAGAGAGAATGAGAGAGAGCACATGAGAGGGGGGAGGGTCAGAGGGAGAAGCAGACTCCCTGCCGAGCAGGGAGCCCCATGCGGGACTCGATCCCGGGACTCCAGGATCATGACCTGAGCCGAAGGCAGTCGCTTAACCAACTGAGCCACCCAGGCGCCCAACTTGTACTTTTTCAATTCTACATTTCTCTTCTCTTTAGCTGTTTGGCAAGTCACCAGCCTATATCCCTCAATAAAACTATATATATATATATATGCTGGCAAACATCTCTTACCCAATTTGAATTCATTTCAAGTAATTCAACCTAATTGTTAAATATGTAAAGATATGCCAACAAGTCCCTTCCCATTAAAATACAATCTCTCAGTACATGGGAATACATTTGACCTCTTTGGCCATTCAGTGCACACTTCACTGGGAAAAGACTTAGCCAAAAAGCATCCCCAACAGGGGTACAGACAGGCTCAACAAAATAAAAATCCCCCCACTATTGCTACATGACCACTTTCACTTACGTAATTTGTGGTTTGAGCCACTTTGTTTAGAAGGGGAGAATAAAGAAGATATTACAAGATTATGATCACATCCTAAGACTAGGACATATTTTTAAAATGGTCTAACAAGGCAGATGTTGGAGCTCTCCACTCTCCTGGGTAGAGACAATGTCCAAAGTTTCTTCAGGGAAGTGTGCAAGCCAGGACAGAGTGGGAACCGGTGTGTGTGTGTGTGTGTGTGTGTAGCTCAAGGTATAAATTAAGAAGCCTCTTTAGAAAAAAAGAGAAAAATAAGTATTTCCCCCATATTACTAATATGTGTATATATATATATACACACACACACACTATATATATATATATACATATATATATATATATACACACACACACACATATATTATTCTATATATACTATACTAAGTTCTATTCTACTTATTTTTTGGTCATGCATGAAAGAAGAAATCTGAAATGAGGATGGCCACAAAGAGTAAGTACAGGACACATACTACCAAAGAAAAGAGAATAGAAAAGAGATTTCATGGGGCGCATGGGTGGCTCAGTTGGTTAAGCATCTGCCTTCGGCTCAGGTCATGATCTCAGGGTTCTGGGATTGACCCCGCGGAGGGCTCCCTGCTCAGCGGGGAGCCTGCTTCTCCCTCTGCCTGCCACTCCCCCTGCTCGTGTGCTCTCCCTCCCTCCCCCTCTCTCTCTGACAAATAAATAAATAAAATCTTTAAAAAAAGAGAGATTTCAAAAATGAGGACTGAAACACACATTAGAAGCAAGTGATAAAACCCAATAAAAGTGACTAAACAAAAGCAGAAGAGTTAACTACTGCCATGAAACTTTCCTCACCCTCCCTAAACACTGATGAAGCAGTTCAGGGAGGTGTCACATCAGTGCATTCTAAAGACTGGTTAACTAGAGTGGGTGAAGAGCTCTGTTGATATTCAAGTGCGGATAAGTGACAGTATAGACTATAAATCTGCCAACCCTCTCTTCAGTTCACTGAAGTGTCAGTCTCTAGCCAAACGACTGGCACCTGCCTCTCTACAGCCAGGACGCATCTCACACCCAGCATTAATTCAGGACCCCCACATTGGCTCCGCTGCCGAGGCTGCCTGCTCCTGGGACCCTCACCCTCCCCACATTTCTCTCTCATCAACATGCTCCACCACATATGTATACTCCCAAATCAATGGCCCCACAACCTTGAACATGCCCAACCAATCCTCAGCTCCTTGTCAGCTTCCGTATGTCAGAAACATAGCGAGGGATACTGTTTTCAGAAGCCTATCTCACCCCCAATTCACAGCTCACGTGCAGAAAACATGGCTTCTGAGCCATACTGAGGCAAATGTAGACACACACAAGGACATCAATCCAGGAGAGAATCGGGAAACAATGTACTAAGTTCATATCTTTGGGGAAATAAAGGAGGAAAATAAGCAAATTAGCAAATGAGCCCTGGGACCCATCACTGCCTAATAATGGAAGGAAAAGAAATCTAAGGGGAAAAAATTTTCTTTAACAAAATCAAATCTTGTAATAAAATTTTCCATTAATAAAAGGAATTATTTGACACTTTATACCACAAAATTTTGCACTGTCTGGCATTCAGATAAAATAGAAATCAAAATGGATTAACAATATGTGAAAAGCATGCAACCTTACTAATAATCAAAGAAATGTAATTTCTCTGGTTTCTTCTTTTTCGTAAACTAACTTTTTGTGGAAGAAATAATATATACGTGGTAAAAGAAACAGCGTTTTTCCAATAGCATAAAAGAGCATCAAGAACAAAAGTCTCCCTCACAACTTATATTAGATCTCCCATTCCCCAAGAAGACTACTCTTATCCCCCAGAAAGAGCCACACTGGGACTGTGTAAGGTGCCAACGTCTGACCCTTCTTGGGTATTCCTAAATCACCTCTAGCTTTGCTCACTCTGCACCTTCTCCCCCACTCTTTGAAGCTACATACCCTGGCTCCCATGGTTCGACTAGCCTCCCTTGAACCGGGTGTTAATTTGAACTCAGTAGCCTGACTTTTACTCCAAGATGGGGCCTGGGCCCCACAAATTGTCTCTTGCTCTCATGGGACTCATGATCTGGCCAGCTCCTCACTTTTTAAGCAAATAGCTAATGCTGGGAAGGATGCAATTTAATGGACACTTTTACACATAAGAGTGAAAATTGATACAAGCAGTTTATATATTTTTTCCAAGAATCACAAAAATATTCATTCTCAAAACCTCTTAGAAGTCCTATTTGAGAATCTAAGAAAAAAGCAAAAATAAGGGGGGAAAAAAGCACCATAGACAAAAAATGTACAGTCATTCAAAATATCATGAAATTGCAAATAACCTAAATGCCCGATAATAAGAAATAGTTAAAAAACGGTTATAGTCACTCAAAGGAATAATAAGCAGCCAGTATGTTTACAAATACTGGGCAATAGCATAGAAAATACTATTAAATACTGGCAAAATATTATATGAAGACAAATATAAAACTGCATACACATCATGACCTTAACTTTGAGTATCCCCATCCCTTCCTAAGTTCCTAAACCAAAAAACATATATACATTAAAAAACTACTAGAAGAAATGTTAACAACTGATTTCTATAGTTGGGAGCTATTTAGCAGCATTCTCTTTCCCTTCTTTCTAATATTCTAGATTTTCCACATTTTCTAATTGTATTGTTATACATATGTATGTATATATGTACACCTACATAACATGTGAATGTACTTTCATAATGGAAAACTATAAATTTTTAAAAATAGAATAGCATACTTCAAATATTTCATTCCAAACTGTGTTTCAATCTCAAAGTTTAAGAAATTCCACTTGCCATTTACATATTTTATAAGGTCAGACTTCAATTGTCTCTTTTTATCAACTCAGAGTTACCCAGCTCCATAGCCTTCTGGAGAACAAATCTTGCATCACTTAACCCTAAATAAATATGCTTGAAGGAACCTTGAACTGTTTCTTAAATTCCAAACCTCGCAGAACATTTCCAGAAAGCTACTGCAATATGCTATCATGTAATGGCAACAGTTGTAGGAATTTATTACGCTTCTCTCAACCAAAACTCCTTTGTGTTACATTTCTCTGAATGGAAGTCTTAGGAAATGACCGATGACATTTTACATTTCTAACAGAACTGTAACTGGACAGCGTGAATTTTTTAAATGTCACTTCAACTAGGGAATACAAAAGATAAAAACGAATTTGCTAACTGACCTATTTGTAAGAGGACCAAGCATTATCAAAAATGAATATCCACACTGTACATTATAACTCCTCTAATGCATCACCTAAAATAATTTAAGTGAAATTATTTTAAACTTTTTTTATACTTTCTTAAAATATAGCAACTTCTTAAAGTACAGTTAACATGAAATGTAAGGGTAGGTGACAGGGAAGCTGAGTTAAGACAAGCTAACTTTGGGACTCCTCAGAGCAAGTCTACTCCCACTTCCATATAACTACCCTCCACACATTTACAGTCATGCAGCTAACAAAAAAGACAACACTCCTGATCATATCCCTTATTGTTAACTTGTGGTTAATGGGTTGGGATTTTATTTTTGAGAAAATTCAAGTGTTAAGAACAAAATGGCATGCGTGGGAAGGGAGAGTCCACCACAGTTGCGTTCTGTTCCACTAAAGTGTATAGGGTACTCACAGAAATAAATATTGGTAAGGCAAAAAAATTAAATAGGGTCATTTTGTAATCCTCAGGGGCTTTATTTTCAAATACTCTAATAATTATCTTCATCCTTATAAGCAGGGCCTAGTGAGTTTGAGATCTGAGATTGTTGCCATGATATTTGAGGTTGTTAATCATGGTCTTTGAAAGCTCAGTGGGTTCTGGCAAGCACAGAAGCTAATTGGAAAGATACAAATCTCTGACATCGAAATGAATAGGTAAGGAAACAACCAATATAAGGCCATTTCTGGAATCAATATGGGCTAATAAAGGTATTCCTAGAAGGAGTTAGATTAAATCTTCACACCTACTTGGGAACTGTGTCTGACAAGTACATTGAATGTACTCTGGTGAAATGTGGTGATTTGCTGCCTGTGTTCGATGGCTACTGAGGGAGCCAAGTGTAATCCGAGTAGAAGGCACTCCAGACCTCTTAAATGCTGCTTTCACCAGAACACCTCTGCCATTCTGTTTTTTATTTGGTTTGGTTTGGCTTGGGCTTTGGTTTTATTGAAGTTTTACCTAAGATGTCATCGGGAAAAAAATTCTACTGGAAAAATGGATCTTGTCTAATACATAGTGAACACTTCAGTGAAATCTTATGTTCCTCCGCCCTTCCTGTTTGTGACCATCTTCATCTTGGTACCAGAAGCCCTGATAAGAGGAACCCAAAAATGACCTAGAGGATCTACAAGCAGATGTGCTAAAGAAATGCATTTTCTCTAGTTTAAGATCTTAGCCCCAAGTCACCAATTAGTCCACAAGTACACAGCTCATGCTTAGAGTGAAAGGGATTTGTCACCTTAAATCATACATATCTTGACAATAAGCAAAACGGAATTGGCATCTTCTCAAAAAATCTAGTCTATATGGGCCAGCCATGAAAGCTTCTGACTGTGATTTCTCCCCCAGCTTACTCTTAGAGCTCTCCAAGGTTCTGACCTGCCTCCCAACCAAAAACCAACTTCCCTAATTTTTGTTGTGGTGGTTGTTGTTAACTTTTTGTGACCTAGGATCTTTCTAAAAGGACTCTGTATTGACCTGAAGGATAAAATACAGCAGTCCATTCCATGGCTTACAATCAATAAAGTCTCCTGGCTACTAATGGTAAAGTGACCCAGATTATATGTCAGTACAGAACACGACAATTAACCTATCCTTGAGAAGGACAAAGGTAATGTCCTGAACAAAATCCACAATTAACCTTAGTGGCTGAAAGACCACTTTCCCACATGATTTTCCCAGTGATAGAACTGACAGACTTGTAATAGAAAAAAGGCAAAACAAGGGATCTTAAATCTGAACTTTTTGAAATGCCATTCAATAGGCAGCCTCACCCACAGTTGCTAGATAAGCAAAGCTTCCAATTAACAGAGGGGATGCGGGGAATTTTCAAATATCTACAGAGGGATGACCCACTGGCACATCACACGAGAATTTTTCTATCATCGCAATTTTGTGCTAGGGTGTCAGAATCATTGGAACTGGTTTACTTGGCTTATTTAGTTTCTTCCATAGGTAAACATGCTTTTAATCTAGAATATACAAAAATAGCTAAAACTATGCCTTTGGTTCCATTTAGAAAATTTTAAAAATTGCAGTATCCCTTCTTGCCCATCAGAAGTTACTATAACATTACCTTTCTGTTCTCCTTAAAAGGTGACCAGTGTGTAGCCCCACATCATGGTGAACTGCCATTTCAAATAGGTCCCTATTTGAAGGTCAGCTGGGGCATTTCTAAGTTCTGCTTCTTTCTTTGGAACTGGGGGTAGATAGATGACAGGACACAAGGGCTGGAGGGAAGGAATCTCAAGCCACATTCCTTTGTCCAGCCTTTCTTGTTTATGAAGAGGAAGAGAGCAGAGCAGATTCCTTTCTATCTTGGAAACCCCTCAGATGCAACAGGGTTGAAAAGAAGGGAAAGAGTACCCTCCACAGAAGCTTTACTAGCCTTTCCTCTCTCAATGGCATAACCACTTAAAGAATAGGAATGGTAGCTTTTCTATGACATGGATAGAAGGACTAAGACGGTGAACACCAACATCACTGAAGAGAAGCACTTTGGAGGATGTGGACTTGAATAATAACTAAATCCATTCTAGCTCCTCTATAAGATATTGTCTATATCCACACAACTTTAAAGTGCTCTCTTTTGAATATAAAATCAAATCTGTTTGGGGCCAAAATGCTCAAGTTTTATACCTCCTGTTCATCAAAAAAGTACAAATAAGTAATATGAACTTCAATTTTGTAAAAAATGCTGGTGTAGACTAAAATTTGATTAATAAGTCCTAAGCATTAAAAATCCTTTTGTGTGGCCAACAAAGGGTTTTAAAGAACATAAATTTTAAATTCCTTTAAGCTGAGCACACATCCAGCTCACGAAGACTCCATTACTTACCAAAAACAACAACAACAACAACAACAACAACAACAACAAAAAAAAAAAAAAAAAAACAGAAAAACCCTTTGAGGCCCAAATTTGTTGTGCACCTGAAATGAATATTGTTATTTATCTGAGTCACTAATGCCACACACCTTTTCAATCTTTGCTACTCAGATTCTAAGAATAAAGGCAACACTGCAATAGCAGAAAGAAAATTGGCAGATATAATTTCTAACTTAATTCAAATTGTTTTTCCTGGGGATGTATTTAAATTGTCCAGGTTGCTCGAATATCATCCAGGGATGTGATTTTGAGGGAGACAGCTTGCTACTGGTTTTCCTGGCTGTACTACAAGAAACAACAGTGTGAGCTTATTTTAAGTTAATGTGTGCTTCTGTGTTTCTTTACAAGAAATTAACTGCAATCATTTAGTTAAAGCAAACACTTTGTTAGGGTTTCGTTTTTCATTAGAAAATGTCTTCAGGAGTCTTTTAAACTTAGAGGGTTATGAATCCCAACTTCTACCCATAGATTTTGAGCTTGGAGCAAATTATTTACATCACAGTGAAAGATCATTCAAGCTTAGTGACCCTTTGTGGCACTGAGTGTGTTTTAGCCATAGGTGAGTCACAACATCTTAGAGGAGTCCTACCCATTCTACTGAATCAAAACAGTAATTCTTTGCCTGCCTCAGCCAGGACCAGACCTCAGGGTAAATTCTCATTTCTTTCCAACTAGGTAATCACAAGGAGACCCATAGGAATAGACAGTATGGAACAAGACAGAACAAAGAGCTTCAACCAAGTTATTTTTAACTAGAGAAACACCTGCAGGCCCTGGCACCTGGTTTCTGACCCCTGCCTTAGAGGATTTCCCTAGCTAGACTTGGCCTCTGGGCTACAATGATTTTTATTATACAACTGCTTCTCCTGACCTTAGCTGAGCTCCTTGAACTGAATTCCAGACTTGTGGACTTGACAGATCCTCCTCCTCTTAGTCAAAACCCCAGTCTTGGGCCTTCCTGGTCAGTGGTCTTAAAGTCACCAGTATCTTAGTAACATAATTTGTGTGTAAATGATGAGGGGAAACATCAGCTAAAAAGGAGGCTACCCCAAGCTGTTTCTGTTAGTCCAGCCACAAGCAGCTATAAGAAAAAAAGCAATGCAAAGTAACACTAACTAAATGAAAAGATAGCCACAAAATACAATATATGGGGTAGTAGAAGCTTTCAGTGTCTTTATCCTTCTCCCTAAAAACTCTACCTCCTAGCCCCAGGTCCATATAACATCATTGTTCTAAATCCACATGTAGTAGCCATCTATTGTTTGATGTCCAACATACATTTCCCTCCTTCTGGTAACACAGATTTCCTTTAGGAAACCACTCCTTCCCATTCTCAGGTGTGGGTTTTGAGTAAGAACCTCCACTCCGAGCCCCGTGGGTGCTGACTGCCTAACCCTATCAACATTTCCTGCACACCTAGCATCTACCCCGTGAGATAAATGAAGACATCAGTTGAGATTTCTGCAAAATAAAAGCATTCTTTCTTTCTACGGGAGAATATAAAGTCTGAACTGGAGTAACAACTCTGTGTTCACAAGAAAAGGGACTGAGCTACTGGGTGGATATGAAGACTAAGAATAAAATCAACACAGTGAAAGGCAGAGCAGAAAAGAAAAGAAACAGAAAGAAACTAGGTTCTTAAATTACATTATCTCAGCCTTATCTGAAGCCCACCTCTGGTCTTTTAAGTTCTATAAGCTGATGAATTCCCTTTATTGTTTAAGCCAGTTTCAATCAGATTTTCTGTGAAAGAGGAAGAGGAGGAGGAAGAGGGAGAGGGAGAAGAGGAAGAAGGAGAATGCAGAATAAAAGAGTGCTAATACACCCTAACACTGTATCTCCATTTCACCTCCTTCAGGAGAAACCACAGAGGGAGAGGTGCATGAACTCTTACTGAGCCACGTAACAATTCAAGAGACCTATAATCCAAAGTATAGATTCAGTGTGGGTCCTGATGTTTTCTTCGAGAGAAAAAAGTTAAGTAGTTCCTTATATAATCTGCAGAAAAATCTACACAGAGGATTAATCTATTTCCACTAACCCAATAATGATTACAATTATTTCTCTTAAGGGAAAAATAAATAAAAAGATAGAAAGAAGGGAAAGATGGAAGACTCTACCCCTGTCGATTATATTCATTCAATGAGCGTAAGATAAAATGCATCTAAGATCGAGCTCTTCAAATACCAGTACGGTTTCGGATTGGAGGAGGGGGCAGGTAATAAAGCAAGACATCTATAAAAGCCAATAGTCCTGTTGAAGGGTGTAGAGGAGAAAAATGAACAACCACTGTGGTTCCTGACACGGGTCTGGGGGCTGTATTTGACAAGCCTCGGCACAGTACTGAGCTTAGAAAGGAGGTCTTCTCTGGCTTTATGGTCCTGTAAACAGGAGATGTCTTTACCTTTCCTCCAGCTGACTGAAACCTAACCAGCACATAGGAACGGTACCAGGGTGGCTCACGAATGCTGGCTCCATGCCAAGCTTGAAATGTGAACCTTTGGCTAGTAAGCCTTTATGTCTTTTGCACACTTTCTCTCTCCAGAGAAACTAAAACAGGGCCCCCACAGAGAAGCCCCAGTGACTGCCTTTGAACCCTTTGTGAACTTAGCAATACACAACGATTACTCAGTTTTATCAATTTTCACTTCCTCACTGTCCCTCTCCAGCCGCCAAAGTCGTTCCTCATCAGTTCTTACAAAGCTGGGCGGCCCCTCACAGCCAACTAAAGAAAAGCGTTTGTTTCAAATGTACCATCTAAACAGCAGTCCCTGGAGCTCAGTTAGGGAAACATGTACCCCTCCAATGAAATGCCTCAAGAACCTTAACAAAGCTCTAATATACCGAGCTACCAATTTCTATTCCTGACAACTCACTATCATCCAACAGAATAGAGTTCTTTTTATCACTAAACACCAATTTTTTTTTTAAATTTCCTTAATACAGGGCTGTTAATATGCAATCTTCACTGACCAAGAAAACCTGATATCTTCCAGCAAGTATTTGAAAACTTCTCTACCTACAGCTTGAGTTCCCATCCGGGCTATCATCAGAGTAACCGTGGAAGCATCTTAAAAAGGCAGATTTTCGAGTCCCACCCGCTGAGACACTGGTTCAGCAGACGTGGAGTGATACATACTCCCTGGCCCTAGTGATTTTTGGAGTTGCATTCAGGCATTCTAATGCAAGGCAGAAACCCAGAAAATCTGATCATCTTTCTCATGAATTTTCTCACTGAGATCAAAGACCCAAGTAATTTCACATAAATTCATTAGGCCTTCACATAAGATCCACTGTCTAAATGATGGCGAAAGGCTCCATCTACTAAAGCTTCCCATTAAAGTTGCCTCACACATTTCCCAGGTATTAACAGAATGTGTCTCCAGACCTCTGACTTACCTCTAATAATTATCACCTGGAATTTAGGGCTCGCCATATCCAGAAAAAAAAAAGTCTTCAGCAATGGGGAGTCAACATCATTTTTACTAACATGTTTCTCCAATAGTAATGATTCTCCTAAACTTGATCCCCTCACCTGCCTAGATCAGTAATATCTTCCAGGCTCCTCCTAGAATCCCAACATCCCTAATTTAATGTCACCTATGCCCCAGAAGAAAAGCACCAAATAGATTACTAACATGGTGTGATCATTCTTAAATTGGATGTATTTAACTTTAAATCACCATCGTTTCCCTCAAATGTCTTTGTGATGCTTCCATTAATATTAAGGAATTATAGAGGGGTTGCAAATTGGCAGCCTCAGATTGCAGACATGCTTTCTTTGAACCATACAAATTTTTTATTTTAGAATCTTTAGACAAAGCATACACGCTTCGGTAGGTCACAATCCCCACCAATTACAACTGCCTTTACACCTATGTTTTTCACTCATTTTTATTACTTGGCTGGCTCCTACAGGCATCTGAGTTTGCAACACGTGAATTAAGATTTTAGGGCATTTCCTAGAAATATTTTTAGCTCCCTCCATGGTTCCTTCATTTGTGGTAAATACCTAACGTGTTTATTGGTGTAAGCAAAATGCAACAGGATAAATGGCTAAAGTTTCTCAGGCACTGAAACTGAAAGATAAAAAGAAAGTTTACCTATTCAATGTGCCCACTAATGTTTGTAAAATAAATCACTACCTGGGTGATCCAGTTATTTCATTTTAACTTCCCTCTATTAGACCATAAACGGTCTGAGAACAGGGAGAGTGCCATTCATCTTTGCGCAAAGACTGGGCTGGACATGGGCTGTTCAACGTGGACACTTGTCAAGTGAATGATCATGACTATTCAATTCATTATAAACTAAGTTAAATGTATTAAAGGATTCAAAATTTTTCCAGGGTCAAGAAAGATACCGGCTACTGGGAGCTAAGCTGGTCTGCGTTTTGAGCAGAAGCAGACAAGGGAGACTGAAGAGCAGTTCTGAAAATACAATATTGCAACATGACTAATTATAGTCAGCAATCACAAAAAGTTTGAACAGTCTGAAAAATATTATCTTAAAAGCATTTCAAGATACCATTTCTTTCCAAAGGTTAGCACACTTAAAATAAGGATGAAAAAAAAAAAAGTTGTAAAAACTAATTATCATGGCTCAATCGACAAGGTCTAAGGGATACAAAATAGCACATTAAATCAGTTCCCAATTCAAAAAAACCTGCATGAGATGTTGATCTTCCTGTTTTTCATAAACCTTATAATTGTGCTTCCAGAAAACTACCAAGCATCTGCCTCTATGTAGCTAATTCATTTAATCTTGGAGCTCTCACAAGGAAATAGAGAGTATATGGTGCCAGGATCACTATCTTCTCTAGCCAAAATCATAATGCCTTGGAGCCAATTTCCTCCTGGTAAATTTTGATCAAATTCCTTCAATTTGCAGCTTCCTTAGTACTGGTAATGGCTGCATATGTCACAAGTTAGTATATGCGTGTGTGTGTGTTTAACAATATACATCATAAAGTTAACAGTAATACGTAGACATGTGCACAGAGGTGAACATACCCGTGTATGCAGCCACACATACATATCCATGCATACTGGGTCCTATACACCTCTTTATTTGACACTCTGTGAATACCATGATCACAAAGCCCATTCAGATTTCTTTAATCCAGTAATAATTCTCTGGTAATTAACATGACTTTGGAAATCTGCATTAACCAACTTTACTATGCAGCTACAACATAATGATAATCAAGGTTAACAATAATAATTATTCTGATGGAATATGTTGTCCCTTAAAATTTTCTGAATCATCAAAGAAAGATCAAATTATGTTCTACTTTTAGTGTAAAGGGTATTTTATCAAAATTCAATTATTTTAAAAGAATTGGTGATCCATATATGGCTTATCCAGTAAATTTTTAGTCTTAATATTTGATTAATGAGTATACTTTATTTCCCAGTTATTCTTGATAAAGCAGAATGTCTATAATTTTTAATATATGACTCCTATATTCAATGCGCACATATTACATGCATTATTAACAGGGATTGCAGATTAACCACAACAACACATTTCACAACTATGATATATAACTCTTCGATCCTTGAAGTGCCAAACTGTTGACTCTCTAGTTGTGGTCGTTACTCTTTAAAACTAAGCCACATTAAATATAATTCTCCTTTCCTGACGAATCAAGGTCATTATTATGAGAATATATTACACTGCTGCATTTCTTTAAGAGTGGTATCATTAGGGGTTTAAGTAAAAAGGTCTATCTTCCTTAAATAACTCTAGGATAATGCCCCTTTAGAATCTTTCTGTTGTTTCTGATAGTTCTTTTCAAATTACTATACACACATTTGTCTCATTTTGCTATATAACCTGTATCATTGTAGATCTTAATCTTTAGTCATACATTATACACAATTATCTAAATAAAAACTAAAGATGCCTCTAATTCTCATGTATAAAATAAAGCACATAGTCCCTATGATGGCTGTTACAAAATCAAGAACCTCTTTTTTTTTTAGGGCTGGGGGTTATTTTTTGTTTGTGATATGACCAGGTGGTTAAAGGTACATGAAGTCGGAGACATGTATATACCTACCAATTTATAGGAAATTCAGAGGAACAAAGGAGCATGTTAAACTATGCCATGGGCATATAATCAACAAAATCCAGTCTGTGGTAATTTCATAAAACAAATGGCCCTGTTTCTTCAACCATACACTGCAAATGGAGAAAAAAGGAAGATGGAGAAAGCTTACCAGCTAAAAGAAACTTAAAAGACATAACAATCACAATATATGGATTTTGGTTCAGACAATTTGAAATTTGAACACTGAGTAGTTACTACATAATTCTAGGGAATTACTGGTAATTTTTTAGACAAAATAATAGTATTTTGGTGATGTCTTTCAAAAGATTCCTATCACCTCACACCTGTCAGAATGACTAAAATCAACAATACAAGAAACAACAGGCATTGGCAAGGATGTGAAGAAAAAGGAACACTCGTGCACGTTGGTAGGAATGCAAACCGGTGCAGCCATTCTGGAAAACAGTATGGAGGTTCTTCAAAACGTTAAAAATAGAACTACCCTATGATTCAGCAATCACACTACTAGGTATTTACCCAAAGAATACAAAACACTAATTCAAAGAGATAACTGCACCACTATGTATATTATAGCAGCATTATTTATAAGAGCCAAATTATGGAAGCAGCCCAAGTGTCCACCAATTGATGAATGAATAAAGAAGATGTGGTGTGCATGTGTGTATATATATATGTATGTATATATAATGAAATATTATTCAGCCATAAAAAAGAATGAAATTTTGCCATTTGCAATGACGTGGATGGAGCTAGACTGTATTATGCTAAGCAAAATAAGTCAGGGAAAGACAAATACCATATGATTTCACTCATGTGGAATTTAAGAAACAACCAACAAGCAAAGGGGGAAAAGAGACAAATCAAGAAACGGACTCTTAATTATAGAGTCTAACCACAAACTGATGGTTACCAGAGGGGATGGGTTAAATAGGTGATGGGGATTAAAGGGCATTTGTGATGAGCACGGGTGTTGTATGGAAGTGTTGAATCACTACATTGTGCACCTAAAACTAATAAAACACTGTATGTTAAAATAATAATAATAATAATAAAGAAATAAAAGATCCCTTATCTTTTTGAGTAAATACCAAAATATTTACAGATGAAATGACATAATGTATGGGATTTGCTTCAAAATAATATGGTAGGGGCCCCTGGGTGGCTCAGTTAAGCATCTGACTTTGACTCAGGTCATGATTTCAGGGTCCCGGGATCAAGCCCCAGCATCAAGCCACCAATCCCTCAGGCTCCATGTTCAGCAGGGAGTCTGCTTTTCTCTCTCCCTCTGTCCCTCCCCTCGCTTGTGCACACTCACACACTCTCTCTCTCAAATAAATAAACTCTTAAAAAAATAATAATATGGTAGGAGGTAAATGAATGTGGATACAAATGAAACAAGACTGCCTGGGAGTTGATAATTCTTGAAGCTAGGTGATAGACCCATGAGGACTCATTATACAAAACTGCTCTTGAATATGTTTGAAATTCTTCATAACACAGTTTTTTAAAATGAGGAAATTCTATAAAGAACACTGTTTTGCTCTGATTACTAAAAATTTTATCTAAGAATTATGCTTTGATTTCTAAAAATGGATAGTTATAAATTTACAGTCATAAAATGATGCTAAAAGTTAAAAAAAATGCTGTATCATTCAACTAATCTTAACTTTTCAATCTAGCTAAAAGTTTCTCAACTTTCAAAATTTTCATTAATCCTTTACCTTAAATTTTATAAACATCTACTTCATTATTTTCTTAGAACACAAAAATTCTCACAGGACATGTTGTAAAATAGCACAAAAATTTAGATTACAACTTTAATGGCTATAAATAAAAAGGTCTAAAAAAGTACTAACTAAAAGTAAGAAATGATTCCTAGGCTCTCTTCAGGAAGTTGAAGTCATTAGGTTAATGGATAGCATTTCAACTGCTTATTTTTAGTCTTAAAAGTTTGAAAATTACCCCATTACAGATTTTCTCATTCAAAAAATATTAAGGGTGGAGACGCCTGGGTGGCTCAGTCAGTTAAGCGTCTGCCTTTGGCTCAGGTCATGATCCCAGGGTCCTGAGATTGAGCCCCGCATAGGGCTCCTTGCTCAGCAGGGAGTCTGCTTCTCCCTCTGCCTGCCACTCCCCCTGCTTGTGCTCTCTTTCTCTGGCAAATAAAAAATAAAATCTTTAAAAAAATATATTAAGGGTGCCATGATTTATTCACTATGAATTAGAAAAGACACATTTACAACATAAATCTATAGCTAATATCTCAAAATTATTTCTATTCAGTTCTATTCATGTATCAATATAAACATACAAACTCAAATGTCTGAAATAGTTATTTCATCTTTTCCTGATTTTAAAATACTTTTGGGGCGCCTGGGTGGCTCAGATGGTTAAGCGTCTGCCTTCGGCTCAGGTCATGATCCCAGGGTCCTGGGATCAAGCCCCACATCGGGCTCCTGGCTCAGCGAGGAGCCTGCTTCTCCCTCTCCCTCTGCCTCTCTCCCTGCTCATGCTTTCTCTCTCTCTCTGTATCTCTGTGTCTCAAATGAATAAATAAAATCTTTAAAAATAAAATAAAATAAAATACTTTTAATGTGAGTGGATTTAGTGAATTTGGGCTCAGGAGTAGTACCTAGGTAGGGGCTGAAAGTAAAACAAATCATTAACTTACACTTTTAACATAATAAATTAGTTTTTAAATTAAACTCAAACTTCCTTGGGACCGATTGAGCATTTTTAAAATAATTCCTCCAGGGGCTGACTGAGCTAACGTTCACGTTAACCTTGCAAACAACTCCAAATCAATAAAATGAATAAATCCTTTCAAAACGTACTTTTAAAAACACACAAATTACATACAATTTTTATACTAATCATTATTCTTACCAATTAATTTTTTCAAATCCCCTAAAGGACCCCTTTGATTTAAAATGAGTGATGGTTTCTGTGAAGTAATTATATGCCTTTCTTTTCAAAAATCTATAATAATCCAGATTTTTTTCACTTTTCAATATGGCTTCTTCATAAATGTTCCTGAAATACAGTCAAGAAACTGTGTTAACTGTGTTGAATGTTTTGCTTATAATAATATTGTGCTTCTATGGTATTTTCACAATCCCAACCATTTAAAAACATTTTTTTAATGTATACGAGGTCTACTGAGTCATTGTCAGTTCAAGGCTACAAGCCATGCTGTGGTTAAGTGATTACATCAGACCAGCGTAAGGGCTGAGCTGACACTTTGCAGGTTTAAATTTCTTGGCTCTCCAAAGCTTGTGTGGGGGCTGCAGTTTGGCATAAAATTCTCAGCCGGATGCAGATAATTTCTCTGAAAAATGTTTTTAAATGGCTAAGAGGGTTTTTTTTTTTTTTTTTTTTTAGCTTTTCGAAAATGTTGGAGAAAGCATACATTAGAATCAGGTTCAAATTTATAAGGCTTTTTTCCTTTTTAATGTTCCCATCCCCGCAGGTAACCCAAATACAGCAAAATAATCCCAAGCCTAGAGACTTTCTATAAGTACAAAACCTCACATTTATATGAGTTTAAATGTAAACTCAAAAATCAAAATAAGCTGCTTCAAGTTATAGAGGAAAATAAGAGGACTTCTTTGAAAAATACAAATATTTGCTAAGCCCTCTGGAGTTACGATTATATGTTGCCCATGGTCATTTTGGTTTCCACACCTCCAGTTTTATTTCCATGTTTCCATTCAAATGTTACTTTCTTTATTCCTACAAGAGCCTTGTGAAATTGGTACTAACATTTACAGTTTTGTCAATTAAGTATATGCATAGACACTAAGTACCTTGGCCAGCATAATCCACCCAGTAATCAATAGAGCTGACCAGTACTCCTCCAAATTGTCAAGGTCATCAAAATCAAGGAAAGTCAGAAACTGCCACAACCTACAAGGAGCCTAAGCAGTCATGAGGATTAAATGTAACATAGTATCTTGGATGGGATCGTGGACAGAAAAAGAACAATAGAAAAAAAACTAAGGGAATCAGAATAAAGTATGGGTTTTAGTTAATAATAATGTATCAATACTGGTTTATTCATGTTCACATACGAATCACAGTAAGGTAAGATGTTAACAACAGGGGAAACCGAATGTGGAGTATACAGGAACACTCTGTACTATCTTTGCAATAATTCTGTAAATCTAAACGTAAAAATTCTAAAACTAAAAGTTCTAAAATTAAAAGCTTACTAAAGCTTATTCACTCATCAGGCCCTATATACCAAAAGCATAAAAGGAGGCTAGTTGTAAGGCCAGCCTTTGAAACAAGTGGAGAATGTAAACTTATCAATTTGAAGATTCTGAAGGAATATAATCAACAATTAACTGAACATTTTTCTTTAAAAATATATAATAAAAATTTGACCCCTCTGAAAAAAACTAATGTGCACACATGAAGTTCTTAACTATTTCCAGAAGTGTACTTTGCAGCAGGTGGCTAAAAAGTAAAGGTACCAAAAATTTCTGTAATCCTCAATACCACAGGGGGAAAAAATATTATCTTCAGATCATGAACACCTCACAAAAGCTTCAGTGGCTTGGTAAGCCATACTTTAAAAAAAGGAAAACAAAATCTAAGGCTGCAGTAGTTTTTTAAAATCAGAGCCTAAACTAGTAATGAATAATCTTTAGCTTTGTATTCCAAACCCCTTAACGATTTCACCTCAATCTTCTGTAACTGTACTGTCTAATGTTTGCCTATACAAACTCTCCTCCAACAAAACCGGTTCGCTCAGTGCTTCCGATATGCTATCCTCGGTTTGTGAGGCTTCCCTGTAAGCTGTCTCCCTACCTACACTGCCATCCCCTTTTTCATCTCCTAAATCCTAGCCCTGCTAGAAGACCCAGCTAAAACTCTCCCTCCTCCATGAAGCTTCAGACCACCAAAGACTCAATAATGACCACCTCTCATCAGAACTCCTGTGCCATTATTGTGGTACTGAGCATATTCACTCATTAAAAAAAAGAACACTAGTGTGTGCTTACTAAGTACCTACACCACAAATAAGTGCTGGGGAAATTAAAGATGAATAAGATATGGTCTCTGCTTCAAGGTGCTCTGGGAAAAGACAAACATGGGATCGCACCATTATTACACAAAACAGTAGTGGCTTCAGAGGTAGTAGGAGGTGCCATGACAACATACTGCCATTTGCTACAACATTTCTCTTTTTTACATTTAAGTCCTATTTCTCCAAATAAACCAAGGTCCTCTTGAAAGGTAGAGTTTTTCATCTCCTACTCAACGCTATATGTACACTAGCCAAAAACAAGTCTGATGTTGTTTTAACTAAAATTTCATGCCACCCTTATTTTCTCAGAGACACATGGGTAGAATCTCTGTTCACAGACATCAGACTTACGATGATGAATTAAGACTGTTTTTAGTAAGTTATTAACCATAACCAACTATTAGTTATTAAGAATTCACAAATTATCACCATTTCACTTAGTTAACAGTCTTAAATGCCACTCATGGTTTGTTTGTTTGTTTTATGAGAAACAAATTTAAAAATAAAGAAAAAGGACTGGTTTGAGATATAGCTTTTATTTGCCTGGGGAAGTATTAACCATCAGAGACAGGTCAAAAATATAGAAGCCGATCTTAAAAGCTGCTTCTGATGAATCTGTAATGTCATCGGAGACGTGTTTATGATAATATATAAAGTAAAAACAAACTAACAAAACTGACAACAAAAACAAAACAAACTGACAACTATAGAGGACATACGTGCATATGACACAGAACATTGGGAGTAAATACATTAACATGGTAACCATACTCATCTCTAAACTGTGTGCAATTATTGATTTATTTTCCTTGCACTTGCCTATATTTTAAGTGATTAGTAATAAAAATACATTATCATAATTTTTAAACCCAACTCTTTGAGGAGAATGCAGGAGAGGATAGGAAGTGATAAAGGGAGGATAACAAAGAGAGACAACCAATCAAAGACAATGAATAATCCAAAAGTGGATCATTAACTCCTCTGGATAAGCAAATTCTTGAGCTGAAATGCTTCACATGCAACTCTGTACCTCATTTTCCCAAAAGCATTTTTACAAATTCAATTGAGTAAATCAAAACTGGTAACATCTGCTAAATGTTATATTTGCCATTGGATTTCAAAAAATAACTTGGTTTGCCTTTTTTTTCATTTGTCTTATGAGAGTGAACGTTTTAAATGTCCCTTGTTTGTACTTTCAAGATGTTCTGTTTTTCTACAACTGTGCTTTTAAAGCCTTGTTTATAACACATGCCTTCAAAAGTATATGTGTGTATACACACGTGTATATATTAATACTCCTCTCCTTAATCTACAACTGGTTATAACAGCCAACACCTTTGGAAAAAAAGATGAAATCATAAATCATTGTCTTTAAACCAGGGCCTTCCACTGTCTCCCCTTAGGAAGTACATTTTACAAAGAATAACAACATCGACTTTCTTCCTACCTCATAAAATGGTTCCACTGTTGGTAAGTAAAAACAAATAATGGTAGAAGTACAGAGTTTTTAATTCATCAGCACATAAACCAATTTTACATCAAAATTTCTAGTAACTTTCTCATGTTCACTTGGATCATACATTGATGCATCCTTTGAATCCAAGTTGCATTCAATTCAAGAGAACTAGAGATGCCACCTCTAAATAATGTTTACCCTTATCTCTACCTTAGAAAAATCTACTGGAACGTAAAATTCTAGGTTTTCATAAAAAAGGAAGTACACTGTTTTCAAACATTTTATTAATGCTACTGAATATTTTTATGAAAATCACACATTTTTATTAATAATTTTTATTAATTCTGTATTCTTCCCAACAAAGCAAGTAGTATTCTTTTTAAATTTTTTATTTATTTATTTTTTCAAAAGAGAGAGAGAGAGAGAACACCCGTGCACAGCAGGTGGGAAGGGGCAGAGAGAGAAGCAGACTCCCCACTGAGCAGGGAGCCCGATGCAGGACTCAATCCCAAGTCCCTGAGTCAAAGGCAGACACTTAATCAACTGAGCCACCCAGGCGCTCGAAAGCGAGTAGTAGTTTATGGTCCACTAAAGTTTTTTATGTTTTTGCTATGAAAGTAAAGAGTAAAATTGTATGTTCTCAAAAATGTAAGACAATTGACTTCTGCTTTTACCCTGGGGACATTTGCAAATTCCAGGCACAGGAGGAGGCTGAGAATCCAGGCTATGCACACTCACAAAGCTGCTGCTGGACTCAGAAAAATCACTAGAACTTTTGGCAGAGTCTCGAGAGGCCTCAAGTATGTAGCCAGTTACCCTCAAGACAATCTGATTCTGGGGCAGTCCATGGGCAAGAAGCTAAAATTAAGCAAGAACCTCTGAAAAGCAGGGCAGAGCTATCAGCAGTCTTGCAATATAAAATTTAGGATTCTGAATCTATCAGGGCAATGATCCATGTCGTTTGGGTGTTTGAGTATTTGATAAATGATGCGGAATTCTTTAAAATATTTTATAGGCCAAGGCACTTAAACATGCTAGGAACACTGGCCACTCCAGACCTTCAGAAAAAAACCCTGAAGAACACTGCCTCGGAAATCGTATTGAACCACAGGTAGATGACCCTTACCAAAGACACAAGCCAGCCTCAACCCAGCAAAGCCCCCGTCTGCATTAAGGTGATCAACCAACACTCTGCGTATGAGAGGAGACCATAAACCCTCTCTCTGTAAGATGAATGCATCATCTGAAGCCTCTACAGTTTCTTTTTTTAACAGGAATGTCTGACATTCACTCAAAACTACGAGAAACGCCAAATACAGAACCACGTGATTGATAACCAAAGAAAAAAGCAGGCAAAATAAATAGACCCAAGGATATTCCAGGTATTAGAACTGGCTCACAAGGACTTGAAACTAAATATGGTTAGCATGTGCAATAAAATGGAGAAAACTATAGATGAAAAGATAAATTCACCAAACAACTGTGGAACTGAAAAACACAGGACCTAAAATTAAGAACTCATTAGATAGATTTAACAGCAGATTAGACACCACAGAAAACAATAAACTGGGAGATAAGTCTGGCGTTATCTAGTTGTGCTAGTTATTCACTGATTCCAAATCTCCTCTTCTTTGTCCTGTTTATGAACCGGGACTGGACCCTGCAATCACTTCTCCTTCACCAGCCGGTGCAACGTTTCGCTAGTCGATAGAAAGTGATGGAGGGGCAGTGCAAGGCCTGACAGACCGAGCACCTTCTTCTCCTGGTTCCGACGGACTTTTCATAGCTGCTCCTACGGGACAACCGCCCGCGGCATACAGGAGACCTGGTAGTGCTCCCCTCCAGCCTGCTTGCTGGCACCCTGCCCCACTGGCCCACCAGCACCCAGTAGGCCACACCAGTTCTGGCCTGCAGCACCCCCAACATCCAGTGGGCTGCAGCCACACCCACTCCAACAAGGAGCTTGGGGCCTTCGGAGTTTGTTCCCTCTTGGGTTCTTTCTCTCAGCCACAGAGTAGCTGCTCTCTGCAACTGCTATGCTTGCATTCTTTAGAGTTCTCTTCTATCCCTTTAAGTAGTTCATAACTCTTGGGGCGCCAGGGTGGCTCAGTCGTTAAGCAGCTGCCTTTGGCTCAGGTCGTGATCCCGGGGTCCTGGGATCGAGTCCCACATCGGGCTCCCTGCTCCGCGGGAAGCCTGCTTTTCCTTCTCCCTCTGCCTGCCGCTCCCCCTGCTTGTGCTCTCTCTCTATCTGTGTGTGTGTGTCAAATAAATAAATACAATCAAAAAGAAAAAAGTCAATAGTCAATTTTCCCTATTCAAGTTACTGGTACGGTTTCTGCCTCCTACTGATAAACTGGTCAAGTTTCATTTTAAGTGTACCTGGTTTGTACTTTCAAGAGGTTCTGTTTTTCTACAACTGTGCTTTTAAAGCCCAGTGTGTACCACATACCTTTAAAATTATATGTGTGTATGCATATGTGTCTCCTTAGCCCTCTACACCATGCAGCCCCGCAAGTCCGCCCTCCAGTATATGCCCCTCAGCAATGCACGCACATATTCACTGACACACGTACAACAATGTTCATGGTAGCACTGTTCACAACAGCAAAAACCTGAAAAGGATCCAAATGTCGATCGTACTAGAATGGACAAATAAACCGTGCTCTGCTCATGGGATGCGATGAGCAAACAGCAACAAACCACAGGGGTGAAACTCACAAATCAATGTTGAGTTAAAGAAGTCAGACACACAAGTACATGCTGTGTGATTCCGTTTGTAGAAAGATCAAAAAGAGGCAAAATTAACCATGGTGATATAAGTCAGCACAGTGTTTACCCATGGGCAAGGTGGTCACAGTGATGCGAGGGGTGGGTGAATGGGGCTTCTGGAAACTGGAAAGTGGAAATGTTCTGTTCCCGATCAAAGTGCTGGCTACACGCTGCGTTTACTTTTTGGAAATTCTCCATGTAACACACTTGTGATTTGTACGCTCTCCTGTAGATATGCCACTTGTCTCTAAGTTACATAAAAACACAGATGATTTATAAACAATCAAACACTATGTTTCTAAGTCTCTGACACTTATTATCCACAGAGCTGGCAAAGTGCTCCGCCCATATGTCCCCACAGCACCACGTGCATCTAGCTCCGTCCCCGCACGTATCAGGCTGCAGTTCCGTGCACTTCTCTATCTTGAGCATTATATTCAGCTTCAGGGCTGAAGAGGAGTCTTTTAAAGGTCTCAAATGAGGCATTAAATAAATATTTTTAAAATGACAGAGAATTCTGCTTTAAAATGTATTGTAGGCCACGGCACAGGGAAGTGTCTAGGAGCAGGAGCACCACACAGCTGGCCGGCATTTTTCAGCAGCAGGCCATGCAGTCCATCTCAGCAAAGTGCAATCGTCACATATATTTCATGAACACAGAGGATGGGAACTGTTTTGCAAGGACACATTCAAAAGCTGTCCTTCTGGAGGAAGCACAGTGAAGAGCAGGGCAGGAGAAGGGACAAGGTGTCAGCACAACACTTCCTTCTCCGCTTACATTCCAGGTGAGCAGAAGAGAATCAGTGAAGGAAGCAGTAGCATTAGACTCCTACCCTGAAGATGCCTGTACCAAACCCCAAATCGCCCTCACCTTCTTCAAACTAGGAAGTCAGATATCAGTGGTTTCCAATTCTGCTATAATTGCAACATGTCCTTCTCATGAACCACCCTTCATCATTTATGCAATTTTATTTTAAATTAAAGTGAATTATCACTATTACTTTTGGGGAAAAGAATTTCACAATGCCCTGTGACGTAGCCAAATATACCACAGGGCATTGCAAAACCAAGGCTGAAAATTACTGCTTCGGAGATTCTGTTAACTGATTTTTATCTCCCAGTTTCTCTAAAACTGAATCTCTTCTGTTTTGAAATTTTCATCTAAAACATATTTTCTAGTCTTGGAAACCAGTAAGTCCCTTAAGAAATACACAGCCTTAAAGGAAACCTGCTCACCTAACAAACATGCATTGTGCAGCCCTCTTCTAGTTACTAGGACACCAGGCCCTCTTCTAGTTACTAGGACATAGCAGTGAAGAAAACAAATTCATTCTCTCATGAGGCTTCCATTCCAGTGAAGAAACAAGGGTAACCTTCCATCTCATTTTACCTGGGACTGACTATCCAGTTTCAACACTGAAGGTACTACATCCCAGAAAACCCAACAGCCTCAGGCAAACCAGGGCCATTGGTCACCCTGGCAGAGAGATACCAAATAAGCAAGGAAAAATTTATCAAATAGTGGTAAGTGTAATGAAGAAAACAAAGCATGATAAAAAATGAGAGAGTAATGGGGAGGGTGTTACCACTATTTTGTATAGGGACACCAGGAAAGGCCTCTCTGATACAATGACATTTGAAGAGAGGAGAAAAGCAATCCATTCAGATAAATGGGGGAAGAGAGTTCCAGGCAGTGAATGAAAATGGTGAATAGCAAATCTCTAGCTGAAGCTACAGATTGAATGCAATTCCTATCAAAATCCCAGCTGGATTCTTGGCAGAAATTGACAAGCTGATCCTAAGGAATACAAGGGACCCACAATAGTCAAAACAGTCTTGGAAAAGAACAAAGTTGGAAAACTCACACTTCCCCATCTCAAAACTTATTACAAAGTCACAGCAATCAAGACAGTGTAGTACTGGTATAAGGTTAAAAGACAGATCAAAGTAATAGAATTGATAGTCCAAACTACACCCTCACATTTATAGTCAACTGAGTTTCAACAAGAATGCCAAGACAACTCAATAAGGAAAAAATAGTCTTTCCAATAAATTATGTTTAGACATCTGGATCTCCACTTATAAAATAATGAAGTGGGGGGTACCTGGTTGGCTCAGCCAGTTAAATGCCCAACTCTTGTTTCGGTTCAGGTAATGATCTCATGGGTCATGGGATCAAGCCCCACGTCAGGCTCCGAACTCAGTGGGGAGTCTGCTTCTCTCTTTCTCCCTCTCCCTCTGCCTCTCCATGCACTCTCTCTCCCCCCATCTCTAAAATAAATAAATGTCTTAAAAAAAAAAAAAACAATGAAGTGGGGCTCCTACCTCATACCATATACAAAAATTAACCCAAAATAGACCAAATACCTAAAAGTAAGAGCAAAAATTATAGAAGTTTTTAAGGAAAGATAATAGTAAGACTTCATAACCTTAGACTAGGCAATGATTTCTTACATATGAAATCAGAAGCATATGCAACAAAATAAAATATAGATAAGTTAGACTTGAACTTTTGTCCTTCAAACAATACTACCTAGAAGTGAAAAGACAATCCACGGAATTGAAGAAAATTCTGGCATATACAGAGATACAATATACAAAGAACTCTTATACCTCAACAATAAAAGGCAAATAACCCAATATAAGAAAGAGCAAAGGCTTTGAATAGACATTTCTCCAAAGAAGATATAAAAACGGCCAATAAGCACATGAAAAGAGGCAAAACATCAGTAGCCATCAGGGAGATACAAACCAAAACCACAAAGAGATACCGCTTCATAGGCTGTAATCAAAAAGACAGATAATAACAAGTGTTGGTGAGGGTGTGGAGAAACTGGAACACTTATATGCTGGCAGGGATGCAAAACAGTATAGCCACTTGGGAAAACAGTCTGGGAGTTCCTCAAAAAGCCAAACATAGTTACCATCTGACCCTGCAATTCCATTCCCAGGGATATAGGAAAGAAAAATTAAAACATGCCTACACAACAACAGTATTTATAATCACCAAAACATGAAAACAACCCAAATGTCCATCAACTGACAATGGATAAATAAAATGTGGTCTATGCATAAAATGTAATATTATTTGCAATAAAAAACAAGAGTGATATATGACACATTGAAAACTGTATGGTAATGAAATTGGTCAGTCACAAAGGACCACATATGGTATGACTCCACTTATATGAAATGTCCAGAACAGGCAAATATACAGAGAAGAATGTAGAATAGTTACTGCTTAGAGTGGGTATGGGTAGGAGTGGAGAGGAAGGGGAAGGGACTGCTAATGTTCTAAATTTGACTCTGATGATGGTAGATGTTAACTAGACACTGTAGTGATCATTTCACAATATATACAAATACCAAATCATTATGTTGTGTATTTGAAAGTAATATAATGCTAAAATGTCAATTATACCTCAATTTAAAAAATTTAAATTTAACTGTGGCGATGATGGCTGCACAACTTTGTGAATACAGTAAAAACCACTGAATTATACACTTTCAAATGGGTGGATTAAACAGCATATAAACTATGCCGCAATAAAGCTGTTAATTTTAAAAAAATAATGGAGCCATCCCCAAAATGGAAAAATGATACCTCACCGGAAATAATGTCAAGCAAAGACAAGTGGGCCTTCTGTCGGAGATGTTATTATAAAAGATGGGCTCACAAAGATACGTAGGTAGTGAAAAGAAGGGGCACATGCACCCCAACATTCATAGCAGCAATGTCCACAACAGCCAAACTGCAGAAGGAGCTGAGATGCCCTTCAACAGATGAATGGATAAAGAAGATGTGCCCCAATTAGTGATTCTCAATATCAGTTCACAGACTAATACATAGAAATGGCCCAGAGAATTTAATGACTCTTCAGCTCCATAACAGGTCTAATTCAGATTCCAGTGGGATCCAAGAATCTGGGGTTTGGGGGTTTTTTTTTAAGATTTTATTTATTTATTTGAGAGAGAGAGGGAGAAGGAGAAGCAGACTTCCTGCTGAGGAGAGAGCCCAATGCAGGGCTCGATCCCAGGATCCCGAGATCATGACCTGAGCTGAAGGCAGACGCTTAACTGACCAAGCCCCTACGCAGGTGCCCCAAGAATCTGTATTTTTAACAGGCTTCCTAAATTATTCTGATGAATAGTCAGAAGTGGGAACCACTGGACAACTACGATTATAACTCAATGATTTTACGATTCTCCGGTATCTATGATATACCCATCTCTGGTATCCATCTTGTATTTATCTGGATCTGGTATCTCCACCTAGTATTTTCTATTCATCTGAGGATCTTAAAGTTCTTAATGAAACTCATCTTTGTGAATGAAGAGCTTGAGTTTAGAAAGAGGTGGCCTCGGGGCGCCTGGGTGGCTCAGTTGGTTAAGCAACTGCCTTCGGCTCAGGTCATGATCCTGGAGTCCCGGGATCGAGTCCCACATCGGGCTTCCTGCTCAGCAAGGAGTCTGCTTCTCCCTCTGACCCTCCTCTCTCTCATGCTCTCTGTCTCTCATTCTCTCTCTCTCAAAATTAAAAAAAAAGGAAGAGGTGGCCTCATCTGATGGATTAGAGCACCTCACGTATTTTTGTTAACCCGTATCCTTTAAGTTACTTCAAATCCTTTTCTAGAAAGAAGCTGGTTTAAATAAATTGAATAAATAAAAGATCACATATATTCTCAAAAACTGTATTTCTCAAACTGACACATTTTTTTCTCAAATATTTATAACTTGATATACTTTTTATTAAAAAGCACAGGTATATTATAGAACCAAATGCAAAATAATTTTTATTAATTTTTAAGATAAAACCCAGAAGAGTCAAGGAAATTCCATATTTGCCATAGCAACTACTTTGGACTACGAACTACGCTCCCAGAATCTAAGGGTACATATTCATTCCCTCCTGCAGTTAGTACTTCAGGCGGGAAATCCAAAAAATCTAGACATTCTGCTCTCTACTCCATGGGTGATGAAACATGGAATCCCTCCTTCATTCAGAACCAAAATGGACTAATCAGGTTATTAGTGAAAGTGCTCTGTGCATTTCAGGAAGGAAAGAAAAAAGGCTGAACTGAATTGAAGAACTAAACCATAGCCTGTTAACTGCTGAGGGAAAACTCCTTCGGAGGCATGCTGTGCTCAGAGAAACGTCTGCTGACATGTATCCTGTCCTAATGTTTTAGCCAGATGACAATGAGCATCAAGGGCACCTCTAGGGCTGGGAGGACCTCACCAGCTGGTGGAGGGTGTACCCTGGTTGCTTTACTAAGCTTGCCCAAACCACTGGTCTACAGAGAAGTACTAGGTAGCCTAGCTGAGTGCTCAGACTGACTACAGCTAAAGAGAAAATATTCCCCTAGATTGGTAATCTTTCTCTTAGATACAGTGTTTTGGTGTTTTTTTTGTTTTTGTTTTTTGGCTGTCCCTCTTCAGCTAATCCCAAAAACATCTGCGGAAATTTCTCTCAGGGACTAAATATCAGAAGAGTAGAGTTATAACATCAACTCTGGCACAATTATATAATTCTAGGTCAATTTTCTCAATACTAAAATAGAAAAGTGGAATAAGCTGAACCTCAAAGTCCTTTTTTGGCTTTTAAATTCTATGCTCTCACAATACTTATCACCATTGAAAACGTGCCTTGCAAATTTTAAAGGCAATTCCAAAAAAAAAAAAAAGAAGTTGTAAATACATTTCTTATCCTTTCCTTCATGGTATTCCTCTTCTTGTGTCATCCTAGCTCAAAGCCCCTTCCTTCTCCCTCCCCCGGATTTTTGCAACAGTCCTCAATTCCGGTCCTCAATCTTTCTTTAATCCATGATGTTGACCACATTGCTGTGACACGATTCTCCAATTATCATCTCTTTCTGTGGCTCTTAACCTAGAATTCAATGTTCTTCACAATCTTAGTCCAATTTCCCTTTCTAACCTTTCCTAGCCCTTCCTTATATTAACTTACACTTCAGCAAACTTGTCAGTACCTTCTTCTGTAATATATTACACATTTCATTTGTTTCTGTCACTCCCCCCCCCTTGAAATTTTCTCTGCCATACTCCCCACTTGGGCTCCATTCTTCAAGAATGAGTCCAAGTCTCACCTCTACAACAGAGCCTTTTCTGACAACTTTCTTTAAATTCCTGGAGCACTTAGCCTATAACACATCTTTGGCATTTAGCAAATGCTACCCTCCACTGACATCTTTACCACAGAAGAGATCTGTAGAGATATTTCCGCCTCATTTTCTCCAGGTAAGCCCCTCAGCTTCAATATGGGGTGAATATGTAACACACAGCATCTAAAGGAACCATGCTTAAACTATAAATTTTTAAAAATCAACTAACAGTTTGAGCGTAATTATTAGAAATTTTGCAACAAACCCATCCTACTCTTGCCAATTGCATTTTTACAGCTGTGTTCTGAAATTTAAGATCATTCTTTAGGTTTGGGTTGATACTTCCTGTTTAACACTTCCCTTTTTAAAAAGGGAGGGGGGCAAGATTTGCCAGTAAGTCATCAAAATTTTTAATTACAAAACTCTGAGACCAAAAAAACAATGTCCAAAAAACAAAACAAAGAACATAGTTTTGAACTATAGGATAGGCATCATAGCAAAATTGAACTTGAGAAGGGAAATAAAGAGACATTTTGTCTGGTCAGACCTTTTAAACAACATGGCACATGTTTTTTCTCCACCAGCAATGTGAAACACACAATTTTTTATGTAAACCACATGTGCTCTGACGAGTACCACCACTCCTTTCCCCGCTTTAACCCCAGAAACATGTTACTTTAACTACAAAGTTTTTGGTTTTGCTTAATAAAGAACAACTTAATCTGGTCTTTAACCTTCTGATAATAATACTGAGATAATATGGACACAAGTCCACATTTGCCACTTCCACTTCTACACAAAAAAGGCCTCTTTTCAAGAGCCAAAAACACTCCCCTAACAAACTCTATGATGAAGTGTCAGTAAACATTAGAAAAATGATCGCAGGCATGTATTAAATTAAAATAAAGAAATGTCTTCAACATGTCTCTTTAAGCTAAAGTAAAAATATTTTAACCAATATGCTAGAGATTTTAATTCAAAATAGTCTGAAAGTAAAACTGCAATTGAAAAAAAAAATCCTTTCTTTAAACTGTTTTGGCACATGAAGAGCTATACTGATTTCAGAGGACAGAGAAAAAAGGGGTGGAAAAAACCCCACATGTTTGGCAAACTTATCTGTCAAGCAATTGTCAAAAGCCAATTTTATTTTTCTTCAACAAATAAAGATCATCCGAAACGAGCGTGCAGTACTCACATGCAGAGCCGAGGGATCTGGCAAGAATTCAGCATCTTCTCCAAAGATGAAATCAGGGGGCAGCTCTGGGTATTGGGCATTGAAAATGATATCCCCTGAAAGAAAAGAAAACATCAGGCCCTTATTATTTCCTTGCTAATTTATGAATGTTTTGAGGCATGCATCAGAAACACTTCTAAAATAAGTTTATATTAGTTTAACAAAAAAAATTTGAAAAGTGCTCTCTGAATGATTAATTCCTCAAATGAAAGAACTGATACCATCTTTTAAATTAATATCCACAGAAGCACCTGCGTGGCTCAGTCGGTTAAGCATCCGACTCTTGATTTCGACTCAGATCGTGGCCTCAAGGTCATGAGACTGAGCCCCCACCCATAGGGCTCCACACTGGGTGTGGAGTCTGCTTGGTATTCTTTGCCCCTCCACTTCTCCCTCCACTTCTGCTGTCTGCCTTCTTTCATGCTCTCTCTCTCTAAAATGAATAAATGAAATCTTTAAAAGCAAAATAAATATCAACAACATGCAATCAAAAAAGTTTTATCTCCCTACCACACTATAAATATAAATACCCACGTAGAAAAGCAGCCACATCCAAAGTACGTGTGGATTTTTCTATAGGAAATATGACTGTTCAATCACTGCCCATTAATTAATAAACCTTTACTGGGAACTATTTCTCTAAAGATAAAGACCTTATCTTGAAGAAATTAAAAAATTAAACATACAAACCTCTGGTATAATGGAAAGAATATTTGGTTTGGAGTCAAAAAAAAAAGTCAGGTTTATATCCACAATTATCCTAATTATTTATTAGCTCAACTCATCTTGGGCAAATTTTAACTTCTTTAGACTTCAGTTTCTTCATCAGTAAAAGAGGATCTAATAGTAGTGATATCACAGATTTGATGTGAGGATAAATAAAGATAGCATGCCTATCACGTGTCTGGCACACTAAGCACTTAGTAAGTGATATGGGAGTACTACTAGTCATTACTAACACCATCTTGAAACACAAGACAAATTACAAAGTCTCCTTAGCAAATTTGTGTTGTTAAGTTCTTCCACCGCTGTTCCTTTCCTGTCTCCTTCTTAGGCTTTTTTTTTCCCTCTGCTCTCCCCAAGAACCAGTACTCATCATTCTGCTAATACCAACCAGCAGCTTAGTATATCGACAAACACACATATTGGGTTCTAGCGTGTAACAGTATGTACGCGTGTGCACATGCACAACAATTCTATCAGTCCAATCATTTTTCCTGCTCAAACAGTATCTTCATAGTGATATCCAAATTGATACACTCAGACTTCAGTTCTCATCTGAGCCTTTCTTCCTCCAACTACATACTATGTATTTCAATGTTAAACTCAGCAAATCTAAAAACATGCTCATGACTGTCCCTTTTCCCACTCCTCTCTTCCTCTAGCTGATTTCCCTATTTCTAGGGATTCCTTAATCTCCCATGCTGTGACTTTAGTGTCCTCTTTGACCTTACTCACATCCTTTATACTCTTAGAAAACAAGTCATCTCAGTTCTTCCACCAAAATGTTTCTCATAAGGGTACTTCCCACTGCTAACAGCTCTATCCAGGCCCAGATGACCTAGTTCATACATTCATGCATCCAAGGAAAAAGAAACTGAACCCTGCGCTAGCCACTATGCTAGCCACTAAAGAGCAAAGAAAAAATTCTGTTAAGAGTTGACAGACTAGAAGAATTCAATTATTATTGTACCCTTTTAAATGGTCTCCTGATACAAGTTTCCCTCCAGCCCATGATATGTACTATCACCAAGTAAATGTTCTTAAAGTACAACTTTGCCCCCAAACTTTCTAGCTCAAAAAATGCCATGATTCGCTAATGTCAAATGGAATAAGGGCAAACCTTTCAAACTAGCATTTAAGGCCTCTGAAATATGATGTTCCTACTTATTTGTTCACCCTTCTATCTACAAGCCAATACCAACTTTCTCTTCTAGTCGATATGATCCACTCACTGCCTCCAAACTAGGACACCTACTTGAAATACCCTTTCCCCTTGCTCAGGTCTTACCTATCTTTGATGAGTCCACTTAATTACCTTGTTTTGCATGAAGACTTTCCTAATAAATCCAGTACACACTGATCATCACCTCTGACATTCAACAATACTGATTGGCTATGCCATGCACTTGAGTATTTCGTTGTAGTATTATATTGTTTTTCCTGTTCTATTAATTTCAAAAATTCATAACAAACACACGCTGTACGTGAGGCACTGTGATACACATTGTATCGATACAAAGATGGTTCTCCTCGAGGACTTACATTTAGTTAGGGAGACAGGAACATAAACACAGAACCACAAATACGGAGCAGGACAAGGTAAGTACACATACTTGATCTTCCTAAATATCTTGCAAACATCCAGAGAATAAACATGCTTATACTTATTTCATATTTCCAATGGGGCAAAGTGTGACATACAGAATATATTCAAGAAAGGCTCTAATATGTGAGAAAACTCTACTCTCTGAATTGGATTTCTAAGTACTGACAAAAATCTACAATAAGGAATAAAGTTCAGAGGAGTTACTTCCACCTCTTTCTGTAGAGAATAAATATGAGCCAGAAAATATACCCTTCATATTTACCCAAAGAAAACAAAAACACTACTTCAAAAAGATACATGCACCCCTATTTTTACTGCAGCATTATTTACAATAGCCAAGACATGGAAGCAGCCCAAGTGCCCATGGATAGATGAATGTATAAAGAAGATCTAGTATATACACACTATGGGTTATTAGCCATAAAAAAGAATGAGATCTTGCCATTTGCAATAACATGGATAGACCTAGAGGGTATTATGCTAAGTGAAATAAGTCAGTCAAAGAAAGACAAATACCATATGATTTCACTCATGTGTGGAATTTAAGAAACAAAACAAAGAAAAAAAGAGACAAAAAACATTTTTAAATATAGAGAACAAACTGGCAGTTACCAGAGGGGTGGTAGGTGGGGAAATGGGGGAAACAGGTAAAGGAGATTAAGAGTACACTTATCTTGATGAGCACTGAGAAATGTATAGAACTGCTGAATCATTATATTGTACACCTGAAACTAATATAACACTGTATGCTAATTACACTTGAATCTAAAAAAGGAAAAAATATATACCTTTCAGAAGTTGGATGTAGAAATAAACCACATCAAAAACTAATGATGGGGCGCCTGGGTGGCTCAGTTGGTTAAGCGACTGCCTTCAGCTCAGGTCATGATCCTGGAGTCCCAGGATCGAGTCCCGCGTCGGGCTCCCTGCTCGGTGGGGAGTCTGCTTCTCCCTCTCCCACTCTCCCCCTCTTGTGCTCTCTCTCTCTCATTCTCTCTCAAATAAATAAATAAAATCTTTAAAAAAAAAAAAAAAACTAATGATGTATTGTATGGTGACTAACATAACATAATAAAATTAGAAAAATAAAACTAAATTAATTAATTAATTAAAAGAAAAATAAATAAATAAATTATCAAAAGGAGTATAATCACTGCTTCTCCCTCACTTACCCACTAGTATTATCTCCGGTTTTCCACTTTATCTACTACAAATTATAAACTTACTTCAAATGTGCTAACTACAAAGCATTAGCCCAAACTAAGACTAGGAAGCACTAGCTGAGACAATATGAACATCCTGATTATTTATTCTTACTCAACTATACTCAGTACACACAATTCCTTAAGAGGACATTTACATTAGAGACATGTTTTTAGAAGTCCCACAGTTGGCTTACTTTCATGACGTTTAAAAAACAAACTCATAAAGCTAACAGAGGAAAGGCATCAAAGTTTTGGAAAAAGCCAAGCTAGAATCTATTGTGCATATTAATGTTCAAAAAATAAACAGCATGCATAAATTCCAATAGTTTTGTTACTTTTGTTACTAAAGAGGACATAAAGCTGGATTTTCAAGTTCTCAAAGGATCATTGTCAGTAACACATATTTCCAAAACACTATAAACATTAAAAATATGATTCAAGGAAATCCACTCTTGCCAATTCTGTTCAACATTGGACTGGACAGTCCAGCCAGGGCAATTAGGCGAGAGAAAGAAATGAATGGTATCCAGATTGGAAAGAAAAAGCAAAATTATCTCTGTACACAGATGACATGATCTTGCATATAGAAAATCCTGAGGAACCCACACACATACGCACACACACAAATCAAAATAAACAAGTTCAGCAAGGTTGCAAGAGACAAGATAAATGTATAAAATCAACTGCATTTCTATTCACTACCAATGAACAATCCAGAAATGAATTTTTTTAAAAAATTCCATTTACAACAGCATCAAGAAGAATAAAATACTTAGGAATAAATTTAGTGAAGCAAGTGTGTAAAATCTGTACACTGAAAACTATAAAACATTGTTGAAAGACATGGAAGAAGGCCCACATAAATGGAAAAATATCTCATGTTCATGGATCAAAAGACTTAATATTGTTAAGATGGCAGTACTACCTAAATTAATCCACAGATTTCATGTAATCCCTATCAAAATCCCTACTGGCATTTTTGCAAAAATTGACAAACGAATCCTAAAAGTCATACAGAAATGCAAGGGTTCAAGCATGACCAAAAAGCAATCATGGAAAAAAAACAAATTGGAAGACACATATTCCAATTTCAAAACTTATTTCAGAGCCACAGTAATCAAGAGAGTGTGGTACTGACATATGAACAAAGGAATAAAATTCAGAGACTGGAAATACTTCCACATTTATTGTCAATTGAATTTTTTTATTTTAATTGAAGTATTGTTGATATATAATATTAATTTAGTTTCAGGTGTACAACATAGTGGTTCAACAATCACTACATATACTATTGTACACATATCGCCATGATAAGTGTACAATATTATTGAGTATATTCCCTGTTTTATACTTTTCATCCCTGTGACTTACTTATTTTATGATAGTGAACTGATTTTTGACAAGGCTGCCAAGACAATTCAATGGGACAAAAAGAGTCTTCTCACCACCTCAAACTCATAAGAAGTACTACTATTTAAAAAAGAGATGACTACTATAAAAAAAGAGAGAAAGAGAATATAACAAGTGTTGGTGAAGGTCTGGAGAAATGAGAATCCCTGTGCACCACTGACGCGAATGTAAAATGGTACAGCTGCTATAGAAAACAATATGGCAGTACCTCAAAAATTTAAAAATAGAATTACCATATTGTCAAGCAATTCCACTCTCTGGGGTATATACTTAAAAGAAGTAAAATCAGTGTTTCAAACAGGTATTTGTACACCCATGTTCACAGCAGCATTATTTACAATGGCCTTGGAAACAACCCAAGTGTTCATTGACAGATAAACAGATAAAAAAAATGTGGTATATACAAATAGGATATTATTCAGCCTTTAAAAAGAACATTCTGACACGCTATAATATGGATAAAACTTGAGGATGCTATGATTAAGTGAAAATAAGCCAGTTACAAAAAAGACAAATCCTTCATGAGTCTACTTACATGAGGTCCCAAGAGTAGTCAAATTCAGAGACAGAAAGAATGGTGGTTAGCAAGAGCTGGGGAGGAGGGGAGAATTGGTAGCTGTTTAATTGGTACAGAATTTCAGTTTTTATAGATGAAAAGAATTATAGAGATTAGTTGTACAACAATGTTAATGTTATTAGCACTACTGAAATATACACAAATTATTAAAATGGTAAATTTTATGTTATTTTTACCACAATTTTAAAAATTCTTAAATAAGAAAGTCTGCTACAGACGGAATGTATCCCTTAAAAGTCATATATTGAAACCTAATCCTCAATGTGATGGTATTTGGAGGTGAGGCCTTGATAGGTGATTAGGTCAGAAGGGCAGAACCCTTATGAATGGGATTAATGCCCTTATAAAAGAGACTCAAGAGAGTTCCCTTGCCCCCTTCTGCCATGTGAGGTTAGAGTGAAAAGACAGACTGCCTATGAACTAGGAAGCAGATCTCACCAGACACTGAACTTGCCAGCACTTTGATCTCAGACTTCCCAGCCTCCAGAACTGTGAGAAATAAATATTAAGTCACCCAGTGTATGGTAATTTGTTATAGCAGCCTGAACAGACTAAAGACAGAGAGTCTTTTCAACAAATGGTGCTGGGCCAACTGGATAGCCACATGCCAAAAAATGAATCTGAGTCCCTAACTCATACCATATACAAAAATTAACTCAAAATGAATCAAAGACCTAAGTGTAAGAACGAAAACTATAAAACTCTTTGAGGAAAACTTAAGAATAAATCTTCATAATTCAGCAGTGTTTACTTAGATATGAAATCAAAAGCACACACACAAAAGAAAAACTAGGTAAACTGAACCTCAGACAAAATTTTAAACTTTTGTCCTTCAAAGGACATTACCTAGAAAGTGAAAAGACAATCTGCAGAAAAAGAGGAAATACATGATTTGGCAAATCATGTATCTGACAAAGGACTTAATCCACAATATATCTAGAACTCTTATACCTCAACAATAAAAAGACAAATAATCCAACTTAAAAATGGGCAAAAGCAGCATTATTTTCAATAGCCAAATTATGGAAACAACCCAAGTGTCCACCGATAGATAAATGGATAAAGAAGATGTGGTGTATATATACACTGGGATACTATTCAGCCACAAAAAAAAAAAAGAATGAAATCTTGCCATTTGCAACAACATGAATGGAGCTAGAGAGTATAATGCTAAGTGAAATCAGTCAGTCAGAGAAAGACAAATACCATATGATTTCACTCATGTGTGGAATTTAAGAAACAAAACAAATGAGCAAAGGGGAAAAAAAGGAAGACAAACAAAAAACAGACTCTGAACTACAGAGAACAATCAGATGGTTACCAGAGGGAAGGTGGCAGGGGGATGGGAAATAGATGATGGAGATTAAGAGTACACTTATCTTGATGAGCACTGAGTAACATATGGAAGTGTTGAATCACTATATTGTACACCTAAAATTAATATAACCCTGTATGTTAACTATACTGGAATTATATTTTTTAAAAAAAAAGAAAGCTTAACTTTCATAAATTAATTAAAAATTAAAGTGGACAATATATTTGATTAGACATTTCTCCAAAGAAGATACAGAAATGACCAATAAGCACATAAAAAGATGCTCAACATCATTAGTCATTAGGAAATCAAAATCAAAACCACAATTTGAGGGGTGCCTGGGTGATTCATTTGGTTAAGCATCTGCCTTCAGCTAAGGTCATGATCCCAGGGTCCTGGGATCGAGCCCCACGTTGGGCTCCCTGCTCAGCGGGGAGTCTGCTTCTCCCTCTCCTTCTGCCCCTCCCCCCGCCACTCATGCTCCCTCTCTCTCTCTCAATAAATAAAATCTTTAAAAAACACACACACACACAATTTCATACTACTTCACACCAACTATGATGGCTACAATCCAAAAGACAATAATAAGTGCTGGTGAGGATGTGGAAAAATTGGAACCTTCATACTCTGATGGTGGGAATAAAAGGGTGCCATCACGTTGGAAAACAGTTTGGCAGTTTCTGAAAATGTGAAATATAGAATCACCTTATAACCCACCAATTCCACTGCTAGGAACATACCTAAGAAAAATGAAAACATATGTCCACATAAGCGCTTGCACATGAATGTTTGCACAGCATTGTTCACAAGAGGCAGAAAGCAGAACAACCCAAAAGTCTATCAACAGATCAATGTAGAAATAAAATGTGGTATATACATACAATGGAATATCATTCAGCTATAAAGAAAGAAGTATTAACACGTGTTATAATATGGATGACCTTGAAAATTTTATACAAGTGAAAAGTCAGACACAAAAGTCCACAAATAGTGTATGATTATTGTATAACTCCATTTATATGCAATGTCCAGAATATGTAAATCCATAGAGACAGAAAGGAGACTAATGGTTGCCAAAGGCCAGGACAAGGGGAGCAGGGAGGGACTGCTAATGATAATGAGTATAAAGTTTCTTCTGATGGGGATGAAAATTAATGTTGGAATTAATACTGATGGTTGTACAACTTCCTGAATATACTAAAAACCACTGAACTGTACACTTCAAAGAGTAAATTGGATGGTATGAGAATTATATCTCAATAAAGCTGTTTTTAAATCTGATGCAAAGATCTGTTCTACTTAAATCTTTTTTTTTTTTTTAAGATTTTATTTATTTATTCATGAGAGACAGAGAGAGAGAGAGAGAAGCAGGCTCCCAAGAAGCAGGGAGCCCGATGCGGGACTCGATCCCAGGACCCTGCGATCATGACCTGAGCCGAAGGCAGAAGCCTAACCATCTGAGCCACCCAGGTGCCCTGTTCTACTTAAATCTTAAACACAAATATATTAGCAAGTGTTTACTCAATGTTATAAGTAAATTTATTTGTTATAAATAAAATCATCTTGAAAATACAGTTGGAGGGTTTTCCATTTAAAGAAACTCTACAATTTGAGCCCTTTATAAAAGCAAAGAATATTTTTATAAGATGAATACTAACAAAGATCTTTATTTTTCAAGAAGATCCCCCAGGGGCACCTGGGTGGGGCTCAGTCAGTTAAGCATCTGACTGGATCTTAACTTTGGTCTTGACCTCAGCTCAGGTCTTAATCTCAGGGTAGTGAGTTCAAGCCCTGCCTCGGGCTCCATGCTGGGCAAGGAGCTTACTTAAAAAAAAAAAAGTTCCTCCAAACGGCCCCTTTTTAAAGGAAAATATTGGAGAATGTTTTTGTTTTTTAAAAATTTTAAAGCAGCCAAAAGTATTTGAATATACAATAATTCTTTAAAAAACAAACAATGTATACCAGATTAGCACACCCTCAACTAAAAAGATCTCTTTGGAGAGAAAGAGGGAGATTACTATATTGCATACAGTGAAAACATTATACAAGTATTTTTCAAAACAAGGAAGTAACTTAAATATCTTTCAGAATCTCACACTCTTACATTTCAGAATTTCTCAAACAATTACCTTCAGACTTCAAAGAACACTTTGCTCAATACTCTATAGCCTCTTTGGAATAAAATGTGGCATTATTTTCTTGCTATGGTGAACAGTCAGTAAATCAGTCAAGAACATTTATTAAAAACCCACCATGCAGAGATGCACATATTGGACACCTGGGGAGTTATACAGGAAGTAGAAAACATAGTACCTGACCTCAAGGCAGAGATGGTAGAGAAAAGACCAACACAAATCATACAGAAGAGCAATAACATTGTATTTCCTTTATTTCACCCTGGAGAAGATAATACAAACACAGAGTACACATCACTTGGATACTGCTTACTTCAACTTTTCATAAAACGGAAGAGTAGGCAAGAGAACTAAGAAATAAAATTAGGATCAGAGGTGATATAAGGTGAGGTTAAAAAAGGAAGAAAGAGAAAGTAAAGAAACAAAACCCCTAGAATGGCTAGAAGTGTTATGACCACCTGACAACAAAAAGGTAGTTTCAGGTCTTATTTTTCATAACTCCCTAAAAATTGCCAGGCTACCATAGTGGGACCAATGGGGCAGAAGTTCCTCCCTTTGAAAATACATACTAACCGTGGCTCATAATATTACATATACATGAAATCACAGAAATTCCAGGTGCAAGATAGTTTTTATTCACATGCTTATACCTTGGCAGCTGACAATCTTTAGAAGCTATCAGCACCATCTCCAGAAGGCCCAATCACCAGATCTGCAGGATGGACCAGATGTCCTGCCCCCCAGTCACAAAAAGAACACAACTGGTCCACAGGCTCCTCTCCTTATTCTTACACCAGTGAAATACTATCATGTTAGTTTATCTATCTTAAGGTTTAAATAAGTGCCAGGAAAACAGAGTTTCAAAGAAACAATTCAAATTGTAAATAACTGGAGTTTTCCCAATGATCAAAGAATTATTCCTATCAATTGCTGCATAAAATGGTAATTTACTGAAACTCCAAGTATAGGAAGTAAGAATCAGACATGAATCTGGTGGAAATGCCAGAGTGATAGAGATTTTCAGTGGAAACGCAGGTTCAAGCAGTAGTTTTACAAAAGACTTTGGAGAGGTGACTTATTTCCAAGAGTTAGCTCCAACTCTTGATAATGTTTCCTTACACTTAAATTTAATTCTCTTTCTCTCCAAAAATTTCATCCACTGGATCTTAAAAATGTATGGAATGACTCTAGTTTCACTTTAATATCATAGCCCTTCAATTATTTGCAGGCAGTTCTTGTGACCTCTCTTTCAACCCTACCATGAGTCACCTCTTGACCAGGCTAAATACTCCAGTTTCTTTGACTATTCCTCACATTAATGTGGCCTCAGTTTCTTTGATTGTCCTCTCCTCTCTCTTCTCTGCATGTATACCGGTTTGTCTGTAGCCCTCTTCCAGGATAATAACCCAAAACTACACATAAGATTCCAGGTGTGCTCTAAAGAACACAGAATCAAGTAAAAAAAAATCCATGCCTTCATTTTAGAGGCTAAACTTCTATTAATAAATACCACTGCAAACTGAAATCGTTTTTTTGGCAGCCACATCAGTGTTGATTTGTATTGTGCCTCCTATCAACTAAAAGCCCAAAGACTTTTATATACACATTATTGCTAAGCCACATATCCCTCATTCTTAATTTGGACAGCTGAATTTCAGAATCCATTTCAAGATTTTAAATTTATCCCTATTATATTTCAATCTTGTTAGATTTATCTCTCTATTTACAGCCTGTTATAATATTCTTAGATTCTATTCCAATTTTGGGTTGGCACTCCCAGTTCTGAGTTATAAACAGATATAAGCATGCTTCTGGAAAACTCCCTCTCTGGCAGCCACAGTTCAATTAATCAGTACCTCTTGGGTACAATCATTAAAATATATTTACCCAATAACACCACGAGACTAAACATTCATCACAAAGATATCATGAAGAAATTTATGAGGTGCCTCAAAGATATACTCTCTTTGTCTTACAAATTCAGAGATAGTGCTAATGATTCCATTGTATGGCACACATTTTGTCTTGAGAGGTAGAATTTATTTTCCTCTATCAAGGAAAAGAGACTATAAAGAATTATCATATCTGAGAGTTGGCATAATTTGCATGAAACATGTCCTCAAAAACTACTTGTAGGAGAAAGGACGGAAATGGGGGCAGATGAAACAAAGTCATTTAAATTGGCCTCCTTTCCTTATGAGACTTCCTTCTATCAGATCCCTATCTCAAGATTGAGACTACATCTAATCCTTCTTTGCATTCCTAAAGCTGTGCTGTACAACATAAATATAATACAAGTCACATACCTAATTTTAAACTTATTAATAGCCACATGAAATGAATAAAAGGGTGCAAATAATTTTAAACTATTTTTTAAAATTTTATATATAGTACAATTCTCCTCTTTTGTGTACAAGCACTTGAGTTTTATGAAACGCATAGATTCATGTACATAGATCTGTGTAAACCACCAAAACTAGGATACAGAACAATTTTATCAGCCTCCCAAATTTCCTCATGCTATCCCTTTGTAGTTAAACTTTCCCACCATCCCTCAGCCCTGGCAACCTCTGATTGTTTTCTGTCCCTTCAGTTTCACATTGTCCAGAATGTCACACAAATGGAATCATCTGGTATGTAACCTTTGGAAGCTGGCTTCTTTTCACTTAGCATAGGTATTTAAGAACCAGCCAAATATGCTGATACATTTAAGTGCATGTATCAACACTTTGTTCCTTTTTATGGCTGACTGGTGTTTCATTCTATGGAGGTACAGTTTGTTTATCCATTTACCCAATGGATGACGTTTGGGTTAGTTCCAGTTTTTGATGGTCACGAGTAATGCCACTACAAATATCGATATACAGGTTTTTGTGTAAACATAAAATTTCCATTTCTAGAGAAATGATTATCATTTCTGGATACCTAAGAGTGGAATCAGTAGGTCATATGAAAAAGTGTATCTTTAACCCTAAAACAAACTACCAAACTGTTTTTCAAAGTGGCTCTTTCATTGAACAGTCACACAAACAAAGCATGAGAGTTTCAGTTGGTACACATTCTCATCAACACTTGATGTGGTCAGTTTGTAGTTGTTGTCACTGCCCCTGTTGTTTTTAGTCCTTCTAATAGGTGTGTCATGGCATCTCAATGGTTTTAATTTACCTTTCCCTAATGACAAATGAAGCGGAGAATCTTTTCATGTCCTTACTTGCTACCTGTATACCTTCTCTGATGAAATTTGTCTTCTGTCAGATACATGATTTGCAAATATTTTCTCCCACTGTGTCTTATCTGTTCAAAGCCTCAAAAGCATTTTCAGCAGAGCAAAAATTTTTAATTTTGGTGAAATCCAATTTATCAACTTTTTTTGAGGATTTGGTTTTTGATGTTGTATCTAAGAATTCATTGCCTACCTCAAGTCACAAAGACTTGCTGTTATGTTTTCTTCTCAGAGTTTTATAGTTTGAAATTTGACATTTCAGAATGTGATTTGAGTTATATTTTGTACATGGTTTAAGATACAGGTCAAGATCCTTCTTTGGGGGCAGGGAGGGCATATGAATCCCTAATTGTCCTAGCAACATTTGTCGAGAAGACTATCCTTTTTCCATTGAAGTGCTATTGCATAACCGTGAAAAACCAACTGACCATATTTATGTGGTTCAATTACTAGACTTCCTATTTTGTTTTATTGATCAGTATCTATTCTTTTGCCAATACCACACTACCCCTGAGAATCAGTCTTAAATTTAATAGTCTGACTCCTCCAACTTTGTTCTTCTTTTCAAAATTATTTTGGTTATTCTAATTCCTTTGCCTTTCAAAATAAATTTTAAAATAATCTTTTTTTAAAAGATTTTATTTATTTGAGAAAGAGTGAGAGAGAAAGAACACAAGTAGGGGGAGGAGCAGAGGAAGAGGGAGAAGCAGACTCCCCACTGAGCAGGGAGCCCAACGTGGGACTCAATCCCAGGATTCAGGGATCATGACCTGAGCCAAAGGCAGACGCTTAACCAACTGAGCCACCCAAGCACCCATATTTTTTTATTTTTTATTTAAATTCAATTTAGTTAACATATACTGTATTATTAGTTTCAGTGGTAGAATTTAGTGATTCATCAGTTGCATTTAATACTCAGTGCTCATTACATCACATGCCCCCCCTTAATGTCCATCACCCACTTACCCCATTCCCCCATCAACCTCCCCTCCAACAACCCTGTTTGTTTCCTATAGTTAAAGTCTCTTATGGTTGGCCTCCCTCTCTGTTTTTATCTTATTTTATTTTTCCTTCCCTTCCCCTATGTTCATCTGTTTTGTTTTTTAAATTCCACATATGAGTGAAATCATATGGTACCTGTCTTTCTCTGACTGACTTATTTCATTTAGCATAAAATACCTTCTAGTTCCATCCACATCATTGCAAATGGCAAGATTTCATTCTTTTTGATGGCTGAGTAATATTCCATTTTATATATTTATACACATACACACACACACACACATACTCACACATATATATGGTTAAGGAAGATGTGGTATATGTATATATGTATATATATATACATATATCTTTATCCATCTGTCGATGGACATCTAGGCTCTTTCCATATTTTGGCTATTATGGACATTGCTGCTATAAACATAGGGGTGCATGCGCCCCTTCGAAATACTGTGTTTGTATCCTTTGGTTAAATACCCTGTAGTGCAATTGCTAGATCATAGGGTAGTTCTATTTTTAACTTTTTAAGGAACTTCCATACTGTTTTCCAGAGTGGCTGCACCAGTCCGCATCCCCACCAACAGTATAAGAAGGTTCCCCTTTCTCCACATCCTCGCCAACATCTGTTGTTTCCTGAGTTGTTAAAATAATATTTTTAATACCTACAAAATCCAGCTGGGATTTTCATGGGAATTGCACTAAAACTGTAGATAATTCAGAGAAAATAAATATATTGAGTCTTCCAATCCATGAATATGATATCTTTCCATTTACTGGGGTCTTCAATTCCTTTCACCTGCATATAGATTCTGAACATATCTTAATAGATTTATAACTAAGTATTTTTTCTTTTCCTTTTTTTTTTGTAGGGTAGCTACTATAATGGCACTATTCTTAAATTTTCTGTTTCTAATTGTTCTTGCTAGTATAAACAAATAGGATTTTAAAAAAAGAAATAGGATTGACTTTCCTATGCTGACCTTGTATCCTACATCTTTGAAAAACTCACTTATTAGTTCTAAAAGATTTTTAGAAACTCCTTGGGATTTTCTATGTAGACAAACATGTCATATGTGAATAAAGGCAGTTTTACCTCTTCCTTTCCAATCTGTATGCCTTTTATTTCTTTTTCTTGCCATACTACACTGTCTACAACTTCTAGTATAATGTTATATAGAAGTTGTAAAAGTGAACATCCTTGCCTTGTTCTCAATCTCAGGAGGAAACCATTTAGTCTTTTACTACCATGTATGATGTTAGTTGTAGGTTTATTCCCAGGATAAAATCCACTTGGTCATAAAATGCATATGCATTTCATATACACTTTTTTTTTTTCTGCTGGATTCAATTTGTTAATGTTTTTTAAAGAGTTTTGCTTCTCTCTTCAAATGAGGGATACTGATCTATAGTTTGTTTTGTTTCATTTTTCTTGTACTTTCTTTGACTGGTTTTGGCATCAGGAGAATGCTGGCCTTATAAAATGAATTTGGAAATTTTGTGTCCACTTCAATTTCTGAAAGAGATTGTATAGAACTGGTGCTATGCCTCCCTTAAATGTTTGGTAGAATTCATCTGGGATAATCTGGGCTTGCACTTTTATTTTTGAAAGACTGTTTTTAACTATGAACTCAACTGTTCTAACGGACAATAAAACTATTCAGATTATCTATTTCTTCTTGAAAGAGTTCTGATGGAGGGGTACCTAAGTGGCTCAGTAGGTTAAGCATCTGACTTCAGCTCAGGTCAAGATCCTGGGGTCCTGAGTGTGCTTCTCCCTCTCCCTCTGACCCTCCCCCCAGCTCGTGCTCTCACTCACTCTCACTCTCTCGCTCTCTCTCAAATGAATAAATTTTTAAAAACTTAAAAAAAAAGAAAGTTCTAATGGTTTGTGTCTTTCAAGGAATTTGTCCATTGCATTTAAGTTGCTGAATGAATTGGCATAAAGTTAGGTTCAAACTGAAAGTGCTAAGCCATCTTCTGTGGACTTGGTTCAAATGTCAGTATAGTTTTCAAAGCCATTTAATGTTCTTCTGGTTTTCCCCCAAGTGTGTGTTACCCAGAGACCAGTCTGGGATCTAGGCACTGGTCTACACTACAGATCAGTTCTCAAAGCCTTTGCTATATTGATTCTGTCTGGTTCCATACATGTGCAGAGGATAAGCCTGAGACTTCATACACAAATTAAAAGATCCTTTATTCCAGCTCTCTCCTCTCTAGGACTGCCCCCTATATATTCTCTGGTTCCCAGGGGTGTCTTTTCCTGCCTAGAAAGTGGGAGTTTCAGCCTCCCCATGTTCTTGTGTACTTCCCCTGACTGCGTCCACCTACCGGTAAAGTAGCAAAAGAAAAGTTTGAGAGGCTGCTGAAGGAGAGTCCAGTTTCATCACTGGAACTTGCCTGAGTTAGGAATAACAAAGTTAAAAAAAACTCCAGCCTGAAGGGCCCCTCCCCTTTTGGTCTTCTGACCCAAGAGAAAGGGTGTTCACTGGAGCTTTTTCTGTCCATACCTACTGCATAGTTCCAGGATCTAGGGTGCCCTATGGTCTAAACTAGGAGATATGAAAGAAAAAAAGGGGGGGGCAGGACACAGAAAACTAACTTTATACGGGTCATTCTTTGAGTTCTAATTTTTGTTCTTAGTATGTCTGCTATTATTTACTTTTAAGAGTCCTCAGGTATTTGCTATAGGTATTCTTCAGGTACTCTAGGGTTTCCCATTGCAACCACTGAGAGAGAGAGGGTGGAGAGTGTTTACATCTCCTTATCTAGAACTGATGTTTTCTCTATTTTTTTTTTAAGATTTTATTTATTTATTTGACAGAGAGAGCACAAGCAGGGGGAACGGGAAAGGGAGAAGCAGGCTCCCCACTGAGCAGAGAGCCTGATGCGGGGCTCGATCCTAGGACCCTGGGATCATGACCTGAGCCAAAGGCAGACACGTAACCATCTGAGCCACCCAGGGGCCCGAACTGATGTTTACTCTTAATAAATAAATACTTAAGACATAATCATATATAAAAATAATTGATTGATTAATTAATACATTTATTTAGCCAATAGATATAAAATAGTATCATTTCAACATGTAATCAGTGTCAAAGTAATTAGTGAGATATTTTACACTATTTTTAGAACCAGGAGTTCAGAATCTGACGTGTCATACAGCTCATCTCAATTCAGACTCACCATATTTCAAGTACTACATTGCCACAGGTGGCTAGTAGTGACCATGTTAGGCAGCACAGGTCTAGAAGAACAAATGAAAAGAAAGAAGAGAGCAAAGGGAATGAAGGAAAGGTCATTCAACCTTCCATGATTCCTTCCTGGTGAAATGTACTCACTACTTCATTAGGCAGCACTTTCTGTTGCTGGGCAATTATTAGTGGATGGAAAAAATTCTTTCATATGTTGAAAATACACATATACCTACAAATCACTTTTACCTATTAAGGGTAGTCCTACCCTAAGCATTACTGTTTATGGCGGTCCCCAAATCCATCTGCAAATGATTATTCTTTTAGTCTTCTCCAAGTTAAACATGCCCGGTTATTTCAGTGGTTTATAATAAAAGACAGTTCTCAAGAAATTAAGTTACATGATTCTTAGGTATATCAGAGGGAATTTTCTATGTTGCTGATTCTTAGAAACTTGGACTAATTAGGAAAGGGTATAAAGCCCCATCTTCAGATGTTATAATATGTTTTAAATGAACCTTTAACCTTGTATTTTTGTACACTCATTTCAGTGCATAAAATAACAGTATTTTAAGCCAAATGCTACGAATTAGCATTACTTCATTGAATAATAAATATTCTACTGCAGAAAATGTAGTCCTAATAATTTTCTAATGCATATTCACAAACTGTTTCATTAATATAATGTATTACCAGTTGTCGTTAATGACTATAATGCATTGACACCATAAAAAGAAAATACGCTTCCTCAACCTTTCCATGATTTTTTTTTTTGTAGTTTTAAAAGGTAGTTAGGAACTAAAGATAATTTTAAAACAAATCAGTAATAATGATTTGTCATGAAATTGTGAGAAACTGGGAAAACAATAATAAAGGAAAACATAGCAAATAAACTTGATTTTCATATACACATCATTAATTTAGGTGTAGCCTCTAGACCATGTATTTACATTTCACTTTCTGTGAACTGTCAGGGAGATGGATAAAAAGGCTGGTTTAAGTGTGCAGTATAAGCAGTTTTGCATTTATAGAGAAGAAAAAGAGACACTGTCCTTTAGAGAACACTATGGAAAAACTCCTGAAATGTGAAGCAATGCAAACAAAATGGTAATGGTTACTCCAGACTTGAGGAAGCTTAAGAAAAGGAGCACATTGACTATAAAGATTTGGGTTAAGCTGACAGGATAAAAGAAGACTTTTCTCATTTTCTAGAGAGATAATCTTCACTTATTAATTCAATACCTCAAAAAATTAAGCATATGCAGTAACTCCACGCAGTGTAAGTAACAGAGAAAGAATTAAGAGATTCTGCCCCCAATAAAGCTTGTAATCTAGGAGATACAATCTTAGAGGTAAGACATTATAAAAATAACTACAAACACTAATAAATTATTGATTCAGGATAGGATCATCAATGGATACTAAAACCATTCGACAAAAGGTTACTGGGGAACAGGATACAGTCTCAAGGTATCACCCTACAGATAACTAATAAATTACAATAGAAAAAGATATCTTGGGGCACCTGGGTGGCTCAGTCGTTAAGTGTCTGCCTTCAGCTCAGGTCATGATCCCAGGGTCCTGGGATTGAGCCCCGCATCAGGCTCCCTGCTCGGCGGGAGGCCTGCTTTTCCCTCTTCCACTCCCCCTGCTTGTGTTCCCTCTCTCACTGTCTCTCTCTGTTAAATAAATAAAATATTTTTTAAAAAAAAAGAAAAAGGTATCTTCACAATAGAGAAAGTTGGCAGATACCACCTTAATTTAACCAAAAGGTAAAACTTAGCAGCACCAATAATGGAACAAACGGACACCATGGATCTTGTGAGGACAGAACATCACTTATTTAGAAAGCCTGACCAAAGTGTTTCACTGAAATACAACCATGAAGAAATAATCAGACAAACCAAGTTATGGGACATTCTACAAAACAGGCCTCAACTCTTCAAAACCATTGATATCACGAACAACCAAAAAAAAAATGGGTAAGAGAACTGTTCTAGATCAAAGAAAATTCAGTAGATATGAACAGGAAATACAGTGTATGATCCTTAACTGGATCACAGACCACAGGAAAAAAGCTAAAAGGACATTAACGGACAACTGTGGAAACATAAATATGGACCACATACTAAATAATCTTATTCTGGCAATGTTAAATTTCTTGAGTGTGATAATGGCATTGAGATTCTACAGAAGAAAAATACCCTCTTCTTGGGAGATATATACTTAAGTATTCAAAGTGAAGTGTAGAAATGTTTTCAACTTACTTTAAAATCGTTCAGCAAAAATATTTTGATATATAGATAAAAATAGGTATCTATATCTGCATACATATGCACATATGTGTGTGAGTCCAGAGAGAGAGAAATAAACTGGCAAAGTATTAACAACTGATAAACTAGATAAAAGGTTTACAGATACTCATTGTACATACAGTTCTTCCAAAAATTTTACCAGAGGAATGTTACTTTTAAAAATAACAATTTGAGAAAAAAATAGTAGAGGGTAAAAACTGATTAGCGTTGCAAGAAATGTCACAAAAAAAACATGCAATGGTAATTCTGAAAATGGAGGAATTAGTAAAGAATGTAAGAGACAGCTTCATCAAAGAGTGGCACTTGAGCTGGGTGTCAGGCAACACAAAAATTCTAACAGAAACAAACTGTATAAAATACACTGATACTTTTTTATAAAAAGTGGAAGAATACAGAATATATACCCCGAGCATTAAAGAACAAAAAGGATTTAGGAGTGAGGATATGAAGGGAACACCATGAGCAAAAGCAGAGTGGCAAGAGACCTAGAACATATCTATGGAAGCAGAGCAGATGCTGTTGTTGCCCCAGCCATTCTCCCTTGGTCCACCCATCCCAGTGGTCACCTGCAGCTCTGGATTCCTGTACATCAGAGTTTCTCAAAATCAGTACTACTGACATCTGAGCCTGGATAATTCTTTGTTGAATTGTAGGATGTTTAACAGTATCCCTGGGCTCAACCCACTACATGCCAGCCAGTAGCACTCTCCTCCTCGCTCAGTTGTGACAACCAAAACTGCCTCCAGATATGGACAAATGATCTCTGGGGAACAACACCACCTCCCCACCCTGAACCCCACTCTCATTCCCCTACCGCTCCTCCTCATTCCGCTACATCCTACCTCACCCCTCTGCACTCTCACCCCTACCCTGGCCATAGCTATAAACCAGTGGCCACCCAGCTCAAATAACTTTATCTAACTGGCCTAAAAGGCAGCTTGGTCAGCAACAAGGGGAAAGAAACAATAACAAAAGCCCCAGTGCCTGAAAGTGAATGACACTAAGAAGAGGAGGTGAGAGTGAATATATAAACAATTTCCTTGCCTTCCTTGAAACAATGCTGAGATGAGTTATACACAGTTGGGAAGCTGGAAGTAGGATTTACCAAATCATTTATGTACCCTTTTTTGGCTTTCTCCCTCCCTGTGTCTCTTCCCCACTCCTTCCTTGTGCTTCCAGGGATCCCAAATAAGCTGCTTATCCCCAAATCCTTGTCTTAAGCTCTGTGTTTTAGGAATCTAAACTAAGGCAAAAATTTGGCTGTTCAATAAAGAAACATATGCTGCTCCTGAAAAAATGACCCATCTAATATCGAACTGTGGCTCTGTGTGGTTTTCCAAAATCTCATCTCTGACAGTTCTGCTCATTTAGTGATGACCTCACAAGAAGGCAGCACTCAGTATGGGCCGCTAAAGTTCAGTGAGATGAGACAGGGCTTCAGTACTTCCATTTCTATCCCACAACCAATAAAGAAATGCAGCACCCAAAGGGCAAGAAGAGGAATAAAAGATGGAACAAACAAAATTATTTCAAGTAGAGGAGAATAGTTCAAGCTATCAAAGCTGCCTGATATACCAACTTCATCAAACCAAAGCATAGCTTGAGACCTGAGAGAATCTGGCTTAGCAACTCACTAGACACAGGCACACAACTCTGCAAAATGAAGCAATTTCATACAAGAAATTGCTTCCCTGCTTGTTCCCCAGAGGGCAAGGAAGAGTGATGAGGCTGGCCTGAGGCCCAGAATGAAAAAAGCACAAGATGAGCCTAGAATATCTGGTCATGCCAGAAAGCACAAAAGCTATCAAAGGCTTCTGGGGTCATATCAACAAGACTCAGGCACATCATGAAGCGGTTCTCACTAGCCAAAGATGGGTCACTTCAAACATCAGTAACAATAATAAGTGCAATGGCCTAAAACACATCAAAATTTAAACCCATGAGTTAACAACAATACTCTAAAAAACCATAGTTAGGGGCACCTGGGTGGCCCAGTTGGTTAAGCGACTGCCTTCAGCCCAGGTCATGATCCTGGAGTCTGGGGATCAAGTCCCGAATCAGGCTCCCTGCTCAGCAGGGAGTTTGCTTCTCCCTCTGACCCTCCCCTCTCTCATGCTCTCTCTCTCTCATTCTCTGTCAAATAAATAAATAAAAATCTTAAAAAAAAAAAAAAAAAACACACATACACAAAAAAACACAGAGTTGTCTTTGGAAGATACATAGAAACATACTCAATATGTGGAAACCAGAAAAAAAAAAAAAAAAGAATCAAGTATTTATTCTCTCCTTCTAAAGGAATTGTACTTAGGATTACCAAATACTTAATCAGGAAAAACTTCTTTTAATAGAAATTTTCAGCTAATAAGTAAGGAAGAGATAATAGAATATCACATTTTGCAACTCTTAAATTAACAGATCTAAGTCATGACCATTAAAAGCTCTGCTACATCAAAAGACAACCAGACATTACAGGCCTCCTAATGGAATAATATGTGACCCTGTGAAACATTCTTGCCAAAAAAAATAATAAATAAACCTAAATCTGATTAAGCCTCTAGATCAAATTACCAATTCATATAGGATATACAGGAGCAAAGGAACATGTTACAATCCCACCATGGGGCTAAAATCATCAAAATTTGAACTGGGGGAAACCCTATAGGACAAATGGCCCAGTTTCTTCACAAATAAATAATTGAAAACAAAGAAGAAAAAGAAAAGAGAAAAAAAAATGAAGGAGGAGGAGGAGAAAAGGAGGAAAAAGAATATAAGGAGAAAAAAAGAAGTAGAAAGAAAAGGAAAAACAAAAGGGAGCACAGGGGGTTGAGGTGACTATAAATAGGAGACCTAAATAATATATCAATCTATTGCAATGTACACACGATGAGTATTGAAATAAACTGTAAAACACACACATGCACACATGCTCACACACACATTTCACATATGCATGTGTGCATAGGTCTCTGTGTGTGTATATCAACCAAGGAAATCTGAACACTGACCAGTAATGATGGATTTAAGAATTAGCGTTGGCTTTTGAAGTATGACAATGATATTAAAGTTAGTTTTTAAAAAAGTCATTATCTTATAGTAATACATACTGAAATATTTATGGATGATACGACACTTTGGATTTGCTTCAAAATGATCTGGGAAAAAGTCGACAGAGGACACATAAAACATGACTGACCATGAGCTGATAATTGTGAAGCTGGGTGACAAGTACCTCGGAAGTCATTATACCATTCTCCCTACTTTTATGTTTGAAATTTTCCATTTAAAAAAAAAAAAATTCAAGTGACTTTCTCAGAGACTCCACATACTGCCACTAGGACTTGATCTCAGTTGGCAAACTAAGACAATTCATGTTAAAACAATTTCTATTCAGCACACATACAGAGTTGAATGAAACCTTTATAATGAAGCCAATCATATAATTTATCATCCAAACTAGAGCGCCCTACAGTGGGAAGGGGACATTATTAATAATTAACCAGGACAAGAGATGTAATGAGGAACATAGTTGATTGCTTTGCACATGTATCCAGCTCAGTTCCAGACAGCTGAGAATTATCCCCTTTTAGGCACAATATCTCCAATACAAAAGTTATATGGTACCTATTTCAATTCTTCCAATAACAAAGAACTCATTTCTCATAATACAACACCAATTTTTTAACTATAGTTGTTTTTAATTAAGTAACCTCTATACCCAACATGGGACTCAAACTCATGACCCGGAGATCAAGAGTCGCACATTCCACCGACTAAGCCAGCCAGGTGCCCCAGACCTGGACCAATTATTAAAAACTCTTGTGCAGAGTCGAAAGCTGCTTCCTAGTAACTTCTCCCTGGTAATACTGGTTTTACTTTCTAGAAAAGCAAAGTGTGATGAGTAGAAAGAACCCTGTATACTAAGAGAAGAAAACTAGATCTGCCATTAGCTAATCCCATCTTGGACAACGGACTTAACCTCTCTGAGACTTCATTTCCAGTCCTTTCTATCTTTAAAAACTAGTTCCCCGAGTTTCTTCAAGCACTGTTTGTGTCAAGCACACACTAGTTTGATAACGTGTCTCCTGCACCGTGGTGCACAATGTCAACGCAGCACTCGTGTTTGGTCTGCTGTGCCACAGGGACAGCACAGGAACCTCCCTCCAAGCTACAGACAGGATGTTTCTGTTAATACAGAACAAGACTGTTAGCTCTTTCTATAGTCACATCACATTAATGCTTCACACTATATATCCCGATCTTCCCTCATGTAACTGCTTTCCTCTACCTTTGCAGCTAATTTTTGAAATCTAATAAGGGACTCTACACTCTCTGTAATTTCATCCTGTTGTTTCTGATTCAATATACAAGCCTAACGGGATAAATTTAAGTTTTGTCCCATACCATAGTACCAACCTCTTTAAACGTGTGCTCTCCCAAAAGTTGAACAAATATATCCATATCATTCACAAAAATGCGGAATAAAACATAACAAAATATATGACCCTAAAAACTTTCCAATGATTAACCAATTTATCATTTTTTGGTTCAAAAACATAAAATATCCAGCAAATAACACAGAGAAATGGTCAAGATTTTCTGCTGAAGTGATTTGCTACGTCAGCTGATCAACTATCAAAAGAGAAATAAGGGGGCGCCTGGGTGGCTCAGTCGTTAAGTGTCTGCCTTCGGCTCAGGTCATGATCCCAGGTTCCTGGGATGGAGCCCCGCATCAGGTTCCCTGCTCCACGGGAAGCCTGCTTCTCCCTCTCCCACTCCCCCTGCTTGTGTTCCTGCTCTCGCTATCTCTCTCTCTGTCAAATAAATAAATAAAAATCTTTAAAAAAAAAAAAAAAAGAGGTTAGTTTGACATAACTTGCTTTTTTTAAAGATTATTTGTCAGAGAGAGACAGTGAGAGAGACAGCGAGAGAGGGGAAGAGCAGTGGGGAGGAGAAGCAGGCTCCCTGCTGAGCAGGGAGCCAGATGTGGGCTTGATCCCATGACCCTGGGATCATGACCTGAGCCAAAGGCAGATGCTTAACCGACTGAGCCACCCAGGCCCCCTGACATAACTTGCTTCTAAGTAAACCTCTGTTGGCTACTAAAGACATAACATGTTTGAAATGCTCTCAAACCATTTGTTTAATAATCAGCTCTTGAATCTTACCCAACACCAGAATAAAAATTAGACCGTAATTTTAAGAATGTATCTCTCCTTCGTTTTCTCTAAATATTGGGACCATGTTTTCTTCATCTGTAGTCTGCTGCCACTATCCACAATTTCTCCACCCTGACGGTTATTTGGCAATTCTAGTAATTCCATTTTTCAAAAAGATCACTACTACAAAAAGAACATGGGTATGGCTAATTAATTCAAATAAGAATTCTACTGAGCTCTCCTTTCAGTACCATGAAACTATCATGCAGATGAGGAAATAAAGTTGTTCCATCCACAAAAATATTTTTTGAATGAGCACTGTAATGTTGTCCCATGAATAATATTCAAATTAAGAATAGTAGTTATATATCTACTTACCAAGGACACGACGAAAGAAGCTGCTACAACAGGTAGTAAAGTAGATGGTATCAAAGGATCTTTAGCTCTCAAAATAGAGTTCTTCTGCTTCAGTTAATTATTAGGATGACATAAGTTCTGACAAATCCATGTCTCTTAAGAGGAAATGGAGCAAGACTAACAGGCTGAGGGGAGAATATTCTATTTTAATTACATTTGCCTTTGATCCTGTCTAATTTCTTTCAGATCCCTTCTGTTTCATAAAATAAAACTGGGTACTTAATCAGCTGGTCACTTAGACTCTACCCTAAAGTACAGGCCAAGGTTAAAATCTTTTGATAATTTCATCTATAAATAAAATTTAAGTACGTTTCAAAATGAAAACCCAATTTTTTCACTCACAAATGTCCAAAGAATTCAGCTATAGAATCTGATCCACCTTATTATCTTGACCTTTAAGTTTTCCTCCCTCATCTTTTCCACATTAAAGAAATATCACCCAGGAGTCTTTACAAAATGGTTCAAAACTGTTGTTTAATTTGTGATCTGATCGTAAATTAAAACAACAGTTTTTATTATATCAAAAAGATGTAATTAAGGCAATTAAAGATGTATCAGATGAGATAACAGACCGGAATCATGTTACAAGGTCAGGGCCTCCAAGATAACTTAAGATCACAGGCTAACTAGTCTTAAAGACACATACAGTAAAATACAGCATTTAAAACTATTCCCTACCTCTCAAAGCTGAAACTCAGCCTTTATCTCTCATAAACCTGATTAACTTCTGACCGTATTGTCACAAACTTCTTGTGAATTTTGCCCTCAGCAAGAAAACCAACCACAAGTGTCCAAGAGAGATCCACACAAAAGTGGAATTTGTCATTTCATTTCCAAACAGATTTTAGTCAACAGACCACCACCTCTCCTAGTGATGTATGGCAGATGCCATTAACATCTGATGTTGTGTTTACTTCCTATGCCTGTTTTTACTTCCTGCTGAACTTTCTCGCTATGAGCCGCTGATTATTCACATTGATTTGCTATTATCTGCTTCTACTGAGAAGCACATTGTTACCATAAGATAATAAACAACATTATTTTTTTCCCAGCATGTTATGGTGAGAAAAACATTGAGCTTATCCTAGGAAGTCCTGGTTTTGACTTCTGGGTCCCTGACTTCCCAGTTATGTGACCTCAAGCTGCTAGTCACTTAGACTCTACGAGCTCTCCCTTATATGGGAGATTAGAATGAGATCATTTAAGTAAAAATACTTTAGAAAATATGGACTGCTATACGACTGTAAATACTTCTTTCTAATTCCTCTCTGAATTATACAAAGCAGAAATCTAAGGCTGATGTGGCACAGCTTGACACAGACAAGTAACACTTGCCAAAAAATCAGGAGAAATAACCACAGAATGCAAGATGGGGGGAAAGAAACCACCAATCTTTCTTTCAGTTCTGAGTTCATTGCTTAACAATGTGACTTCTGCTGACTGCATCCACAGGCACAAACCAGAGCACCAGAAGCAGAATCAAAGTAGCACACAAAGAACAATCTCAGACCAGACTTTGTGCTCCAGCTCCCACAAAAACAGTGCTTGGAAGATGGTGCAAAAGCCCACTCATAAACTTTCAGAAACTTTGTGAAAACCAAGCTTTAGCCTGTGGAATTCATGGGGGGAAAAAAACCCACTGAATAATACTTCCTACTGTCAAATAATTCTGAAATGCCCAGCAGCTGGCCCAAGAAAGATGTTAAAAAAAAAAAAATAGTATGAAGGATCCTTTGAGTTCACATACGACAGAGCTAAACAAGTCCAACAATGAACAAAAGCAAGTCCCGTAATCCACAGAAGCTAAAGTGGGGGGAAATCTGTGGAAATGAATGAAAATTTAGGATGCTGAAAAATAAGGATAAATAAACTAAAATTCCTCCAAAGTAGATATAAGAAAATGCTTTTCAGAAGCAATGAATGAAAAAATTTTTACAAATAAAACTACTACGAGTAAAAACAGTTAAAGGTGCACAAACTCTAGCCAACATTCACTGAAAATATGAAAAAATCAAAAATCAAGCAACAGAAAATAAGCAGTGTTTGTTTGTTTAAGTGGGCTCCATGCTAGGTGTGGAGGGCTCGATGCAGGGCTCAAACACACAACCCTGAGATTGAGACCTGAGCCGAGATCAAGCGTCTGACACTAAATCAACTCAGCCACCCAGAGGCCCCCATGCAGTTTTTTAAAAGCAATGGTATCACAATGACAATTTTTTCTGTTTGATCACTTAAATCTAAGTTGATAATAACAAAGGACAAAGACAGTCACGCTCCTGCCAGGAAAATTACGCAAGTCAGAAAGAAACAAATCAAGCAGGGTCTGTGAGAGCAAGTTATCTACGTGTACCGCAATTTTCAGGGAAGGGGTGGAGAAATACGCAAAACACAAGTCATAACAGCTCAGAAGTGCCAAGGTCACCCCAACACAGTAAAAATAAATAAATAAATAAATAAAAATAAAACATGAAGAAATGGTGAAATAAAAGCATCTAACAGAGACCAACTGAAATATAGTCGAATCCCTTAGGGCACAAGGGCAAATTCTACAATACTACAGAATTTCATATATTCTGCCTATAATCCACGAAGTATAGGTGTTACCCTGTCGTGAAAGTAGTGCTCTGTTATCCAGTAATAGCACTTCAGTGAGGTTCTAGAGCAGCTCTCCTCAGTACGACATTAATTAAAAGATTTCAACAACAAATCAGATAGTCCACTACATGGTTAAAACCTTCTAAAACGTGCAGGAGTACGTGGAGACGTGGAGCATGTAATCCTTCACAGAAAAAAAACTGACTTGCATGTGGCTGGTGGCCAGACCCCTGGATGCTCCAGAAAACAATTCTTTTATATAAGCCATTCCACCATTCAATGAACAACACTTGCTGAGTCCTCAATGTGGATAAAAGCCCTCCGAAGCTCCATAACTAGAACTAGAGATTTGTTCCCCTCCCTTCTCAAGAAAGCTGCTACTTAAAATCAAACTCCCTACTCTCAAAGGTAGGAGGATCCCTTCCATTTCCCCAAACCGCTTGGTTATCTGAAACTCTAAAGAGTCATGCTTAGGTTCAGAACTCATAAACACAGAGCCACAGTGGTCTGAGGCACTCCTCTGAAAGAACTGCTTTTACTTCTTCTAAAGGGCTCAAAGTGCTTCACACTGATGGTGTAGACTATGCACAAAGCTCTCTTGAGGAAGGCAGGCCATAATAAAATGCCATGCCTTTATCTTTCCTCACAAGAGTATTTGCTAAAGGCAAGGAACTGAAGGCCAATAATCTATACCGTCTTCAATATTCTCTACAAGGCAGCCAGGTCCTCTCCAGACCTTCTTGCTGCCTCTTGGTAGGTGATCTCAACCCCAGCTCCATACAAAATAAATATAAATATATTCAAAGATACATTCGTATATATACAATTGGTAATAACAGACCATCAGTGTGCATTCCCCACCCTTTTTCCTTAAAATTTACCCATTATCTAATTCTTTGGTCTTTCCCTCCTCCTTGTGGAGCCTGAACCTCTGTATGTCTGCTCCTAGACCCATCCCTTCCATCCTCCTACAGGTTCCTCTTCTGTTCCTGTTCTCCAGTGACTATGTTCTTTTTTTTTTTTTTTAAAGATTTTTATTTATTTGACAGAGGGAGCACAAGCAGAGGGAGAGAGAGGGAGAAGCAGGCTCCCTGCTGAGCAAGGAGCCCGATGTGGGACTCGATCCCAGGACCCTAGGATCATGACCCGGGCCAAAGGCAGCCGCTTAACCAACTGAGCCACCTAGGCGTCCCTCCAGTGACTATGTTCTAATTACTAATGCTACCTAACAAACTACCCCCAAACTGAGAGGTTTAAAACAACCATTTTATTATATTCCCAGATTCCGTGGGTTAGAAATACAGGCAGAGTACAGATGGGTGATTCTTTTGCCCCTCGTAGCACCGACTGAGATCACTAAGTGGTATTCAGCCGGTGGACAGAGTTCAATACTGTTCCACTCACGTGTCCGGTAGCTGGGTAACTCAAAGCCCAAAACTGCCAACTGCATGCCTCCAAGAAGCCTCTCCATGTGGCGCAGCTACCTGGCAGCATGGCAACCTCACAGTAGTCAGACATACTCTTTTTTTTTTTTTAAGATTTTATTTATTTATTTGAGAGAGTGAGAGAGAGAAAGAGAGAGAGAGCAAGCATGAGCGGGGGAGGGGTAATGGAAGAGGGAGAAGCAGGCTCCCCACTGAGCAGGGAGCCCGACACAGGGCTCGATCCCAGGACCAGGATCGGGACCTGAGCCCAAGGCAGATGCTTAACTGACTGAGTCACCCAGGCGCCTCAGTCAGACATATTCTTATGCAGAGCTCGGGGCTCCCAGCACAAACAAGTATTCCTGCTGAGAAGTCAGAAGCTATACAGCCTCAGAAGTCACACAACAGGACGTGCATCACACGCCACTGGTCAAAATGGTCACAAGCCCACCCAGAATCAAGGGGAGGAAAACTATACTCCAATCCCTGAAGGAGGAGTGACAGGGTCACACTCAGTACAGAAGAGCATGTGGGACAGGAGATTTGGTTGTGGCCACCTCTGGACAATCCACCACAGTCTCCTACTTCACTGAACACTTCATCTAAAATCATGCTCTGTCTAATCCTTTCTTAAAATGTCCACTCTCCGTGCTGCCTGTAGTAGGCTGGAGATAAAGAAACATGAGAAGGTAATTACAGGCAAGGGTAAAAGAATTAGCAAGACTGAGGGAGCAGAAAATCATGTGCCCCAGGAATGATGAGCAGACGACACTGATAGGAACAAGATGTTCAGAAGGGAGAACAGCAGAGTTGAAAACAAAGGTTAGGGACAGACTGTCAAAAACTAATCTGGTTCAGGAGAAGAGAGAACGCTGGAAGGGTTACGATAGTGCCAAACAATGGAGGTGCTTCAGAATCTGGACTGGGCAGGTAGGTGCTCCACGACTGGACAGCTGGGGTGGAGAAGCAAAAGCGTTCGGTCGTTTGTGGATTCTTTCCTTTCCTTTCTACAGGAGATGGCCAACTCTGTGAAAGCAGGTAAAAAAAACTGATGTTTGAGTACAATTGCCTGGAACTTGTCTTACCCAAGTACGGTGAAATTACAGGAAAGAAGAACACGAGGAGAAGAACAATAAAAATAAATAAATAACCAGAGAAAAAACAATTGCTCCACAGAGGCTCTACGTTACGATGACCAAATTCTTTGATTTCGACATTAAGTAGCATTCATTCTTCAGTTATGAGACTTCGGGCATACTGCCAAGCAACACATTTTATGTCTAACTAATCATTTCATGATCTGCTTCCTGGATCCATCTCAAAGACAGAATCAAAAGCCCTGCTACTCTCAGGATAGATTCAACTTTATTCTTTTCTTCCCAAGTTAGTACTATATTCATCATTCTATAATAAGACATTCATGTATTAAGAGTTGTTCTTTACAAAGTAAAATTGGTTAGGCCTATTCCAGCCCAACTGTTGGTAAACTACATTTGTGAGTCTTTTTCTGGGTTCTTTCTAAATAGGCGTATCAACCTGGTTGATGTATATAAGCTTTCATAGTTCTCTTTCCCTTTCTCCAATAAGGAAACTATGGTGCTCTTTCTCAGATCTTTAGATACCCCTCGTCCCACTGAAAGGTCACAAAAATTAGTTTCCTTCCAATTAAGACTTCCCACACAAGACAATCTGTTAAGTGCCCTGATTTCACTCATTTAATAAACAAACATTTCCTGATCAACTACTTCATGGGTCATACAGACCTTAGAGATCAAAGGGGTTTCCACCCCTAGAGTTTAACAACATATTATCTCAGGAACTACAGATTTGATTTGATACAAATAATCTGGATATCAAATTCTCCCATGTCTGAATCCAAATGTCTTCCTTCGTGCCATCCTCGGTGCACTAGAAGGATTTGGGCTGCTTCTCTGATGATACCACCTCAGTCCGCAGATCTGACATCAAATCCGTCTTCATGGCATTCACTTTTTTTCTGTAAAGCAGCACAATTTAACTTTCCTTGCCCTCCAATCATCTTAAGAACCAGAACACAAAGGAAACCAACACTAATGATGTTGTTGAACCCCGCAAAAGGTGGAGCTTCTACAAAGATGAAAAAAGAATCAGAAGCAGAAACGATCTGCGCCACAAGAGACTGTTAAGGGTACCATGTAAAATAACTCATGCATGAGTTTGCATTCTCTTTACAAACGGGTTCTTCTCCCAGTTGAACTGGGCTAAAGGCAATTCTTGTACTACATAAATAAAATCAAATTGCTGGGACCCCTGGGTGGCTCAGTCGGTTGAGCATCTGCCTTCAGCTCAAGTCGTGATCCCAGGGTCCTGGAATCCAACCCCACATCGGGCTCCCTGCTCAGCGGGGAGCCTGCCTCTGCCTCTCCCTCTGCCTGCCACTTCCCCTGCTTATGCTCTCACTCTCTGACAAATAAATAAAGAAAACCTTTTTTTAAAAAATCGCCAAATTGTGACTGCTGAGTCATTCGAAGGAAGGAAAATCACTCTCTAAATTCTACAACACAGTTCACCCTCTGGCATGTAACTTGAAAAAACTAAACTGACACTTTTATCTTAATATTAAATAGTAAAGAAATGTGACTTAAATATCTCTGTGTTCCATACAGTTTGAAAATCCAATGCAAATACTCAAGCCATACCCAAAGTGAAGTCTTAATGGCTGCTGCTGACCGGGAGAGAAAAATCCCACTGTGAGGGAAAGAAACAGAGAAGAAATAACTAAGCAATAGCGTGGCCTAAGTAACTAGAACTACCCTTGAAAATCAAAACCCCGAAACAAAATGAAACGAAATGAAACAAAACAAAACAAAACACCCTGCTGTGCCTCTGAGGACTTCAGTAGGACTTCATTTGCAGTAGGGGGGGAAACTCACACTAACACACATATCTGTGTTATGGGAAAACCAGGCAAGATTTGCAAATGATGTCAAAGGTCACTCAAGTTTTTGCCCTAGACCAACAAAATGGAATGGGTAATTTCAAACCGTACCGGGCACTTTCAGAATTTGCCAAAGTTTGAAGATTTTTGTTCTTTCAAAGGAAGAAAGCAGCGACGAATAACAATAGTGTACTTCCTGGCCTTAGGAAGTGGGAGACAGGACTCTCCAGCTACATTTCCTAGAGAAACATGCCGGCTGCCTTCTGTAAACTGAGATCAAATTGCCAAGAATTTACAGGACAGCAGTTATGATAGATGACCTAAAATACTGATCTGCTGCAAAGAGGATGTAGTGCAAAACCACACAGGAAGTGACAGGAAATCAGCCCTTGGGCTGGCACTTACACATTCGAGAAGGCTAGGAATCCTGGACCTCTGACAGCCAAATTTCATCATCTTCCTTTGTAGGAAAAGTTATCCTTCAGAGACAACAGTCAGAAAAATCTTGTACAAAGCTTTCCGCTGCCATTCCTATTTAATAACACTGCCCCCTGCCTGAACGAGAGGTTTAACATGGCTAAGTGTCCAGCTGAGGTCCTCCAGCACGACTTGACCAAAAATCACATGTTTGCTGGCACACCCCTTCATTCCCTCAGCCATGAGCCCACTGGATGCCATAAATGATTCACAGCCTGTGATGATGGCAAGGAAAAAAACTAATATTTGGAGTTCACCAAATAATGAGTCATCCTCCTAGAAGAAAAAAAACCCTTACAACTGGCAGCGCTACGGGATGAAATTTTAATAACCATTTTTAACATCAGTATTAATGCCATAAAAGTTGGCAAAAAGAAAACAATTTAGAAACATGTGATATTTGGTTTGCTTATGCCTTATAAAAGTCCAGTTCATGCTCCAAGAAAAAGAATGAGTAGGATATCTACTACCTATTCCTAGACTTGCCTTCTGGACTCACTGCTGCCAAGTTACTCATTCTCCCACACAACACTTTCCATATTAATTTTGACCCTTAAGAATCAAAAAGAAGTCCTGCCTTCTTTGCACCCAAATGCCAAAACGGAATCTTTTAGTATTTCACCTTTATAAAGGGAATGTTTGAAAACAGGCCTCTCTGGCTGTGACATCCGTGAGTTCCTGAGGCCTCCAAGGGCCGGAGGAAGCATTCCCAGCCCCTCGCAGCACTGCTGTACTCCTACGGTGCAATCTGGCAGTGGCCAGGGACCAAGTCTTTAAAGCTGTTTTATGGTATTTAACATATGGTCATAAATTGCTCAGTGCTCTAAAGAGGGGCTAAATTTGCCACCCCTATTGATGAGAAATGTTCTTATTTATTTAAATTTAGTGGCAAATTGGCACTTGTCCAGATGGAGAGGTTTAGGCATAAGTACAAAAGAAGAACTAACTGGAGATGAGTTGTATGTAACTTTCCTATGCACTGAATGCAACCACATCAACTTGGGCTCACAGCACCTCTATCCAACACATGGCATGACAGTACTATGCAGATTCTAATTTCTAAGGCCCCAGGAAGGCGGGGGGGGGGGGGGGGGGACATAAATTTTATTCAGACTGCGTAAGAATTTTTTTTTTTAAACAATTCTCTCTCTCTTGCTCAAGCTAACTCTATTTCCTCCCCTTCGTCCTTCATTCTCCCCTCACAAATGAGATGTATCTGGTCTTCATCTGCAATCCCAAATCTACAAAACTCCCTGGAATGTCCTAAGCCTTCTAGCCACCACCTTCGTCTTTTGCCATATTTTTGGTTAAGTTGTTTGTGTTTTTTTAATGGCTCTAATTCCCCATCACTAAAGACATGATCTTACTAAAACATTTTGTTCCCTTCCTTTTACAACCTAACCCTGTAGCCAAAGGCAGAAGAAAAACAAGGATTTTTGTTTTGTTTTGTTTTGGTGGGGTTGTTACCAATGGTATTAATGTGAATGGTATCAAAAGAGAAATGGGAAGGGTCAAGCCACTACTGGCTTTCTCTTTGTATTTTCTCAAATAGGCAGTATAGAACTATAGTCACCATGCTATACATTACATCCCCATGATGTATTTATTTTATAAATGGAAGTTTGTACCTTTTGATACCAAAGGACTACAAGAGAAGTACAGAAATAACAGCATCAGATATAGATACAAACGTCTTTAAAAGAATATGAATGAACCAAATCCAGCAACATAAAAGAAGGATAATACATAATGATCAACTGCGATTAATCCCAGGAATGCAACACGGTTCAATATCTGAAAATCAGTTTACTTATCATATTAATAGAATAAAAGAGATAAACCATGTGGTCATCCTAATAGAAAAAGCACTTAACATATTAACATTCTTTTCATAATAAAAGCTCTCATCATGTTAAAAGAGATGGCAACTTTCTCAAACTGATAAAGGGAAACTACAGTTGACAATTGTGCTTAGTGATGAAACGCTAAACACCTTCCCATTAAGGCTGGAAATAAGGCAAGGATGTCTGACTTCATCACTTCTACTCAATACTATGCTGGAGAGCCCATTCAGTACAGTAAAGTAAAAATAAGAAATATAAATCCTACAGATTGGAAAGGAAGAAGCAAAACTGTCTTTTTCACAAGCGATATGATTGTTTTTGAAGAAAATACGTAAGGAGCCTACAAAAAAAGCTACTAGAACTAATAAGTGAATTTTTTTTTTTTTAAGATTTTATTTATTTATTTGAGAGAGAGAATGAGACAGAGAGAGCATGAGATGGGGGAGGGTCAGAGGGAGAAGCAGGTTCCCTGCCGAGCAGGGAGCCCGATGCGGGACTCGATCCAGGGACTCCAGGATCATGACCTGAGCCGAAGGCAGTCGCTTAACCAACTGAGCCACCCAGGCGCCCCTAGAATTAATAAGTGAATTTAAGGACACAGAAGCAATACAAGGTCAAGGTACTAAAATCCATGATATTTCAATAGATTAGCAACAAAGACTTAGTTAAAATTCAAAGAAACCTATATGTGCTATAAATTAGCCTCAAAAATATAAAATATTTTGAGGTAAATTTAAGAACATTTGTCAAGACCTGTTCATGAAAAACTACAAGACACTGAAAAAAATTAAAGAAGATCTAATAATGGAGAGACTACCATTTTCATCTACTGGAACATTTGATATTAAGATGTGAGTTCTCTACAAACTGATCTTCAGATTCAATGCAATTCCAGCAGGACTTCTACAGACATCTGACAAAATGATTCTAAAATCTCTGTGGATATACTAAGGACCTAGGACAGCCAAAACAGTTTTGAGAAGAAGTTGTAGGACTCACACTACCTAATTTAAAGACTTACTCTAAAGCTTAGGAACTGAAGCAGTGCTACAGGCACATGAGGACAGATGACACATCAGTGGAATACAATGTAAAGTCCAGAAACAGACTCACACTTAAGTGGTGAGTTAACATGTATGTGGTCAAAATTAACTCAAAATGGATCATAGACCAAAATGTCAAAGGTAAAAATATAAAACTCCTAGGAGAAAATCTTCAAGACCTTCAGATAGGCAAAGATTTCTTAAACAAAAAGCCAAAAATATAAACTATAAAAGAAAAACTTGTTAAGCTGGACTTCATCACTATTAAAAACTTCTGCTCCTGGAAAGACATCATTAAGAAACTAAAAAGGGAAGGGTGCCTGGGTGGCTCAGTTGGTTAAGCGACTGCCTTCGGCTCAGGTCATGATCCTGGAGTCCCGGGATCGAGTCCCGCATCGGGCTCCCTGCTCGGCGGGGAGTCTGCTTCTCCCTCTGACCCTCCCCCCTCTCATGTGCTCTCTCTCATTCTCTCTCTCTCAAATAAATAAATAAAATCTTTTAAAAAATTAATTAATTAATTAATTAATTAAAAAAAAAAGAAACTAAAAAGGGAAGCCATAGACTGGAAGAAAATATTGACAAAATAACAAGTAAGTTCTTTCTAGACTCTATAAATTATAGACTACCTATAACTCAACAAAAAGCCCAATAATCCAATCAAAATGTTGAGCAAAAGATGTCAACAGGCGTTTCACAACAAAAGATGGATGGCCAACAGCACATAAAAATGCAAATTAAAACCACAATGAGATACCACTACACACCCACTAGAATGGATATAATTAAAAAATAATAACCATACCCAATTTGGCAAAAATATAGAGTAACTAGAAATCTCATAAATTACCAGTAGGAACATAAAACAATACAACCACTTTGGAAAACAGGTTAGCGATTACTTATAAACATACACTTAGCTTATGACACAGCAATACCACTCCTAGGAATGTACCCAAGAAAATTAAGACATATCTCCACAGAAGACATGTACAAAAATATGATAGCAGCTTTATTCAAAATAGCCAAAACCTGGAAACTCAATTCCTGCAGGAATGGCAGTTTCAAGATCCAGTAAAAACTCATTTTGAGTGAATTAGATGAATGAATACAAAAAACTATGGCACATATATCCTTACAATGTCATACTGGGTGGCAGTAAAAGAAACAAAGTACTGATACAAGGAGTAATATGGACAAACCTCAAACACATCATGCTGAATGAAAGAAACCAGACACCAAAAACTTATATCATATATGATTCCATTTACATGAAGTTCTAAAACAGGGAAAAGTGTTCTATAGTTTGAGAGAGAAGGCTCAGGGATTGCAGGGATGGTGGTGGAGGAGACGGACTTATAGAGGGAATGAAATATTCTATATCTCTGGGGGATGGAAATGTTCTGTATCTTGACGATGGTTGAGTGACTCAGGTGTTTACAACTGACAGAGTGTACTGAACTGTACATTTTAAATGGGTACATCTTACAATATGTAAATTATACCTGAATTAACATTAATACTTTAAAAAAGGAATATAAATTTTTACCTCAGAGTTACTGTGTGATTAAATGAGATCATGTATATAAATAAGCCTAACTCTGTACAAAATAAATGCTCAATAAGCTATTTTAACAATTGTATCTATCAGCTATTTTTTAATAAACTATAATCAGAAGTGTTTCTAACATTCCATGAATTCCAAGAAAATAAAATGTTCTGAAATACCAGGACAAATGAATCCTCAAAATCTAAGGGAGAGATAAGGTCTAATCCACGAAATTAGCACTTCTTACTTGCCTTTCATGAGCATTTTTTAGAACATTCACTACATCAAAGGTGACCTGCCTCCCTAATTAGCCTCTAAAAATACCCTGAATGCTAGATAATAATAATCTTTAAGTAAATGAATCTTCTAAAAAGATAAAAATAAAAGTAAAATGAACTATGCTACCAAGGAAAATTATAATGCTTCTCAGCATGATGCAAAATACTAAGTCCCTGGACATAGTGTCCAACTTTTTTATTAACTCAACTGCTACAAGTCAGAGTGAAAACGGTTAACGCATACTCTCCCTGCAGGTGATCTTGGAGACCAGAAGTGCACCAGCCAAGGAGCCTCCAGAGCGAGCACATCCATTAGAGCCGGCAGATTTGTGAGTGCAAATGAAGAACCAAATATGCCACAAAAACAGTCAGGCTACTTTATGATTTCCTTGGCCCATCCTACTAGAGCCAAAATGGTATGAACAAAAGCTGAAAGTGGAAAGGCAGGGTACTTGAGAAGTACAACAAGCAGATCAGTTGTGTAGGCTTTTGACTTGGATTGTTGTCAGCTGAGCTCCAACGAGGGGGGCTGGGGAGGCAGGAATGGCAGGCTGTGACAGCCTTGAACACCAGGCTGAGGGATTCAGTCACTAAAATACTGAAAGGGAGGAAGACAGGGTTAACGCAGAAAGATTACTGAGTTAACATTTTCCAAACAGATTATTTATTTTAAAACAATGTAAGAAAGGGCGCCTGGGTGGCTCAGTTGGTTAAGCGACTGCCTTCGGCTCAGGTCATGATCCCAGGGTCCTGGGATCGAGTCCCGCATCGGGCTCCCGGCTTAGCAGGAAGCCTGCTTCTCCCTCTCCCACTCCCCCTGCTTCTGTTCCTGCTCTCACTGTCTCTGTCTCTGTCAAATAAATAAATAAAATCTTAAAAAAAAAAAAAAAACAATGTAAGAAAGAAATCACACTGCCATCCCGACAAGAGTGCCAACAGCTATAGCCACCACAGCCAGCTTTTGGATCTACTGGTTAAAATTCAAAATACAAGCTACGGTAACAAACCAAAGTGCAAACTTCTTATAGATAAGATTAAATCAACAGGACCTTAATATCTTTTTCAGCTGGGGCAACATTCGCCACAACACCCCAGGTCCTTTGCGGGCTCCCACCCTGGTGTTCAGTTTCTGTGTCAGGACCCTGAGTTTCTCTACACAGTGCCCCATAAGAAAGATCTTAGAGGACAAAGGCTAGGAAAAGGAAAAAAAAAAAAGAGCATCCTGAGTTGACAAATGTGGGTAGCTAAGACAAAGCAAAGGTGGTAGATCTGAAGTGCGAGAAGCCCTGTGTGAATGTGCGCGCACACACAGAGCAGTCAAGCCACCCAAGGAGATGGGATCAAACACGGAGTTTTCAAGATCCAGTAAAACGGAAGTTCTGAAACACTATTTGCAATTTGTCTATAAAAATCTTTGTATATATTTGACCACTGTTTAATAAAACATCCCACTTAAATAGTAGTTCTAAGGTTGATTTCATTTTATTGTAATCATTCCCCAAAACAAACAAATTTAAATTCAGTGATGTAGTATCAAAGCTTTGGAAATGAACAGCAACTTTACGATGTTCCTCTGAGGACATGGGAGGGAATGTATTATCCAAATCATAATCTTTTTTTTTTTTTCACTCTTTCTTCTGGAAAAAAAAAAAAAAGGCTTTTCTTCTGGGAAAGTCTTTCCACTTCAAAACCTTTGGAGATAATTTTTTGGCATGACTTCTTCACTCTGTTGCAAATGGCTTTGAAATGTTCATCATTCCTCTCAAATGATAAACAACCATACTGCTTCTATTGTTAAAGACAAAAGGAAGAGGTCTATAGTTTCATTTGGAAGCTCTTTAGAAAGAATCCCTGTAACAGTGAATTGATACCTCTCTGGCTACCTGCCCAGTTCATGCTTACCTTGTGCTAAAACTGTTCCCCTATAGCCATAACCCAGAACTCTTGACCAAACCCCTGGATCAAGAGTGGACACCCAGTCCAAGCTGCCAATCAGACCCTCTCTCCCAGGAATTTAGACTCAAAGACCAGAGGCTGTCTCTGGTAGCCCTAAACTGAGTCACCACATAGGGGGTTCAGCCATTTCCACTCTATGTGAGGAAAAACAGAGACATCTGGGGGGAAAAGAATAAAGTGAATAAAGTGGTAATAGACCATGTTGCAGGAGAAAGAGACAGACAAACAAGGGCACAGATGCTGACTGTCTGCTCTGGTGTCTACCATCCTGCTAGTCCCAGTTCCAGTCCCTCTGAGGCCTGGCTATGCTTCCTGTCCTTGGGCACCATGGAATTCATTTAATTACTCATGAAGACAAACAAACTCTTTATGTTTCTTTCAATGGGTTTCTTATAACCAAACAGTTTCTGATTAAGAAAAAAAATTGTTAGTATGAAAAATACAAATTTTAAACAAAAGATAATTTCAAATTTGAAACCAATGTTAGCAAACAGCTACTGGCCACAAACTTGCTCAATATACTTAAATATTTCAATAATCTCTTCATATAGTTACATAAGTAGTGCCATTAAAAGAACTTGTAAAATTGAGGATACTTCAAAGTTCTGTCACTTCTTCATTAAACCTCATCATTGCCAGATCCAAAGAGTGAACATGGTTAATGCACTCCACCAACATCTATTAAACAAGCCCCTCTAAATGCCAGGCAATCAGCTAGAGATTGGAAATAAAATAGCAAAACAACCTCACTCCCTACCCTATTTATAGGGTCCACAAAAACACACACACAATAATTTCTTCAAGAGTTAAGTTCTGTACAGTGACTAGGGTTGCCATATTTACAAATGCATGTTTTTATGAAGTGCACTGCTCTTTCTCTGAGTTTTGTTGTAACTGGTAGATTTTCATGCATTTTAGTGGCACCATCCTAGACCTTAATATGTATTTTACTTAAATCAGTTTTGATCACTGAAGATTTACTTTTCCAATTCTGTTCAAGTAAGTACCAACTGTCTCTTCTATAATCGTGAAATTCAAGGACTTCTCTTTAATTCAGACATTCTTTGATACCTTGCATGAGAATCTTACACCCAAAATTGGCAACTCTTTCACTGCCCAAGAGTTGCCTCTTCACAATAAAAGAGCTGAAGAAACAAGAACTCATTCCTAATGTACTGTAATCTTCTGGTCTTTTTCATTTCAATGACTTAATTTTGAATGTGGGTAATTCTGTAGCATCAATTCACGAATTCATGGGAGAAATATGTCCTCTCCCTTGTCTTTCATTCTCTCATTATTAACTGCACAGTGTCCCTTATTCACATAGGAAACATTTACAGAACAACTGTTTGCTAATACATAAAATATGCTGAGATACAAATTTTAATTACATGCTATTTTCATTAATCTACTTTAAGGCAAAGTGAAATGTATAAAGACAAAATTGATATAGACTCCAAAACTACAAAGTACTCTATGTCCTTCCTTTTTTCTGAATTGTTAAGAGCAGGGTTCCAATTGCAAATTCCCTGTATACTTCCAATAGTATACATATATTCTAAATAACTTCTAAAGACGGAATTCCTGTTGGTAAAAGACTGATACGAGTAATAGAATGCCACGTTCTTTATAACACGATACTTCAACCAACAAAAATCTGAACACTAAGCTTCATTAACTGCATTCACTCCATCCCATCAACAAATATTGAATTGAATATCTTTACCAGGCTAGGGCCTGGAAATATCATTTAACAAACAAAACAGTCTCCATCTCTAACCTCACTGAACTTAAAGTTATGAAATAAAATTAACATAAAGTCAAATACTTTGATTCAGCCTTGGTTAAAATTATAGTTGAACCCACCTACCACAAGTTCTCAATAGGATTTAATGAGAAACTTTAGATAAAGAAGTTGTTTATATAAATGGCTTTGAAACTGTAAAGCCCTGGTTTAGCCATTACCCTGTGTTTAGAAAGATAAAGGTAAAAGTTAGAAAATATTTATCTAGTAGTTACCATAGAGTATAATTTAAATCAATACTTATTCAGTTTGTTACCATGAAATTAAGTCTCATTGGGTCTGTTTCCTAAATAAGGCAAAGAGCTTTTCTGTTTGCTGTGACAGTTATATTCTAAGGACTATTAAACTATATGACCTTTCTTTTTTTTAATATTTTATTTATTTATTTGACAGAGAGAGAGACAGCAAGAGCAGGAACACAAGCACGGGGAGTAGGAGAGGGAGAAGCAGGCTCCCCGCTGAGCAGGGAGCCCGATGCAGGGCTCGATCCCAGGACCCTGGGATCATGACCTGAACCGAAGGCAGATGCTCAACGACCGAGCCACCCAGACACCCCAAACTATATAACCTTTCAATTACGTATGTTTGTTTTAGAAAACTACATGTGTTAAAAGATTTGTTACAGAGAATAATAGTTAATTATCTAAAGATTAACATTGTATTGGTTGTAGGAGGTGGAATTCAATCACAAATATTGTGATAATTAACCACTATGACCATACTGATCTTGGATATAATATGTTTGAGGTTATAAAAATTGATGGAGTAAAAACATATGTAAAAACTGTTTGGCTTTCCCAGGTTTTCTAAAAGTAAAATGAAGGAGTTAAAAAAAGAAAAAGAAAAAGGAGTGAGTCTAACATTATTTTAAAAGCAATGCAAGATCTTAGTGTTCTCCAAGAGGGGAAAATAATTCTTTGCAAATTCATGATTTGCCCTGATGATTTATTCTTTTACAATAAACTTGGCTGCTATAGTAAATTATCTGTTTCCATGAACTTCAAACCACGCACAGAACAAACCTATACTAATTATTGAGGTTAATAAAATATCTAAGTATTCTACATTACTACTACCATCAACACATAATGACTCAACAAACTCCTCACAGAAACATTTATTTAAAAACTGGAAACAGATTTAATTTTGAAATAATTTTAAAATAAGTACAGCTGTAAAGAAAGAAACTTGAAATAACTATAACCTAAATATTATACAAGTTAAGGAAAGTAAGATAACCTTACTATGTAATCACTGACGTGAACAAATTTATGTGGGCAGATTCACAAAACACTAGTCCAGTAAAGATAGTTCTGCTGATCTTCACTTAAGTTTTAACTATATCAAAAGGTTTGTGCATTTGTTTTGATTTTCTTCATGTAAATTCTTCCATTTTTATACTGTCAGAGAACAGTGACTTGTGTTTCATAATTCATGTACTTGATTTATTTTTGACAATTCTATCACATTTTCAACAGCTATTAAAAAACAATTTCTATCTGCAAATTTTAAAAGGTTGGTAGTTTGGCTTCCATGGTGAAGCACTACAATACCTCAAAGTATACCACTTTTAGAGTTTAACGCATAATTTTTTTAAAGCAAGGGATTCTAACACTAAACTTAATCATATGACCAGTATCCTTCAGAAGGCCTTCCTAAATAATGTCAAGAATTTCAGAAGAAAAAAAAATACTCCTTCTTCGAATTCAATGACCTTTTATAGAAATAGTGTATAATCAATTGTTTTTTCCTTTTATTTGCGGTTGGCTATTTAAGGCTAGAATGCTAGAATCTTGACTCATCTTAATGTGGAAGAACCTCAATAGTTCATTTTTCATTCCATTATTCCAGAGCATTCCGTGGCTTAAATTAAGTCCCTAGTATATAATGATTATATTGAGCAGTAGCTTAATAGGACTTAATTAACTTATATAGTGAATGCCTGTCCAAATACCATAATCATCAGTGTTATAAGAGGTTTCCTGTGAAAATCGTATAGCAATCAGAAGATACAGAATACTAGTAAATGCTTTCTAACACAAACTCAAACAGCGAGTAAGATCTTTGTGAAGTTACATTATTTCTGGCTCAAGACTGTGGACTAACCACACACATTTATTTCTTCTCCCTTGTAAGACCCTTCCTTCCATTAAACGATAATGAAACAGAAAGTAAGAATCCAAAACAACATTAAGTGAAGAGGAAGGAAAGAGAGTAGCAATCAGTAGAATAGCATTTTCAACAAATTCCTAGAAGGCAGAATGCAGATAGGGGAGTAGGAACTGATGAGACAGGGCAGAGAAAGCTCTGGCTGCAGTAAGTGATCAAGAGGCTACTGATGAGGGGGAAGCCATGTGTCCTGGCAAACCCATAAAAACTGTAGTCGTCCAGTGTATGGAAAGGGAAGAATGAAAAATGGGGCTAAGAATGGGGAAATTAACAAAAGGCTCCATGGGAAATAGTCTATGATACCTACCCCCCAAAAATGGCATGGTGGCCAGGTGTGCATGCCCCTCCAAAAAATGTAGGGGATTTTCTAAAGAAATAGAATGATTTCAGGGAGTACCAGAACAGCTGAACTCCCTAATATGACACATAAAGGTTCCTCATACTATAACCCACACACTCAATAAACTCAGTTCACCCATACAGAAGTCTTATCAATGTTTTATTGTCTGTCATAAATATAAGTAAACAACCAAAACCCATCTTTTTTTTTTTTAAGATTTTATTTATTTGAGAGAGAGCAAGCCAGAGAGAGAACACAAGCAGGGGAAGTGGCAGGCTCCCCACTGAGCAGGGAGCCCACAATTGGGCTCAATCCCAGAGTCCTGGGATCATGACCTGAGCTGAAAGCAGATGCTTAACCGACTGAGCCACCCAGGCACCCCAACCCATCTTTTATTTAAGGAAAGACTACTGAATAACAGAGAAGGGAAAAGATGATAAACAAAAATACAATCCCTGGAGAAAATAAAAATAATTAAGAAGACATCTTAAAAAAAATCTATATTCTTTGAAAGCTTTCAAGACACTGTATTCATAAAATAAGAACAAGATGCTGTGAAAGAGGAACAGAGAGCAAGAGCAAGAAAGTGCTCTTGGAAACTAAGATACCTAATTATGACTATGGTAAATAAAAATCATCAGAAGCGCCCCAGGAAAGGTAGAAGAGTGGAGGAAGGAATAGAATCTAAGCAAGGTATCTGACTGTGTTCCAGCAATTATGCTTTAACCTACAAAACACAGAACTTTCAATACACAGACTCTACAAAACAAGGTCGAATCCAAAAGAATAAAACAGGCAAACCCCACAGTGATAACAATACAGGAGAAGGCCCACAGATCACTCATTCAAGCAATTTATAAACAAAGCACAGAAGATAACTCTAGCTTTAGAAGAGACAGTAAGTTACAAATTTTGACACTGCAAAAGGAAAATAATACAAAAGTTGGGAGGTGAAAGAAGAGGAATGGAGGGCAGTGCGGGATCTAGTATCTTTGTCTCACAAAGTGGGGAGCCCAAAGACACTCTCTCTGGTTCATGGGAAACTAAATAAAAATATACTAACCCAGAGATTGTCCTTATATAACAACAGTGCTGTGTGCCGGGCACTTACTAAGAACGTTCTAGGGGGTTGTTCATTTAACTGTACCATACGATGCTCAAAATGATCCTTAAAAAAAGAAAGGAAAAATGTTAAAGCTACAGGGTAACCAACACAGGAACCAACTGTGGTGATAATAACTACATTAAAGGGGAGGAAAGAGAAAGATAAAGAGTGTGGTGAAAATAGGCTGATGCCTCATGTATCAGAGCAGGAAGTCAAAAGATAACATTGGTAAGTCAAGAAACAGAGGCATAAACATTTAGACAGACAGCGATCATCCCCAGAAGAACTACATACTGAAACAACCAAGAACAACAAAATTTAAGTGGTTCCCTTGGGAAACAGGACTAGACTTGGGAAGATACGTAACAGAAGACTACTGCTTTCATGCGTAAAAAATTTCTGAACTTTTTACATCTTTAACCATGTGGATGATTTACTTGGATCATTTCTTTTAAATTCAGTTAATAATTTTTTCAAAAACAGTCACAATCTAGAATGTCCTACTACCTCAGGCAGGTGAAATTCTTATGTATTTTAATGGTTTCCAGAGAATGATCTAATAATGCCAGGTTCGCAAGTTAGCACGTCCTACCTTTTTCACTTAATGCTGCATTTGTGATTCTACGGAAGACGAAGATGTGGCCCCTGGTGGCCTGTAATTGTAAAATACATAGTCCACAGTCTGAAAGGCACTATTTACTCATCTGTCCCCTCTTTAACATTTATGTTCTTTATTCCTCTTTTTAAGAATGGAGAGACTTCAAGACCCTGTTGACCACAAGAATCGGTTCAAGCGAGAAACTTCCTGGTGAGATCAACACTGACCAAAGCCGCCACTACCACCATGCTGGGCTAGAGCGTCAGCACTGGTTGTAACAGCAGAGAAGGGCTGATACACCCAGGCAAGTGGTGTAGATGGTGGACTGAATTCAACGGTAGGTACTGCCTGCTCTTCATCAAGGTCACAAACCAGTGGTCCCTTCCAGTCACACCCCACACACATTTGGTGGGACCTGCACTACGTTGGCCCACACGATGTTTTTGATTTTTGAAAAAGTAGTCAGCATCCAAAACTGATGTGGATTTCCACCTGTTCTCAGTAAATCAACAGAGGCAGTCCCCTCAAGGAGGGCAGGTGTGCCCCCATTTGCCACGCCTAGCCTGCTCGCCCCATTTCTGTTACCAGTCCAGCTGTAGTAGCCATTTGCATTTCTGACCCTTGCTATAAAAGAGGAAACCCGTTGACATTCCTGAACTACGCCAAGAGTCTCTGGGGTAGGACTCTTATGCTCAGGTGGCAATCGCACATCGGCGACAACACAACAGTGCTTGGCAGCAACGGCTCCAGAGGGGGGTTAACGGGAGTGGTGCACAGCAGTCATTCCTACCTAAGTGTTGTTTCTAAATAGCCAGGTATTTTAAAGCAGTGGACTCTCTCTACGGGGGTATTACATAAGATCGGCCAATGGAGAAAAAAAAATACACGAATTACCCCCAGGCCTAAAATTTAAGAATTTCAGTGTATGCCTATTTGACCACAGCTTATTCCCTGCCAAGTGCCTTACTTTGAGTAGAACTAGAAATGAAAGACAAACTTTTAAAAAAGTGGTAAATCCTAGTGATTAACACCTAACAGCCGGAAATAAAAACGGAAGCACAAAGTCTGATAACTAGCACTGTAATCTACACTTTCAATAAAATAGTCATTTACTTACATTTTAATGTCTCTCCAGCATATGGTATGTGCAGTTTAAATCGATCACAGTTGGGTCCAGGAGTCAATGATGTGCAGCTTTAAAGAAAGAGAAGAAAAGATTTTTTTAAAAAGCCCACGTATTTATGACATTTAGTAAAGTAAATAAAAAGTGATCCTTATAGATAAAAGATTAAAACACTGGCTTATAAAGAAAATAAAAGCCCTTGATGGTTATGGAGGCCAAGACAATAAGACTTGCCCTAAAACAAATAATCCACTTATCTCACAATAAAACTTATCTGCTTTCTAAGGACAAACACCAACAAAGCTTCAACTACTTCTCTCCAATAAGTGTATCTTGGCTTCTAATGTAGATGTACCGTCCAAAACAGGTCTATAGTATTTGACGTCAAAAATTATAAAAGGAGGGCGCCTGGGTGGCTCAGTTGGTTAAGCGACTGCCTTCGGCTCAGGTCATGGTCCCGGAGTCCTGGGATCGAGTCCCGCATCGGGCTCCCTGCTCAGCAGGGAGTCTGCTTCTCCCTCTGCCCCTCCCCCCTCTCATGCTCTATCTCATTCTCTCTCTCAAATAAATAAATAAAATCTTTAAAAAAAAATTATAAAAGGAGAGTAGTTTTATGGACAGATTTTAAATACAGACCCTTAACTTTCACTCATACTAAAAAGAGTCCACTTTTTACCTCCAAAGGTAAGGTGCTTCCTCTGGATTTGGCACCCCATGACTTCCATCTACAGCAGAGCACATTACACTGCCCTCAGTTTCAGATAAAATGCAAATGTAAAAGGACAGTGAATTAGTCACTCAGGTCTGGGTTTGGCTTTTTTCAATCTATTACTTCACAAAGTTATACAATGTTCTTTGTTCTTTACACAGATATAGTTTAAAAGATCTCTTTCATGATCTCACAAGTCATAACTTCAACTGCATTAACAGCAGTATTGGCTTCATAAATTAATATAATATTAATATGAAGTCAATAGAGGAATTTATAAGTCTTCATTTAGTTTTAAAACACGAGGTTTTGCAATTATAAAGTAAAGCAAAAAATGCTAAATTTCTTTCATAATTCCAATACTGACTATGAGGCATCTCTGAAAAGGGTATTTTAAGGAATGGAAGCATTGTTAGAATAAATGTACTACTTCCCTAGATGGCCACTTTGAAGGCAATAGTCATTTGAAAATAAATTTAAGAAATGTTGACTCTAACGGATGCCTGGATAGAAGTGTCTGACTTCTGGGTCAGGTCTTGATCTCTGGGTCGTTGGGGGGCTCCGTGTGGGGCTCCATGCTCAGTGCAGAGTCCGCCTGCGATTCTCCCTTTCCCTCTCCCTCTGCCCCTCTCCCCACTCATGCACCTGCACGCACATGTGCGCACTCTTGTCTCTCAGGAAAAAAACGGGGACTCTAAAAAAACTAACTGAGATCTCATATTAGTTTTACCATCACTTTACCCAAAACTATCTGAACATGAAAAAGAAAAGAACCAGATGGAAAGTTTAACTCAGATGTATTTAACATAAATCACTAGGTTGATTATTCCTCTTATCTTTAGGGGACAATAAAAAACACCAGTTGACAAACTAAACAACAAAGTTGCACTAGTAATTGTAGAGTAACCTATTTCAATTTCTTAGAGGTTTTATGAACACATTCTCCTTTACTGTTCAATATAAAAAATTCTTTGGGGCACATTTTATTAAAGGTACTAAAATATTTCCCTTATAATATAATCTTTCCTAGCCCATAGAATGGCAGTTATTTGAAAACAATTATGGAAAATACATAAATTAAAGCATTACAAAATATAAAGTATGATCTAATGACAGAAATGACCTACAAGAAACACTAAGAATTTTTTCTCATATATATTCAAAGAACAATGTTTTAAAAAAATTTTTTTAATAAAAAATAAACACCATTCACAATCAAGCATCTCCTTTGGGCGTGAAGATCAAATTATCTCCCTATCTTACACAGCTTAGCAACTGAAGTTATTAATAGAACAGGAAATCCTCAGGATTAATCTGATTCTAGTTTGTTTGAATAACTTGTTCTTTTTCAATTGTGAAATCAGTTGTGACATTCACTGTTGGGCTACATTTTGTATTCTTTACTTTATGCTTTAACGAGGACTAAAAGGTGCTTTATGCTCTGCCCCTTCACCTTCCTCCCGTCCTCCCGACCTCCCGTGAACAGCTGGTTCCAGCCACCCTAGGGTGTTAAAAAGTACATTTCTTCATCTGAGTGATTCGCTCACTGATTTTTTTTTCACTTAGGTATAAAGATTTACTGAGCATTGTTGTATGTGTTAGGAATACAACATGGACAAGACAAACAAGATTTACCCTTCCAAGGAACTTAAATTCTGACAAGGGAAAAAGAAGCGATAAACAAGAGACAAAGGTATAAAGATGGTTCAAGACTGTTAAATGTTGTGAAGAAAATAAAACAGTGTCGCAGTCAACAGGAGCTACAGGGCACTGGAAGACTGGGGAAGACCTCCCTGGGAGGAGGTGAAATCTGAAACCTGCGTAACTATCACCAAGGGGCCTACCAGGGCGAGTGCTGGGCCAGAGCACTCCAGGCAGAGGAAACAGCTGGTGCAAAGGCGTGAAGGCAGGAACAAGTCTGATATATCTGGGGGAAGAAATCTTGATATGTCTGGGCGATGCAGCTAGAGCAGAGTGAACGAGGGAGAGAACAGCAAAAGATCAGGACAAGGGCGAAGCCAAGGGACAGATCTCAAAGAGCCTTGCAGGTGGTGGCAATTAATTCAGATTTTATTCCAAGCACAAAGGAGGGTTTTAAGAAGAGTAATATTATCTGATTCTATGCTTTTTAAGAGATCAACCATATTTACTGTATGGAAAAAGAGACTATAAAGATGTCCAACAGAAACCAAGAGGAGTGAGTTTCAGGAAAGAAAAGATGATGGATACTTGGACTCAGGGAGCAGCAGTACCAATGGAGAGATGTGGATTTACTCACTGGGGACAACTAGGAGGGGAACAAGTTTAGGAAAAAGAGCAATCAAGAGTATACAGTGTGAGACAACAGCCAAATCGTATATGGAAACAGAGCCAGAGCAATGGGTGGGCCAGCCAATCCATAAGGGCCATGAAAACATCATGGAAAAGACAGAAGAAAAATCTGCCAAAACTCACCTTAGAGCAAGCGCTGTATATTGTTGAAAAGACCACTTACTTGGTGTGGGGACAAGGGCAGGGGTCATACTCCCCAAAGAGCATCCCCAAGTTAAAATGGCTAATCTCCAGTTAACTGCAGGTTTCTGTTTTGCTAAGAGGAATATACAAATTTGGGGCCAAGAACTTAACAGTTCAAGGCAACAGGGGAAAGACGAAGCTGCCATTAGCAGGTCTCTCTCTCCTAAACAGCACTCAGCTTCTCTCATGAAATGTTAAACAAATATTTAAAATATCTATTATGAAAAACTAAATAATTAATTAATTAATTAAATATCTATTATGTTCTATCTTCCATATTACCCAAGATAAACAGCTTTATGGGAAACAAGCCAATGTCATGTTAACTAAAGGTTCTTTTAAGATTAAACTAAAAATGTCTCCCCTTCTTTAAAATTACCTCTGTCTAAAATTGGTTTTGGTCAGGGGCGCCTGGGTGGCTCAGTCGTTAAGCGTCTGCCTTCGGCTCAGGTCATGATCCCAGGGTCCTGGGACCGAGCCCTGAATCAGGCTCCCTGCTCAGCGGGGAGCCTGCTTCTCCCTCTCCCACTCCCCCTGCTTGTGTTCCCTCTCTCACTGTCTCTCTCTGTCAAATAAATAAATAAAATCTTCAAAAAATAAAATAAAATTGGTTTTGGTCATGTATTTAATTTACTGTGAAATTTCAAACCACATTCAAGGACGGCATTGGTTTTTCTGCTACTCAAAAAAGGGCATGGGTTAAAAAAGATCGAAGAACACATATGAATAGAATGATTTCCACTTATGGAAAAGACAGATCTGTGTGTATGTCTATGCACATAAACAGAATTCAGAAGGAGAGTCACCAAAATATGGCAGGATTTGGAGTAATTTTTACAACTTCCTTTGATTACCTTTCTGCATTATTTTGATTTTTATGATGAACATGGACTACTTTATAATTATATAAATATTTTAAAGTTAAGTAGTTCCTTTTTATATTTGACTAGATGGCTTGATTGATCATTTATCTTTTTCCTCTAAAGAGCTTCACTCTTTTTTGAGAAGGAAAAACTGCAAGGGTAATCTACTAATGAATTCCTCAAGTAAAATATATACAGAAGTCTTTATATTGTGACATTACAAAACTTCACACGGCTAATATTTATTTCCCTCATGGTTCCATTGGGTCAGAGTTTGGGAATGGCCTGACTGAGCAGTTCTGGTGTAAGGTCTCCCAGGATATTGCAATCAGACATCATTAACAGATAACTAATATAGTGGAGTTCATTCATCTAGAAAATCATTTCCTTATATAAGTATGAAAAAGCTACTAAAATAACAAGCAGCTGGCTTCATTAAAATTATATTTGTATAATGGCAACTTGTCCTAACACAGGTCTAAGATTTAAAAACCAATATTCCAAATTGAGTATCTCTCAATAAGAAGATAATTTTAAATGGTTTAAAAATTGCTGACAATCTAAATGTAACCTCAAATTTGTCCCTCAACTAAATTTCCCGAGTGCTTACCCCTTGTCAGGGACTGTGCCAGGTACACAGAATACGGCAAGGATGAACAACAAAAAAAAATCTTGGTATTATATTGGAAAAAAAAGTTTTTGCATGAAGAACTATGCTCTAAAAATATATCTTTTACTGGGAATGCACCATTTTAAAGTTTAACACATGGGAGAACAAAGGGAGTTAAACTACCACATTCTGCAGATGATGCAAGTGGGAATTATCAAGTGAGAATTTCTGATAACATCAGAACAGGTAGTTTACCTGTGGTGCTTTATTACAGAAAATAGAGGCAGCTAACCACAGATACAGTAAAATGCTAAGCATAACACCCTCCACATACTCTTGTCTCGACCATCTCTTATCTCACATCTAATCACATGATTCCCGAGATTACTATTTCTCTATTTTCCAATTGTTATTTGTCTTCCCAACCAGGTCTTAAGGTTCTTGGTGCTAGGGAGTCTGGGTGGCACAGTCAGTTAAGCATCTGCCTTCGGCTTCAGGTCATGATCTCAGGGTCCTGGGATCGAGCCCCACATCGGGCTCCATGCTCAGTGGGCAGTCTGCTTGTCCCTCTCCCTCTCCCTCTCCCTCTGCCCCTATATCCCCCCATGCTCTGTCTCTCTCTCTCTCTCAAATAAATAAAAAAATCTTTAAAAAAAACTGTTTTATACTTTTTTAACGTCCTAGTGTAGCATCTAGTATAGTACTAAGCATCCAGCACTGATGACGTATTAGCATCTACTTATCATAAACTAAACCCAGAAATTGTCATTTTACAGATGATGACAGCGAAGGCCAAGGGTCTCACAGGTGCTCAGTGAGAGCACTGGGAATGGAAACCACTTTCATGGCACTCTTAGTCTCCCTAACCTAGGCATCTCTCAGTCATCTGTAAAATCTCCAGCATCTAGCACTGGTGTCCAGGACGTGGATACTCCAACAAGTACATAGGCAAAGGTTTGCCAAATGAATGCATAAACTTTGACTCCCAGTCTTATGCTCTTTTCATGACAAAAACTGATGATTTAACTGGAGTTGGGAAGATGCTCTTATCCTCACCTCTGAGATAAAAGTGTGATTATTTGTAAAAGGTCCTCCCTTTGAAGAGCTATACATGTGACCCAGAATTTGTATTTAAAGTCACTTCCTAAAATTATTCTATTTTCCTGATAAATAATAACAGGCACTAACATTTGTTGAGCATTTGCTATGTGGCAGGTACTATTCTAAATTCTTTAATTAGACTGAACTATTTAAACCACAGTAACCTTCAGAGATAGATGCTATTATTACCTCCATTTTACAGATGAGGAAACTGAGGCACATTACAGAGCTTGGATCCCAACCCAGGATGTCTGATCCAGGGCCCATTTTCTTAAACACCACTCTAAATCATCTCTCAATAATTAAAGGGGAAACCATCAATTAGTAAAAAATGAGAATTAAAATTTGTCAATAAATGCCATTGTATTAAGTACCTAAAATAATGAAAAGTAAAGGCTGACAAAATGTTGGCAAAAAGACTGTTCTACCATTTGAGCTTTAGTGACGTGAAAATGATTTATCAGTAATAAGTATTAGAACTGTATACGCCATAAATCAATGATGCAAAAGTGGGAATAAGGTGCTTCTAATTTGATTAAATAGGCTCTGCAATGTTAACACTACTGACTTATTTAGCAACCCTTTAAACAAACAGTGAAAATAAATTCGGATTTGAATCATTAACTTATTACTTGTTCATAGTTCCTGAGATCTGATTCAAATTATTAAGGAATCACTATAAACAGGAAAAGTTGGCAATTTCACTGCGGCTTATAGGGTTTTAGTGACAGCCAAGAATTAATCTGAATTAACAAAGTTATACAAAGGTATTCTGCAACCTTTAAGACATTAGCATTTTTAAGAGAATGCAAAATAAAAGCAAAATACATGTTTTCTAATTTAATACTAAACCTATTATTGGATATGCTTTCTGGAAAAAAGCATGATTTAAACCATTTCTCCTCTCCGAGCCATCTGAAAAGAACAAAGTAGATGAGTCCAGGGTTCCTTCCCTGAGTCTACATCAGTTTCCTTTACGCTATTAATTTACCATTTGGCCTGTTCTCCTACAGAGCTTCCTGTTTTCTTGATAATGACGTTGGTGCTTAACCAACAATATTCACCAGCAGCTGAGAAGGAAGTCCTCAGCTTTGGGAACCTAAAATCACAGGTAACTGTGAAACAAGATCAGCTCAAAGACCAATACTGGCTGCTACACAAACGTGAAGTCACAAAAATTAGAGTGGATTCTTGTTAGCTCCCATTCACAACTGTTTCATTTTACAGAATTTCTTTCTTCTGACTCCACTCAGACCAAAGCAGTTGCAAAATTATCATAGCTTCTAGGCTGAAAGGCAGCAGCAAAGAAGCTGGAAGAGTGCTGCAGGCTATCTCAACAGCTACCAAAGCATCTGCAAAATAGGCATCATCTGCACTTCTGCTGCACAGGATTGTACACCCTCAGCCTTAGAAGGGAATTATGGCCCATCAAAACCCACTAGGTCAAGTTTTGGCTTTCTGAGGGGACTCATGAATTAAAATAGGTAAAAGAAGGCCAAAAAAACGGCACCGAGAGAGATTTTTTACATCATTCAAAAGAATGGCACTGCTTGCTCGATGACAGATGATGTTCCCGATACACCAAATACAACCTCTACATCTTTAAAGCCTGAAATCTACTTCTAGGCCCTACTAGAAAGTGATGGATTCAATCCTCAGCATAGGATTCCAAAATGCCATTACCAAAATATGTGACTCAGCTCAGAATGTTTTAAAAATTGTAAAATTAAAATATTAAAAAAAAATGTGTTTGCCAGTTCATGTGGCATCAGCTGTTATTCTCAGTTTATATGCTGTGTCCGCATTTATAAATGACAGACTTCAACTCTAAAGTAGGGAATATTTTTGTTAGTAGGTGTTCCTATAACAAAAATGTGCTTTAAATTACAGTATGATTCCAGTAGGAAAGAGGGGCTCAAAAACTATTTTTAACAGTTAACTAGGAAGGGGGAAATCTTAATATTTTGAGATGGATGCTTAGCTCATTAATATTCAACCTTTCTTATTTTCTAATACGTGCACTTAATTCACTTTGTTAACAGAATAAAAGAGAAAATAGGATTATCTCAATTAGTGCAGGATAAATGTTTGATAAAATTAAACATCTATTCATGATTTTAAAGACTTTGCACATAAGGATCAGAAAGGAACTTCCTTAATATAATAACGGCCAACTACAAAAAAACCTACAACAATATCACATTTAACAACAAAATGTTACATTTTTCCCTTTGAGACAGAGAACGAGATGTTACCCCCTCTCACCACTTTTATTCAACATTGTACCGGAAGTCCTACCAAGGGCAGGCAGCACAGGAACATAAGGGTATAAATATTGGAGAGAAAGAAATAAAACTATACTTATGTGTAGATAATATGACTGTGCATATAGAAAGCTTTTTAAATCTTCATAGGCATTATTGGAAATATGTGAGCTTAGCAAAGTTGCTGGACAAAGGTCATACACAAAAATCAACTATAGACTGTATACGTGTATCTACACACCATCAACAATCAGCTTAAAAATAAAAACTTTTAGAAAGATGCCAACAAAAATAACATCAGGGGCGCCTGGGTGGCTCAGTGGTTAGGCGTCTGCCTCCAGCTCAGGTCATGATCCCAGGGTCCTGGTATCGAGCCCCGCATTGGGCTCCCTGCTCGGCGGGAGGCCTGCTTCTCCCTCTCCCACTCCCCCTGCTTGTGTTCCCTCTCTCGCTGTCTCTTTCTCTCTGTCAAATAAATAAATAAAATCTTCTAAAAAAATAACATCAAACTATCAAATATACAGAAATGTCACAAAAGATGTGCAAGATCTCTATGTAGAAAGCTATTATTAGAAGAAAACAAATAAACAAATACAGATATGTTCATAGATTAAAAGACACATAATGAAAAGATGTCAGTTGCCCTTAACTGATCTGGAACCTGAGAGGCAGATTTTAAAATGTAAATGGAATGTCAGGAACCAAGAAGAGACCAGATTCTCTTGAAGAAGAAAAACATGACAGGATTACACACAATAGCCAAAAACTGGAAGTAACCCAAGTGTCCATCGAGACTGATGAATGGATAAACAAAATATGACATATATGTGTAACAGAATATTATTTAATAGCCTTAAAAAGGAAAGAAATTTTGACACATGCTACAACATGGATAAACCTTGAAGATATTATGCTAAGTGCAATAAGCCAGTCACAAAAGGACAAATACTGTATGATTCTGTTCATATAAGGTACTTGGAGTTATCAAATTCAAAGAGAGAAAGTAGAACGGTGGTTGCCAGGAGCTGAGGGAGGGTGCAAAAGACAGTAATTTAATGGGTATAGAGTTTCAATTTTGCAAGAGGAAAAAGTTCTGGAAATAGATGGTAATGATGGTTGCACAACAATGTGAATGTACTTAATGCTATGAACTGTACATTTAAAGATGGTTAAAATGATAAATTTTATGCATATTTTACCACAACAAGGAAAAAAACTTAACAGGAGAATTTGCCCTACTGGATATCAAAAATTATTATAAATCTTAGTAATTAAAATATTGATACTGATACACAAAGATAGACAAAGACAGAATGGAGTCCAGAGACAGGTCTTCATATAACTGGACACTTAATTTATGATAAAGGCATCTCTGTACAGTATGGAAAGGAAATTGTTTTCAATAAATGGTGCTGAGTCAGCCAGAAATGCTTATAGGGAAAAATATGAAACTTGATCCCTACCTCATAATTAACAAGAATCAAGTCCAAGTGAACTGAAGTTCTGAATGGGAAAAGCAAAAGCAAAATATTTTTAGAAGACAATGGGAGGAAGGTTAATTGGGTAAATAGAAGAATATCTTCAAGAATTTGGGGTGAACAAAAATTCCCAAAAAGTACTACTATGAAGGAAAAGATGGGTTAACTGGATTATATTGATATTAGATATTCTGTTCATAAAAAAAAAAATTAGAGTGAAAAAACAAACCACAGGGGTGCCTGGGTGACTCAGTCGTTACGTGTCTGCCTTCGGCTCAGGTCATGATCCCAGCGTCCTGGGATGGAGCCCAGCATTGGGCTCCCTGCTCAGTGGGAAGCCTGCTTCTCCCTCTCTGGCTTCCCCTGCTTATGTTCCCTCTCGCTATGTCTCTCTGTGTCAAATAAATAAAATCTTTAAAAAAAAAAAAAAAACCACAGAGAGAAGATATTTGCAACATATAAAATTGATATAAAATATATAAAGATCTCCTATAAATTGATAAGAAAAAGACAAGTTAGTAGACCTGAAAGAACACTTCATAAAAAGGAATCCAAATGGCCAATATACATGAAAAAGTGCTTAACCTAATTAGTCACAAAAGAAATGCAATTTAAATCTACAATAGGCATCACATCAACCCATCAGGGTGGCTAAAATCAAACCAACACTACCAAGTGGGATTAAAAACTGGTCCTATGGCATAATGTATACAGCCAACGTTGCCTCTCTTTCATTAATATCTATATATTTTTGCAGATTTTTGGGGGTATGACAGGTGAAAATACCATGTTATAAGTAATATAAATTATTTTCAATATTGCTTATTTCATCTTATATCATTATTTTTAATTTATATTTTATATATGTTTTATAACATATAACTATATTTCATAAATAAGTATGCATGTATTGAGGGTTCATAAACAAATTATTTGAGGTGCATAATCAAAAGTTTAGAGATCACTGCTACAAGAGTACAGAAAGGAGTATCTATTCTCTAGAACCTTGAACTGTAAATCAGAAGACAAAAATTAAACCTGTGAAAATCAAATAAGTACAATTTAAATAACAATTCAAGACGACAATAGGAACAAGTCACAAAGCAATTAACATGATTAATTGCCAAATTAGTGGTTAAAGAAAATAAGCACAATAGAAGTTGCCAGAGCAGAGAAACCACTTTCAGCTGGGGTAATCAAGGAAGGTTCACTGGAATACGACTGGCCTTTAAGAATGCATTGGATCTGGTCAAGCTAGGTAGGGGAAAGAAAATATTTACTTACCATTGTCCTTAAATAAGGACAAAACCAAGGAGACAGAAACTCAGCCAGATTGAAAGCTCTGTAAGGAAACAGTCTATTACACCCTGGATCCCTTAGTGCCCAGCAGCCCACCTGCTGGCACACAGGAGGCACCTGATACCTGCCGCATAAACAGTGCAGGTGAGTGAGCTGGAGATGACAAGCATACTCCAAGGTCATGTCAAAGTCAAAAATTACATAACTATCCTGGACTGTTTTCCTATCCAACTGTGGGGATGCTGGTCATTCTTCTATTAATAAATATTTTAAGAAATCCCCAGGGGGGACTGCCTGGGTGGTTCAGTCAGTTAAGCGGCTGCCTTTGGCTCAGGTCACGATCCCAGGGTCCTGGGATTGAGACCTCCCCCCTCCCCCCCACCCGTGTGGGGCTCCCGGCTCAGTGGGGGTCTGCTTCTCCCTCTCCCACTGCCCCCCCTCTGTTTATGCACACTTGCGCGTGTGCGCTAATAAATAAATAAATAAATAAAATCTTAAAAAAAAAAAGAAATCCCCAGGGACAAAGCCAACTTACATACAATTTCTATCCATTTAATGTGCAATATAGTTTTATAAAAAGTAATTTTTATACTAAACTCTAATTTGTTCAGTAAAAATATTCCTGTAAACTTTTTATTTTTAGGTCATCACTTTCAATCCTTGACCCAAAACATGTCCTAAATGGATATATTCCCAATTCTCTGAATTCTGAGGGCTTTATATTTTATACCATTTGTATATTAGGTATCTAAATCCCAATCTCAATTCCTGCTCCTCAAAGGGAAGGACTGGAAAGAAGCTTGGCATGGAGCTCAGATTTTCAAGGGTATAAATTAGCAGAGCTGTGATCGTTCCCTTACTGGCTTTCCTGGTGTTTGCTTCATTTATATTTGCATCTCTTCAGTGCCTCACACTAAGTGCTCAGTATATGCTTTTCGTATGAAAAATATATTTAAGTGAATACGAACAGTACAAGGGCAGGATACAGAAAAGAACAGATGGAAAACTGGTAGAGGTGGGGGGAAGAACAGGGAGAAGAAAAAAAAAACGGAAGAATGAGCTGTTGTGAAAACAGAGAAGGTGGAGGGGGAAATGGAGAAAGAGAGAAAGTGGAAGAGTGGAAAAGAAGGGAAGGGGGAATTCATAGATTCTGAAGTGCTATTACAGGATTCTCCTTCCTGCTGCTGAAAGGTGCCTTCTAAGGATGGAAGAACAGATATTTTTTATTTTTTTATTTTTTTTAAAGATTTTACCTATTTATTTGAGAGAGAGAGCAGAGAGAACACGAGTGGGCAGGGTGGGGGCAGATGGAGCAGAGGGAGAGGGAGAAGCAGACTTCCTGCTGAGCAGGGAACCCAATGTGGGGCTCAATCCCAGGACCCTGAGATCATGACCTGAGCTGAAGGCAGATGCTTAACCAAATGAGCCAACCAGGTGCCCCAAGAAAAGTTTTTTAAATCCTCAAACTCTTCTACTTAAGTGATTACAAAAAGATGTAGCACCTGCCATATGAGCATATCTGGAACTACAGGGTAATGGGATAAATGCGCATCCATGTATTTGGGGGTTTTCAAAAGAAAGAGTATGAAAGTGGGATATCTAAGTGGTAGACAGGGAAGAAGAGACTAGAAGGAGCTGTCAGAGAAAAAACAAAAAGGGGAAGCCTCTAGTCTAGACCAGAGGCCTTCAAAATTTTTTACACACAGTAAGAAACTTTTAAATCACTATTTTATATCACCACTTGCTACACTGTACTAAGCATGTATGTACATATACGTGTGTATGTATTTGTATGTATATGTAAACTAAAACAAATTTTTATGCAATACTTAGCCTTATTACATGAAATGCACAGATATTTTTTGTTCAATTTTATTTCATATTTTTTAAAATTCAAATTAAGACCCACTAAAATGATTTCATGTAAAATGATCCACACCAGTGGATCACAATTTACCAATGGTTTGCAACACACAGCTCTATCCAACACAACCTCACGGAATGTAGCTTCCAGAAAAATGAAGATAACAGTGCTCTACTCCACATTGGTCAAAACTATTTCTTGAACACTTCAATCAGTTGTAGGTGTTACACTTAAAACAAGAACAAGAACACAGGAATTCAGTAAAGTGGCAGGATATAAAATCAGTGCACAGAAGTCAGTGGCATTCCTATACACCAACAACAAGACAGAAGAAAGAGAAATTAAGGAGTCGATCCCATTTACAATTGCACCCAAAACCATAAGATACCTAGGAATAAATCTAACCAAAGAGACAAAGGATCTTTACTCAGAAAACTATAAAATACTCATGAAAGAAATTGAGGAAGACACAAAGAAATGGAAAAATGTTCCATGCTCATGGATTGGAAGAACAAATATTGTGAAGATGTCAATGCTACCTAGAGCAATCTACACATTCAATGCAATCCCCATCAAAATACCATCCACTTTTTTCAAAGAAATGGAACAAATAATCCTAAAATTTGTATGGAACCAGAAAAGACCCCGCATAGCCAGAGGAATGTTGAAAAAGAAAAGCAAAGCCGGCGGCATCACAATTCCGGACTTCCAGCTCTATTACAAAGCTGTCATCATCAAGACAGCATGGTACTGGCACAAAAACAGACACATAGATCAATGGAACAGAATAGAGAGCCCAGAAATGGACCCTCAACTCTATGGTCAACTCATCTTTGACAAAGCAGGAAAGAATGTTCAATGGAACAAAGACAGTCTCTTCAACAAATGGTGTTGGGAAAATTGGATAGCCACATGCAGAAGAATGAAACTGGACCATTTCCTTACACCACACACAAAAACAGACTCAAAATGGTTGAAAGACCTCAATGTGAGACAGGAGTCCATCAAAATCCTAAAGGAGAACACAGGCAGCAACCTCTTTGACCTCAGCCGAAGCAACTTCTTCCTAGAAACATTGCCAAAGGCAAGGGAAGCAAGGGCAAAAATGAACTATTGGGACTTCATCAAGATAAAAAGCTTTTGCAAAGCAAGGGAAACAGTCAACAAAACCAAAAGACAACCGACAGAATGGGAGAAGATATTTGCAAATGACATATCAGATAAAGGGCTAGTATCCAAAATCCATAAAGAACTCATCAAACTCAACACCCAAAGAACAAAGAATCCAATCAAGAAATGGGCAGAAGACATGAACAGACATTTTTCCAAAGAAGACATCCAAATGGCCAACAGACACATGAAAAAGTGCTCAATATCGCTCGGCATCAGGGAAATCCAAATCAAAACCTCAATGAGATACCACCTCACACCAGTCAGAATGGCTAAAATTAACAAGTCAGGAAACGACAGATGTTGGCGGGGATGCGGAGAAAGGGGAACCCTCCTACACTGTTGGTGGGAATGCAAGCTGGTGCAGCCACTCTGGAAAACTGTATGGAGGTTCCTCAAAAAGTTGAAAATAGAGCTACCATATGATCCAGCAATTGCACTACTGGGTATTTACCCCAAAGATACAAAAGTAGGGATCCGAAGGGGTACGTGCACCCCGATGTTTATGGCAGCAATGTCCACAATAGCCAAACTGTGGAAAGAGCCAAGATGTCCATCGACAGATGAATGGATAAAGAAGATGTGGTATATATATACAATGGAATATTATGCAGCCATCAAAAGGAATGAGATCTTGCCATTTGCAACGATGTGGATGGAACTGGAGGGTATTATGTTGAGTGAAATAAGTCAAACAGAGAAAGACATGTATCATATGATCTCACTGATATGAGGAATTCTTAATCGTAGGAAACAAACTGAGGGTTGCTGGAGTGGGGGGTGGGGTGGAAGGGATGGGGTGACTGGGTGATAGACACTGGGGAGGGTATGTGCTCTGGTAAGCGCTGTGAATTGTGCAAGACTGTTGAATCTCAGATCTGTACCTCTGAAACAAATAATGCAATATATGTTAAGAAAAAAAAAGAAGAAGAAGAAGAAGGTAGCGGGAGGGGAAGAATGAAGCGGGGGAAATCGGAGGGGTAGACGAACCATGAGAGACGATGGACTCTGAAAAACAAACTGAGGGTTCTAGAGGGGAGGGGGTGGGAGGATGGGTTAGCCTGGTAGTGGGTATTGAGGAGGGCACATTCTGCATGGAGCACTGGGTGTTATGCACAAACAATGAATCATGGAACACTTCATCTAAAACTAATGATGTAATGTATGGGGATTAACATAAGAATAAAAAAAATTAAAAAAAAAAACAAGAACAAGAACAAAAAACAAACAAACAAAAAAACAAAAAACAAAAACAAAAAAACGGTGTGCCTGGCTGGCTCAGTTGCTAGAGCAGGAGACTCGATCTCAGGGTCGTGAGTTTGAGCCCCACACTGGGTGTAGAGATTGCTTAAAAATGAAATCTTTAGAAAAAGAAAAAAAGCAGAAAATGTAACTATTGCATACATTTTGCTAGATATAAGATTCATGTTATCTCCTGCCTATAGCTGATACATAAGATTTTCTTTAAACCCAGGGTGGGTTACTGACCCATAAGAGGGAAATAACTATGTATATAGGTGTATATGTGTATACATTGTACACAAGTAAGAAATAGCTTTTCCTTTTTTATGTCTTTTTTGCTGGTCAGGATTTTTTTTAATGATTTGATTTTATTATTTTTTGTTTTATGGCTTCTGGGCTTGTGATAGAATGGTCTTCCTCACTCTAGTATTTTTTTTTTTTTAAGATTTTATTTATTTATTTGACAGAGACACAGCGAGAGAGGGAACACAAGCGGGGGGGAGTGTGAGAGGCAGAAGCAGGCTTCCCGCGGAGCAGGGAGCCCAATGCAGGGTTCGATCCCAGCACCCTGGGATTATGACCTGAGCCGAAGGCAGATGTTTAACATCTGAGCCACCCAGGCACCCCTCACTCTAGTATTTTAAAAACTACCACATATTCTTCTTATAGCTAAATGAAATTTTTTTAATGTGGCATGTCCAGTAAATAATATAATTTAATCATGAAGACTTTAAAATAAATACCATTATTATACATGTAAATAACCATGGTCATTGCCAAAAACTAAAAATCTATAATGTCAGGGATTCAAAATACATTCTAAAATACTGGCATTTTATGAGAAAGTACCTAATAAGTTCTTTACATATATTCTATATTTTAAAGTCACTAGAACAATTAAAGAATATCTTCTTGACTATATATATATATATATTCCTGACAGATTCCTGAGTTAATTCCTATAGGCTATCACTATGGAAGAAATAACATGCTGATGCATTTCACTGGCCTGGCCAGACATAAGTCATCTTTAGATATGAATCACATAATATTTCCTCTCTACTTAGCAGATCAATGTTTTGTGATGGTGAATTGGCATAAAACTTATTCTTTAAAATGATACTCTCGGGCGCCTGGGTGGCTCGGTCGTTAAGCGTCTGCCTTCGGTTCAGGTCATGATCCCAGGGTCCTGGGATTGAGTCCCACATCGGGCTCCCTGCTCAGCGGGAAGCCTGCTTCTCCCTCTCCCACTCCCCCTGCTTGTGTTCCCTCTCTCGCTGTCTCTCTCTCTGTCAAATAAATAAATAAAATCTTTAAAAAATAAAATAAAATAAAATGATACTCTCAATTTAATTTGTTCTCAGGATCTTCTACAAAATATGTGGAATTCTAGATTTTTTTTTGGTATGTAATGGGAAATGTGCTTTATACTTTTTTTCCAGAAATTTATGCATTAGCCTATCTGCTTTTCTGATTACTAACATTTCTCCAACTAAACCATACAGATCCTCTCCTTTTTTATTTATTTACTCTTTCTTTTCACCTCATTCAGTTCTAGATGTTACACTTTAAGGACAGAGACTAACTGGATCTCACTGGAAAGAAGCCAGCAAGGATGCTGAAAGGACACAAATCACCTGGTTATAAGCAGTGACTCCATGTTAGACTACAGAAGAGAAAAATACAACACACAATAGCTAGCTAGCTTCATTTATTTGAAGTGTTGTCACATGGAGGATGGATTAAGCTTGTTCTACATTGTGCCAAGAGGTACAAGTGACACAAAAAAGGGTTTCAGTCAACATAGGAAAGCCCTTTCTAACAGTATCTGCAGCCCAGCAAGTGGCCTTGGGCGTCAGGGGGCTTCCCTGTGAAAAGACAGTCACCTGGCAGGGAAGTCTAGAAGGGGCTCATTCAGCACATGGTGGTCATTAGAGTTTAATGCCTCTAATCCTGAAATTCTATAATTCTCAACTAGATTAAGATAATATTATACTATAATATGACTTCTAAAGCCAACACCATTTCTTTATTAAGTTTTTAAAAAGAAATGAATTCTGGGGCACCTGGGTGGCTCTGACTCTTGATTTCCGCTCGGGTCATGAGATCAAGCCCCATGTCGGGCTCCACCTTCAGCAGGGAGTCTGTCTGAGATTCTCTCTCTCTTCTCCCTCTGCCCCTCCCCCCACACTCTCTCTCTCACTCTCTGGCTCTCTCTCTCTCAAACAACTCTTAAAAAATAAAATAAGTAAAATTTTTTAAAAAAGAAATGAATTCTACATAAAACCAACTTGAAAAAGCAAATGATAATATCTTAACAAAAACAATGTAATAAAAGTTGGGACTTAATGTGCCTAGCACAGTCACTAAATCCTCATCAGCTCCAATTAGAAGAAAACTGAAATGCCAACCAAGTCACTGACCTGGTGTAAGATGTACACCAACTTATAAATATAAATCCATATGTTGCTTTAACAAACAAATAGCGATGAAACAATGTTTGAGCTTTAATATGTGCATGAATAAAGGAAGAATGCTTACTCAGAAAAGACTATACTGTAAACATTCTCTCCCTACTTGAGTCATGCTTCTTTAGTATACATGCAGATTACATAAATAAAGTAGTACTGCTCTCTCAGTTTTTACTGACCCAACTAACTGAAAATTCTAGTTATTTTGAGAGAAGTCTTCATTCTTACAACCCTCTACCATACTTGTTTAAAAAGAAAAAAAAGCAGTATCTCAGATTATCCAATGTGTAGTTAGGAATTACTTATCACTAATGTACTATCTCTACTCTCAAACAGAATTCTACAAAGGCCAATTCCTGGACTGTTAGAATGCAGAAAACTTTCTAGAACAGTGCTACTCAAAGAGGGGTCCATGGACCAGTGCATTATTAACTGTTACTAATCCGTAATAAGATAAGTAGAGAAAATGAGAGTAAGAAACTTTCATAGCATTATATAAGACTAGTTTTAAGTCAGATGAATCAAATATTTAAAAACCCAGCCTTGTATCTCATGTCTTTTTTATTTCATTTTTCTAGTAATTCATTTCTATTATATTTCACGAAACTATCAGTTGGTAACAGATCGGAAAAATTTTAAAACACATATTTTTCACCAAAGACAGAAAATTTCTCAAAAGTTCCTTTAAATGCTAAAGGTCCTTGGATAGGAAGATAAACTGCTTTACTTTGATGTCCCCCAATCTCCCTATTCACCTTGGTTTCCCCACCACAGTAACAAACCCTACTAATTTATTCAAGTGTTCTTTTGATATCTCTGCTAAATTGTCAGTAATATCAACACAGTTCACTGCTTAAAATGTATCATCAGGTTATCTGACTGCTCAGAATTTGCAACACTACTTCATTTGCATCCAGATGTAGCTCCAACATATTCCTGGACTCCTTCCTTGTAAGAAGATATTAACTAATTTGATGATCTAGCCTGGAGGGCCACCCAATCTTGCAACATGACAGATGGCACAACCGTGGCAGTCAGTCCTCATTTCTGAGAGAGTCTAGAGAGAGCACAGCACAGTTTTAAATGCCAGGCCTCCACTCAGGCTTAAAGATTGCTTATCTTGGCAATTCTGCCAACACACCTGTACTTGCAATTCTCCATTTGAACTATTTTGGCCCCCAGAGTCCTCTTTTGACTTACACGTTTCTTTTATTTCTTACATAAACATGTATAAAGATGAATTTAATAAATATATTTATAAAAACCTGCCAACAAACAATTCCTAAAGATATTTTTATTCCATAAAAATATGATGAGTAATACTCTTAGGAAAAGTTAAATACACGGTGATGTGCTGTAAGAAATTATCCCACAGTGCCAATAACTGCATGCTTTTAGTTAAGATTTGCAACATCAACCAAGCTTTCAACTCTTCAATGGCTTAAATGATGTGGAAAAAAAAAAAAGAGTCTGATAATTTAGGTCAAAGAGTTAATCAGTGACAGACCATAAAATAACTACATGTGTTGAATTTCTGTCCTAGTACCAACTATGAAATTGTATTCCCTCCCTTCAATCTTTAATTTGCAGGCATCTACAAACTTTTGTCAAATGATCTGGGATCTAGCCCATCTATAGCATAGAAAATACTGCTATTTTAGATAGCTATCTTTTCTGAAGGAGTTCTAAAACTGAACTATTCCTGATGTTTAAGTTTTAGTCTCACTTAACCAATCTCTATCTGAATTCTAACCAGTAATTGGGGAGCTTTTTCATGTTCATCTCTAAAGATATTTCATAAATACAGATAAATACAGATAGGTAGAAAACCCATTCCATACTATACTATACTATATTAACAAGTGATTCCTATCTTTTCCTGGCCAATGCACTTTTTTTTTTTCCAGCTAAGAAGGCCCAGTGTCATTATACATGACTTTGTATTTAAAAAAATTTTAGGTTGTGGCTGGCTGACTCAATCAGTAGAGCAAGCGATTCTTGATCTCAGGGTCATGAGTTCAAGCCCCACGTTGGGTGAGGAGCCTACTTTAAAAAAATAATAATAAAAAAAAATTTTAACTCAAACAGATTTAATTCACCACAGAGGAGCTATGAGAGAAGAACAGGATTGGTAAAATATAGTATACTTTCTTTAAAAAGATTTGGGAGGAAAAAAAATTAACACAGAATAGCATATGGAGGGGTAAATATCAAATGGAACCCAGATTCGAGGCCTAATTTGTTCCTGGTCTTTAGGCAGATCCAGAAAATAAGAAGTAGGACTAGGTAAACCTAATACCTGGGTACACACTATAAGGCATCTGTTCCTTAATCACATGATGGCCAATGCTTTCTTGAAAAAATACAGAATACCTGGTAAAGAAGACCTGGGATCCAGTCCTGGGATCTAGTCCTGGCCTCCACCACTTATCAGCTAAGTTACCCTAAATGAGATGCTTAACCTCTCTGAGATTTGTGTTGTCCTCATGTGTTTAAAATAAGTTGTAAGGGGAGGTTATAAAAACATTCCTCACAGATCTACTGAGGGCAAAGACAATCTATGAAAAAAAAAGCTTTATACTATTCACAAAAGCTAAATTCATTTACTGCTCATTTCTTCATAGAAAAAATATATACGACAGACATTATCTGCTTGGAGATCTGAATCCACTGCACAGACGGAGGTAAATGGATAGCCTGGAGGCCAAAGAGCCTCTGAGAGGTGCGGATGGGGCGTACAGAGAGGTGCATTTCAGGAAGTGATAATACCTTGAAACCCATCCTCAAGATTGGAACAGGGCAGAGTTTTCAGGACATGGCACTTAGGAGCCCTTCTCAATGGCTGTACAGGTGCCTCTGCTTCTCTTCACCCTTTCTTCATAGTCTCTTCCTCGTCCATGATTTTATCTCCCCCTCACACTGCCCTTCTGCCTCCCCTCTATCCGTCTACCCCCCTTCTCTCTTTCCTCCCTAGCCTTCTCCCTTACTTAATTACAATATGGAACTGAAATAATTTTTCAATATTTATTTATCCTATTCTTAGTTTAAAATCCAGAGGGTTCAGATATCTATATATACATTCACTCATAAGACACGTACTAGAATATTCACAGCAGCACTGCTCATAAGAGACAAAAACTCGGAACTACCTAAACGTCCTTCAGCAGCAGAACCGAGAAACTGGTCTGTTCACATAACGGAACGCTCCTTCCTCAGCCAGGAGAAAGAACAGACCCGCAACAATACAGAATCTCACAAACATGATGCCAAACAAAAGAAGCCAGACACAAAATGCCATTTTGTGGGACACAAATTCTATTTATGTTAAGTTACTTTAAGAAGGCAAATGCAACCTCTGCTCTTCGAAGGCAGGATGGTAGTTATTCTGTGCATGTGTGATGGGAGGGAGAGAGCACCAGAAGATGTGGGAGATGCTGGTAATGTTCCATTTTTTTAAGACCCAATTACACAAATGTGTTCAGTTTCTGGAAATTCTCTGGGTAACATACATACGCTTAGAAGCACTTTTCTAAATGTATACCGTACCTCAATAAAAAGGTTTTTTTTTTTCATCAATGAGTTTAAACCTTTAATGTCCTGGGGAAGGGAGGAACAACAACTAAGCACTTCTTGGCTTCCCCGGTGCCCTCTAAGTACTTTTTCTAGCCCAAAAGACAACTGCGATACGGCCCTGAACTTGGAACCGTGGAAACTACTTTCAGTTTCCCAACTTCATGCTGACCGTGCTTCTCCTACGTACCAGGTTCTGTGTGAGACACGGAGGATACAGCTGTGACGCCAGATGAGGACCCTGCCTTCTTTGAGAAAACAGATAAATATATACACACATATATAAATAAAAGCTTGAGATTGGCAAGAGGACAGAGCCTGGGATGGAGAAAAACATGGGAGGCCCGCTTTTGATGGAATGGTCTAGCGAGGCAACCCTGAACAAGTCACTTAATTTACTTGAGTCTCAGCTACCTCATCTGCCTTAAGGGGATTATTGTAAGGATTAAGCATGATAATATCTCTCAAATCACTTATATTACAATAATAGCATTATGGATGATAATAGCTCTTATTATTGTCCTTACTGCTTAATATAGAGTCTCTTGAATTAACCAATGCCAGCATGATCTATACACTAATACAGTAATAGTAACAATGAATAGTATTTTATGGGTCACTAATTCTCAATTAAAAGGCTTCTACTCTGGGTAGAAGCAGGTCTATCAATTAATGGCTCTCCTCTCCTTCTAAAGGGGTGTTAATGATACAAAGGCCTGCATCTCCCACAAGTAGTTTGGGCTCTGTGCTGGTGGCTCTTAGTGGGCTTCTGCCTATAAAATAATCACAATAATGGTAGCAGGAATAGCTGCTGCCCCAGATCCTGTCCTTGCCATATTAGGTCTATTACCTCCTGAAACCTGACATTGCTGTACGAGGTATAGATTTTAGCATCCTCATGTTACAGGTGAGGAATCAGTCCTGAGAGGTCAAGGTGAGCGTCCTAAGCTATTATGTGGCCATGCTAGGGTTTGAAACCGAGTCTCTGATTATATAGCCCTGCAGCTTTCCCCTACATTTGTTGTCTTTGTTTTGTTTGATTTTAATTCTGTAACCGTATCTTAAGCTCCTTTAAATATGTACCTTGACTCATTGTGGTCAGGTTGGTTCCCTCTGTTCTTCCCAACCGCTATCCCCTCAACCAGTATATATTCAGATACATTTACAGTATAAGAGTGAAAATACAGTGTGAATGCAAATCTATGTTCTTACACAGACTGAAAAGGGAAAAAAGCCTCTTTGAGTTTAAAGCCCCTCAGCTGTTTCTAAAACCATGAGCATGCTCCACCCATTTATTCTGGCTTAAATCTGGGGGCAGACTCCTTTACAGAAGCTATTTTCATAAGAATTTACAGTTCAAAAATAAGTTCACCATTTCAGTACTATTTTAACTTTTCTCACTGTACTTAATGAGTTTGCCTCCTTAGCCAAAGGCTTAAATTAAAGCATGAATTGGGAAAAAAAAAAAAATACCCTCAAATGTGAAAGATTGCTAGCCTTTTCTCTAAGGTCAGGAATAAGACAAGGATGCCTGCTTTCACCACTTCTACTCAAAATAGTACTGGGACTCCTAACCAGAGCAAGTAGTCAAGAAAATGAAATAAAAGGTATCTAAAAGGAAGGAGAAAAAATATCTGTTTATGGAGGACATGATCTACATGTAGAAAACCCTGAAGAGTCCACATGCACACACACACAATCAAAACTAATAAATTCAGCAAAGTTGCAGGATACATGATCATGCACCCATGATGCAAAAGTCAGTTGCCTTTCTATATACACTAACAAAGAACAATCTGGAAAGAAAATTATAAAAACATCCCATTTACAATAGTTTTAAAAAGAATAAAATACTTAGGAATAAACTTAACCAAGGGGGCAAAGGTTGGATACAGACCCACTTATCCACAGGAAATACATTCCAAGACCCCCAGCAGAGGTGCCTGAAACCACAGATAGTACCAAACCCTATGTATATTGTTTCTCCTTATATACTAATGATAAAATTTAATTTATAAAGTAACCACTGTAAGAGATTAATAACAAAAACTAATGAGAAAATGGAACAATTGTAACAGTATACTGTAATAAAAGTTATGTGAATGTGGCCTCTCTCTCAAAAGATCTGACTATACTGTACTCACACTTCTTGTGGAGGTATGAGATGATAAAATGCCTGTGTGATGAGATGCAGTGAGGGGAACGAGGTAGGCATCGTGACGTAGCATTAGGCTACTACTGACCTTTTTTTTTTTTAAGATTTATTTATTTATTTATTTGTCAGAGAGAGAGTGCACAAGCAGGGGGAGTGGCAGGCAGAGGGAGAGGGAGAAGCAGGCTTCCCACTGAACGAGAAGCCCGATGCGGGGCTCGATCCCAGGACCCTGGGATCATGACCTGAGCCGAAGGCAGATACTTAACCGACTGAGCCACCCAGGTGCCCCTACTACTGACCTTCTGACGTGTCAGGAGGAGGATCACCTGCTTCTGGACCATCGTTGACCATGGGTAACTGAAACCACGGAAAGCAAAACCACAGAAAAAGAGGGACTACTGTACTCAAAACTACAGAGCACCTGGGTGGCTCAGTTGTTAAGCGTCTGCCTTCGGCTCAGGTCATGATCGTGGGGTCCTGGGACTGAGTCCTGCATCAGGCTCCCTGCTCCATGGGAACCTGCTTCTCCCCCTCCCTCTGCCTGCCTCTCTGTTTCTCATGAATAAATAAATAAAATCTTTAAAAAAAAAAAAACTACAGGGCGCCTGGGTGGCTCAGTTGGTTAAGCGGTTGCCTTCGGCTCAGGTCATGATCCTGGAGTCCCAAGATCGAGTCCCGCATCGGGCTCCCTGCTCAGCAGGGAGTCTGCTTCTCCCTCTGACCCTCCCCCCTCTTGTGCTCTCTCTCTTTCATTCTCTCTCTCAAATAAATAAATAAAATCTTTAAAAAAAAATAAAATAATAAAATAAAAAAAAAACTACAAAACATTGCTGAAAGAAATTAAAGAAGACACAGGTAAATGGGAAGACATCCTGTGTTCACTGATGACTTAATACTGTTCAAATGTTAATACCACCCAAAGCAATCTAAGGATTCAAAGCAATTCCCATCAAAATCTCAACAACAATCTTTGCAGAAATAGAAAAGGCCATCCTAAAATTATTATGGAAGCTCAAGGGATCCTGAATAGCCAAAACAATCTGGCAAAAGAAGAACGACCTTGAAGGTCTCACATTTCCCAATTTCAAAACTTAACTAAAAAGCTACTGTAATCAAAAGACTGCAGTACTGGCATAAAGACAGACATATAGACCAACTATATGAGAAATAGCCTAGAAATGGACCCTCAAATATATGGTCAAATAATTTCAACAGTGCCAAAACCATTTAATAGAGGGAAAGACTGTCTTTTCCAACAAATAGTGTTGTGAAAACTGAATATTCACATGCAAAAAAAAAAAAGAACTTGGACCCCTAAACCATACATAAAAACTTTGAATTAAAAATTCAAAATGAATCAAAGACCTAATCGTAAGAGCAAAAATGACAAGCTCTTAGAATAAAACATAAGGGGAAAGCTTTAAGACATTGGATTTGGCAATAATTTCTTGGATATGAGACCAAAGGGATAGGCAACAGAAGCAAAATTAATAAGCTGGACTTTATCAAAAGTAAAAACATTGTGCATCAAAGATATCATCAACAGAATAAAAAGGCAACCCATGGAAAGGGATAAGAAGGCAGACGCTTAAGGAATTGGTTATCCAGAATATATAAAGAACTCCTACAACTCACTACCAACAACAACACAGTTCAAAAATGGGCAAAGGACTTGAACAGCTATTTCTCCAAAGCAGACATGCAAATGGCCACTAAGCACTTGAAGAGCTGCTCAATGCCACTGGTCATTAGGAAAATGCAAAACCACAATGATATACCACTTCACACCCACTAGGATGACTACAGTTTTTTTTTTATTTAAAAGCAAAGAAAACGTTTAAAAACCAAATAATGTTGGTGAGGATGTGGAAAATCTGGAACCCTTGTGCATTGCTGGTGGCAATATAAAATGATGCAGCCCCTGAGGAAAATGATATGGTGATTCCTCAAAAAACTAAACAGAGAATTACCATATGATCCAGCAATTCCCCTTCTGGGTATATCCCCCAAAGAACTGAAAACAGGGCCTCCAACAGATATCTGGATGCCTATGTTTATAGCAGCAACATTATTCACAATAGTCAAACAGTGCAAGCAATCCAAGAGTGCATGACGGGTAAATGGATAAACAAAATGTGGTCTATACATACAATGGAATATTATTCAGCTAAGCTTAAAAAGGAAGGAAATGTTGACATATGCTATGACATGGAAAAACCTTGGAGACTTCATGCTAAGTGAAATAAGCCAGTCATAAAGGAACAAATACTGCATAATTCCGCTTATACAAGGTATTTAAAGTAGTCAGATTCATAGACAGGAAATAAAATAGTGATTTCCAGGGGTGGGTGAAGGGAGGAATTGGGAGTTATTATTTAATGGGCACAGAGTTTCTGTTTTGCAAGATTAAAAAGGTTCTAGAGATGAATGGTGGTAATGGCTGCACAATGGGCATGAACTCAGCGCCACTGAACTGGACACTCAAAAACGGTGCAAATGGTAAATAGTATGTGTGTTTTACCACACTACAAGGAAAGTATGTGCTAAGCCCCAAACTGAATCTGCATGTTAAGAATTTACTGAACCACAAAATTTTAAACATGATGTTTTTTAGATAAAAAGAGTCTAAGGAGTCCATAGACGGAAAAAACGATGATTGTGAGGGCATTGTACCCACTTCACGGTAGAACTTCAAAACATTCTCCAAAAGTTCCACTTGACTCAAGAGCTCTTATCAATAAATTGGCAAGAGCAAAGGTTAAGATGAAAACTGTTTCAGAAAACAAAAAGGATACATTTTTCAAAAAGTCAAGAGAAGCAAGGTCAACAGGAAAAACAACTTTCATCACATGCCATTAGAAAGATAACCACATTACTCAGGAAACGTGGCCCTGAAAGGAAAGTTACAAAATTATTTCTGAAGAATATGGCACCAGAAAGCAAGATTATTCAAGCATCATGGAAGTTAAAAAGAGGGCTGTCTACATGGGCATAAGGATCCTTTAACACGTAAGTGAGAGCACAGGACTAGTTAATTTGCAGTCTTGAGATAAACTTATTAACACGTGCCTATTCACACAAACTAAAAGAGCCCCGCTCATCTTCTAATTAATAAAGAACTCTGCAAATTTGTCATTTTAATGAAACAGAAACCATCAAAAAATACCACCTTAAAATTGCACAGAACAGAGGACACAAAAGATAACAGTAAGAGTGATTTTTTGTTCCCTTGAATAGTACAAAGTAGAGCTAGGAATAGATTAAATGAATCTTCTACCTCCTTTCCTTTATACATTAGACTGGCTACTTCCCTTCACCTCTTCCCCTACCCCAAATTCCATTCCAAAGGAAGTCACTGCAGGGCATGAAAAGCACCAGGTTCATAACCATCTACAACTCCAGAGCCAGAGTTCTCCCAGCATTCACCACTCTAGTCTCTGTGGGAAGACTGTGGAATCCTAGCACAAGTTCCTAAGGTCAATGATTTTCAAAGTTTACTGGGCCAAGGCCAATACCATCCCTTTGACTTTTTCCCCAAAAAACCCTAAATACAAAATAAGTGAAAGCCCTCTGAAATATTAAGAGACCCATTAACTGTTTAATTAACATTATTTACATTACTGTATTATACTACTGTAATCAGAAGGCGGCTGGACAGGCAGCTACCCAAGTTAAAGATCGAAGGGAAGACAAGACTATGGGCTGGAGCATGAGGAGCAGCACAACTTGTATTTCTCGGAGTTAAAAAAAAAAAGAAAAACAAGAAGTACTTCCTGGAGCATAACCTGGACAAGGTAATAGTGCTCAAAATATCAACACTGTGCACTGTTTACTGTGTTTCTAGATGCCCTTGTGCCTAGCCCTAGCCCTGGTGCCCTAGCACCCTGAGCCCTAGCCAAAATTCTGGCCTTAACACTCACAACCCCACCCATCCACTGCCCACACTAGCTCTCCACCCTCCAACAGAGCTCCCCACTTTAGTCCCCATCTTACGAGGTGTTGGCAGGCAGCTTCTTCAACCCTCTGTTGAGAACTGTTGCATGTCTCTGCTCAAGAAAGCCAAAGTTCCATCTCTAATAACTATTGAAAACAGGTTCTGTCTGTTAAAAAAAAGAAGTTGCCATCTCCAAGCCCATTCATTCTTCAACCTAACCAAATATTTCAAAGTAGATCCACCTGCATCGTCTAAATTAGCCACACTGATATTTTTTCTGCCTCCAAAAAGCAATGAACAAGGATAGAAAGTTACTCTAGAAACAGAAGTCTCTGGCTCTCCTGTCCTTTTCTGCTCCACGATTTCTGACTTTTGTTACACACGTGTGACCTCTTATATTGCTCTGCTTGCCTGAGTCTTATTTAGACAGCTCCTTTATACTGCCTGCATGGACACTCACTCTTTACAGAGTCCCTGATTCTGAAATGCCAAAGTGATTCTACCAGCTGCCTAACAACAATACAATAAATAATAATATATATAACATGTGTAATATATATAACATTTAATATGATAATAATAGCACTGTTATTATTATAGATAAAAATAGCTGCCATTTATTGAGCACCGTGACCAAATATTCTAAGTGCTTTATATTGAGTTACATCATTTCATCCCCATAACGACTCAATAAGACAATTATTAATATCATCCCAAATTAAGAGAAAACTGAGTCACAGAAAAGGTATGTAACTTGCCAAAGATCATTAATAATGTCACTTAATAAAGTGGCAAAATCAGGATTCAAACTCAGACCTCATTGACTAAAAAACCTACATGCTTACCACTATATTATGCTGCCATCCCACACCTCTAAAGATGGCTCACTGGGTTCCATCCTTTGTCCAACCTGACTTCTGGCTTGTACACCCCAGCCCCTTCCTCTAGCATTGTGTTAGCTCTTCTGGTTCTATTTTTCCTTTCTTTGAACTTTCTTTGAACTCTTCTTAAATATTCTTCGGGATTTGGATAAGAGATTATTGATTTATTAAATTTTCTAATACATCTTCTCCTTCTACTTCAATCTACCTTTTATATTAGCTCTCATCTTTGCCAGTAAACCACTAAAAATTTCTACATGAAAGCAGCTGAAGAATAAGCCACCTAGGAAGAAAGTGAACAGTCAATGTGCAGGAACAAAATGAAGAAAACACAAACCTTTATTTACAAACATAAAAGTGGGCATAAATAGGACAGACTGACCATACTCCTGAAGAGGTATCAATACTATAAAGCAAGTATACTCAATATCATAAAACTACAATCCAAGGGCCACTTGCTTCTTTTTGTAAATCAAGTTTCATTGGAACACAGCCACACTTACTCCTTTGTGTATTGTCACAGATTCCATGCTACAACAGCTGAACAGTTGCGACATAGACCATGAGACTCACGTGCCTAAAACACTATCTGATCCCACAGAAAGTTTGCTAACCCCTGTTGTAAAAGAGGTCCATTTTCTCCAAACAAAAAAGGTTTTATCCAATGCCAATCAAACCCCCAGCAGGTAAGTTTATGAGTATTCAAACATACTATAAAGCTATAATAATTGAAAAGCTATATAATTGCCCAAAGCAAATACAGATCACTGAAAATAAAGTCAGAAATAAATATGAGAATTTAGCGTGTAAGATGGCATTTCAAAATAGTGAATAAGTAAAGGATTTATTTTATAAATAGTGCTAGGACAACCAGAAGATTACTTAGAAAAAATAATATCCCATTCCTACATCATATCATACACCAAAATAAATTCCAGATTAATTTCAAGGAACAATAAAACTACAGAAGAAAGCATAGGTGTCTCAGAAGAAAACAGGTGTCTCAGTGGAAAAGGCATTAATTTTGCAAAATGTTAAAAGAACCCATGAGGGAAATCGATTTGATGACAACATAAAAAGTAAACATTTTGGCATATCAAAGACAAATGTAAAAGGAGATTCTTTACAACCTCATGTTATAACAACAGGCAGACACAAATGAACATCTCTCAATGAGAACTGATTAAATTATAGTGCATTCTTATACTGGAATATTATGCAAGCATTAAAAAGGAGGCAGCAGCTATATTGTACTAATGTGGACAGCCTTCAAAATATACAGGTAACATGAATATATGTTACCTTATCAATTATCTATTGCTGCATAACCAACTACCCCAACATTAGTGGCTTAAGAAAATTCATTATTTCTCATCATTCTGGTCAGTTCTGCTGGCCTCTCATTGGTTCATGCGTGCAGCTGCATTCAGCTGATAGGTTGGTTGTGGGGCCGAACAGAGCTGGGGCAGCTGGGGCAGCTGGCTATTTGGGCCAGTCTCTCTCAAGGAGACCAGACCTGAGAAGAATACACCAAATACATCAGAAATCTTAAAATTTACATACTCTGGCCCAATAGTTAGAATTTTGCTGACACACAGGAATGTATGCATCCATATAGACACTTCTATTTTTTATAGCCCCAGAGAAAAGATCTCCAGGTAATGAATCTGGCAATCACCTAATAAAGAGATAAGTTGCTACGTGATCCCACCACAGTGAAGCTCAGTAGTTGAGAAGTCCACCTATGCATAAAAAGCTTCAAATTCACATTTTACATTCTCCCTCCTAAATAGACATGGACAACCAAGAATCATCAGTTTGAGGAAAGCCACCAACACTAAAGACAGAGAGCAAAACAGAGATAATACAAGGTACAGAAAAAAATGTTTTTTAAAACTACAGTCAATTGTACCTCAATTTTAAAAACAAACAATAATTAATATCCTCGCAGAGAAGACACTGCATCCATGAAACTACAACAATATGTGTGTTGAGGGTCCCCAATATGACAGACCAAGGCCTTTCAAATCTGAGGGGAAGATAATCTGCAACCTAGACTTCTATACCTGCCCAAATTATCAATCAAGTTTAAAAGCAGAATAAACACATTTCAGACTTTCAGGAACTCAAAGAATAAACCTCCTCCTCTCTCTCTCGGGATGCTACTAGAGTGCATGCTCCAACAAAGCAAGAGGGAAAAACAAGAAAGACATGAAATTCAACACAGGAAAGAGGCAAGAGGAAAGCTACAATGATAACTGCATGGCAGACGCAGACAACAATCAAACCAAATTAAAGCAGTTCCTCCACCAATCTTACCCACTTGCTCAAATTAAGAAGGAAGAATTCATTCTTGATTCTCTCTCAAATCCCAAATTCAACATCCTCATGTTTTTACCTTCTAACTAGTTTATCTATTCACCTCCTTCCATCTCCATCACCACCACCATATTCTAAGACTCCATCATCTGTCACCTGATCTAGTGTACAAATGGACAGCTAACTGGTCTACCTTATCCTGCACAAGCCTCTTTCTATGTAACAACCAATGATTTGTTTTTAATACAAATTAGATCATGTCACTCTGCTCCTCACTCACTCCTCATTCTACCCAGAATAAAACCCAAGTTTCCTAATATAGCCCACTAGGCTCTACATATTCTGGCCCCTGACTATCTTTAAAATTTCATCTCATTTCCCTCTCACTACATTCAAACACTCAGTGGCCTTGTAGATCCTTGAACATGCGAAGCTTTCTCCTGCCTTTACACATCGTATTCCCTTTTTACAACAACTTCCCCAGCTCTTCACATTGGATTACTCTCATCTTTCATGATTCAACTTAAATGTCATTTCCTCAGAGAGCTTTCCTGACCATTAATTCTCAATTAGTCCTTCACCAGGTCAGTTTCCCTTCATTTCCTTTTCTCAATGAGTTAAAAAGAAGAATTTTTGTTAACTGAATTTTGGGATGTCCTAAGAGAATGGCATGTGACTATTTAAATGAGGTTATCAAAAAGTACCTACGATATATGGCTAAGCAAGACAATTTTTAAGAATTAGAACAAGATAGGGCACCTGGGTGGCTCAGTTGGTTAAGTGACTGCCTTCGGCTCAGGTCATGATCCTGGAGTCCCGGTATTGAGTCCCGCATCGGGCTACCTGCTCAGCAGGTAGTCTGCTTCTCCCTCTCCCACTCCCCCCTCTTGTGCTCTCTCACTCTCTCTCTCAAATAAATAAATAAAATCTTAAAAAAAAAAAAAAAGAATTAGAACAAGATAGATGAGAATTTTCCTACCAGATATTATGACATACTATAAAGTTGCAATAGTTAAGACAGTGTGCAACTGGCATAAGGACAATGAGGCTGACAGATCAGGACAGAAAGCCTAGAAACAGATCCATGTACGATGTAAACTTGACATCATAAGAGAGGTAGGATTGCAGATCCACAGGCAAAGGATGACCTTTTCAATAAATGATGCTGGGACAACGAATCTGTTTGAAGAAAAAAACTATGTCCTTATCTCACAACTATTTTATAGAAAAAAATAAATTTCTATTCGAAGACCAAAAAAGAAAAACTTTAAAATTCTTAAAGGAAAATATATGACTTTTGAGTATGACAGAATTTTTTGAAATGCTCCCTGTCTCTTTCTCTCACACACACATGTGACACAAATCTAAAAAGGAAAACACTGATGCATTTGTCTTCATTAAAATTAAAACTTCTGGACATCAATAGCATCAAATTAAGAATATAAGCCACAAACTGAATGCAGATATTTGTAATACATATAACTGCTAAATGATTAGTTTACAAAATATGTAAAGAATGATTTAAAATCTATACAAAACTACAAACAACCCTCTTAAAAGATGGGCAAAGGATATTCCTAAAAGAAGAAATCTAAACTGGCAATAAAGATTTGAAAAGATTCTTCACTATACTAGTAATCAGGGAAATACAAATTAAAAACATAATGAGATACCATTTCACACCCATCAACTTGGCAAAAATTTAAGTCTGACAACAACGCAGAGTATTGTGAAGGCTACAGAACAATGCGAACTCTCATTCAGTTCTGGTGGAAGGAAACTGATAAAATGTGGCAATATCTAATAAAATAGAAAATGCATATACCTTAAGAGCCAGCAATTTTATTCCTAGGAATATACCCTAGAGGAATAGCTTTCAAATATTTTTTTTTTTTGCTTTCAAACATTTTTTTTCATGACACACATATTTTACATTTTAACCCAGTACACACATACTTATTTAACTGAAAGCAAAATTCACAAAACAGTGCTTATTCTTATTATGTGTGACACATTCTGGTAGTTTCCATTCTATTCTCATTCATTTTTTAAATGTTGGAGTGACTCATTCAATAGATTTTATAACCACTAATGGGTAAACACACCCAGTTCAAAAACCCATGCCCCAGAAAATATTCTCATGTGTATATCTTCTTGCACAAAGGTGAGAGAATGTTCATTATGGCATTCTTTGTCAAAAGAAATTTAAAACAACATATAAGTCAATCAGTGGGAGAGTGAATAAAAAATTGGAGGCGCAGTCATACAACGGAATATGATATAGCAGTGCAAACCAAAAAACTTGAACCATAAGTATTAACGTAAGTAAATCTCAAGAACTTCCTACTAAGCAAAAGAAGCTGCAGAAGAATATATATATATGATGACACCATTTGTAGAAACTTCTTAAACATGCAATATAATACTATATATGGTTTAGGAATATATTTTTATATAATGAATACATAAAATATAAAGATATGCACAAGGAGAAAAGGAAAAAGATCACAAAGGAATACAGAAAAAAAAAGTGAAATGGAAAAGCCCAGTGAACAACTGGATACTAAATGGTTAAAAGTTGCCCATCTTCAAAATTAAAGTATTGCCTCCTGGGCCAGCAGCTTCCTTCCAGGCACAGGGCTAATAAAGCCTCAGTCTGCCATCCAGCAAACGGAGATCAGTCTTCAAAGCTTATAGCGCTCATCTTTGAAAACTGTTCTATTTAGTAACCAAGTACACTGAGTATCTATTTTTAATTAAGTAATGAAATTCAGAACATGAACAAAAAATGCAACAGGTAGTTGTGGGCGGCTGAGATGTCATAGCAGATGCCCCAAACACAGCCATGTGCCAGTAAGGGTGAGTCACTGTGATATGCTGAAAAAAGATAATAAGGCTTGGCTACCACAGGTTGCAGTAAGCCCTCTGCTTTCCTCTCTTATATTTGCCAGGCACCATTCCAGAACACTGAACATGTAGACAGCTTCAAGATTAGTAAATCACTAAAAATGACAAAATATGGCATCTTACAAATAGCACATGCTTGTGATCAAATTAACACAGAGCAAAAAGCTAATAAACAGTCAGTGGCCTCATGGAATAATTCCCTAAAATTAAAATTTGGCCCCTCTACCTAGAAGAGTAAACCCCATACTATAATACACTTCACTATAATTTCAAAAATATCAATTCATTTGTCAAGAAATGAAATTTTAAAGGACTATATATAACAAAGATTAAGCAATAATCCACCAGACCAATAAACAGGTTTCCAAGCCAGAAGTCCAAACCACTATGATCCCCAAACCAGGCATCTTCTCTAGGAAAACATCTTACCTCTTCACCCATTCAACCCCTACTTGCTACACTGTATGGGAAAGGTACCATAGAGGGCCTTAAGGAGGCCTAAAAATAAATAAGAACCCTGTCCTTAAGATTGTGACAGTCTAGCAGTGGAGCTTAGAAACACACACACACACATACATACACACATACATACATACATAGGTGTACATAAGGTACAAAGATTTAGGTGCCATTAGAGAAATAAAGATGAGTTACTATTTTTTAAAAAAATATTTTACTTTGAATAGATTCTTACCTATCTACTCCTCCTATGAGCCAGATCTAGAATATAGATACACACCTCATCGCTTCAAGGGCAAGTAGCCATATATAGAAACAAGACTAGTTCTGTGTATGCTATGCCCTATAGGGTATGCCCCTTCCAGTTCACAGAACTCACAAATGTGCACCCCATTTCTTGTAACCATGAGTCCTGCTGATCTAAAAGAAAGGGAAATGCCAATAAGTGACACACTAAGAAGAAGCCATTCTGTTCCCAAACCCCGCCACTGTTTTGCTATAGAAACTTAAGGAATGCACACTTTGCCTGATGGAAGGATTGAAGAAAGAATTGTTAATGAGATTCCGAGGAACTTTCATGAATCTTTCAGACAAGCACCACATAAAAGGCATCACTAATGCTCTACATCAATAAGGCTTTTCACATCATTTTATGCATAGCAACTTTGTTAATGTAGGTAGAGGTATTTGCATTCCTTTTTTAAATCTAAAGAAAGTAAATTCCATAAATACTAAATGCCACTGATGCCATTTCAAATATTTTTCACAGAGCTAGTCCAGCCCGGGCCAGGTCTAGTGGATTCATTTCAAATGTATCATCAGATCCACTATTTGCATTTCAATGTTCAACCAAATATTCAGGAATTGGGGAGCACTGGAGAAGGAGTCTGCGGAAAAGAAATAAAGTGACTTCATGTTGATGAACCCAAATGTTCTCTCAGATTACTGATACAAGGAGTAAGAAGTTCAGATGACATCATCTTACAAAAGCCAGTCCCAGTCCTCTGGCCATCTCTTAAAAAAAAAAAATGTTTGTGACAAACTAAAGAAGAAAGACCTATTTCCATGCCCTATCCACTTGGGACAATAAACATCCCTGGTTCACGGGTTTGGCTTCTTTTGATGACAGCTTCCCTAAGCTATAATCCACACCCCACAAAAACCTTACAGGTGCACAGTTCAGTCCAGTCACCTTTCATATATTTACAGAATTGTAGAACCATCCCCACTATCGACTTTTAGGACATTTTTGCCCCCAAAAAAACCCCCCACCCACTGACTGAATTGAAGATAATGCCAGATCTTTTATTTTTTTTTAAGATTTTTTATTTTTTATTAGAGAGAGAGTACAAGCAGGAGGAGCGGCAGGCAGAAGGAGAGGGAGAAGCAGGTCCCCCGCTCAGCAGGGAGCCCGAAGTGGGGCTCGATCCCAGGACCCCGGGATCATGACCTGAGCCGAAGACAGATGCCCAAACGTATGAGCCACCCAGGTGCCCCAATGCCAGATCTTTTAAAAAGCATCCTATTTTCCAATAAAGTATCCAATTGACTTAGTTTTCTTTATCTCACTACTGAAGAAAGTAAGTGTATATCCTCAGATCTAAGTCTGCAGCTTAGTCAAAAAACAGCAAGACTTATAGCAGGCAAAAGAAACTAAAAAGAAAAGCTAAAAGAGAATCAAGAATGCAACATATTTCTAGTAAGAAAGTGCTCAAAAACTGACAGGGATATGTCAAAAAGACACAAACACCAACTCAACGGAGCTCCCAATGACAAAGCTAGAACAACTGAGCAACAAAATAAATGAACACAGTGTTTGGATGATAACCTAGAGACTAAAATAAACACCTCAAAATTCACACTGACATAAATAAATAAGCGAATAAGTAAGTGACTGGGGGAGGAGGGATAACGCTTCTCTACAGCAGAATTCAAATTAACAAGTGAGGGGGGGAGTAAGGGAAATAGAAAATCACTTAGATCAGCACCACAGTAATAATGATTGCAGGCCAGAACCATCCATGGACGCTGAAATTTGTGGCCAAAAGTACAATGAGGAAGCGAACATCTGCACCACCTCAAGACATCACTCCACAAGATACTTACCAATGACAAAGGGAAGATGGAGCTAACGCTATAGTGGAGAAACGTGGTGGACACAATCCTACCTGAGCGGTCCGAGTTAACATACCAGTCACAGACATATGAACATCACGTACTCCCTGACCTAATGCACTGAAAACCATACAGCATCAATTCTATAGTATGCTTAGGGAAAAAAATGCAATTCTCACTGTAATAAAAGGAAAACAGTAGATGAACCCATACTGAGCAACACTTTACAAAATAACTAACCAGTGCTATTTTCAAAAGTGTCAAAATCGGGATGCCTGGGTGGCTCAGTTGGTTTAGCACCTGCCTTCGGCTCAGGTCATGATCCCAGGGTCCTAGGATTGAGTCCCGCATCAGGCTCCCTGCTTCTCCCTTGGCCTGCTGCTCCTCCTGCTTGTGTGTGCTCTCTCTCTCTCTCTCTCTCTGACAAATAAATAAAATCTTTTTTTAAAAAAAGTGTCAAAATCATAAAAGACAAAGAAAGACAGAAACAGTAACAGGTTAAGAAGACCAAGATGCAACAGCTAAATTCAGTTTGGATCCTGGATTGGATCCTGGACCTAAAAAAGGACATACATGAGTGGGAAAACTGGCAAAATTCAAACAAGGCTTGTAGAACAATCAACAGCATTATAGCAACATTAATTTTCTGTAGAATTTTGTATTTTTTCTGTAAATCTACATTTATTTTGAAATAAAAAGTAGGGGCTTTTTAATGCAATATTCCCAGGTGTGAGATTCTACTGTTCCAACCCCATTGTGAAAAATGACTCATTCTGGCTAGCTATTACAATTTTCTTATTAGGAGAGATTACCAATCCCATTTTCTTATTAGAAGAGATATCAGATTCAGAATTCCAAAACCCAACTCTTAGAGTACATGCTGGATTGCAGCAGACGTAAAAAGAAAACAAGTCATTGAATGAAAAACACACTTGCTAAAAACCACATGGCACACTGTTAACAAAGAGACATGCCAAAAAAAAAAAAAAAAAAAGACACAAACATTGTGATCATAAAGCAATGGCCCACAACACAAATAAAACAACTAGAAACATAAAATGTCAAGATCTGGACAAAACCAACTGCATCATCATGTGATAAGATCATGACTTGATGAATTTCTGTGGTGTTCAATTTTTATGAATCTGGTGAGAAAAGTTTATTAGTAGGTAAGGGCTGGATTGGGTCTGATACATTAGTTGAAGTAGTTCTGGTACCTACCCAGACTTCAAGTCAGTTATCCTCAAACAGTTCGTAGCATCCAGTCCCACTTTTCCATTGCGGACCACACTAGATATGAATGGGGAGAGCATTGGAGAAATTCGGTTCAAGGCCACTTCTGGGGACATTTTAGCTTGACTTGCAAATCACCACTGAAAGCAGAAGGAAAGAATGGTGGTCAGAGTATTCAGAGGAACTAGAGAGAAGAGGTTTCCTGAAAACTGGCACAGCACAAGGAAGTTTCTCTTGCATGAATAAATACCTCATTTCCTGTCTTACAGCGGCCTCTTCCAATGACCCTCCAGAAGAAACCAACCCCCTGTTGCTCACCTCCTCGGGACAGAGGCTGAATCAATGTTTTTCAGGAACAGAAGCAACCTTTCAAATCCAATTCCCTCCTCCTTTCCAAAGCTGACCGCCACACTGCCCCACACGACCTAAAGCTACCCTGCTCTGTCTTACAACCGGCAGCTTCCTACTCGGAGGCATTAAGAAGCCTTTGTTAACAATCCTCTCCCCCAACACACAACACGTACACACCATTAAGTTAGGAACCACTCCCTCTGTGTCCCCACAAGAAGGACTTGATTGGTAATACTGTATAAAATTCAAGAATAAGCATAATCTGCTTACCAGTTGTTACTTACAAGAAATTACTTACTTCTGATATGCTCTCCCTCCACAGTGTGTTATAACTACCCGCTCTGTGATCTCTCCCCTGCAGGGACTATGTCTTGAATCCCTAGTGCTTAACAAAAGTACCTGGCACACGCTAAGCACCCAGTAAAAATCTTTTAATAAACAAATGAATAAAGAGACAAAAACTAGAGAAATATTGAAGTATGGAGAGAAGACAACATGCCCTCAAAAAATGCAGTCGAGGATAATGTATCTGAGGAACATATGTAGCAAAACGCTATTTAACAATTGAATCATGAAAATAAACACTTAGCCGGATATTAAGCAACACAAACTAACATGGATCTAAAAGTGCACTAAGAAGTTCTTACACTTGAAAATACAGAAGTAAAACCAACAAAGCGTATCTAAATTATTTGGAAACCCAAGGGGTTAGGAGAGGGAATGCATGAATTCCTCTAAATAGATTTCTAAATGAAAACCTCTACTTTCAGAGGTGAATAAGTCCATTTAAATAATCACTTTCTTCCTCAATCTGAAAGGATAATCCTGCATCAAAAGCAAATTAATTTCTTACAAGTTAAAACTACAAGGAAATGATGTTCTGGTCCTAGTTTTCATGTATTTTACCATATGAGGACTTACAAGTCTCTGCCAAAATAAATGTTGAAAACCAGTACCTGTTTTAATCACTTCAGATAGTAATAAAGGGAAAGACAGCAATGATTTTTTAAAAAATAACTTAATGACCTTATATAGTGATGACACCCAGAAGTACCTTTGAGGCAGTAAAAGCTTTATACTTCAGTACTCAAATCATCCTTTCTGCAAATATAAAACAAGCTCCTCTTCCAGTCACTTAACAGATGACCTCCCTCCACCATTCCAATGTCACTACAAAGTAAGAATAAACATCTAATGCCCTGTATTATCAATCATAAAAATCATGCTGTACATTTTTATAACACTACCACTTGCAAAGAGCTTCCAAATACATTATTAGTTGATCATCACAATCCCGGGCAGTAGGCAGGTATTAGAATTCCCACTCTACACCAGATAAGGATAACTTCTGTAATTTGCCTTTGAACAGCATACTAACCCATATTATCATTTTGAAGCTTATTTTTTTCCTATTCTGCAACATTTCCATTCTTATTACTATCCACTGATGTCACAGTTCTTGAAAGGATGCTTATCTAGATCATATGCAAAACACAGAAATACTCATCTGGAAAAAAAGCAAAGATCTCACCTACATTACAAAATTATTCTTCCATGCTTTTTTCCCATAATACCTATCATTCTTTTACCTCTCATTTCTATGAAAAATGGAAAAAGAATCAACACATTCTGAAAAATCAACTGAGTATCAGGCACTATATTACCCACCTCTACCTGTAATTTCATTTACTTCCCCCCAACAACCCTGTTCTCTATTATTGTTCCCATTTCACAGATAAGAAAACTAAAGCTCAGCAAGTCTAAGTAACTTTTTCAAAGTCACAAACATAGCAAGAATAAAGATCAGAATTCAAATCCAGATCTCCCTCAAAGTCCACTATACCCATCCTCCTCTCACATTAAGCATGTATAATTGCAATCACCAAAGAGAAAGGCATCAAAGTCATCTGTTTAAGTGTACAACTTATAAAATTGGAACAGAAAAAAATTATGAAGTTGAACTAATGGTTGCTTGACCACCAGAAACACGTTTGACTACAGCTGGCCTGCTGCCAAAGCTGGCCTGAGTAATCGACCAGTCAAATGCTACAGGGAAGAAACCTGCACCAAAAGCCAAACTATACTTAAGGTGACAACAACCCGTCCCAATTCAGCAACTGTCAGGACCTTCAACTAACACCTGAAGGAATGAATTTCTTTGTTTCAGAACAGCTACAATACTATTTTTTGACAGTGCAAGACTTCCTGCAGCGTTAAAATCTGTTTCAACCGTAAGTGTAGTGACTTCTCTAAGACAGAGTGGAAATACTCCAAAACCATAGGTCACCAAATAGCCAAAGATGATGGTTCTTTGGTGTGATCCTTTTGAGCCAGGGACATGGATGGGGGCTCACCCCCAATAGTGGCTTTTACACATCACAGTTCTATAATAGATCCCAGCTAGGCACAAATTTACAGCAGCCAGCCTCCCCTGAATGCTAGTTGTGCAATTTTTATTTCCTGATTTTGAGGTATTACAGAAGGAAAATGTAGAAATACAATTTTTACAGGGTCTGCTGCTCGAACAGGTTCACATAAGGTCCTCGGATGGGCAGCCTGGGGACTACAAAGACGTCTAAGGCATGGTCCAGTATCTCGCAATTAAGATGGGATGACAAACACGGAAACGTGTGCCCTGCTTACGTCATGGAACGGAAAGGGGTGGCGTCCTGCTGCGTCACCTCAACGTCATACAGCGCACGAGGGAAGTTAAGTGGGGAAGCAGTTTCTCCAGGGGCAATATTCAAGAAAAACAACTCGGCTCCCACCCAAAGAATGACCACCCCACTCTAGGGGCCATCTAAAAAGGGATACTCTCCCTGTTCCCAAACTGTATGGTCCCCTCATCAGGCGGACAGGAGAAAGGAGTCTGAGGTTATTGAGGGAGCAGGGGGCGGGCTAGATACGCAAAAAGAGCAGCCTCTGGCCTTGGGGGACTCGTCCTTGCGGGGACCAGCATGATGGGGATGAGCAGGGCATCTCTGGAACGGGGGCCTTCTCTATAGGAAGAGGCGGCGAGCCCCGGGCATACTTAAACCACGGTCCTGTGCACAGGCCACCTGTGCGACTCGGGATCCAACCTCCCCGCACCAGCCCCAGTCCAGGTACCTGGAACTTAGTCCGATCGGTAACCGGCGACTACGTGGGGGTACAGGTTACCCGAGCGCGCCCCCGACTGACGCACCGACCTGCGCGCGCACCGCGAGCGGGATGCGTGCGCGCCCCCGCACGTCCCGCCCCGCCCCCTCTGCGGCCCGGGAGCCGGGCGGCGTGCGCGCCCCCGGACGCACCGAGCCGGGCACTCGGAAAGGCGTCCCCGCAGTGCCTGAAAGGTCTTTCCTCCGCGCCGGTCTCGTGGGTGGCGAGCGGCGTGGAGTCTGGAACTATCGGGAGGGCTCTGTAACGAGAGGTGGTGCAGGGAGACCGTGCCGGGAAGAACAGGGGGCGGTTGGGGGCGGGGTTATTTCGGGCAGTCCGGTGGGCGACCCGCAGAGGCGTCCGGAAGGCCCGCGTCGTTAGGGAGCGTAGAAGCGGCGTTTCTGGTTACAGGGTTGGGCAAAGGGCAAAGGTCAGCCTCTGGGTTGGAGAACACCTCCTTTGGGCCATGGCCGCCTCTGGGGAACCCGGCCGGCAGTGGCAGGAGGAGGTGCCCGCGGTGGTAGTGGTGGGCTCCTGCATGACCGACCTGGTCAGGTTAGTCCGGCGCAGTACGCAGAGCCTGCGGTCGCGGGAGGGGGCGGACTGTGCTTGGCACCGGGGCTTTGGCAATGGAGAGTGCCCGCTTTTGGGGTGAGTTACAGGTTTCCCTAGCCCGCGGCCTGCCTCCCTGGCGTGGAAGAGGCAGAATTTGAGTTGGTAAAGGTAACTGTCAAGTTAGGGAACGTAGAGGCCAGGTGTAGCGGAAGCTCTTACTGTTACTAGAAGCGCCTGCAAAGACCTCCGGTTTTCTTGACCAGGCTGTTGAACCTGTCCCCTGACTAGCCTAAGTAACTTTGGTCAAGTCATTTTATCTCTGAGAACGTGCCCGCCTCCCAGGGTTGTTGTGAGGACAAAATGAAGGAAGGTGTTTTGTGAACAGTGACATGAACCAGGTTGGGTATTATTCGTCTGAACGTGAATGAGCGGAGCAGAGGTCAAAAAGGCGATCGATCAATCACCCTTCACCGTACTGACTGTTGGCATTCCTGCAAAGTTCATATTTACACCTTGCTTTTCAGTATTGTATGTATCAGTATATGGGTTATCTTATGGCAACCCGAGTGTGAATCAATAAAAACCCATAAACACAATGTTTACAACGATAAAAAAAAAAAAAAAAAAAAAAACAATGATCAAATAGTGAAAATAGGTTGGATGGAGAGATCCCTAATTTTTCTTTTTTTAAAATGAAAATGGCGGAGGGGCGCCTGGGTGGCTCAGTCGTTAAGCGTCTGCCTCCGGCCCAGGTCATGATCCCAGGGTCCTGGGATCGAGCCCCGCATCGGGCTCCCTGCTCCGCGGGAAGCCTGCTTCTCCCTCTCCCACTCCCCCTGCTTGTGTTCCTGCTCTCGCTATCTCTGTCTCTGTGAAATAAATAAATAAAATCTTTAAAAAAAAAAAATAAAATGAAAATGGCCGAGTGCCTAGCTGGCTGGGTGCTAGAGCTCTCAACTCTTGATCTTGGAGTTGTGAGGTCAAGCCCCACCTTGGGCTTAGAGCCTATTCAAAAATAAAAAGCGGGGGAGGGAGGAAGGGAAAATGGCTTTTTTAATTACAAAAATATGTTCGTTGTAAAAAAAAATCATATTCCAAGAAAATTCTACCATTCAGATTGCTTTCATTTAATATTTTTGTGAGTGGCTTTTCAAATATACTATTTTTTTACATTATAAAAATTAAAAGTGATCACACATGCCACAGTTCAGACCTCATCTGTCCTGCAACCTTGCTTTTCCAAAGGACAGCAGAGAGCCTGGAAATAAGTAAAAAGGTTTTGGGAAAATCAAGTCACCAAATCTCTGCACCACCTATGTTTTACCTAGAAGATAGCTCTAGGGTCTGTATGTAACCAATTTAGTCTTATGTTGCTTAAAATATTTATAAGCTAGGTTAATCATATTTCCAGACCAAGAGTAGGAAGGGGGAGAGACTGCTAGGGGCAGATATAATGATTGCTGAAAACATACTTTTATAGGTGCAGTGGCAAAAGAGAAAGCTAAGCAATTTTCCCATGCACCCTACCTGAATAAGTGTCAGGTTTAAAATTCAGAGCCACTTTCTTCTTAAACTAAGTCTGAGCTTTCTGTTATGCTTGACCATCAAACATTAAGGATAATTATACTTTATAAAATGAATACTCTTCATACTTGGGGGAGAGTGGAGTGTCAAAGGCTCATGTAACATTTGTTGGGATTTTAAAATCTTATTTGAGCTAGAGGAATTTGGGGTGCCTGGATGGCTCTGTCGGTTAAGCGTCCAACTCTTGATTTCAGGTCAGCTTATAATCTCAGGGTCGTGAGATCGAGCCCCACGCAAGGCTCTGCACTGGGCATGGAGCCTCCTTAAGTTCTCTCTCTCTCCCTCTCCTTCTGCTCCTCCCGCCCTCCCTCTCTCTCTCTCTCCCCGTCCCCTTTAAAAATAAAGAGCTAGAGGAATTTAGAGATTATTTATCCCAGCCCTTCAGTTCATAAAGGAGTAAACTGAGGTCCAGAGAAATAAGAAACTCATGTTGTATATAACCTTTCTAATGTCTCTTCTCTCGCCATTTTCTTTCCTTTGTAAAATAACCAGGTTTCTACTTCTCATGAATCACTAGTAAAAATTTTACTCTCTTAGAGACTGCCTCACGGCTTATCTGCAAACTTCTTATGATTGCTGATTACTCCTGCCTCTGAAGATCTTTACAAAATACCTGAGTATAAAATTTTTATTTAAAACCCTGCATCTGTGATAAACTTGGGTCCAGCTTTGCTAGTTATGGTATATATCATGATTGTGTTCATTTCCTCTTGCTGCCGTAACAAATTGACAAACTTAGTGGCTTAAATAATACAAATTTAGTACAGTTCTGGAGGTCAAAAGTCTGACACAGAGCTCACTGAGCTAAAATCAAGGTGTCTATAGACTGCGTTCCTTCCTGGAGGCTCGAAGAGAAATCTATTTTCTTGCCTTTTCCTGCTTCTAGAGGCTTCCCACATTCCTTGGCTCATGGCCCCTTCATCTTCAAAGCCAGCAATGGTCCATCAAGTCTTTCTCACATGGCATCACTCTGATGCTCACTTTCTGCCTTCCTCTTCCTCTTCTACATTACAGGAACCCTTGTGATTATATTGGGCCCAAATGGATAATTCAGGATAATATCCTTATTTTAAGTTAGCTTATTAGCAACCTGAATTTCTCTTGCCATGTAATGTAATATTCACAAGTTCTGGGGGTTAGGAATGTAGACATCCTTGGGGTGGGGGGGGCAGGAGGACATTATTCTGCCTACCACAGTGATAAAGCTTAAAGTCAAAAAAATCTTAAAATACTTCGAGCTTGGGGGATCATTGAAGCCCATCAGTCCATTCTCCACATTTTACAGGTGAGCTAACTAAGAGACTAGTTAGATGACTCACCCAAAATCACACAGCCAGTTAGTGTCACAGTGAAAGCTGGAAACCCACGTTTCCCAAGCTTTATCTTTCCATTATAGCATTCTGCCTCTACATCTACCTCTGGCTGGTATTTATTGCCCTTTTCATCTGCAGTTCATTTGAAAGCTTATAGTGTGTGCATTCATTGTTTACTTTGTAAGCTGATAAAGGAGAACAACTAAGGATTTGTAATTTTCAAGTCTAAAGATGGTATCTTCGTGCCTGTCCCTTACTTTATTTCTTAGTTTAACTGGCACCAATTTGGACACCCGTGCCTACACTGTAGAATCACTTCAGAAATAAAACTACTTCAGTAACCAAGCCCTCTTGGACAGCACCCAATCCAATTCATTTTATATATTACATTACTGTGTGCCAGACACTGCTAATTAAATCAATGAGCAACTTTTTTTTATGTCTAATTTCAGTTTGCTATGAATAGTAAGCTCTGTGTACTAATAATTTTAAAATATCATTAGCTCATCCAACATGGCAAAGTGAGCATTATTTAATAGCCACCTATGTTTATCATTATTCTCTTCTTGAACACTCATCTCTGAAGTTCCACAATGCAAAGATAAATCAAGCTTGTGGAAAATTAAGTCAGAGTTCCTCCAAAGACAGAATTCCATGAAAACCCAACAACAAATAAACTTCATTGGAGATTAAGCTCACAGATCTTTGTTAATCATGCTTTCATTAATAATCTTTATTTTTTATGACGTGTATCACCCATCTTTTATTCATTCGACAGATATTTATTGACTTTGTATATATGCCAGGTACTTCCCTAAGTGCAGAGGATACAGCAGTGAAAAACACAGCCAAAAATCCCTGCCTTGTGGAGCTTACATTCTAATGGAAGAGACCATATCAGTAGAAATAAGTAAAATGCATAGTATGTTAGATAAATGCTAAGGAGGAAAATAAGGCATGAAAGAGAGATGGGAGTAGTAATTTTAGGTCCTTGCCCACAGAAAGCCTCACTAAGAAGGTGATTTTGAGTAAAAACCTAAAGGAGGAAAGGAAGCCAGCCATACTCAGGATAAGAGCATATGCAAAGGCCCTGAGGTGGAAACATGCCTCATATGATCAGTGAACAACAAGGAGTCCAGTGTGGCTGAAGAAGAAAGAATGGGAGGGGGGAGGGCAGTTAATGATTAAAGGATGTTGGGTCATACCCTGAATAAGATGAAAAGCCACTGGAGGGTTTGAGCAGAGGGGTGACCTCATGTGATGTACATATTAATATCATCACTATGGGGGCTGTGAGAACAGACTGAAGGAAGGCAAGGGCAAAAAAGGGGAGACCAGTTCAGAGCTGTTATAATAATCCAGGCAAGAAATGACGGTTGCTTGAAAGCAGTCCAAGTGGGAAGAAGTGAGCATCTTTTGATTATATTTTGAAAGCAGAGCTGACAGGATTTGCTGAGGACTACAGATGGGTCAAGGATTACTCCCAAGTTCTGTGGCCTCTGCATGTGGAAGGGGAAGCTGACTTTTGCCAAGAAACAAGATTGGGAGCAGAGCAAGCTGGCTAGGAAGAGGGCAGTATCAGGAGCTCAGGGTGGACATGCGATATTCGAGGTGCCTGTTAGACATCCAACTGAGGCCGTCAAGAAGACAGATATAGGAGTTTGGAGTTCAGAGAATAGGACCAGCTGGAGATATAAATTTAAGAGTCATCACTGTATCGAGGATATTTGAGGTCGTGAGGCAGGATGAGATCACTGAAGGTCTGAACTCCTAGGGCACTCCAACATCTACAGCATTGTTTTTTACATAATTTATCTCCCATCTCCCAGTCTCTCTGTACCCCTAAAACTTGCTTTGAGACAAGCTCAATACAAAGCCATGTTTACATTTCCATGGCGATAGAGTATGATGCCAGCTAAAACCCTGTGTTATCCTTTTACATGCTCCAATTAAAAGTGATGGCTTGAGAGATAAGGCTCATGTTCAACCAAGCATCTAAATTTAATCCTTGGCAAGTCAGGAAATGATTGCTTAATTCTTAAAAGATTTTAATTGGATGGCGGAATAAGTGAATTTAGAAGCTTTTCAATCCAAAGTGGATGAAACGTAGGACCTAGATTACTTCAAAAAAAAGCCAAAAATATATACCATACCTAGAAAAGGTTACATGTGTCTAACATACTGCATAACCTCTAACCTGCATTCCACCAGAAGCCTCTTGATTTGTCATACTTGGAACAGAAAAATCTCTTCTGCATCACAATTTCAGTAAAGTAAAAGCCAGAGGAATGTTGACCTGAGGAGTGTCATGCATACCCAGTGGTAGAGGAATATCCTTTATTATCCTTTCTGCTCCTTAAATTGGTCTTGAAAGTTGCGTATCAGTTACCCACTCTTAAATTAATATTTTGGTAAACCTGTTTCTGTCAACCAGATTCCCTAACATCAAAAGAGATCATTCATGGGAAATTTGCTAATTTTGATCCCTTTGCGGTAAACACCTTAAAAAGTAAACTGCAGGGCGCCTGGGTGGCTCAGTCGTTAAGCATCTGCCTTCGGCTCAGGTCATGATCCCAGGGTCCTGGGATCGAGTCCCACATCTGGCTCCCTGCTCGGCAGGAAGCCTGCTTCTCGCTCTCCCACTCCCCCTGCTTGTGTTCCCTCTCTAGCTCTCTCTCTCTCTCTCTGTCAAATAAATAAATAAAATCTTAAAAAAAAAAAAGTAAACTGTAAAACAAAACAAAAAAGTAAGCTGCACATGACAAAGGAAGCACACTACCGTGTGGTATTACAAACAAGTTCCTTTAGTGATCCGTTCCTTTTCCAGCTCCTCACACCCTAGCGTCTGCACTCTTGGGAGAGGACAGAGGTGAGCTTCGTGATGAATGTCTGTCCAGTATCTTGGTTACTTGTGTACACTATTGAAAGACTGGGACTGTGCTAAGTGCTAGGGATACTGCAATTAGTAAAACATGATCCTTGCTCCAGAGGAACTTCTAGTCCAAAGAAGCAGACAGACACAAAGAGAGATGATTGTAGTGTGATGCAGTTAGCGCCTGCAGGTTCTGTGGGAGTACAGGGAAAATTGCCTGGATGGGATGGATGCCTCCTGAGCCAAGCTTTAGAAAACAAGCAGGTGCTAACCCAGCAGAAAAGAGGAGGGGGTACCTTCTGGCCAGCTGGGATGACCCAAGGAGCAAAGTCAGGGCCGTGGGCGTACATGGAGCGTGCCGGGGACAGCCGCTGCTGGGTCCGTAGAGCATCAGAGATTAGATGTTACAGAAAGGTCTCATCAGCCATGCTAAGGTGTTTGGGTTTTATTCCTTAGGCCCTGGGAACCAGTGAAGGGCTCAAAGGACAAGAATGATATCTCACGTAGCTCACTGGCTGCCAAAGTGAAGATAACGCCTACTCTAACCCATCTTACAAACGTTATTGTGAAGTTCAAATGTAATCTGTTCTTGATTATTCATGATGATGGGAATGTGAAAGAAGCATGAGCACCAAACATCAAAAATTGTAGATAAGTTAAAATTTTTAATAATTGATTCCAGAATACATTATTTTTTTGTACACTGATTTATCTTTCTAATTATATTTTGCTTAGGATAAAATTAATTCCATTTGTATTTCTTTAACCTACACCAGCAGATGGCAGGAAGAAGTAGCCTAGATAATTACAGTGTGGTGACAGAAGTCATTTTGAAATTTAAAGTTTACTATAATTAACTGGCAAAACAGAAAATAAAATACCGGTTTTGTAGTTATTTGTCACTATTCATACTTGCCTTCTTCAATGAATTAAAATGTTTCTCATCAGGAACTTCGATGAATGCTTTAGTCTCACCAGTTCCCTTTCTGCTCTATTTTTCTGCATCCTGATTTTCCCACATACCTTATTGCATCCTCTAGTTGTCCAGTCCCCTCTCACTCATCCCCCTACACACATATTTCTCCTGCCCTCTCCTCCCGCACATTCTAGCTCCAGGATTAGCTCCTTCTCTACCTCTCTATCCAAGCTTCTCTTCCTTGTCCAGAACTTTGCTCAGCTGGGAGGGAGGAGGTCTGTGTATAATTATTCAAAAAGATTGGTTGACATCAGATGGCATTTTCATTTTTAAATATGTTTCTAACTATTTGACCTATATGCCTCTCCCGGTGCCTTCTGTACTCATTCTTCAATCCTGTGTCAGAGGGATGAAGGAGGATGCGGCCCCTTTTTGTTTCCTTTATTCAGGCCATATTGCTTTTTAATAACTGGTTTACTTGTCTCCCTGGGCTACGCTCATACACAGCACTTCTGCACTGCACTCACCTCACTCTGTGATGTACGCAGGCATCTGTCATCTCAGCTATCTCTATAAATGTCTTTCAAGGTGTAGACCATCCATTCAAAATATTTACTTCTGGGGACACCACCTGGGTGGCTCAGTCAGTTAAGCAGCCTGCTCCTGATTTCCACTCAGGTCATGATCTCAGGAACCAAGCCCTGTGTCAGGCTCCGTGCTCAGCAGGGATTCTCCCTCTCCCTCTCCTTCTGTCCACCCCCCCACCATTTGCGCTCTCTTCCTCTCTCCCTCTCTAAAATAAATAAATCTTCTAAAAAAAAAAATATTTACTTCTGACCATGATAGAGTGACTAGTACCAGACTTACCTTCCCACCAGAAACCACAAGAAAATGGGATATATAAGGGACAAAATAAATGAAGCAGCTGTTTCAGTCAGATGTTAGACAACAGGCATGTTATCCCGACGAGAAAGGAAATAAACAGGTGAGTTCCGGAGGCGCATTACTAACCATGGCACAGGGAAAAGAAACCCAAGGAAGTATGGCAATGTCAGTGTGTTAAGAAAACCGAGTTCATAGCTTAGGGAGACTAAGGTGGCTAGAATTTGTGGGAACATGTACTGGAGAGGAAGGAGCTAATCAAGGAAGGGTCCAGAAGTCTGCTTAGGAGTCCCTTTTAGTCTGTTGCTAAACACTACATGGACATACATAGAGACTCCACAAAGCTGGGCCACTACTAGAGAGCTCTAAGCTGAACATCTCCCAGAAGTTATACAGGAATGGGAGGTACTGCATTCTATTTGGCCAGAGACATTATTGAACCCCTGGAGCATTCAGTAGAGATCCCAGAAGGACCACAACTTAGTAAAAGGGGTAAACTTACCCTAAACTAAAGGCTGTTTTAAACTCTCCCTAATAAATCTCAAAAGCAATCCTCAAAAGGACCAAACAGATGAGTTACTTAGCTGCCCAAAAAAAGCAAAGTTCAACCCTTTGAAAAATACAACAAAATTAAGACAACAGTGTAACATTTGCAGTATTCAGCATTCATTCAAAAATCAATAGCATGCAAAGAATCAAGAAAATGTAATCCATAACCAATCAAAACTGACATAGAGAAATGGTCGGGATGGTGGAATTAGCAGAAAAGGATTGTAAAAGGGCCATTATAAAATGCTCCGTGATTTAAAGAAAAACATGAATGTAGTGAGGAGAAAAGTGGAAGATACATAAAAGAACGAAATAGAAGTTTAAGAAATGAAAAATGCAATTTTTGAAATGAAAAATTCACTTGATGGGCTTATCAGTAGACATTACAAAAGAAAGGATCAGTGTACTTGAAGACAGTAAGAGAGATTATCTAAATTGAAGCATAGAGGAAAAAATGACCAAAATACAGTCTTCGTGATCTGGGACAAGGAGTATGTCATTTGTGTAATTGGAGTCTAAGAAGAGTAGTTGAGGCACAAAAAATATTTGAAGAAATAATGGCTGAAAATTTTTCAAATTTTATGAAAACTATAAATGTATAGATCTAAGAATTTCAATGAACCCCAAGCAAGATAAGCATACTGTAAACCACAAAGCACATTGTAATCAAATTCCTGCAAACCAATTATAAACAAACTCTTAAAAGCATCGGGGGCGGGGGGGGGGGGGACCCGACGTTACATATAAGGGAACAAAGATTCATTGCAGGCTTCTTGTCAGAAATAATGCAAGCCAGGAAAAAAAAAATGAAATGAAATCTTTAAAGTGCCTAAAAAATAAACTGTAAACATAGAATTTTATCTCCTTCAAATATGAAGGGGAAATAAAGACAGAAAAACAATAGCTGAGAGAATTTATCACCAGAAACACGCACTACAATAAATACTGAAGGAAGCTCTTTAGGCAGAACCGAAATGATACGAGATGGAAGCTGAGATCTACCCAAAGGAATGAAGAGCCCCAGAAATGGTTAATATACCGGCAAATACAAAGACTTCTTTCCTCCATTTCTTAATTTCTTTAAAAGGCAATTGATAGTTTAAATTAAAACTAATAGCACAGTGTTGTAAGGTTTATATCCTACAGAAGTAAAATAGGTAACAATACTAGCACAAAGATTAGGAAGGGAAATGGAAGAATAAATTACACTTACAAATAAAGTGGTAATGCTTGAAAATAAGCCGTGTAAGTTAAAGATGCTCGTTGTAAACCTCAGATCAATCACTTTTTAAAATAGAAAAAAGGGAGGGGCGCCTGGCCGGCTCATTCGGTGAAACACACAACTCTTGATCTCAGGGCTGTAAGTTCGAGCCCCACATTGGGTATAGAGATTACTTAATAAAATCTTTAAAAAAAAAGGGAGTTAATAACATCAGTAGTGAAGATGAAATGGAATACAATTAATCCAAAAGAAGATAGGGAGAGAGGAGAGAAATAAATATTACAATGTCAAGACAGTGCTATTGATCTGAAGAAAATCGTTGGGAAACCATGAATGTTCTTCCCATGAATGCTCTCACATTTCTGCATCATCAGGACTTTCTGAGCAAAGATCACTAGCACCAGGATTAAAGAATGTTTGAATGGCAAACAAACCTTGCAAGTCAGAGACTTTTCGAGAGATTTATGGACTTCTTCCTTGAACACATTTATTTACATTCTAGGGGCTGTAAATCTAGAGATCTCCCACCCCTTCGCTCCCCTGAGAGGATTCGTTTATATTACAAAGCCAAGGTCACTAGGCCGTGTTTTCTCCCTCTCCTTCCCCACCCCAGAGGGGAGAAGTAACAGCTGTGTCAGCTTTTATATAAACTCCCAAGAATTCATGATTTGGAAGTTCCTCTCATGTCACCCTGGGGGAGATTGGGACACAGAGAGCTAACACAATTATGAGTAATTAAAAAGCTGTCTCTGATCCAGAAACATAGTATTCCTTGTCAGAATGCATGAATACTTAACAAAAATTAGGAATAGGGACATCTCCTGTAAGGTAGTCTGGGAAGGCCTCTCCAAGGAGGTATCATCTGAGCAGAGATGGGAAGGAAGGCAGCCATGTAAGACCATAATATACTCCTCTTTATTGGCTCTCCCCGTGCCTCGCACACTTTTTCACACAAGCAAAATTTAAATAAGGTTCAAGGATAGGACACTCTGAAAAGCTGGCCACTTGTGAACAATATTCTTCGTATCTATTCTATAAATTCAAGGATAGCTACATCTTCAGGCAAAACTACTTTTTAGCCCCAGACTGGTTAGCTAGGAAAAATAGGACTTAATAATCAAAATCTGTTTGTTTGTTTGTTTTTTAATGGTTTAAAGCATAATTCAGCTTTCATTCCCTTAAATAAATCCTGTGTCTGCAGATTTAGGGTTAGGAACCACAGAATGAAGATTTGAAGCTGTTTTTTTGTTTTTTACAGAGCTAGAAAGAGATCACTAGGTTGGTTTGGAAATGACATGCATTCCTATAAATGTGACATACACAAATGCTGAGCAGAACAGATACAGCTGAAGAGTACAGGCAATAGGAATAATAAATGGGGGTAATGAATTTTAATTGGGCAATAATAGTACAATCCCCTATTCTAGAGGCATACAGGGTGTCACAAGCTTGCAGGCAGAAGAAAGGATGGAACGCAAAAAGCCAAAAAGCAACATATCATTCCTCGACTTTGGGCTGGAGCCGGGAGAGTGTGACCTCTTTGGTGGAAAGACTTCTCATCCCTGTTTCACCAGGTCATTCCTTCCTTTGCTATGAATCATCGCTGAGAATCTGTAACAAGCACATCATTGTCAAGAAGCTAAAAGCAATTGATTAGTTGTTCTGATAACACCTGTCAGTGAAATAACTCCGAGCACAAAACCCAGGCATTTAAGGAGTTGACAAGTATTATTAAACCCGTTTTGCAAGAGAAGAAGCTGGTTCAAAGAGGGAAAAGCTGTCAAAGGTAATACAATCAGTAAGTGGCTCAGGCCTGATGCCTTGCGCAACTAGGCTCTAGCCACGTGACCTCTCAGAGCCCAGAAGACTGCGGGGCCATCTGAACATTTAGCAGTGTTTCCTCCTGTGCGAATTTAAAATGTGACATTTTTAAAGCTATGAATTTGTTTTAAATTCAAATATATTTCTTATGATTGGTTTTCTCTGTCTGCGGTTTCTCCCTCATTCAGAAACTTCACTCAATTTTTAATTTTTAAAGGGTAGCAACAGTGTATTACTACCAGTATACTGCTCCCTTTTTATTTTCCTTTTAACCCCTTGCCCGTGGCACCCTGCTAAACCTCATGTTTGAATTGGGGCAAATCATATTAATGCTTTCATCGAGGGGATGGTGCGTTGTGCAGGTCCTTTCTTGAGCCAGACCTTAATTTCATGATTTTAATAAGGAAAGAGATAGGAAAGCCTAGTTCAAGGTAAATTAGGATTTATAATTCAGGAATGCTTTTTTTTTTTTTTTTTTTTGAGAGCCAGAGACAGAGATAGTGAGTGAGAACACTGAGCGGGGAGGAGAGGGAGAAGCAGGCTCCCCACCGAGCAGGGGGCCCGATGCAGGGCTCGATCCCAGGACTCCCAGAACCCTGGGATCATGACCTGAGCCGAAGGCAGACACTTAACTGACTGAGCCACCCAGGCGCCCCTCAGGAATGCTTCTGCCTGTCTGTAACTAACTTTCTAGTTGCTCTCAACTCCGCTTTCCATTCCATTTACTTTAAAAAAAAAAATCAATAAAATAAGCAGTAAACTTAGTCTGGGTTCAACAGAAAGGTCACAAGGCAAAGGTCTAAGAGCATATAATCTGTGCACGGCTATAATCCAGGGAGCAAGAAAAGCCTATACAAAGATGCTTGATGTGTTTAACTGGTTACCTGCTGCGGACAGCCGGGGAACTATGACCAAGGAACAGAAACCCTGGAATGGAAAGAGAGTGGCATTGGGCAAGGCTGTGTTAGGTTGCACCTACAAGGAGCCAGCTACCAGCCCAGGTAGCTGGGAAAAGATGCTGAGAAGCCAGATGAATCTGAAGTAGTAACAAATGGCTTCCCATAATGCACAAATATATTCTTGTTGCGTATACCTCTGTATATAAAGTAAAACATGAACTTTCGCTCCCTCTCTCCACCCTTTTCATGGATACCTATCATTAACATTTCATTTTCTGTGCATTTACATATTATGACAACATATACATATATCTTTTTATCTTTAAGAAACATGAGTTGGGGCGCTCCCCTCTACCTGTTAGATGCTGCCCGATTCACAGATCGCTTAATAAAGCCAATTTGATCTTTAAAAGAAAAAAAAATGAATCAGATCATAATAATCTTGTGCTCAGACATTTTTTTTCCACTCATATATTGCTTGCATTAGGGTTAGGATTTATTACATTGTCAGCAAGTTGCTTTTGTCCCATAGAGGTAGACTGGAAAACACCGATTTAACATTTGTTGAATTAACACATGAATGAAGAATGATAGTCTGTTTTCTAGTTAGAGTTCCTACTTATAGGAGAGGAGTGCTGCTAATACTTGTGAATGCAGTGGGCAAGGTCTGGTAAACCATGGGATTGTCGTTGCCAGACAACTGAATATCCCCACCAGTCTCCTTCCCATTCATCAACCCCGCCACATCCGCATTTCAGAAGTAGGAAATGGAAGCTACCCAGGGGAGACACAGAAAAGAGAGGTGGAAGTGAGGGGCTAATTTTCTCTCCTCACTTCTTGGCTGAGACCATGGTAATAAAAGACAGATTAACAAGAGAAAAACAAACAAATGTATTAACCTGTATGCCCCAGGTATACATGGGTGATGCCCAGGGGAAAAGGAGTGACTCTCCAAGGTGATTAAGAATTCAACTTTCTTGATAGGGAAGGGCAGTGGGAGGCCTCTTAGGGGAGAGTAAATGACTTAGGAAAGATGAACTGGCCCTCAGTAGACTAAATAGGAGGTATGACGATGTTTGTGACGTTTGTCTGGGTGTGGTGTTGACTTCTTGTCTGTGACACGAGTCCGTCCTTGCTGGTTGATGAAACTCCCAGGGAGGGGATTCATGGCTGTTGAGTCTTTTGGGGGGACTGGTCTTGAGGCAGATAAGGGGCAGTTCAGAGAAAGCCTCTCCCTCCATTGGCTACTTTTCACTGGCCGACAGCCCAACATTAGCACTATACCAAAGTGGTACATTTGGCCAGTGTGTCCTGAGCTCCTCCATTCATATTCTGCTACCCTTCAGGGAGACAGGGGAAGTCTCTTTAAAAAATTCACTCAGTCAAAAAATATGTTAAGCCCATGCTAAGTGGCAGGCACTCTGGATAAAATGGCAGACTTGGTCCTTGTCCCCATACAGGGAGAGTCTACAATTGAAGGAAGAAAGAAAGAGTAGGGCAGAGATGCAGAAAGAAAAGAGTAGAATTCCAAAGGAGGGAGAAATTTTAGTGATGGCTAAGTTAGTGCAGTGCTTGTGTTAATATAAGCTGTTTAGAAAGGAGTTTTAAATCCCAGCCATCTGCTCCCACATCAAACACAACACTGTACCCCCGATTTCACTCCTCCGTCCCATATATACACATCCCAATAATCATCTGCTGCTATATTTTTCATGATTTCCTACAGCCAATAATAAAAAATATACTTGATTCAAACCAGAGGACTGGGACCCAGATCTAAGTATAAACATAGTGGAAGTCATAAGTTTCTATACCGACAGTCTTACTAATTAAGTTATTTGGCCTGTTTTTAGCCACATTGGATATTTTTTTCTTTTTAAGGTTGTTAAGGATGTTTGTAGCAGCATATCAATAAGCCAAGAAGTCACATAGTTACTCAGTCGCACAGATTACTCATCATTGCCTGTTCATAACAGAATCCTAAAATGTTTAAGATTTCTGATGCAAATCAAAATCTCATCATCACTTGTCATTGCTAAATTAAATGACAGGATAATAACATTACATTAAAACCATTTTTCTCTTGATTGAGTACCTTTTTCAGAAGTGAACCTTGTAGATGGATATTTTTTTTCATCAGTACTATAAATGCATTTAGAATAGGAGGTAAAAATAGCAGTGAAAAGGGGAGGAGTGGAATAGAATGTTTTCAAATTATTGATGAGTCTCTTTTGAATCTCAAATAGCCATATTTGACACTGCAGTGTTAGGGAATGGAGTAGGTTAGCCCAATTTACTGAGACTTTTAGAACTACATAAAGGAGATGCACAGGTTGAACTTGGTCATTATCAACACCATCGTGTGTTCTTGGCATCAGTCATAGATCATTCCATTGCAAACAGGCTGTTAGTGACCTGTGGGAACTGGCATTGTCCGGGTACTCTAAGATTAGGCACAAGAGACTGATTTCAGATAGATCACAGCCTAGGTGGGAAATGAATATAAATTTCAGATCTGCCAAAACAGGGTAGGTTCTCAATCGACTTACTGTCGTGAACTTCCCTCTTGGCCTTTCTTTCCCATCTAAAGCTAATTAACCTTTTTGGTCACACCTGCCATCGCTCCATCTGGCCCTCGGCCCACTTCTTTCTGGCCATCCAGTCCTCATGCTGATCAAGCCCATCTTCCTCACTCACTCACTCACACTCACCCTTTCCATTTTCACATCTTCTGTCCTTCAAAGATGTTTCCTCACATCTTCCAGTTTAATGTTATGAAAATCAGACCTGGAGGAAACCTTTTACTCTGACCTTTTGTCTCCTTTACTACTACCCTCACCAGGCAGTAACAGGTGAGCGAAAATCCTTAGCTCTTGGAGAAGTGCACGATGGTAGAGACTGAAACCGGTTGGCTAGGAGGTGACAATAGTTGAATCTGGGTGATGAGTGCATGGGGGTGGGGAAGTCAATATACTGTTTTCTCTAATTTTATAGGTTTGAAATTTTCTGTAGTAAAAGTTTTCAACTAAACTTAGCTCTCTAGACTCCATTTTTTAAGAATAGATGCTCTTTTTGAGTCAGTACCTGAAATGGGTGGGATACAGGATGGACTGGGACTAACACCTATCCTGCCATCAAAATAATAACCCACTCCTGCCCCACCTGCCAGGAAACAAATGGGATTCCTTAGCGCCTAGAACTGCAACTTCCCTCTTCTCCTTAGGTCCTTTCTGAACCTGGTTACCAGAGCCCTGGTACACTTCCTACTTCTTGTTAAAGTGACCAGATAAACCAGTACAGAAACACACATTAACTTGGTCCCACGTACAAGTCCCACTGTGAATAAAGGTCTGTGCTGGGAAGTGGGAATTGGAAAGGACTTCCATCCAAGAGCTCCCCATGATGAAAAATGGAGGCATGCATGAACACCCCTGATGCAGCCGACAATAGAAACTAAAGTGGCTCTAGGAGCGCAGCGGTGGGACTGTGGGGGGATGGGCAGGCATCCTGTCAGCAGATGCATTCTGGATATCGAGGCCAACTACCAAGTGTTATCTTAAAGGAAAAGGTGATCTTCTCTACTTCTGCTTGCATTTCTGATGGCTAAGACTAGACTCATCAGAGAACCTTCCCTCTCTCTTCTGAACTTAAATTGATTGCAGTTACCAAGGTGCCTTTTTTTTTTCCTTCTCTTTTTAAATTATGGCAGTCTTACTTCTCGTTTGCCAAAAACCGGAGAAACCATCCATGGACATAAGTTTTTTATTGGCTTTGGAGGGAAAGGTGCCAACCAGTGTGTCCAAGCTGCCAGGCTTGGAGCAAAGACGTCCATGGTATGCAAGGTAAGTGTAAAGGACAGTGGAGAGGATTCTAGAGGCAAGGGTCTGGTTTTAAGACTTGGTTTTTATTTTTTAACTATTTTAAAGGGAACAATTCAGTGGCATTTAGTACGTTCACAATGTTGGACAACCACCATTCTCTTAGTTCCAGAACATTTCTGTCATTCCAAAGTAAAACTCCCTACCATTAAGCAGTTTCCCCCCATACCCCAGCCCCCAGCCTCCTGCCCCTGGCATCCACCAATCTGCATTCCGTCTCTGTGGATTGATCTATTCTGGAGATTTCCTCTAAATGGAATCATAAGATACATGACATTTTGTGTCTGGCTTCTTTGACTTAGCATAATATTCTCAAGGTTCATCTACCTTATAGCATGTATCTATTTTATTCCTTTTGTGGCTGAATAATATCCCATTGTATAGACCATAATTTGTCTATCCACTTGTTTGTTGATGGACACTTGAGCTGTTTCCACGTTTTGGCTGTTGTGAACGGTGCTGCTGTGAACACGCATGTGCATGCACTTTGCTTGAGTATCCGCTTTGTATGGTTGTTAAAGATTGAAATAGGAGAGGGTCTTTTTCCTTATCCTTTATATTCGTTTCTACCTCACTGAGTCCTCTGGGAAGTAGCTTTATGCTGCATTCCTTTAACTTACTGAGCTTCTAAGTGAAGGGTGAGAAGTGAGAGGAATTTGCCTACTCCACTGGGTTTCTATACTCTGGCTTCTAAACAGCAGAAGTCACCCGGTTTTTAGCAATTTTTGCTGCAACACAGCTTTTGGAAACTTGGTCTAATGAGTGGTGATTCACTCATCTCTAAGTTATTTCTTCTAATGCTAGCTCTTGGATCAGAAAGGAATCTGGGCCTTAATGAACTACCTCTAACTAATCCTTAGGCATGGTTCTGTTTTCAGGTATGTAAGGAAATGACAGTAAGATACGATAGTCCCTATTCCTATCCATCCGGCTGAACTCATTTGAAAATAAAATTGGCTACCAAAGGTTCAATGTTTGCGTGTTTAATGAAATTTTAAGATGCTAGCATTCTGGCAGAACACTAAAGTTTATTTTAGGAAAGCTAGACTCAGTCTACACACTAAAGGATAAGAAAAATCTGCGAGATTTAAAAGAACGAGTTCACTCCTGTGAGCTGGGTCAGTTTTACCAAAATTTCTCTGCAATGTCATTTCCCATTGTATACAGCACTCTTCTCTCCACAGGCATCTTTCAATGATGTACAAACTATACAATTATCATTTCATCTGCTAATGAGCTGTAGTTTTATTTCTAATTTAGGATTAACCTGATGAAATTCTCATCCAGCTGTTTGGTCAAAAACATCACATGAAGCACAAGATTCAAAGTAAGAAACGCACATCTTCTAAGGTTGAACTCTGAAGTGTCAGTTAATCATCCATTAATTATTGATAACCTAGTACGTGTTAAGAATTATGGGGCTTGGAGAGGGAGCTGTAGGCCTGACCGATCCTGTACTTGATTAGAAATGAAGGGCCTGGGGAGTCATCAGATGCTGCTGACTTAACGGGCTTGGGAACTGGAAAGAGGAGGATATTTCCTGGCCGGGGAAACATGGACAGAGAATTGGTATTGGAAGCAAAGTACCAAAAATGGCTGCTCTGGGAAGAGAGGGAGTTCCCTCGAGCTGGAGTCGTAAAAGGAGAGATTAGAGAACCCCTCTTGGAAGCTTCATAAATGCTATTCATGTAGCCATGAAAGTCAAAATTGGATGTCCCCTGGGATCTCATCCAATTCGAAGATTGAGATCGGTGTTATTTTGGGTCTGTTGAATTTGAGGCAAAGAGAAACGCAAAATAGAAAATATTTGAGTTGTGGAACTGAACTTGGGAAGTGAATCATACAACCGTCAGGAGTGGATGTGAGAGGAATAGACAGCAGAGGGCTGTATTTGGGGAAATGGCACAGTCAGGAGTTTGATAAAGCAACAGTGCCGTTGGTTTTATTCTGGTCTGGGCACGACCGTGTACGGTGGCATCTGTACCGTTGGGCAAGCTGTTTATGTCTGCAGTGCCCCAGTGCAGCTGTCGGCCCTTCAGCCCCGCGCTCGGTTCTAGCCTGGGTGTCCATACAGAGAGGATGAGAAAGCATGGCTTCAGCCAAAACCCATACGGGGTGACTTTGCTTAGACCACCTGGAATCTTTAGACACAGATTTCTTTAAGCTTAAACATGTTGCATAATATTCTCAGATTTCTTCAAAAGAAAAATACCTTTTTTATAATAGAAACTGTTGTTATCCATTCATGATACTTTTCCATGGTGAACTATATTCTTATTAAGCAAAATAGCCAACCGGCTATATAGCAGTTTTTTTCAGATGACAAATTCCAAGTAGAAACCAAAATCGTGAAATGACTCAAGATAAAAATTAACAGATGGAACAAAAGAAAAACAGGTAGAAAATTTCCTCCGGTTTTCTTAGCAACATTAACTTACCTACGACCACCCTGCAACAAACTAAAATCCAAGCTCTGGTGAAGTAAGACTGACGGCACATGCAAAACAGCTTATATTGAGCTCAGGGGAATTATTTGCCAAGATATTGTGACAAGGACTATTAAGCAGTCCATCAATATGCATCCAGCGAAACATGTAATCATGAAACACTTGAAGTCGTTAAGGAGTTGTACAGTCAGTAGTCACCTGAGTCATGGCCCCAAGGCCACAGCCCAAGGAGAATTGGAAGTGATATTTTCAGATTACAAATCCAGGCAGATATCATAGAAAATGAAAGTCTTGGGGCGCCTGGGTGGCTCAGTCATTGGGCATCTGCCTTCGGCTCAGGGCATGATCCCAGAATTCTGGGATCGAGCCCCACATCGGACTCCCTGCGCAGCGGGAGGCCTGCCTCTTCCTCTCCCACTCCCCCTGCTTCTGTTCCCTCTCTCACTGTGTCTCTCTCTGTCAAATAAATAAAATCTTAAAAAAAAAAAAAAAGAGGGGCGCCTGGGTGGCTCAGTTGGTTGGGCGACTGCCTTCGGCTCAGGTCATGATCCTGGAGTCCCGGGATCGAGTCCCGCATCGGGCTCCCTGCTCGGCAGGGAGTCTGCTTCTCCCTCTGACCCTCCTCCCTCTCATGCTCTCTGTATCTCATTCTCTCTGTCTCAAATAAATAAATAAAATCTTTAAAAAAAAAAAAAGAAAGAAAATGAAAGTCTTGGGACGCCGGGGTGGCCCAGTCGGTTAAGTGTCTGCCTTCAGCTCAGGTCATGATCCCAGGGTCCTGGGATCGAGTCCCGCATCGGGCTCCCTGCTCCACGGGGAGCCTGCTTCTCCCTCTGCCTCTGCATCTCTCTCTCTGTCTCTCATGAATGGATAAATAAAATCTTAAAAAAAAAAAAAGAAAGAAAGAAAAGAAAATGAAAGTCTTCTTGGCAGGGCAAAGAGTCTGTGAGAATACCTTTCATAGGACTTCACCCGATTTTCTTAATTGTTTCCTCCTCCATCATTCCATTCAAGCTAAATGTTATTTCTTGATATCCAAAACTGGCTGCTCAGGAGGGCCAGGGTAGAAAAAAAAAAGTTCGAGATGCAGTGGCCCAGTCTGAGCCCAAAGAGCCTGCTTCTTATGTGGTGGGAAGAAGCCCTGAACAGGTGTGGACCCAAATGACCCAGATCTGAAATCAGCCAAGTGAGAAGACCTTCAAGAAACTACCTGGTCTTACTTACCCTGAACATGACACTCTCAAAACTCTCTAGGGACGCTTGGCTGGCTCAGTCGGTAGAGCACGTGACTCTTGATCTTGGGGTCCTGAGTTCAAGCCCCACACTGGGCACAGAGCTTCCTTTAAAAAGAAAAAAAAAAAAAAAAAACCCACCTCTAATATAAGCAGCTGTGTGTTTTCCTTGCAGAATGGGCAGATATTAAGCTGTGTGACAGAAGCGGTGTGTTAGAGCCCAGGCCGCTCAAAGTCTGATCCTCAGGCCGGGCCGTAAACTGTCACTGGGTCTGAACAGGAATTAAGAGTAAGCAATTAGCAACAGTTATAGCATTTGACAGAATAATGCTATAGCTGATGAATATAATAGTAATAATAAATTAAGCCTGGTATTTTGTAGAAGTCTTTTCTGTTTTTATTTCATTGTTGTTATATTTTACAGAATTATTAGTCCACAGTGGATTGAAAATGGAAAAAAGAAAAAAACAGCCTTTGCTACAGATGGCTTGAAAAGCAGTATATTAGAGTACTCATCTTTTTAATTTTTTTTTCTTAAGATTTTTATTTATTTGACAGAGAGAGACACAGAGAGAGAGGAAACACAAGCAGGGGGAGTGGGAGAGGGAGAAGCAGGCTTCCCGCCGAGCAGGGAGCCCAATGCGGGGCTCGATCCCAGGACCCTGGGATCATGACCTGAGCCGAAGGCAGACGCTTAACGACTGAGCCACCCAGGCGCCCCTAGAGTACTCATCATCTTAACAAAAAAGGTTAGGTTGTCTGTTAGATTACTGTGGGACAGTCAACTGATTGTGCATTAAGATTTAGTTTTCAGAGATCAAAAAGTAGTCACCAGCGTTTTCCAGGTTATATATAATGATATGAAAATTGTCCCTTCCTGAATTCTGCTGAAGGACGACTGACTAAAACTACTGGCTATATTGATTAGAATGCCTGGCCACATGTCCAAATACAGGGTACCCTAGGACCCAAAGCAAATAAACAATATGTGTCTCATACAGGAAGAATGGAAGAAAATTGGATTACCACCAGCGACCTCTTAGCTCCTACCCACCTCCACTCTCAGATAAGCGGGACTCATAAATGGGGACTGTAACATTAATTTTCTATGTTCAAGGCCATTATCCCCATTTAGATGGGATTTAAACCACCAGCTAGCTTGAACAACAGGAATTTTCTGTATTCTTCTGTCCTCTTTTATGACAAAGCCACAAGTGACAAGTCAAAAGGTTAATATGAGGGACTTAATTCAAAAAAGCAACGGCTGGGTTTTGTTATAGGACAACAAATGCATGTTAGGCTCCCAGACCTGCTGTTCATCATGACCCTCAGGCACTGAGAAGTCACAAAATGTCTTGAATAACAAAGATTAAATTGCATTCAACTTGGTTTTAGTGTTAATTATATTTCTGTGCATTGTAACTTTGAGAACTGGTAACCTGTTTTAATAGAAGGGATAACTTTTTTAGCAGAAATATTCGACTTCATTTGACCTTGGGTAAGATATCTTGGTCCTATAGGTTTTACTTACCTCAACTATATGTCGATAGATGGAATTCCTAGATGTTTTCTACCATTCAGGGATTCCAAACAGCCCATTCCTCAACCATTGGGAAACGTGGACATTCAATATATGGTAGTGCTAACTGCAGCCACCTTCCTCGGCACTGGATCCTGGTTCTGGACTGTGGAAGCCACTGACTGGCTCTCCCTCAATGCAGAGAGCCTTCTCGGTGGTAAAAGTGAAGGAAATACCTCAGGACCCTTAGCTAGAGGAAATGCTCTTGCTCCTGATCCACCCAGTCCTGCTGTTTTCCATTATTCTAATTTACATCTCTCTATAGCTGCATTATCCAAGATGGCAGCCTCTAGCCATGTGTGGCTGATTTAACTGTAATTAAGATAAAATTTTAAATTGAGTTGCTTTATCATACTGACTACATTTCAAGTGCCTATTTGGGGTAGCACAGATAGAGAGCATTTCATCACTGCAGAAAGTTCTGTTCAACTGCATGACTTTAAAAGCTTCAGGGAAGAGCTGAGCCTGGGATTTCCTGAAGAGCAGCTGGGATTCTAGGAGTTACCTTGGCTTAACTGCAAGTGGTTGTCCGTAATTGATGATGACCTGGCTTCTTTCACCTGGAACACACTTACCCAGGCTACCTAAGACTATGTGCTTTTCCCAGAATCCTTCTGCCCAAAAGGATTTCACTGCTGCTACTGAAAGAGTATAGGAATGCCTTCCAGGGGGCTATTAGAAGCAAAACCTTGTGTAAGACCTTCTGGCAGCCACAGCTAGGACAGTCTGAGTGCCTGTAGTCATGTCCCTTTAAGAATGATAAGATAGGGCGCCTGGGTGGCTCAGATGGTTAAGCGTCTGCCTTCGGCTCAGGTCATGATCCCAGCGTCCTGGGATCGAGTCCCACATCAGGCTCCCTGCTCCTTGGGAGCCTGCTTCTCCCTCTGCCTTTCTCTCTCGCTCTGTCTCTCATGAATAAAAAAAAAAAAAAAAAAAGAATGATAAGATAGGCCAAGGAAAATGAACAGACAGGCAACTAAGATGACCAAATACTTACAGAACACATTTCACGCACAGAACTTAAGGAGGGATAAACATATGCTAAGCTAGAGTCTCCGATAAGCTTCTAGGGAGGCTAGACTCCTAGGAAGATTGTTTAGGCAAACAATATAAGGTGGTATTCAATTAAATATTTAATGGTATCTACTAGGAATGCTCTAGGAGTTGAAATGAGAGCATTAAGAAGAGCTAGGATGGGGAGGTAGGCCTTAAGTTGCACTTGAAAAACAGGTGAGGTTTGATTAGATGGAGAGAGGAAAGGATTTCTAAGTTCTCAGAAGGCAAGAAAATAGACACAAATATATTGTACTCACCTTGTGTTTTAACACAGTCAAATGATAACATCAAGTTAATAGTGCCTTTCTGCTGGCCACTCTGTAGAACAGAGAAATCCAATGATTTTTGCCAAATACGAGTGTTAGAGAAGCCCACAGAGAAAGGGGGGCAAGCCTGGTGACATCAAAATGAGACCGGAGCCCGCAAAGACAAACGTGGCACTGTGTGTAGCTTTACAATACCTTGATCCCCGTGTTGGACCCTATTGGGCCTCTCGCCCCGGGCAGACTCTGCAGGCCACATTCCGCGTTCCCACTTAGTTGACTTCCCAACGTAGTGCCAGGCAGGACCGCTCTCCTTCCTCGTATCGTCCACACCAAGCTTCACACGCACTCTCCCAGCATTCATCCTGCAATCCAGTGGGCCTCAGCTGGAGGCATACATTGTAGTCACCTGGGGCGTGGGCCACGGTCCCACCTACATGGGCTGATTTCATTGATCTCGGGTGTAACCTGGGCACCAGGATATCTGTAAGCTCCTCGGGAGCTCTAATGCCTAGCGAAGGCTGAGAACTCCTGGTTTCCTACCTGCCAGAGAGAACTCACCCCAGTCCCACCCTACCTGGCTCAGGTGGAACCATTTGCCGCAAAATGTAAAGAATTTTAACTAGCTGGATAATGGCAGAACTGAAATTCGATTCCAAGTTTCCTGACTCCCATTCGCACTATTTTGCTTCATGGCCAAGATACTTACACTTAAAGTTCTCTTATCAATTTGATAGGCAAAATGTGACCGGGAAAACAGAGAAGCCTCCAAAAATACCTACGAATGTTCCCCTATGATATTATTATGTCAAGTCCTTTTTGTTTCAAGGACCATTTGAAATCATTCACTGTGATTTTTTTTTATTTAAATTCAATTAGCCAACATCATTGGTTTCAGATGTAGTGTTCAAGAATTATTCACTGTGATTTTCATTCACAGTCATTACAAATCATTCCATTTGTATCATTCACTGTGATTTTCAAGATGCTTTCAGTCCCCTCTCAATGGCAGGCAATGTATAGCACCTTAGCCTCGGTTGCACTCCTCTGATTTGTGCTTATGAATTTCCAGTTCCTGGGGAAGAGGCTTACATTTGAGTCAGAAGTAGCCAAAGGGGGTTGGAAGATGTTCGCTTCTCTCGACCTTTTTTTTTAAAGTCAATCGAGCAGAATAAATGATTGTGTAAGAGGTTTGAGGGTGGGGAAACAGGGAAAATGGCATTCTTTTAGTATGACATTGCCCAAAGCATCTGTGCTACTCTGTAATGCAGAAGGAAAAAAGAGCCCTGAGATCTCTGCTGCTTTTTGCCTACGTTTCAATATAATAAATATGTATGTCTAAGACCCACACATGCTCGCGGTTGGCTCTGTTATTCTTATGGAAGTAACAGGATACCTGGTTACATTAAGCAGCATTAGTTTCACCATTAATGCAGATGTTATGTTTTTATTACAATAATAGTAATACAGTCTTATTTTTAAAATAATTCAGTGCCCCCGCCTGCTTGCTTCCATGACCAGGTGCTCTTCTATTTGAAAATAGGGAGCAACAGGAAGAATTGGAAGCATCAGGGAGAACCACACAGGCAGGATTGAATGCAAGCAGCAGGTATTCCCCAAGGGAAGTGGCCATGGAGGCAGCAGTACTGAGCTGGTGATGATGAGGATGGGGACAGGGACAGTGATAGCACCGAGCCCTTATTGAATCCTTTACAGTTGTCAGCCCGCTTCTTGCGGGTTATTTTATCCCCACAGCAAACTCACTGTGACTCTCCAGATAAGGAGACTGAGGCCGAGGGGCAGTTACAGCGGCTTGCCCCAAACCACACGGGTCAACTGCCCTGACACAAATGTGAATATCGCCCTCCTACTCAGTTCTTTTACTTGGTAATGTGTCACCACGACCCTGAGGCAAAGTTAATGCAGCTAAGGTTGACTTCTCTTGATCCTCAGCAGCGTCGTTACTTTGCCATTATTTTTTAATTACCAGATTTTTATTTTTGTCATGGAAATATCCAAGAGGGCAAAGGCGAAGTATTTTTGTTCCACGTCTCACATAGACAGCCGACAGGTTTGCCAGGAATTCACTATTGGAATAAATCTGGGACCATCACCATCCCTGAGGGACGTTGCCCATCAGGTGATTCCCAGAGCAGGAAGAAGACAGGCAGCATGGGGCATCTGGGGGGCTCAGTTGGTTAGCGTCTGACTCTTGATCTCACTCAGGTCTTGACCTCAAGGGTCTTGATCTCAGGGTCGTGAGTTCAAGCCTCAGGTTGGGTTCCATGCTAGGCATGGAGCCTACTTAACCATTACAAATAAAATACGACTGCAGCAAGCCTGCCAAATGCAGTTACCATGAGCATAATCCCTGATTATGCCTTGGATGGGCACGATATTCCACTTGGTGTGACAGGTGCCTCTCTAGGTCTGATTTTCCCTCCGACAGTTTCTGAGGGCAAAGCCACATGCTTTTTGGTTTTCTCCTCCCTTTGAACAATTCTTCCTAATCCCTGCACTTCCTGATGTTTATATCATCGCACCATTGATCAAATATGCCTTTGAAATTCACCTTAAACAGATTTTGCCTGTAGTAAACTGATAGGAAAGGGGAGAGAAGTTTCTTTGCTCTAATCTGTACCAGGCCCCACATGCCTACGAATGGCCTTCCTCTAATCCCTACAACATTCTTATAATGATGCTTTTCCAACTATATAGTATCTTGATTGCCCATGGGAGAGAGCTAAATAATGTTTAAAAAAAAAAGAGAGAGAAAATTTATTTCTGGTATGAATCTTTGACCTAAGAAATGGGATGCTTCAGTAGATAAATGGCCAGCCTTCCATGAAGAAAACTTTTGATAGATTACCTCCTTCCACCGGGGAGCTCTCCCCCACAGCATTGCTTTCTAGTGGATGCTCTTCATTATAGAGATAGAAATTCTGTTAATAAGAAATTATTATATATTGTTCAAGCTTATTGGCTAATCAGCATTTCTGCCAGACAAGGAACACAGGGAAAAATGTCCTTTGAGGAAGAAGTTCTCAGAGGTGGCATTTAAATCAGGGGTCAGCACACTACCACTCATGGGGCAAATCTTGCCTACTACGTATTTTTATAAAGTTTTATTGGAACACAGCCACATCCATTTGTCTACAGATTTTCTTTGGCTGCCTTCACTCTACAACAGCAGAGTTGAATAGTTGCAAAAGAGACCATCTGGCCCACAATGTCTAAACTATTACCTCTCTGGCCCTTTATAGAAAAATATTTTCCAACCCCTGATCTAGACAATTCAAAATCTTACCAGGAAGTTTTCTCTTCACTCATTGAGGATCTTGGCCCAAGTAAATCTCTAGGTTTCTTTCTATTGATATATCCCGAAGGGAGCGATTTTCTGTGGAAAAGCAGAGCACAGCAGGAGTGGCTGAGACCCAGATAGATACATGATCCGTTGAAGTAGTGCTCACCTGCAGGACAGAGAAATAGTAGTTCAGGAGTGGCAAGCCTAAAGCCTAGAGGTGCCAAGCAAGTAACATAAATTGCAGTAGGCCAGGTGGAGGCTCTGGTCTAGAGAGCATGCACTCACCTTTGGGGCAGTTCCAGCTGGGTGGCCTTGCAGGAATGTGGGCCCAGTGTTACCAGAACCTCTGGATTTTCAGGACCTCCTGGAAATTTGTTTTTGTGAAGTCCCCTAACTGGTTAAAATTTAAAAGAAAACCAATATAACACTGTATGTTAACTACACTAAAATTAAAATAATAAAAATAAAAGAGGGCATCTGCGCAAAAACCTGCACATTAATTTATCATTACCAAAATTTAGAAGCAACTCAAGATGTCCTTCAGTGGGTAAATGGATAAACTGCAGTACGTCCATACCACGGAACATTTTTCAGCACTAAAAAGAAATGAGTGATTAAGCCACAAAAAAGACATGGAGGAAACTTAGATGTATTTTCTAAGTGAAAGAAGCCAGTCTGAAAAGGTTACAAAGACAAAACTATGGAGACAGTAGAAAGATCAGTGGTTGCCAGGGGCTTGGACAGAGAGAGGGATGAATAGGCAGAGCACAGAAGGTTTTTACCCCAGGGAATCCATTCTGGATAATACTATAATGGTGGATGCATGTTTATACATGTGTCAAAACACATGGAATGTACAACACCAGAGTGAACCCTAACTTAAACTATGGAGTTTCGGTGTAACAATGTGTCAAACATAGGATCAATGATTGTAACAAATGTGCCACCTTAACCATGTTGCCTATGAATGGAAGAGGAATGGGTGCCCAAGGGAAAAACTGAAGTATCATTTCCAGAATGCATGCTAGGATGCAAAAGCAACAGACTTCCACGATACCGAGTTACCCAAGTTAGCGAGGGCTTTTTAAATTCCCTCTTCTCTGAACCCATCCTGTGTCAGGTAAGAAGATTCTAAAACACCAGGCAAGTCATTACAGAGATGCCCTCATTTATAGTGAAGTACAAACAACTGAGGTTCTTCATAAATATTGAGGACTGTTGATGGTAGACAGCTCTGTCTCAGTGGGAGTTTCCACATGAACAGATCAAAGTGAGAGCAGAGTTCTAGAACTCCTGACAGTCATTAAATGCTTCACGTTTTAGGTAGGATATAAGTGGAACAATTTGGGCTGAAATCAAGTCTAGCATCTTACATTAAGAAGATTAATTAGCTAATGTTTATAAAGTACTGTGCAGATATGCCCTTTTAAAATGCTAAAGTATTCTAAAAACTACATTGTAGCATTTTACTAAATGTAAAAGATCTAACATTCATCATTTTTTTGGTACAGGTTGGCAAAGATTCTTTTGGCAAAGACTATATAGAAAACTTAAAACAGAACGATATTTCTACAGGTAAAATTGCAACTTTTTTGAAGTTTGTTTTTATGACTTTCCTCTGGGATCTGGTTACAAGAACAGTTGAATATGGAATAGAATTATTAGATCCTCCTCTGGTGGCCAGAGAATTTTTATGCACAGCCTCGTCTCGTCTTACTTAAATGTCGTTTGGTTAATTCTTTCATGTACATTCCTCCAGATGGGAATAAAATGGTAAGAGGTTACAAACCTTCATCTCGTAGAAATGTTTCAAAAGCAGGTGGCAAGAGAAAACAGGTGCTGCCTTCACAAAAGATGTTTTAAGAAAAGTCATTGACTGTCATGGCTGGAAATGATCTTGGAAACCACTGAAGCTGATGCCATTGCTGCACAAAGAGAGACTGAAGGCCAGATTGGTTCTCAACGTGTCCAAGAGCACACAGCTAGCTGGAGCCAGTCGGGAGCAGAATGCAGGTCTTTGGCTCCATTTCAAGGCTTTTCGCTGCTGCCAAAGGCCGCCTGATCAACATTTCCATTTACACTACAGACCATGATTCTTGATGAGATGCAAAGCTTATGAAGAAACACAACCAAGTTCGTTGTATAGGTTTGACCTTTCATCTCTCAACTCAAGTCTGTCATTTCTTTCACTGAAGAAAAGAAATGTGACAATCTAGAGGAATGCAGATGTAGCCGCTATGATTAATGTGGGCAAACTGGAAGGGGGGAGTGGTTTGCTGGGTTGTTACTAATGTAGAGCAAAGGTCTTCGTCGTTGTATAGGTGATGGGTATAAATTAGCGCTGATTGCTTATTCCTTTTATCATTCCAGATGGTTAAAGGTTAGAAAGTTTTTCCAAAGATGAGTGGTGCATTGAAATTGCTAAGAGAGATTATCCATGCCAGGCTGTGTGTATATGATTGTAAGTTCTTTTTTCTTTTAGAATTTACATATCAGACTCAAGATGCTGCTACGGGAACTGCGTCTATAATCGTCAATAATGAAGGTACGTGTTTCGCACATTGAAGTGTCATTTCATGAAACAGTTCATGTCCAGCACGAGAGCAGGAGCATCAATTTTTACCGTAATCCTATGGATCTCTTCCCATACCCACCACTCCAAGGCCCCAAGTGTGGTCTTTCCCATCTAACTGTGCATGTTTCCCTTTATTTATACTTCCCAACTTGATCATTTAAATATAAAATTCTCCATCAATACATAGGAAGTGTTACAGTTGCCTCAAAATAATATTTATATCCTGAAATGTCCCATTACCCTTCATATGAACTCAGAATTGATATTTGTCTCTAAAAGCAGTTAAGTATTCATCTGTCATTTCAGTTATACCAGGTAAATAAATGTAAATAGATAGGTGCACAGGGAAGTTAATGAATCATATTTATAGAATATTTACTGAGCAAATGGCAGCAACTAATTACTTCTAACTTATCATTAGTGTTCAATTTTGTCTGCTCTTTAAACGGCAATCAAATCTCAAAAGCCTATATATACAACTAAGTCTGTCACAGGGCCTTGCAACAGTTGAAACATTTGTCTTTAAAAACAGTAACTTCCCTTTACCCTCAAGTAAAGTTTTCATCATTTCTGCCAACTATTTTAAATATTAAAAAAAAAACCTATGTGAAATTCTTTAATTCAGAATGAATATTCAGAAGTACCAAGCATTTCATGGGGCACCTCAGACAGAACCTGGTGCATTGTGGGCAGTCAGCGTGCACTTTGTGAAATTAGGATTTGTCATAAAATGTCTTTGATTTGTAATATAGTTTCATACAATCATTTCTCACAGAAGATATGGTATTTTTAGTTCTACTCTAGTGATCCCAGAGTTGCAATAACAACGATGAAAAAATGTATTCCACTTAAAGAAGATAAAATTTTTCATTCTAACGATAGACAGTCTGTGTTCATTACTTTCAGCTAAATTTTAAGTAATTATTGCTGTCAACAGCAGTTCATTCCCTGTCTTAAACCTCTTTTTTGTGTTCTAGGGATATCTTCGAGTTCCATTTCTTCCTTATCGATGTAGCAAGAAACTACACTTTCCATGCAAAGATATAGTTTAATATTGTGTATTGAGTGCCTGTTATGCTAGAACTTGTCTGATTTATATATCGTATCTGGTAATGCCCTTGAGACTCTAGATGGTCATAGAAGAGCTAACACAAATACCCAGAGAGGGGACCATCAGCTCCCTTAAGTGAAGGAATGAGTAGCAAGGTAAAGTAAAGAATTCAGCTTTGACAAGTTAAATTGGAGGCATGAATGATCTGGCCATATGGCCATGTCTACTGGACAGCTGTAGTCTTGGTCTTGTTGCTTATCAGCCAAGGCCAGGCCAGAAACGTAGATCCAGGAGTCAGCAGCACAGATGCAGAGAGAATGAGGTCACTGAAGGAGAAAAGGAAGGAGATATGCTGTCTTTCAGTGTGTGGGTACTTTGAATTTTTCCAGTACCAAGATTGGGTTTATGCTGAACCATCCCCACCTTATTAAGTCCTCCTTGTGGCCAACAGACACATCTGTGGTAAGATGATAGGCTAGCATGTGTTCTGTGTTCAGAGGTAATTTTAGGTCATGCGTATACAAGATCAGCACAAGCAGCCCGAAGCACAGAAAAGAAATGACCGCTGTAGTTCGTCCCCTAGATCCGTGCCGTCCAAAAGAAACGTGATGCAAGCCACAGACAGAATTTGAAATTTTCCATGAGCCACATTTTAAAAAGTCAAATAGGTAAAATTAATCTTAATATACTCACTTAACCTGAAATATCTAAAATATCCTTTTCAACATGTAATCAAAATGTTCTTAAAAACTACTGAGATATTTTACCTTTTTTTTTTTTTTTTGTACCCGGTCTTTAAAACCTGCTATGTACTGGGTGTTATGTGCAACTAATGAATCGTTGAACACTACAACAAGAACTAATAATGTACTGTATGTTGGCTAACTGAACATAATAAAAAAGTTTTAAAAAATAAAAATAAAATCTGCTATGTATTGTACAATTGAAGTACATCTCAATTTAGACCAGACACATTTCAAGTGCTCGAGGGCCACATGTGGCTTGGGCTCGTGGCTCTCATATGCTTGGGCTCGTGACTCTCATATAGGACAGCACAGCTCTTGAGGGCTCACCTCACAGATAAAATGCACCCCACTTCTTCCCCATTTAGGTGGGATTGTTGAGAGTGGGTCCAAGTAAGGAGTATATAAGATTCTTACTTCAGCTTCTGTTTGATCTGGTATTGCATAGGTCAAATATCCCTCTCTTGACCTTAGGTTATCTGGCACAATTTCCCATCTGTTAGATATTATAAAATACGTTTTGATTTTCAGAATACCCTAAGGTACACACACAAACTGACTGCATACTGCAAAGCCTTAGTTTTTAGTGTTGGGCAAGTTTACTCCTGTTCGTACACATCATTATGACATCTGTCATTTTGGATTTGGATCTTTACCACATACTCTGTACCAGTCATTTTTAACTATGTTATATATCATTTTCCAGCTAGTGTTCTTTGTATATAAGAATATTGGTAGGGGAATTATGTTTTAGATTTTACTCAAAATTATCAGAATAATATTAAACCTACAGGGCAGGGATACTGTAAAAGAAGATACAGTAGGAATATAGAATTTCACCGGAATCACCTAGAAATGTCAAAATTAAGACTTAAAACACATTTAGCATTACGACTTTGAAAGGGTGATTGTAACATTGCAGAATATCATCTCTTGGTTTTTAACATAAATATGCGGAAATTCTTTATAGGCCAGAATATCATCGTTATAGTGGCTGGAGCAAATTTACTTTTGAATACTGAAGACCTGAGGGAAGCAGCCAGGACCATTAGCAGAGCCAAAGTCATGATCTGCCAGTTAGAAATAACTCCAGAAACGTCTTTGGAAGCCCTGACAATGGCCCACAGCAATGGAGGTGATTTTACATATTTGTTATTCTTCCTACAAAAGTTTTTATCACTGTTATAGTGAAAGGTAGCCTTTCAAGTTAAGCAAAGCAGTACTTTCCCTGGAGTAAAATATGCTTTCTCCCACCTGTGAGATTCACGGTCTTCTTGTAGTTCTTGATAGTGTGAGAAAAGCTTACAAATAGGGTAAAAAAATAACCTGAGTAGCACTACTGATATCCCGCAATATAAATCCTCAATCTAGTTAGCAGAAATAATACAAGTAGTTACTAGAAACTCAGAAGCAGCCCAGGGCCCAACAATAGAATGATGGCTTTCCCAGGAAGCAGAGGCCAAGCTGCATGTCATGTATCATGACGGCCCAGGTGGGTCTGTTTTGATAAATGTATCTAGGAATTGAAAATTAGCTCTTTCTCCTTTTTGTAATACTCCATCTCTGCTCTGTAAACAACAAAAGATTATTTATATGTAATATTTTCTATGTTGTCAACGTCCTTTAAGCAGTGAGTTGGTTCTGTTTGCTGCTTTGCTTAACTTGAAAGGCTACCTTTCACTATAACAGTGAGGCAGGCAGAATTGCATAGTAAAACCCTTCACCCAGCATCAACAGTTATCAGCACATGGCTAAGGTTGATTTCCCTGTCATCCCACTCACTCCCCACTTCCGCCTCAGCAAATCACAAACTCTTTAAAAATCCAAATAGTTTCTTTGTGTTTGTTTCTTGCTCACCCTTGACTCCTGGGCAAAGCATCTTTTGAGGTAGAATCCCATTTCTGTTCCTTTTTAGCTTTGCGGTCTCTCCAGAATTATCCGACGTTTCTGAGCCTTGTTTGTTAAATGCATATAGAAATACTTCCCTACAGAATTGTTCTTCTAAGAATGAAACAAAATAAAATATGATGGGGCGCCTGGGTGGCTCAGTTGGTTAAGCGACTGCCTTTGGCTCAGGTCATGATCCTGGAGTCCCGGGATCGAGTCCCATATCTGGCTCCTTGCTTAGCAGGGGGTCTGCTTCTCCCTCTGACCCTCCCCCCTCTCATGTGCTCTCTCTCTCTTATTCTCTCTCTCAAATAAATAAATAAAATCTTAAAAAAATAAAATAAAATAAAATATGATGCTGAGCACGATGTAATAAATCTCAATAAATCCCAAATTTCTTCTCCTTTTCACTTCTCTCTTTAAATTTAAATTAGGGTAATATCTGGATCGCAGCACCATTTGGTCAAAAAAAATCAAAAGCGAAAGTTGCCACTCTAAAACAATGGCTTCCTTTTGATATTGCAACTGTAGTTCTGTGACTTAAGAGAGAGAACCTCTGGGGCGCCTGGGTGGCTGAGTCGTTAAGCGTCTGCCTTCGGCTCAGGTCGTGATCACAGGGTCCTGGGATCGAGCCCCGCATCGGGCTCTCTGTTCAGCAGGGAGCCTGCTTCTCCCTCTCCCTCTGCCTGCTGCTCCCCCTGCTTGTGCTCTCTCTATCTCTCTGTCAAATAAATAAAATCTTTAAAAAAAGAGAGAGAGAACCTCTTTGACTTTTCCACATAAAACTTTCTTGTCAAGATACAAAACTAAAAAGAGAGAAGAAAAAGAACTATGTGTGTGTGTGTGTGTGTGTTTGTATAAGTGATTTCTTCCAAAGTCTACGGCGTTCTACATAGCAATGAAAGTAAGTTACTTGAAATGATTTTGTAGAGAATTTTTAAATGTATGTCCGGATTTAACAAATTTTCCTCTTGGCAAAACAACGTGCCATGGCAAATCCTCACTGACAGTTAATGTATTTTTAATGGACTCGAAGCTGTCAGAAAGCATTCGAAGCCAAAACCCATTTGGTTACATTTCTCAGAGTGTCACACATAGAGTCTAATGTTACGGTAAGCATTGCCTGCGCTGCACTCCTGTGAATTGAGCGACGTGAATACAACGTGCCACTTCATTCTTGCTCCTGTCTTGCCTTCTATCGGTCAGGGCATATTCTCATCTAACTACTTTTCCTACTCTCCCTTGCTTCTCAGAGATCACTGTTTCCTCTGTCCTAGTCTAGTTACATGTTAACTACCCAGCCTGTGGAGGAGAGAACGGTACAGCCACTGCAGGTGAGGCTAGAGCTGTCCCGATGGGCAGACAGCCTGGCCTCGGGCTGTCATTTGGGTGTGTCCAAAAATGCTTCCTCCATCACCTGCCAGGCAGCTCTGCCAGGCGAGGAGCTGGAGGACCTGGGGCATCAGGAATTGGCGGGGGTATGGGGCGCCTGGATGGCCCAGTTGGTGAAGCATCTGACTCTTGATCTCAGCTCAGGTCTTGAACTCACGGTCGTGAATTCAAGCCCTTCATTTAAAAAAAGGGGGGTTGGGAGGGAATGGGCAGGGGTAGTGATGGTAAGCCAAAGAGCACTAGCTGATGTCATGCTTTTACTAAGAGCCAGCATGTCTCAGTATGAATTCCATGTACTTTCATATATATTTGATCCTCAGAAAAACCTTATGACAAAGATATGGCAGGCATTATTCTCCCAAACTGAAGGTAGGAAGATAGACTTGGTGAGTTTAAGTAATTAGCTCAACCAAGGTCATTGTAGAAACCCAGATTTCAGAGGCCAAGACCCAAGTTATGTGTTCTAGAACACATTTTAAAGAAACTGCCACATCCCATTGACTCCAAGGAACTGAGCCTTTATGAAGAAAAGTAAAATCCATGAACTGTAACACTGTTCAACATGTAGCCTCGGCTTCAAGTGTTTTTGCTGCTCATTCCTCGGAGACGCTAGAGTGCTTTCTACAACGCGTCCCTTACCCGCTCCCATAAAACACACGCACGCTGCACACACATGCACACGTACTCTGCTGACCAGAACTCAGCTGGTCCTCACTTGGTAGTAACCAGCCAGAAGCAGCTTAGATTCTATACCATGAGTGTGTGTATGTGAGAACTTACTGTGTTTTCATTCTCATGTCAGAGAAGACTGATACAATGAAGGGAGCACTGGTTTGAGAGTCATGAAGTTTGGCTTTGAATTCAGAATCCATCCCTTAGTAAATGGGGGACCACACGCAAGTCAGTTCTTCGCTCTGGGCCTCTGTGAAACAAGAGAACTGGTCTGAGAGCTCTCCCAGCTGCTTCATGTCAGGATGTATGAATGGACTGATCACAGAGCAGAGCAGACAACGCTTAGAGATGTGTTGAGCACTGCGTGTCCTGTCCATTGCCCCGCGAGACTTGTTTCCTATGATAACCAGCAGTATTCCATCTATAAGAAGGTGGTAAAGTCCCCCTCCTCCTCCTCTGTGGGTTTATTATCACAGCTCCCTTATCTGTCCTTCTTACAAGTAATGAATTCTGAGTTAAACACATTGTATGACTGAATTATATATAGTTGTTAAAATATAGAGGGAAAAGACACCCCCCCATCTTTGAACATACGGTTTCAGAACTCTCTCGTCTTCACCTAAAGGAAAGCATTGGTTTTAAAGGGACAGCACGTGCAACATCAGAAATGAACCAGTGGCCCTCGACGGCCCCCTCCTCTCTAGGTCATGATGCTCTGAGGCAGGCCCACGGCAGGGCTGGTGCTGCAGCTGCTTGTGATGAAATTATGCATGTCGGGTCTGGTGTTTATATCCATTTCAAAGCAAATGGAACATTACAGGAACAATTATAAATAATTGACATTGTAAGATCGCCAAGATTAAATTCTAGGTAGGATACAAAATATCTTTTAATGACACTTTAGTCCTTGTCCATTTGGCAAACCAAACTTCTTGGCTGGCCACCTTGACTTTCACGGTGACGTTGTCCAGCCCATGGCCCAAGTTTGTGGAGTGTTTCTGCTGCTCACTCAACTCACAGAAAACAACCCCTCGAGGGAGGCCGCCAAGCCAGCGTTTTGGTTACCCCAGCCTTCCCATGGTTTCACTTAGGGTGACTTTCTTCCTGTTTCTCTGAGCTAATTATTAGAGCCTTCTTAACTGTCCAGCTCCTGCCCTGCATGGTGACACTATTCTGAGCTTCCACCTCATTTTCCTGGCTCTGCACCTCCGCAGCTGCCCCCAGAGGCCTCCCCGGTTCCTCACGGACGCTCTTGTGCCGGCTGTTGCGTGCTGTGAAGACCACCAGGAGTTTAGCCCCGTCTGTAACTGTTCATGCCGTTGTCATGAATAATAATTATGTTGGGTGCTGTCAGTCACTCTGCAGCTCCAAGTTACTCCATGGTGCCGCTTATGACTCTGTTTTTACATGATTCCAGGATGATATCATTTTGTCCCACCATATCTATCACAAATGTGCATTCTTCTTTGATTAGCGTTATCTACTCATTCTTCACATTTTTTTTAACCAGGGTAAAGTGTTTTTGCTTATTTATGGTGGCATGAGCCAAAGAAGAGTCCTTTCTTTATAGCAGTTTCATTTTCCCCTAAATTTAGTTACTAGTCAGACTCTAAGCTTTTGCATCCAGCCTATTACTGTCCGGCATTGGTCAGAATGCTTTCCTTCAATAAAATACAAGCAAATAAGATTTGACTGATTTTTATACAATGTTTATGGTCAAATTAAATTGTAGGATTTCTCATTCCAGCAACTCTTTTTATTGCTTAAAATGCAGTGTAACTGTTTCTTTAAAATGTGTTTTTATTGTGGAAAATGTCAAATATATATGGACATACAGAGAATAGGACAGTAAACCCACATATTCTATCGTTTAGCCTCAATAATTCTCAACACGTGGCCAATCCTGTTGCATTTACACCCCAGCTACTACTCCCCACACCCTCGCACTGCAACCTTGGGTTATATTCAGAAGCACCAGCCAGACATTAATATCATTTCATTCACAATGTACTTGGTTTTTCATGTAAGGTGTTATACATGTTTTAAGAATGCTGTCTCTGCCTGGTGTATACCAGGTAATCTGTGGTCAGATTGGTTCCCATCACCCTTTAGAACTAATCCCTTATTAGTTTAGGAAGTAACCTCTCAGACTTTTTCTCTTTTGTGCAAGTGTAAAAATGTAAATACACATATAATTATGCTTTGTTTTATTAAAAAAAAAGAGGGGGTCATACTGTAGTTTTTATTACAAAACTTCCTTTTTTCGCTTACAAATTATAGAAATCTTTCTGTGACAAAACAGAGATCTGCTTCATTCTTTCTAACAGCAGCAGAGTATTCCATTAGAGGTATTTTTTTTTTCCTAACCAGTCCTGTCTGTTGAAGCTTAGGTTTCTTTTTGGTTTTTTTCTGTTAAAGCAGAGCTGAATATCACTGGACCTCATTTTTGCATGCCTGTGTATTTCTGTAGGATAGGTTTGAAAAAGGAATTGCTGGATCAGAGATCTTTTGAGATAAAATGGAACTTTTATAAGAATGGCTCAGTGCTGGGGCGCCTGGGTGGCTCAGTCGTTAAGCATCTGCCTTTGGCTCAGGTCATGATCCCAGGGTCCTGGGATCAAGGCTCACATGGGGCTCCCCGCTCAGCGGAGAGTCTGCTTTTCCCTCTCCCTCTGCCCCCGCCCCCCCCGACTCGTGCTCTCTCTCTCTCAAATAAATAAAATTTTTTTTAAAAATTAAAAAAAAAAAAAAAGAATGGCTCAATGCCGTTGTTCCATACTGGTAGCTTGCTCTACCCTGTGCTCAAATGCCTTTGCATGAAGATTTGGAGATCACAATACATGAGCACTGCTTTTTCAATTCACCGTTTGAGGAAAATAGGGAGCCATGTATTTGTCCTGGAACCATAAAAAGTAAATGGATGTGTTGCAATGCTGGGCATTGAGGGCCTTTATGCATAATTGACATCTCTAAGACCTTGCAAAAGCGGGAACACCAATGAGAGAGACTGTTGCCAGGCTACGAATTCCAACAGAAGGCAAAAGAGATGGGTGGACAGGCGGGGGTTTCGGGCTGTGTGTGAAGGACAGTATAATAACAGTAATAATCCCTTACGTTTGTACAACACTCTACAGTTTACACAGGGCTTTTACACCCGTTTTCTAATTTAAGCTGCACAGTAACCTATACAAAAACATGAGCAGCCAAAAATATACCATAGAATTTCTGTGGGTGGACATTCTGGATTCTAAAATAATGAAAATGGGGGAATCGTGTTACCTGTAAACCACTGGACAAGACCCACAGGCCAAACCAAAATGCGAAGACTAACGAAGGTGTAGAGGCAAACTAGCCTCACCAGGCGGAAGTAGTGGGCAGTTTCCATCAGCCACGTGCTGATGAGCATCTCCCCAAGAGGCTCAGTGCCGCAAGAACTGCGGAAGACTCACTTGGGGAACTCATCCGTGCACGTGTTCCCCAAGAGATTCTGATCAGTGGGCTTGAGGTGGAGCCCAAAAGTCATGCACTTTAATGAGCTCCCCTAGTGATGCTGATGTGCACCTAAGCTTGGGAGGCACTGTTCTGGAAGGGTCTTTGAGAACTGCAGCTAGAAGATTTGACTCTCTGGGTCTATAGTAGATTGGGGTCACTAAACATATAAATCAATGGACCTGGGTAGAGGAAAAGAAGACCAACCAATCTAGTTGGGTCCTCTGGTGGATGAGTGAATGTTTTGACAAAGGGGGAGCTTCCTGTGAACGGAATCTCTAAACACTTTCAAAAAATATGTATTTACAGAGTTCCACCCCAAAGGCTGTTTTAAAATATTGTAAATTGGGGTAAGGGCTTGTGCTGCTATAAGTAGTCCTGGTCTAGAGAGATGACCAAACACTGGACTTAAAGCTGGAGGAGCCCAGATGGGAACCCAGCTTAACCATGTCCCAGTGTATGACCTCTGACCTCATCTCTCTGAAACTCACTTTTCTTCTCTGAAAAATGTAAAAATTCTTCTGACACTGTAATGCTGTGACATTCTCATTTTCCCTGTCTCTGCTATCGCCATCCTTCCTTCTCTTGTAGGCTCATAGTCTGAGCTAGCCCTCAGCCTCAGATTGAATTTCTCCTCCTTTCTCAAGCTTTCCTTTATGTTCCCGGATTGCCAAGAACGTAAGCTTCTGTGAAAAGTGTATGTTTGGAGCGCCTGGCTGGTTCAGTTGGTGGAGCATGCGACTCTTGATCTTGGGATTGTGGGTTCGGGCCCCACCTTCAGTGTAGAGATTACTTAAAAATAAATTCTTAAAGTCTATGTTTGCATGAGTAATCGTGATATATTTGGAAGTCATGCATAGGTGTTCAGAACCTACGTATGTACATGAACTTCCTACATCCTGTCCTTACCAGGAAATTTTTTACTTCTTCATTATTTCTTTCCTAACATCTCTTTTTTTCTTTCCTGAAAAATGGATTTATGAACAAAAATGTTCACACCAGCCTGAATGTTCACATTCATACATGTCCTTTCATGCCACAGCATTTAAAATTTTCTTTAATGTTGTTGGCCTTTGCCATAACTTTGTAATCACCTTGGTTGTAATACTGTCGCTTGCCCTTGAAGTTGAAATGTTGTGAAGTGAAAAATGGAGCAAATAGAAATAAGAAGGGGCTGGTACTAGGTCACCATGGAGATTGAGATTTCAGACTTTTCTAAGTTGATTTTTCATCTAATAGGGAAAATGGCTGCACAAGGGGATTTCCCTTAGTGACTGTAAGCGCACCATGTTAAAAATGGTGACCACTGAACCCCCTTTCCATTCCTTTACAGTGAAAACATTGTTCAATCCAGCTCCTGCTATTGCTGACCTGGACCCTCGCTTCTACAGACTCTCAGATGTGTTCTGCTGCAATGAAACTGAGGTAAGGATGGAACGTTTTACTCATTCCATAAGAAGCCAAAGACTTTCATGCAAGTGGGTAAAGGAAAGAGGCAGGACTAACCACGTCAGCTTGGTTGCATGTAAATTCCTGGACCCAGTGAAAACAATTTTCACTAACTGGGGTGTGGAGAAAAGGAAATTAGTGAGTCCTAGGGGGAAAACAAAAAGATTCTCTGAGTCATCTCCATAATCTGGCACTTATCAAACCTCAGCTAATTTTAGTCCTCTCCCTGCCTTCACACTATTGGTGGTTTGTTTTCTTCTTTAATTCTACATTCTATGGACTAATTAGTATTAGAGTTGCTAGATTTAGCAAATAAAAATATAGGATGCCCAGTTAAATTTGAATTTCAGATAAACAGCAAATAATATATTAAATGTACTTGTACTATGAAATGATATTTATCTGAAATTCAAATTCAGCTGGTCCAACAACCCTAAGTAATATACAACCCCTGGAGCATTTGCCACCTTCTCTTGTGAAGACCCTGTGACCACAGGGGTGGACAGGGGTGCTCCACTGATGCCACGGGAAGGACCTCGGGGGCCCCTCTGTTAGGAGAGGGCCCTCTCAGTCCATCTGAGGGTCATAATGGATAGAGCTGCATAAGATATCTACCAATACATTCAGATTGTGCCATTCATTCTGAAGCATTTTAGGAAGAAAATTTCAGTATTGCTCCCTTTCTTGGCCAGACAGTTTTAGACCAGAGCTCTCTCTCAACATTGGGAGGCAGGACATATGATACAATGCAACATGCAGAGACAGAAAGCTAGTAATTAAAGAACTATAATAGTGTAGGAGGGTTCCCCTTTCTCCACATCCCCGCCAACATCTGTCATTTCCTGTTGGGTTAGCCTGGTGATGGGTATTAAAGAGGGCACGTTCTGCATGGAGCACTGGGTGTTATACGCAAACAATGAATCATGGAACACTACATCTAAAACTAATGATGTAATGTATGGTGACTAACATAACATAATAAAATAAAATAAAATAAAATAAATAAATAAAAAATAAAAGAACTGTAATAGTAATTGTCCATGTGGGTCAAAGACTGAATGGATGTTTCTAGGATTTCCTGACCTGCCTTTTTGTTGTCTCTCAGAACAGAAGTAAATGAAAAGGAAGACTGCCACAAGGAAACTGATTTTAACAAATCACAATAGGCTATACAATATTTGGGGGCAACCACCATGGCCAGGCCTTGTGCCAGGAGAAAGGGATTGTGGGAAATAGTAACCATTTCCCAATAAGAAGTGCGATTACCCTCCACTGCCACCTGATTTGCCTACTACATACTTGCAGAGCCCTATATTTATTCTTCAAACACTCATCATAGCTCAAATTACTTATTACTTCAAAGTCACGCAGTATCCCTTCTGGCCCATTCTATTGATTGATGCAGGAAAGTCTGCCCTTGTGCCCCACCTCTCAATAGAAAATTGTCCTTGTCACAGTGTGAAAAGAGCATCTACGATGTGATATACATTGATGGAGTTATCTTTGGAAATTACCATCTGTTATATTGTACCTAGCATATAGTTGGCACCTAGTAAGTGCTTTTTGAATGAATGAACAAATGAACAAACTTTGGTCTTTAAGAAAATTGATCTCAAACACTCAATAGAAAAAAGAAAAATTTTAAAAGCTTAATGTTCTTGTGGAGGACTTCTAATCATAATAATGTAAATTCATGCTTTAAGATACCCTCTCTGGGGGCACCTGGGTAGCTTAGTTGGTTAGGCATCCGACTCTTGATTTTGGCTCAGGTCATGATCTCAGGGTCATGAGATCGAGTCTGGCATCGGGCTCTGCTAGTCATGGAGCCTGCTTAAGATTCTCTCTCTCCCTCTCCCTTTCCCCACCCCACTGCTCTCTCTCTAAAAAAAAAAAGAAAGAAAGAAAGAAGAAAAAAAAACCTCTCTCTGCTCCATACACAAACCATTAATATATAAATATACAAGAGACAATGAAAAGATACTCACAAGCTCAGAAATAAGATAACTCCACGAGCAGAAAGGGAACAGAATCCTGGAGCATTCAGCCCTGAGTGTGCTAGAAGCAGGCATAGGTGGTAGGGACCTCCAATGGGTCATGGGTACTAAAAATGTGCCCCTCGGGGGAGACTGGAGCAGTGCCCACTGCTGGACCCTGGAGATGCTGGGCTGAGGCTCCCCTGCTAACCAAAAAGTGGAGGAAGCTGCTAGGCTTGCTACCTGAGACTACAGCAGTATGTAAAGCTACCCAAGCTGAGGAGACAGGACAGAGGTCCTGCCTGTGATCAGGAAGGAATCAAGCCAACTGCTAACTTGGTGACCAGGAATATGACTAGGTTGGCAGTATCATTGGTAACAGCAGAACAGGAACTCCATACTGCCGACATACCACCTGGCTCTGGTTTAGAGACCCTCAGGGCCCTGATGGATGCAACTACGAAACCACTGGAAAGGCAGGGATAAGCCTCGGGGGAGCTGAAGCGTGGGATTCTCCCAACTCACAGAGAGTAACGTGAGCCTGCAAATGAAGAAACCTAATGCTCAAGAGTTATCCAACAAAATCAATGGTCTAACATGAATGAAATTCAAATAATGAAACAATGCAAAAAAGACTTTAAATATTGAGATTCTCATTCATTAAAAAAATAGAAAGTTAAGTGTGAAAGAGAAACAGGATCAAAGCAACGATATGTGAATCTAAAAACCAATCAATTAGAAATCTTGAAAATGGAAAAACACCTTTGAAATATTTCTATAAAACACTCATTAGGAAGATAAACATTAGACTGGAATGAAGAATTGGTGAATTGAAAGAGAATTCATCAATTCACAAACAAGTGAAAAACTCAATTCACCTAGAAAGTATCACAGAAAGAATTTTTTTTAAATATTAAGGAGGAATTTAGAGAAATGAAATATAGCTCGAGCGGCTCTCACATACATCTAATCGGAATGAAAGAAGAAGAGAAAGGAGGGAACTGGAGAAAAGCAATATTAGAGGAAAAACTGCAAGGTGTTGTCTAGAACTGAGGAAGAGCATGAGTCCTCAGATCAAAAGTGTATTAAAAGTACCACCTGGGGCGCCTGGGTGGCTCAGTAGGTTGGGCGTCTGACTCTTGATTTTGGCTCAGGTCATGATCTCGGGGTCATGGGATCGAGCCCCGCCATCAGGCTCCACACTCAGCACAGAATCTGCTTGTCCCTCTCCCTCTGCTCCTCCCCCTGCTCATGCTTTCTCTCTCCCGCTTGCTCTCCCTCTCGCTCTCAAACAAATAAGTAAAATCTTTTTTTAAAAGAAGTATCACCGGAGATAAATGGATATAACTCTCTACTAACATACATTTTAATGGAACTTTGTAAAATGAAACATAAAGACAAAAATATTTTTAAACAGCCAGAGGAAAAAAGATTACATATAAGTGATAAGAATATCCAATACTTCGTTGCTTGTAAAAGGGGAAAATGGAAAAATTGATGTCCATGAAAAGGAGAGTAGATTTTTTTAACCTGTAGTATATTTGCAGTATATTTGTAGTGAATGGAATACTGTGCAGTTCAACAGAAGAAGAGCTCTGCATATCAGCACAAATGAAATTATATTTAAGGGAAGAAGCATATTGCCAAATAACATCTATGAAAAACATGATTTACCTCCTTTAAAGAGAAATATCTGAAGCAAATAAAGATAACACATAAAGATTTATTAAAAGCAGGTGGTAGGTACATGGGTGTTGCATTATCTTTTACGTTCAGGATCCTTTCATCAAATAGTTTTTTAACAGGTTTTTAGAAACCACAAGAATTCAGTGTTTCTGAAAATAGACCATCTCACCCCACAGATGTAAGCATTCTCAATAATGAAGATCAGTAAAAAAACTTACGAAAAGAAAACAGAAGGTGGCCTCAGGGCACAGCCAACTCAGACAGAAAGGGTCTGTGGAAAAGACTGTTCGGGAGGGACACATGGTCAAGTTAATGAAACCTTTGCTGCTGGGGAAGACCAAAGCCCAGAAGGAGCAGACATTGTGGGGTGACTTCTAGGCCCCAGGAAGGGTTAATCTGGGCATGTTCAGAGCAGGCACAGGAAGAGACAGACCCTTTCTTAGGAAGAAATGGGATACAGAAAAGACAGAATTTGGTTATAAACCCTTTGAGTCAAAAAGTATCCTATAATTCATCTAGTCCAGTGATTTTGTAGCCATTAATTTCAGGACCAGAGAGGGTCCCCAGAGGTGCTCGAGGGGTGCCTAGGGGATGAGGAAGCAGGGCTACAGTCCCTCACCCCTACTTCAGCCAGAGCCCTTTCTACACTCTGGGAGAGAACTGTGGTCCTGTGCAGGCCCCTCATTGTACAGACTGTATACGACATGGGGAAAGTTCCAGAGTCAGTAAGTAGCGGACATCTAAATGTCAGCACGTTGCTCTCTCTGCGACACATCAGTGCCTCTCCTACCCTGCTTCCATCTTCTTGAGCAAAAACAAACACAAGAAATGGGTGTTGTGCAAACGTGGAAAGCTGTGACTAGTAATAAGAGAAGGGCATTATGGCCCAAGAGGGGGCCTAGAAGAACTACGGCCTTAGGTGTGAAATTTACAGACATGATTTATATCAAAATCATTGTCAGCGGCCCCTCCCTTTTCTCCTGTCTTCCCTCCCCTCTTCCTTTCTTCTGTAGAATTCTTTGTTCCCTCTCTTTTTGATGAAAATGATCACACATACACACAGAAAAAGTTGGAAGAACAATACAATGAATAGTCACATACTGTCCACCCAGATGGTTGTTAACATTTGCTATGTTGCTTCCTCTCTCCCCTGTGTGTGTTTCTTTTTGTTTTTGTTGAATCGTTTCAGAGTAAGTTGCAGATTACATGATACCTGACTCCTAACTACTTCAGCACACATCTCCTAAGAGGAGCCACGATACCATGATCACACTTAAGGAAAGTGTTAATAACTCTGTTCTGTCTTCTAACATCCAGGCCACATTCAAATTTCCCCAGTTGTCCCAAGAATGTCCCTGAGAGCTCATTTTTGTTGTCATTGTTATTGGGCTTTTAATTTCTTTCCCTGGGCCAGTATGCATCAGAGTTCCCCACGGCATTGGTTGTTACGCAAAAGAAGGGAGACATTTTCTAGAAAAACAAATCTAATCTGGAAGTGGACCCAGGTTACTATTCTCACTGCTGTTTCCTCTCACTTGTCTGTATCCCAGGCTGAGATCCTAACTGGCCTGGCGGTCGGCAGCCCTGCAGACGCGGGGCAGGCTGCACAGATGCTCGTGGAAAGGGGCTGCCACGTGGTCATCGTCACCTTAGGTGCTGAAGGATGTGTGATGCTGTCAGAGACAGAAGCCGTGCCAAAGCACATTCCCACCGAGAAAGTCAAGGCTGTGGATACCACGGTAGGTTTTAAAATTTCAGAATCATGTCTGCCCCCTTGAAAAATCATCATTTAGGGGCGCCTGGGTGGCTCAGTTGGTTAAGCGACTGCCTTCGGCTCAGGTCATGATCCTGGAGTCCCGGGATCGAGTCCCACATCGGGCTCCCTGCTCGGCGGGGAGTCTGCTTCTCCCTCTGACCCTCTTCCCTCTCGTGCTCTCTCTCTGTCTCTCATTCTCGCTCTCAAATAGATAAATAAAATCTTTAAAAAAAAAATCATCATTTAGTAACAAAGATCCCGCACCTGAATTTTTGGATCATGAGGTAAGAGCCCGAGGAGGTGATAGGGTAGAAGAGAAGAAAAACCAGGTGGGAGGACTAGATCGTAATCCTTCCCTAACCAGCTGGGGGACTTTATTCAAGTCACTTAACCTCTCTGAGCCTCAGTTTCTTCATCCATAAAATCAGAATATCAGTAGCATTATACCTGTATTACCTATATTCATTCATTGATTGATTCAAAAAATACATACTGAATCCCTGTTATATGCCAGTCATCTATTGGGTGCTGGAGCTATAGTGATGAAAAGACAAAGTCTCTGTCTCATGGGGCTTAGATTGTAGACCCTATAGCGCCGCTGGTTATTAAAAGCTTCACATGTGGAATGAAAGAGCAAGGAGCACTGGTTGGCAGAACTCATTCTTTTAGCCAACAAATAGTAACAGCTAACATTTACCACATGCTCACTGTGTCTCTTTTGCATACATCTCATACAATCTTTACAGGAGTTACAAGAGGCAGGTTACTATCCTCCTTTTACAGATTTAGAAACTTGCCCAGGACCATAATGCTAGGACGTAACAGAGCTGGGGGTTCAAAACTCAGCCCATGGACTCCAGACACCTCTTGTATAAGGCGCTGCGTTAAGAATAAGCAGGTTAAGTGGACAAGTCACAGCCCAGAATGGGATGGAAAGGAAACAAGTTAGAAAAAAAAGCTCAGGGTTCCTCTAAAACTGGGAAAATAAAAATTATTTGCTTGTGGCCTAGAATTGAGAAGAGCCGGGGGCCTGCCTGGGTGGCTCAGTTGGTGAAGCGGCCAACTCTTGATCTCAGCTCAGGTCTCGATCTCAGGGTCATGACTTCAAGCCCCGTGTTGGTCTCCACACTGGATGTGGAGCCTACTAAAAATGTTTTAAAAAAGAAGAGCTGACTAGCAAAGTATATAAATGTCAGGGACCCAAAACTAAGTTGGAGAATAAACATTTTAGGGTTCTTATTTGTAAGAAATTAATATGTAATTATTTATAAAGTATATTTTGGTTTTTATGCTTTGAAAAGACTTTGAGATGTGGGTCATTTATCAAAAAGGAGCCTGGTGAATCTGATGAAGTTATGGGTGCGAATATGCTTTGAAAAATAGATAAGTACAAGGAATGCTTTTATAACATGAAATTACACCCTGATTGCCTTTCACAGTGTGCTTGATCAGGTATTTGATAAATTATACTTGGTGTTGTCATCCCTTTCATACAGAGTCATTTTGGAAACCATTATTTTTTTTCTATCCTGTCAAGTAGTCACCTGAATTTAAGAGGTTCCTTCCTAGTTCTGAAATTAGACTAAAACTAGTCCAGGTCCTGAATTAGAGCAGAAGAATTTACTCTTTCTTTGCTGAAAATGATGGGTCCTGGGGGGTGCCTGGCCGGCTCAGTCAGTAGAGCATGTGACTCTTGATTTCAGGGTCATGAGTTCAAGACTCACATTGGGCATAAAGCTTACTTAAGGGCACCTGAGTGGCTCAGTTGGTTAAGCATCTGCCTTCTGCACAGGTCATGATCCCAGGGTCCTGGGATAAGGCCCCACATCGGGCTCCCTGCTCAGCGGAGAGCCTGCTTCTCCCTCTCCCTCTGTCTACTGCTCTGCCTACTTGTGCTCTCTCTGTCTATCAAATAAATAAAATCTTTATAAATAATAATAAAATTTAAAAAATAAAGCTTACTTAAAATAAAATAAAATGCATATGATGGGCAAAAACTGTACCTTAAAAATGAAGGGTCCTCATGAAGATGTCGGTCCTCATGAAGATGTCCACTTAACCTGCTTGTTCTTAACGCAGCACCTTATACAAGAAGTGTCTGGAGTCCATGGGCTGAGTTTTGAACCCCCAGCTCTGTTACGTCCTAGCATTATGGTCCTGGGCAAGTTTCTAAATCTGTAAAAGGAGGATAGTAACCTGCCTCTTGTAACTCTTGTAAAGATTATATGAGATGTATGCAAAAGAGACACAGTAAAGATATGAAGATATCCCCCAAAAGAGACTCAGCCTCTGCTTCCAGTGTCTGTGTGGGTCACAGCTGCTTCTGCTCATAAGCACCAAAGCACAACTCAGGCCTACACAGAACCAGGGATTTATTTGGTGCACCTGACTGGGAAGTCTGAAGGTGCAGCCCAATGCAGAGGTTTAGCCGCGTAGTTGGAGCTTGCTCGCGCTCTCCCTGTTGGCTCTGTCTGCCTTGTGATGGCCTTTGAGCTCAGGTGGGCCCGTCCTGGGAGTGGTCCCGGGCAGCTGCCCACCCACAACGGTGCCCACCCACACCGTGCCCCATGTCGCATCCCCATCCCTGGTGTCAAATACAAATCAAAGAACTCGGGGTGCCTGGGTGGCTCAGTGGGTTAAGCGTCTGCCTTCAGCTCAGGTCATGATCTCGGGGTCCTGGGATCGAGCCCCGCATCGGGCTCCCTGCGCGGCGGAGAGCCTGCTTCTCCCTCTCCCTCTGCTTGCCGCTTTGCGTACTTATGCTCTCTCTCTCTCTCTCTGTCAAATAAATAAATAATATCTTTTAAAAAAAATCAAAGTGGATGCTGGTCAGACAGACACAAGCCCTGCCCAGCACAGAACACATGGGTGGCGATGCACCGCTGGGGCCCAAGACCCAGTGAGGAGGAAACCAGCCGCAGACATGCGCAGGTTTGAATCAGTAGTCATTATCCTCAGAGACATTTCGTGTTGAAGGATTGGACTTCTTAGATCACGATGGATGGCGTCTTGAGCATCTGAAATACAGATGCACGAGGAGGTTTTCACACTTTGTTGATACTGTGTTGTGCCCTTTCATTCGGTTCCTTAGCACGTGCAGTTAATGTTTTGGTTTCAAGAAAGGTGAAACCCATGGGCGCCTGGGTGGCTCAGTTGGTTAAGCAACTGCCTTCAGCTCAGGTCATGATCCTGGAGTCCTGGGATCGAGTCCCGCATCGGGCTCCCTGCTCGGCAGGGAGTCTGCTTCTCCCTCTGACCCTCCCCCCTCTCATGTGCTTTCTCTCTCTCTCTCATTCTCTCTCTCTCAAATAAATAAAATCTTGAAAAAAAAAAAAAAAGAAAGGTGAAACCCAGTGGGAGCTCAGAGGAGAAACGATCCCAAAAATGGGATCACGAAAGATCAGGGCACTGGATTGGATCAGCAAGGGTTTTCCATCAAGGGCCAGATAGTGAAGTTTTAGGCTTCGCAGCCCTTACGTATGCACGGTCTGTCACAACTACTCACCTCCACCGTGGTAGCATGAAAGCAGCCATAAACAACTCTGTATGCTATTGACATGAAGTTGGTATTGGTCTAACCTAGGTTATTTTACGTTAAGGTGTTAACTGGAATCACCAGTGCAATCACTAAGAAAATAAAACAAAACAAAACCCTAAAAGAAACAAGGGAATTACAGTGGTACCCTTAAAAATATCTATTTAACACAAAAGAAGGCAGGAATGGAGGAATAAAGAAGCTACTGGAAGATATGCTGTTGTAAACTGAGGGATAAAACTTAGAGGGAGACACGGGATCCAGGAAGCAGGCGAGGCCACTGAGGAGAGAAGTCGGGACGATGAAGGGGAGTCCCAGGGCCCCAGCAATGCAGTAAGCCCCTAACCAGGCCATCCCGGTGAGAGCAGGAGAGCGGAGAGCCCTGGAGGAATGTCTCCCAGAACCAAAAACAAAAACAGGAAAGGACCAAGAAGGACACAGTGGAATATCCATGTGTTTGAATATGCCCAGAGATTTTTAGTTTTCTTGCAGAATTTGAGGGTGAAGTAGTAATTAATATGCAGAAAACTGTGGCAATGAAGAAAAGAGGCAGATTTTTGCTCTATGTCATCTGCCATCCAAGGGTTAAAGTATGATGAAGTAAATATGATCTCCGCACACCACACGGCTGTGAATACGTAGTCATAGCAGTGTAAGTGCCAATTACCGATTTATCCCAACATGGAGATTATAATCCTGTTTTGAAGATGGAAGGATACAGTGAGTGTGTGTCCGTGCACCTGGGGAGAAGAGAGCGGAATGCCCATCCTCCAGAGGTGGAAGCCAAGAGAGAATATTGGAAACTGACCTTAAGAAGCAGCAGTAGAAGCCTATAACCAGGAATTGAAGATAAATACCAGAAGAAACCGCTGAAGGAATTTCAAAGTATCTGCCTCATGGAAATGGTTCTGGAGAGAGATGGGGCATTTACTCTTTAAGCCTTATCTTTTTACACCATATACATGGATGGCTTTGATCCTTTTCTAAAATGACAAAACACAGTGAGATACCACCGGACACCCACTAGAATGGCTACATGGTAACAAGGTGTAACAAGGACATGGAGAAATCAGAACCCTCAAACAATGCCGGTAGGAAGGTAAAATGGAAATGGAAATGCTTTGGAAAACATTCCAGAAGGGCTTCAAAAAGGTAAATTTAGAGTTACCCGGTCGGTAACTCTAAATTTAACCAGCCATTCGACTTCTAGGTATACACCCAAAAGAAATGGAAACATGGGGCGCCTGGGTGGCTCAGTCGTTAAGCGTCTGCCTTCAGCTCAGGTCATGATCCCAGGGTCCTGGGATCGAGCCCCGCATCGGGCTCCCTGCTCGGCGGGAAGCCTGCTTCTCCCTCTCCCACTCCCCCTGCTTGTGTTCCCTCTCTCGCTGTGTCTCTGTCAAATAAATAAATAAAATCTTTAAAAAAAAAAGAAATGGAAACGTGTCCACACAAGAATTTATCCACGAATGTTTATAGCAGCATTATTCCTCCCGTTCCCAAATTGGAAACAACCTGACTTTCAACAACAGATGACTGGATAAACAAATTATGGTACATACATAGAATAGAATATTATTCAGCCATGAAATGGAATACTGATACAGACTACAACGTAGATGAACATCCAAGACATTACACTAAGTGAAAGAAGACAAACATAGGGAACGCCTGGGTGGCGCAGCCGGTTAAATGTCCAACTCTTGGTTTTAGCTCAGGTCAGGATCTCAGGGTCCTGGGATCGAGCCCCATGTCACACTCCATGCTCAGCATGGAGCCTGCTTGAGATTCTCTCTCCCGCTCTCCCTCTGCCCCTACCACTCATGCTCTCTCGCGTGCGCTCTAAAATAAATAAAATCTTTAAAAAAGAAGACAAACATAAAAAGCCACATATTATATGCTTCCGTGTAGATGACATGTCCAGAATAGATAAACCTATAGAAACAGAGGGTAGATGGCTGGCTGCCAGCAGCTGGGAAGAGGGGGCAGGGAGATTGACTGCTAATAGGTACAGGAGTCCTTTCTGGGGCGAGGAAAATGTTCTGGAATTAGATGGTGGCGATGGGTGCACAACCTTCTGGATATACTGACAACGACTGAATTGCACACTTTTAAAGGGTGAGTTTTATGGTATGTGAATTATATCAATTTAGAAAACAAAGGTCAAACAACAATAACAAAAAGATCCATCTAGGCCCTTCACCGATGAGCGGATACTCTTGGGATAAAGAATCTTCCACGTCATAGCTCCACTGAATCTACTGAATGGGCCCTCAGCGTCCCCCCATTGGAGCGGAGGTGACACAGGAAACAAGGCTAGTTATTTTCTGGGTGTAGAATCTCCCTCAGCCTTTTTATGCTATCTTTGTCCTCTCATCCTGCACTGTCATTATGAAAATCCTTGCCTGTTCTGCACACCACTGTTCAGCCTCTTCATAAGTCCAATAAAGAGGAGATAATTCACATGGTGAGGCGAGGAGCTCCCACGGAGGCATTTTCTCCGGAACAAATGGGCTCCTTCACTTTTCTGTCAGGAGGGCATTACTCGCTCTCAGGCGGCTTATGACCTCACTTTTCTCCTCCTAATCCCTCACGATGCAGACTTAAAAAAAAAAAAAAAAAAAAAATCATGTCGTGCCACCTAAATGTATACAATTTTTGTCAATCACACCTCACCAGAGCTGGCCAAACTGAAATAAATAAATAAATCGGGGATGGCATGGCCGGCGGAAACCCCTTCAGTTGGCTCCCCTTGCCCACCCGAGACAGGCAGGCTGCCCTAGAAGGAGCCATTGCCCATTCAGCATCAATGCTCCTGCTCTATTCAGCTCACCTCCGTGTCGGTAGTTGGCTGTATCACTTCTATTTTTACCTCCATCTTTCCTATTGTACTACCATGAGATGGGGCAGGAGTGCAGATGTCCTCCGCTCAGTTTGGGAGAACATGACAGATGTGTCTCTGTGTTACCTGAATCTCAGCCTCCAAATGCCACGGCCCTCGTGTCCTCCATGGCTGTCCTCCACCCTGAACATAAGGGGGCTTGGCCTTCTAGTCTCGATTGCACTAAATAATCACTCCCTAGTCAAGAGTCGCACACATTTAAGCATGGTCATATTTTAGGTTATTGTGCTAGTGTGATATATTAGAACATTAGTTATCCTTGGCCTACAAATTGATACAGAAATTGCTTTTGTACGTGTAAATGGTTAAAGTCCTAGAATCTGCATTCATACTCTTGTTTTTTAAGAACTCGGCCTATAGGCTAAATCTGTCTTCCCAGGAATCGCTTACCTTATAATAAGTCATCCTAATGCAGGGTATTTAAGTAAGCTGACAGTAATCAAAAGCCAGGGGCATGGGGATTCTCTTTCCTCTTCTTTATTCCCCTTTTTTTTCTGTCCATTATATTTGAGTCCTGTGGTATTCACAGTTGCTGGGTGAGGCATGAGGCAGTGTCAGCCCAGCTGCATGGATGCCCCCAACAGATAACTCAGGGCTTGGAGAGTTGGAGGAACTAAAAATCGCACCAGTAGGAAGTGGGGATGGTTTCTTTTAAAGTTTGCATGGAAGCAGTCATGAAGGTACAGTGATTGCTGCGACTGATGGGTTACCCCCAGTTTTCCAAGTTAATTTCTCTTTAGAGTATTCCCCACATCCCAGGATCTGGCCTTCAGCCATCCAGGCTGTTCTTAAGGATTGGCTCCCATTAATCTACCTCTGAGGCACCATTCAGAATTGTCATTCTTTGAAATTGTTCAGCCTTTGAAAACCCAGGTTTGAAGGGCCATTTTCCCATCTTTGTATGACTTTTCCCCCCAGTCTACCTCCTCTTCCCATTCCCACCCCCTAGCCAGGGGAAGACCAAGCTAATATTGCCAGATGTCATTAGAACCAATGAATTTAGAGCTCTTAAGAGCTATTCCCCACCTCAGGCAAACTGAGGTGTTTCCTCCTTAGCCATAGTCTTGTTGAGAGGACTGAACACTCACCAGTTCTTACCCGGCCACTGCCAGTGTTAGTCTTTGTGACGCTCCTTAAAATGTGTTTCCCCAGCAAAGCACTCTTTCTCCCTCCCACCTCTTTCTTTCTGATGAACACATACATTCTTTGCATTTGTTAATAATTAGTAGGATTTCTGAGGGGTCTTTGTAGCTCCTACTCCTTTTTGTCCTTGAAAAGAGCCTTTGCACAGTTCTGTCCAGAAACTTACATTATAGCCAAGATACAGTTTGAGCTCCCTTCACTGTTGATTGCCAGGACTTGGAAAAGGGTTGGGATAGGAAAACACTGTGGGTAAAGAGCAGTAGAATCTTGGATGCTGAAGAGGTAACTCTAAAATAATAGGCTAACTTTAACTGCCATGTCAATTTATTATCCAAGAAGTTAACTGTCGTTTCCTCCATATTTTGACCTCAGGAAAGTTAAATATCTACTGATATTGCCACTGCTTAAAGTATCTTGGAAGATAGTCTTTTAGAACGGCCTTGAGAGCACCTTGACCCTACTTATCAGTCTACTGGGTTTTTTTCTTTCTATTCATAAAACTAATACATACTTAGTTCTCAAGAGGAGAAAAAATCAGACAACATAGAAAAGCATAAAGAAGAAAGTCAAATACCCATGAGTCTACCACTTAGATATAACCACCAGTATCCTTTTAAATATTTTATTTTTAAGTAGTCTCTGCACCCAAAGTGGGGCTCGAATCTACAACCCCCGAGATCAAGAGTCGCACACTCCACCGGCCCAGCCAGCCAGGTGCCCTCTCCACCATTATACTCTTCGTACAAATCCTTCCATATTTTTTTCCAGACCCATTCATGCACTTTTGAATATCTGTTAATGGAAAATTTGAATATTTCCCCCAGCAGAGATTAATATGTGTAATTAGGGGAAGCCTCTACAACTCAGAAAGATCAACCATTTCTCTCGAACAATGTAAATGGGCAATTCACTGAAGAAGAGATACAGAAAATAAATGTGATAATGTTCAACCTCACAAGAAACCAGGATTATACAAATGAAAATCACAGTGAGATTCCCCCCTTAACATCAGTTCAGCAAAAAACAAAGACTGATAATGTCAAAGTCCAAATAAATTGGAAGCACATGTGCTCAGATAATTCTGCTGGGAGTGTAAATTTTACAATGTTTTCAGAGGGCAATTTGACAGTCCCAATTTTTTAAATATGCTTTCCCTTTGACCCAGTAAATCTAAGAATCTATCCTGCAGAAATGTTCATATGTACAAAGATTGCTAAAGAATATTTATTCTGGCTTTATTTGTAATAATCAAAAATTGATCAGATGTATCTACATAATCATCAACATGAGAAAATCAAATTTTAATAGCAATGGTGACATTTACTTAAAAATAACTCTAGCTCTCTGTAAATAAAAGCATATTTAAAAATCTGGGGGAAAAAACCCCACCAAACTACTATTGCTCACTGGGACGGGGAAGAGGAGGGGACAGGAGGCAGGTGCCATAAAGGAGGACTTCTACATTCTACTCCATATTCTAAATTGTTTCAGTATTTCCATGACCCTTTATATTTCATGCATTACTTTGAAATTTGGAGGACATATGATTTGGGGACATGGCAAAAAACTATTTGCGGCCACATCTAGCAAATAAGAGAGGGGATATCATTTCTCAAAGAGTGTGCCGGGTGGTATCCTCACAAAGGAGCCAGTAATTGGCCAGGTTCACTCTTGGTCTCATAAAGAACCTCTCAAGCATTCCAAAAGCTCTATATAAGTAGGCTGAGTAGCCCCTTGACTTAAGATGACTTCTGAATGGATACACACCTGATGCCAAAGAACTAGATCTGCATTGCCTTCAGATCCAGGCACCGGAGCTCCTTTTTAAGTCTAGATATTTCCCTACACACTTTTGACAGGGTTTTTTCCTTAATCTTTCTGAAGAAACAATTTCCCTTAAAAATATGTTATTTTATACAGTTTCCCTTGGAAATAACAGAATAAATGTCAAAGCTGCACTGTTTCTGTTCATCACTCAAATGCATGGCAGATCTTCAGAGAAGCTTTACTCATGGTCATGTTTTCTTTCAGAAGGGGTCTGCTTACCAGCCTTAAACTCTTCAACCCTCATTCCCACAATTAATAATATATTGAATGATCCAGACCTTGGCTTTGCCACATTTCTTGGTCTCTATTAGTTGATGACCTGAAGGAATGGTAAAAAGAGCCAGGCCATAGGTGATACCTCATTTTTAGGTACTTAATAGTTCACATACTTCATTGTCCATGTACCTCCCATTTGAAACAGACCTGAATGGAAAGGCTCATGAGGGATGGAGGAACATCTATAACAATCCTTTGGACTGAAGTGTGTCCCCTCCAAAATTCGTATGTTGCAGTGAGTAGGTAATTAAGGTCATAAGGATGGAGCCAGAGGACTAATATTCTTATAGGAAGAGACACCAGAGAGCTCACTCTCTGTGTAGACTCAAAGAGATCACAGCACACAGCAAGACGGCAGCCCCCTGCAAGCCAGGAGAAGAGGCCTTAGAATGAAGCCCACCTTGTGAGCACCGTGATCTTGGACTTTCAGCATCCAGAACTGTGAGAAATAAATTTCTGTTGTTTGAGCCACCCAGCCAGTGGTTTTTTAAATGACGGCCCAAGCAGACTAACACACACAAGAAAGCAAATGAGCGTACTTCAGAAGTGACTTAAAGCGAATACTGAAAAGTCTGCTGTTTTTGTGAGGAGAAAATAATCTGAAGTGAACTAATAGGATCAGCCTAAATCACCTTTTTGGTGAACTATCTTGAGAATATTGCTTATGGTTTAACTGTAATCATCGGTCCCAGTAGGTAAGGCCAGATGATGTCCTGAGCTCAAACCCTGATTTAGCCACTAACCTGCAGGCTTCTTTGGGCAAAGGACTCATTACATTTGGGCTCGGGTTGTACATCCAAACAGGATGTGTCTGAGTGGGTGATCTCTGAGGCATCTTCGACCTCCATGATTCTTACAGATTCTTGGGGACATAAGGCTAAAGCCCAAAAGCCAGGCATTAGGCTGTGCTGGGCTGGGCTTTGTGCTGGACTCTGTATGCTCAGAACAATCCTGCAAGACGGGTTAATGCCCATTTTAGAGAGGAGGAAAGTAATGCTCTTAACGGCAGAGAATCTGCCCTGTCAGACAGCTGGCAAGTTGGCAGAGCCAGGAATTGATTCCAGGTCTCTCTGTCCGACTCCTACGTCCGGGTACTCTCTACCGCACCCCTCTGTCTCTTGATGTTGTGGCAGTCCGCCCAGCCTCCAGTCCCTCCTATATGGCATTTCAGCACTGACTTTCCTTGTCACTTGTCATGATACAGGCTTCTGTAATCCCTCCACTTCTCTAGATTTTCAGAAGCTTCCAGATCTTTTTTTTTTTTTAAAGATTTTATTTATTTGACAGAGAGAGACACAGCAAGAGAGGGAACACAAGCAGGGGGAGTGGGAGAGAGAGAAGCAGGCTCATTGCTGAGCAGGGAGCCCAATGCGGGGCTCGATCCCAGGACCCCAGGATCATGACCTGAGCCGAAGGCAGACGCTTAACGACTGAGCCACCCAGGCTCCCCAAGAAGCTTCCAGATCTTGCAAAGGCACGGCCTACTTTGTGCCATAGAGTGCAGCCTCACTTAAAGGCAGGAACCCACGTAAGAACAGTGTCTGGCACGTGTAAGCACCCAGTACCTCTGAGTGCTCATTACTAGGTCCCTATGTGTCCACTGTACCTGGATCATGTCAGGGTACCAGGAAGCATGTACCAGGAACACATATGCTCTCCAGTCCATGGAGTGGAAAGAAACCCAGGTCCCACTGCCATTTGATTCCAGCATCTTCCTGTACAGGACGAGGAGCTGGACGCACGGATAATAGTGTGGCAGGATCTTTCCAGTCCAGCTATCAAAGTTTCGGGCACAGACCACTTCCATTCATCCTCGTCACTGAATGACCAAACCTGAAGGAGAGGTGAACTACTCCTAGAGAACATAACCAGATCATCTTTCCATGAGACTTCTTTAAATAGGGGCCTGGACTGCTAACTGGAGAGGCTAGGGAAAATATAATTTCCTTTTTTTAACATTCCCAAACTAGCTCTCCAGTTTAAGGAAAGACAAAAACACTCCTCCTTCCCTGCCTAGCAAACTCCTATCCATCCTCAAGGTCCGGCTCAGAGAGTTCCTTTTTGGGCAATCCCACTGCTTACTATATGCTTGGCATATAATAACAGGCCTTCCTGAAATAACAAAAGAGTTCTAGTTCCTTCTGGGAAAGTGACTAGTGTATGTATTAGGGTCACTTAGGCTCACTGAGCCCCAGTGTTCTCAGGGGACTCGAGGATCTATAGGATTCCTTATATTCCTTAAATTCTACCTTGAATATGCCAAGGGAAAGAATAAACCTCAGATACACATGCTTTTTTTTTTAATATTATGAAAACAAAATGCCCAGTTTCCCATTTTAAAACCTATCCTTAGATTATTTTACCTGCATGATAGAAAAGCCAGGCCAAAATTAAGTTACAGAGGGTAAATGGCATCTCTGCAGCCGGCATCATAGCATACAGAACACCCAGCTGAGGCTCTGAAATAGCCATCTTAACCTTAGGAATGATGTCAATAAATGGACATGATACCTGAGCAAACTGTCAACCTTGGCCGCCAGAAAAAATGAAGACAACAAAAAGGAGTTGAGTTTGTATAAAGAAAAGACAGAGGACAAGGTGATTGCTGAAGAGACTGATGGACAAGGCACAAGACATCTGTGTCTTGTGACCCCGGGGGTCCGTATTAGTTCTATTACATTACTTCCATATCAGCAGATCACCTCATTTGCTGGCTAATCGGGCAGAATTAAGTATTTTACATTATCTTTCTTAATCCTGCATGTGATCAGTTGAAAACCCAGGGCTCTAAAAATCTAATTGTAACTGCTTACCAGAAATGTCATCTTCACTTTGAGGAACTGGACCAGGGCCAAATACAAGGCTGTGTTTTCCGTTTTCCTAAAGTACCGTCCCATGGCCAGACCTGGACATGCACGTACGTGTGCCTGGTGCCGGACGTCTTTGGGGCTCCTGAGCCAGAAGCTGGGGTCCCTGGCCCTGCTTCAGAACTCAGATCCAGCCAGAGATGAAAAAGGGCCATGGTAGTGAGAAGAGGGGTGTGGAGGGGAGTGGTAGGATGTAGAGAAGAAAAAAAAAACTGTCAAAACCTCAGCAAAAGTCAAGAGAGCAAAATCTAAATCTAGATTTAGAGTGTCCTGTGGGCCTCGATGCTACCTAATTGAAAGGACAGGAAATAGTCCCTGTCCCCGTAGGAAGGGTTAGTTTGAGGTTGCAGGAGCTCGCTTATCCATTCACAGTGAGGGCTTAGAGCCTCCTACGCCCACCCTCCGCCTCTCCCAGCAGGGCAGTGTGAGCCGTGGGGGGGTGCTTCTCTGTGGTTTCCCGCGTGTGGAGATGTTTCTTGGGTAGACCTGAAATTAAGAGGCAAAAAACCTTCCGGAGCCAAACTGTGGAGCCCGGTGAGCTGGAGCCATGCCCACTGCCCTCCGTGCCCGTCGCTGCTGCCAGAGGTGAACGAGGAAATGAAAAAAGAGCCTTGGCGAACTTCTGTCTGCCTTGGTGTGAAAGCGTGTGTGTTGTAGGTGAGCGGTGTGAGTACTTTGTGTATTTTCAGCGCTGAGGATGTCTGCGCCGTGTGAATAGACTGTCGGTGGCCTGAGCGCCGTGCGTGCGTGCGTGTGTAAAACGTACTGCAGTGGGACAGGGTGTCAAGGGGCGGCCGGCCACTCACACTTCCCTCCTCGTCCTTCCACTCCTTTAAACACGACAGGAGGGCTCTATACTGTGGAACAACCCTGAGAAAGCAACGTGATTTGGGGATAGAGGGGGTCCAGAGGTTAGGTGAATTACATCTCCCCTGAAAGGGTCTCTAAAGACAAAGTTTTATATCCTTTTCCTTCCTTTGGTCAAAACAAAACAAAACAAACAAAAAAAAAACAGGAGCGCCTGGGTGGTTCAGTCAGTTAAGCGTCTGCCTTGGGCTCAGGCATGATCTCAGCATCCTGGGATCCAGGCCTGAATCAGGCTCCCTGCTCAGCGGGGAGTCTGCTTCTCCCTCTCCCTCTGTTGCTCCCTTTCGTTCACTCTCTATCTCAAATAAATAAATAAAATCTTTAAAAAAAAAAAAAAAAGAGAGAACACTAGGAAAAGAAAGATCATGGTTACATTTGCTAAGTGACTTCCCGTGACTGTCGTGTTCCCAGTTAAGGAAACCATCTTCTGGGGCATCTGGGTGGCTCAGTCGGTTAAGCGTCTGCCTTCGGCTCAGGTCATGATCTCAGGGTCCTGGGATGGAGCCCCAAGTCGGGCTCCACACTCAGCAGGGAGTCTACTTCAGGATTCTCCCTCTCCCTCTGCCCCTCCTCACCCCTGCTTGTGCTTGCATGTGCTCTCTCTCAAATAAATAAATAAATAAAATCTTTAAAAATTTTTAAAAAGAAAAAGAAAACTGCCTTCCTCTACTTAGTCTGCTCTTTTAGTTTTTAGCATGTGGGCATCTAATTGTGTAGATTCAGTTGTACATGAAATATAATTTGCATCAAATACTTACATTGACTACTTCCCCCAGTCATCCCAAGGCCAGCCAGATCGCCTGCATCCTCCCTTCCTTCCTTCGTTATAAATTGTGAAATGTTTCAATGACACTGAAAAGTATAGAGAACAAGATCATGACCACCCATGGATCCACCACCCAGCTTTGTTATTTCTTCATATTTTGCTATTTTTGCTACAAGTAGTTTTTAAGAAATAAAATGTCACAAACACAATGTGACCTCTTGGCTTAGGATGCTTAGTGCTATAAAGATGCAGCCTATGTCAGAACCTAGCTTTTACATTTGAACAGAAGAACAGTAGGGTTTTGTAAGACTTTCTCTTGATCTTTGCCATGCTGCAGTTTTACTACAATGAGCCCACATCTGAACTTCTTGTCATTTATATTGCTGATGCCTCTCTTCTTCCTGAACGTCAGTATTTGTGTTTCTCCTCAATTCTGAACAATTCTTAAGCATTCTCTCTTTATTATTGCCTCTCCTACTTCCTCAATCATCTCCTTCTGGAACCCCTAGAAGGTATATATTAGACCTTCTCTTTCCTATTCTTCATGTCTTTTAAAACTGCTAGAAAGGAGTGCCTGGGTGGCTCAGATAGTTAAGCATCCAACTTGGTTTCGGCTCAGGTCATGATCTCAGGGTCGTGAGACTGAGCCCAGTTTCAGGCTCCACGCTGAGCGTGGAGCGGGCTAGAGATTCTCTCTCCCCCTCCCTCTGCCCCTCTCCCTCTCTCCCTCCCCTCATGTGCTCTCTCTTTCTCTCTCCTCTCTGTGTCTCTGTCTGTCCCTCTCTCTCTCAAATAAATAAAATCTTAAAAAAAAAAAAAAAAAAAAAAAGCCCGCTAGAGAGAGAAGCCTGGGATCCTGAGGCTGCCCGTCACCTTATTCTTGTCCCAGGGTCGATGAAACAAAAGTGACCTCAAGAACTAAAAACACCGTCCTTTAAACACAGAAAGTCACAGTCTTTTAAGAAACAGAAAAGACCCCTGTGGGAAGTTACGGCAAAATGGGGTGAGGAGCACCCCACTGTGCACACATTTACTCAGCACACTGTATTTTAATTTTCTGCATTGCAAACAGCAGGTGTGCACTGGTATAATAGGGCGGTCCCTGGCCCCAAAGAGCTTGGGTCTGGAAGAGTCTGTAGCCCACAGTCAAATGAGAAGTGCTGTGATGGGGATGCACCTGAAGTGCTATGGGAGTGCGGCCCAGGAGCCCACCTGGCCCGAGGAGCCCATGACCCTGCTTTGAGAGGGCAAGGGAAGGTGAGGTAAAGGATAAGTCAGCTTGGGGAAGGGTAACCCAGGCAGAGGCAGCAGCTCATGAAAGGTCCAGAGCCAAGAGAGTGTGTCTGTGTTGGTGCCTTTTCAAGTAGTTCTGTGTGGAAAGAGCTTACAGTACAAGGAAGGATGGAGAAGGATGAGGTGCAGCTATAAAAGGGACAGGTTGTGAAGGGCTTCATTTGCCACAACCGGAAATTTGCACATTCTCCTGAGGGCAGTGGAGAGTCACTGAAGAGTTTAAGCAGAGATAGATTGTATCAGATTTGTACTCTATTAAAAGATTAACATGGCTGCTTATATTTTTTTTTTAATTTTTGTTTTATTTTTTTTAAAGATTTCATTTATTTATTTGAGAGAGAGAATGAGAGAGAGAGAGAGAGAGCATGAGAGGGGGAGGGTCAGAGAGAGAAGCAGGCTCCCCGCCGAGCAGGGAGCCTGATGCGGGACTCGATCCCGGGACTCCAGGATCATGACCTGAGCCGAAGGCAGTCGCTTAACCGACTGAGCCACCCAGGCGCCCTAACATGGCTGCTTATAAAGAATAAGTTGGAGGGGCACCTGGGGGGCTCAGTGAGTTAATCCAACTCTTGATTTCAGCTCAGGTCTTGATCTCAGGGTTATGGGTTTAAGTCCCTTGTTCAAGTTCTGCATGGGGCTCCAATTTATTCTTTAAAAAAAAGAAAAGAAAAAGAATAATAAATTGGAGATTCCAATACTGAAGGCAGGAGGAACCACCCAGACTGTTGCAATGATCTTATCTAGTAACAGATTATGGCAGCCTGGAGTAGGGAGGTGGCAATGGAGATGCTGAGAAGTGAGTTTAAGAACTCTTAAGAATTCACAGAACATAACGGTAGGTCATTTCCTTTAAAATAAAAGGGTCGGGGGACCAAGTCAGATGCTTATTTCATGGTCAAAACCAATAGATCCTTCTACCAGTGTCCGTGGTTGTCAGCATGTTTTGAGCCTTGACTCACCTAAGGACCAAGACGTACTCCCATCAGAAACAGTCCATATCATTGGTGATTCTCTGCAGATGGCATAGGAAAGTGGCGGTGTAGTTTACAGAAAATAAAATGAAATGCTCAGATGATCCCTGCATGCCCTTCCATTGGGCATGTCTGGCTGCCTGCCACCCCCATTTTGGGGGATCACTTATCTGTGCAACAGAGAGGCATTTGGAGCAGAAATTTATCCTTCACTTCAAGTAAACAGCATGTGAAGGGAACTCTTTTGCAACGCAGTGCTCGTTGAGGCATCTCCCCTAACACCTGTGCCCGGAACGCTAGCTTCCTCCAGATCCGAACACAGCCTTCACATAACTACACCCTCTCCCCCTGATGAAGTGACAAATCAGCCAGTACGTGATGAATTGGGGTTGTGTAGACAAAACACCAGGTACTCCAGCCAAGGCGTCCACAGTTTGTTGTGAATCATCCACACCAGCCTTCAGCAGTGAGACTCTCAGGACAATTGTTCAGTTCCATCCTTCGTTCCCACCATGTACAACTAGCCCAAGACCCGAGAGTGAACCAGCAACTGTAAGGAACCAGAAACATTATAAATACCCCAGAGAACCCTTTTATAACAGCAACTGCCTACTGATTTTGTGGCCTAACAGCTCAAGCAAAAAAAGGATATAAATACGATATTACGCAACAACTAATTACTCAAAATTTAGTGCATCAGCAGAAGAGGGACCTGTGGTTGGTGCTAATATTATCAGATATCTTTACTGTTTAATAATCTGGTAGCTCTGTATTATGGAGCACGCAGTTTTCACAGAGAACAATGATTTTATTTCAAGTACCTCTCACTGACATAAAAAAGCAGCTGTTAGAAGATGAACATTTGGCAGAAAATGTTTTAGCAGAATCTTTTGTGAGATACTAAATCATATCGGATTAACTGTTTTCTGTTGAGAATAGTGGAGTCCCAAAGAAAAAAGATGGCTGACCACAGAAGGCAAGGCCAGTTTTTAGAACCCAGCGAATCACTCATAGACATTGTAGTTGTAAGTGCCATTTATTCACCAATGTATAAAGTTATTTATATACAAAGCTTCCATTAATGTTGCCTGAAGAAAGAGCCTTTTTTTATTCCAGTTTTAGCTCATATTCAGGATTCTACTTCTCTTTCATTAATTGCATTCCAATAATGGAATTCTTTAAATTACAGAATAAATTAATCCACCGCAGACATTTTCGGCCAGAATGGGGTTTTTTGACCAGTTTCAAGTCTCCACAGGCCATTCTCTGTGGCCAGCCAGCCCGAAGAGCAGCGAGGGCTGTGACTAAGAGCAGCCCCTGCTGAGCACAGGCCGGCCCTGCCTCTGAACCTAAAGAGGGGCGAGGGCAGCACTGGGCTCCCTGAACTCACGGCCCACCACTCCCAGGTTGACAGCAGAGCCTCTCACATGTTCTTCAGGCTGGTCGAGCCCCGGTCGCTGTTAGAGAGGAAGTGACATCATGCCGTGGCTGCTGGCCACAGCCAGTTTTAGCCCAACAGTATTATGACTGAGCTGCTTTCATGTGGCCATACTGATTGAAGAACGTTTTCACATTAAACTATGATAAGCAAACATAAAAAGTAAAACATAAAATTCTCCTCCTTTCTAAATCACCAAGCAGTGTACAAAGCAAAGACTGTCCCCAGTTTCCACTCCTGGGGTGGAGTGTGTGATTGGGAAAGATTAAAAATGGAGGGTTTTCTGAGATGGCTGAGGATTGCTCTTAGGGCAGAGCCCAGGCTTGGGCTGAGAGTGGCATGAGGTGCAGAAGAGGATATGGGGATAGGGATGTCTGTTCTGTATGTTATTTGGTAATTTGAGACACTATTTGTATGGTCATTTTGATGCAAGGGCTAACTCAAAATAGCTTCATCAAAATGCCCCATTTTGGGGCACATGGCTGGTTCAGCTGGTTAAGCGTCTGACTCTTGGTTTCGGCTGAGGTCATGGTCTCAGCATTGTGGGATCGAGCCCCACGTCCGGCTCTGAGTTCAGCGTGGAGTCTGCTTGAGATTCCTTCCCCGTCCTTTTCCCTCCCCCTCTGCTCCTCCCCCTGCTCTCTCTCTCTCTCAAATAAATAAATAATCTTTTTTTTTTTTAATGCCCCATTACTGGTATGAATGGCCAGCCCAGAACCAGTAGATACTGAATCAGGCCCCAGATGGAGCCAGCAAATGACCTCTGTCAATATGGACCACTGGTTGACTTGGACCAGGAGCCATATATCACCACAAATGGAGCCAGATCAGTCCATGGCGCTGACCTCTGAGGGTGAACCACCACAACCAATGTACGATGTAGATCAAATAGAGTTGATGCAATTTCTATGATCATCTGTACTCTTACAAATGGTTACCAAATACTTGTAGGGTACCAGTAAATGAAGAATCTGGAAGTTCTGGGATGAGGGCTGATCGTTTTTCTTATTCTCTAGTAGCTGAATTTTAATCAATATGTTGAAAATTGCAAGACCGGTGTCATTTTTTAATACCATTTATATTACAGTCTTTTGGGGCAGTGAGATGCTACCTTGAATGTATATCGGCCCCACCTACCTTTGGTTTTGCACTCAACCCCCGATTGATTCCTCTCTGTTTTCATCCATCTAAAATAAAGACGGCTTTAGCCCCCAAACCTCATTCCAGATGGAAATGCATAATTCAAGAGAAACACTGATGTCAAAGAGAAGGCACACCAATTTGTGTCAGCAGTTGCTGTAAATTAAAGAGGAGTACAAGGAGAGTTTAATGTAATGTAGAATTGAAAATAAAATTAGAACGAATATTTAGGCAGTCCTCCGCCTCTTTTTTTCCCTTTTGTGACACGAAGGATTGACTCCCAGCCTAAGTACCTAAGACAGTTCATTTTTCTTGCCTGCTGGAAAATTCTTTCCTCATAAAATGTTGCGTGTTTGTCTTTGGCATCCAAAATTAGATCTTTTTACCTTTTCCATTCTAATCTCAACAGAACAGTCAGGGTAGGAAGAGTCCATGTTTTCCCCCATCTTCCACACCTGTCACGTTTGCAGCCCAGAACGGACCCCTGCTACACCAGTCTGACTAGTCAACTGCTGGAAATGGCTATTAATTCTTCCCTGATACTGATTCTCCCTAGTGGGTGTCACCCCCATGGTTTCTTTTCTTTTCCTCAAGCTGGGAAATTCAAGAGTTGGTAACGCACATCTCACACATGTACTACTGTGCCAGAAAAAATTCTTTAGCACACATCTGAAAGAGTGAAATCCCCTTTAAAGCAGTGATATTGGGAAGCTTCACATTTAGTCCAACCAAAGCGCCATTATTTAGAACCTTTTTGGAGTTCTTTATTCGAATTGCCCTCAGAACTGGTGGTGGTCTTTATCGTTGCGCACTGTCTTGGCCAACGGTGGAATTCCCTAGCTTGATCTCCCACTGTCATCACTAGACTTGGTTATTAATGATTCCCTCTTTCCAGAAGTAAATTCCTTAGAGGAGTGGTTCTCAAAATGCAGCGCTGGACTAGCTGTATCAGCACCACCTGGGAACATCATCTGGGCCCTACCTCAGATTTAATGGATCAGAAACTTGGGGGTGGGCGCAGCAATCTGCATTTTAACAAGCCCTCCAAGTAATTCTAATGCTTGCTCTAGTTTGAGGACCACAGACTTAGAAGATGAGATATTGCCTCCATTGAGGATGTTCAAAGATGTGCTACAGATTCAGAAAGTATTCCAAAGAAAAAGTTCCATGATCTTTTTGAGCAAAGCTGGAGTCCATGTATGGCTTCTCCAGAGGACTGCTTCTGCAGAGACCTACCGCAGCTGAGGCATCTGCTTCCGCCACTTCGCCATTTGACCTTGAGCAGATTCTCACACTTGGTTTCTCATCTGGAAAATGCAAGACCCATCCTACCTACGTCACAGGATTGTAATGAGACTCAAAGTGAATCACATCTGCAAACACGCTCTGTAAAGCATATTGGTATGCTACTGGTCCTGTGAAAAAGTGGAAGTCATTGTTATTCCGCAAATAGGATTCTGGTAATCTGAGCATTACACGAGGGCAAAGACTTGGGGAAAGTTATAATTTCCTTGGCCAGATCCACCTTTTTTGTCTATATAATGACTGCTTCATCATCTTAATGGACATGCCTCAGATTCTGCCATTTCAGCCCACCCATTTATCTGGTGCTAAGAGAGGGACACCACTGCCTGATAAACAGCTACAAGGTCTAGAAAAATATATCCATTTTCAGACATGCTGTTTGCTATGGAAAACTGTGATGATTGGTAAGGACAGACTGCGTGTGTATACGCACTAAAGCTCTCGTGACCAGAACTTGTCACATGCTAGCAGCGGAAGGGTCTGGACTGAAACCACCCATTTCAGTGCTATGCAAGGGAGTCGTGACCTTCAAGAAGGACGCTAAGTGTCCATTGCCACACAGTAGTCATTGCAGAGAGGACCAAAAAGAAAATCCCTCAAGCAAACCAAATCTATGGAAACCAAGAGTTCAAAACCAGACCAGTCAACATGTCTGTGCTGGAGAGAATGTGGGCGGATTTTACCTTAGAGATTAGCCGGGTTTTGCTTTTTGTTTTTTAAGACTCTGTTTATTTGAGAGAGAGAGAGTGAGTGAGTGAGAGAACACAAGCTGGGGGAGAGGCAGAGGGAGAAGCCAACCCCTCGCGGAGCAAGGAGCACGACGTGGGGCTCGATCCCAGGACCCTGAGATCATGACCTGAGCCGAAGGCAGAGCTACCCAGGTGCCCTTAGAGATTAGCCTTTACAAACACCTTCACCATAGGAATTCTTCAACGGCAAGCTCCTGGTGCATTTATCATTTCACTTAAAACCTTTACTGACTCTTCAGTGAACATCTCTGGGCAGGAAGGTAAATCTGTTGCCTTAGTGCTTATTAGGAATGCAGTTTTAGTAACACAGAGCAGTTCCCGCTAGACCAACGTCAACTTCACTTTCACACAAAGTGCCAGCGAAAATCAAGAGATGAGGTATGAATCTAATTGGTTAAATGTGATTAAGTTATTGGCTGATTATGCAATAATAAGCTATTGGTTAATTATGGAGTTGGAATATGAAATGATTTTCTTCAAAAATGTGTACCTACTTAACAAATCTACAGAGACAGAAAGTAGATCAGTGTTTCCTAGGCGTGGCGGGATCAGGAAGGAGGGGGGTGTGATTGTTAGTGGGTACAAGGTTTCTTATAGAGGGGACGAAAATTTCTAACATTAGACTGTGGTGATGGTTGTTTAACCCTGTGAATATATTTAAAAACATTGAATTGTATATTCAAAGTGGGCAGATTATATGGTATATTAATTGTATCTCAATAAAGCTGTTTTTGGGGGGAGCTCCTGGCTGGCCTAGTTGGTAGAACATGTAACTCTTGATCCTGGAATTGTGAGTTGGAGCTCCATGTTGGGCCTAGAGCTGACATTTAAAAAAAAAAAAGTGGGTTTTTTTGGGTTTTTTTTAAGATTTATTTATTTGGGGGCGCCTGGGTGGCTCAGTCGTTAAGCGTCTGCCTTTGGCTCAGGTCATGATCCCAGGGTCCTGGGATCGAGCCCCGCATCGGGCTCCCTGCTCGGCGGGAAGCCTGCTTCTCCCTCTCCCACTCCCCCTGCTTGTGTTCCCTCTCTCGCTGTCTCTCTCTCTGTCAAAATAAATAAATAAATAAATCTTTAAAAAAAAAAGATTTATTTATTTGAAAGAGAGAGGGAGAGAGAGCACAGGGGAGGATAAAGGGAGGGGCAGCAGGAGAGGGAGAAAGAGACCCAAGGAGACTCTGCGTTGAGCATGGAGCCCCATGTGGGGCTCCATCTCACGACCCTGAGATCATGACCTGAGCCAAAACCCAGAGTTGGACACTTAACCAACCATGCCACCCAGGCTCCCCAAAAGGTGCTGTTTTTGTGTTGTTTTTTTTTTAATCAAATAGCTAATAAATTGTAGAGCTGGGAAAACATTGTGCCTATTTAAAAGACAGGAATAAAAATCATCCATACTTTGCTGCATACAGTTTCATACTTGATTAATATGAAATAATAATCATTTGAAATACATTAAGGCAGGAAATATTTGCTCTTCCTTTTAATCACACAGTGTTTTAAAAGCTGACTATCTCAGCCTAATAAATGAAATTTAAATGTAATAAACAAAGGTGGCTAATAGTTGAAGCCAAAGTCATGGACATTTATGACATAATGATTTGTCCATGTTCCCTACAGGTTTATTTAGAATAAAAATCAGTAGCTCTTACAAAATAGTGATAAGGAAGCTGGATTCTCACTGTCCATCTTGATACTTCTAAACTGATCTGGTTAGGACAGCCAGAAGGTTGAGGTTGGAAAGGATGTGATCTCATCCTTATGATGTCAGTATGCACTGATAAGGGAAAATAGAGACACTCAGATTTGAGCTGTGAAGCAGGGCTCTTGTGTAAGCATCACCCTATCTCATGGTACGTTCGTCAGACTCACTGCTGTCTGCCGAGGAGAGAACCTTTACACTTTCCTACCTTGGGAAGATAGGCCAGGCTCCACTAGTTCTAATCTCCTTGGGAAGTCCTCACTGCGGGGCGTGGGGCTCGCCCAGGGCTCACTGGTGGTCATGGAGGCCTGACTGAGGCAAACAGGAGAGGAACTGGCTGGGAGAGGTAGGGATTTCTGGCTCAGCCGAAAGCAAGCAGGGAGCTACCAACACCTGCCTAGCGTGCCTTGCAATTTGGAGATTGCTGGCTAGGGCTTCTTCTTCTTCTTCTTTTTTTTTTTTTAAGATTTACTTATTTATTTTAGAGAGAGAGGGTGGGGGGAGGGGCAGAGGGAGAAGGAGAGAGAAACTCAAGCCAACTCTGTGCTGTGTGTGGAACCTGACACTGGGTTCGATCTCACAACCCTGAGACCATGACCTGAGCTGAAATCAAGAGTCAGACGCTTGACTGACTGAGCGCCCCCTGGGTCGGGTTTCTTAGTGCACCAGCAGATCCTAACCAGGCCACTGGCAGGTTTTCGGGAACACGAGGCCCTACTTCAGGGTTGCTCAACCTGTCTTGCGGTAATCACCACCCACCCCAAGTGAGCCTTTTAAGATTTTTTTTTCCTATTTGTCATCTTCCCCCATGAAATTTTAGTACCACAGATACTCTCTCTTTCCAGATAGATAGATACGGTCACCTACTGTGCCTTCAGAAAGCCACAAATCATTGTAATATCTTAAAAAAAATGTTTCACCACAACCTCCTCCCCCTCACGCAAGCATGAATTTTCACCCCCGTCGGAGAGGTCCCACCCCAGTTGAGAATGCATGCCCTGGATGGAATGAAAGGTCTAGGCGGGGCCCCTCTCTGCGCACACTTAGAGTGAGTGGTGAGGTCAGTCCCATGGAGAAGATGATCAGGTGGCCCAGTGGCCCATCACTAACCAGGATGGGCCCTGACTTGAGATTCCAGCACAGCTAGAGGAGTGTCCTCCAAAATCACGCAGTCCCCGCGCCATCTGTTCAGCCTGCCTGCCGTCCTCCAGGCTCCGCCACCACGTCCTCCTCCCCGGCAGAAACAGCCCTCTGCCTGGCGACTGGCTTGCTGTGAGGGAAAGCGGGGTGCTGGTGGAGGGGCACAGCTCTCCCCGCCAGTGGCTCACCCTCTTCCCATGCTCTCCTCCAGCCCCTCACCCTGTAGGCCTCTCCCAGAACCTCTTGCTCTGCCTGTGTTCCTTCTCCCCAAGTGAAAGCATAACATTTACCAGGTTTCCCCAGTCTTGCACTGACTAGAGGGGCCTTTACACTCTTCACTGCACATTTCTTTAATCTCCTCAAGCCTCTTTAAAGGTCTCCTAAAGTATCTTCCTGCCCCCACAGAGGAATGGATGTCCCAGACCCCAGCACCTACAGGCAGTCACCACTAGAACTCTCTGGAGCCTGGTCTCCCTAGTAATTAAGAGCTGCAGGACATTGGTAGCTGTCTCTTCCTGGCTATGAGAGATCCTGCAGCATAAAGCTAGTCACAGCATACACTCCTTCCCCTGGGACCCTGGGGTCATACTCTAGGATCACGAACCTCTTTGTCCCTTAGAACCCTTGCCTGGTCCCTTCTGTCCTAGGCCATGCGCTTTCTTTTCGAAAAACGTTAACAAACGAAGGAGTCCTCTGAGATGATGCTGTCTAGTCCACCCCTCTTGTGGAGCACCCGCTCTGCTCCAGGCACCGGGCTAGGCCTTTCATACACATTATCTAATTCAGTATTTATAGTAGCCCTATGAGGTAGGTTCCCATTTTACAGATAGTCACAGAGAAGGTTGAGTAACTTGCCAGGATGGTGAAATCAGGACATAAACTCAGGTCCATCTGATTCCAGACCATTTACTGCATTGTCCCAGCTATGAAAACATGTTCCCAGTTGAAAAAACCATTTTCCCCAGCTACGTCCAGCGGGGCTCCACTGTAGGTATAAAAATACTGAATTTGCCATTCTTAAAAGATGACACATGGCTAATAAAAAGGCAGGACTTAAAACCACATTTGTTTGTTCCCTCTCTGCTGCTTCCTCGGGGGTCACAACACGAGGGCTCCTGCAAGTCGGTGATTAGCCCTTAAAGGATAAAGAATGACTTGTACTTCCCCAGGCCCGCCAGACGTTCATGCCTCAACCCCCTGCAGACAGGAGCGAGGCAGGAGCCCATTCTCAGAACGTGGAAGCAGGAGCAAAGCAGGACTGGCCCCCATGCTAGCCTGAGGGCGAGCCATCTCAACGTTGGCACCCCCCTGCTGGCGTGGGGGTGGAAGGTGGCAGGGATCCTGGCAGGCTGACATTGTTCTCTCTCTCTCTTTCCTGAACCCCTTGCGATATTCTTTCTGGAGAAGAAATAGTGCATTGATTTGGGATTTAGTCATGTTTCATCCCATCTGCCTTTTCCCTGGCCTCTAAAACCACAAGCCTGGCTGAGGAATTCCGGTCCACAGTGTGGGCTTTGAATAGCTTTGTGTAGGGAGAGGTTTTGAAAAGAAAGGAAAGTGGTATCTACTCCTCAGATGGAATGTGTTAAGCCATCGAGGAAGAATGCGAGGGTTTTAGCTGTTAGGGTCCGTCAGCAGTTCGGGTGCTGAGTCATCCAGCGTGGGGATGGATTCCTGAGAACTGAAGCCTCGTGATGACATCATTCTTGCAAGATTGTCTGGGATCTGTTGTAGCCGCCTGACAAGTTCTTACCTTGGGGATTTTCATCACATGGGTTTTTTCCCCAACCACACTTAATACCCATCATGCCTTCTAACTAACTTCTAACTTCTAACATCCACTTTTCTATCAACTAGAATTTGGCAAACTGGGACTTTCACAGGTCTGTCTCATTGTCATGCCTGCTCCAGGGCATTCTTGGGACAATGTGTGCTCCTCACCTGATCACTCAGCACCCATCCTCCTGACAGTTCTCCATTTAGTCAGCACTTGTTTCAGTGGTGAGCCATGCTAGTCTGAAGGGATGAAGGCCAAGGAGGAGGGCAGGAACATGCCCGAGGGTACCTCCCCAGACTCCTGGGATCGGGGAAGACACCGTGCTTTAAATGTGGTGCCAGTCAGTAAATATGTGATGACTAGTTAATACCTCAGTGGAGTCTTAGAAGATGAGTAGGAGTTAGTCTAGGGAAGAGTCCAAGCGAGATATTTGCGTGAATGAAGACCCAAGTTTCCACAGGTGAATAGGAAGAGGTGAGAGATGAAACTAGGCAAGTGTGCTAGGGAGCCTCGTGCGCCATGCTGAAGAGCTAAAATTGTATCCTAAGGAAGATGAGAAGCATTCAAAGGGCTTTAGGCATGGAGGTAAAGTGGCCAGATTTACAGCAGTGTGGAGGCTGGGTTGGAAGGGGCCAGACTAGTCAGGGAGTTAATGCCATCCTCTAGAGGTGATGTGAGCATGAAGTAGGGTGATGGGAGGAGGGATGGAGATGAGAGGACAGATTTGAGAAATATTTAGGATTTAAACTTGGCAACCGGTGAATAATTCGTTCTGTGGGAGGGCAATATCCAGAAGACCCCCAGACTTCCAGTGTGGGAAAGATAAGGGGCCCCATGTTCAGGCAGGGGTGTGAGTTCATTTGGGGCATGCCGAGTTAGAGTTCCCCGCAGGGGACATGAGCCTGGTCGAGCAGACTCATGGACAGTTGGATACATGAATCCGAAGACAGGAGAGTGTATGCTGAAGATACCGACTTGGGACTCATCGTGTTCATAGCAGTTGAAACTGTAACTGCACAGCAGTAGAGATCCCCCTGGAAATTATGGGGAATGAGAAGGACAGTGGGCCAAGGACAGAAGCCAAGGGAATGCCGATATTGTTAGTGCAGGAGAAGGGAAAGGGCCCCATGATAGAGACGAAGGAAAGTCAGAGACACGGAACCCAGTAGAGTCCCCTGCTGCTCTGTGCTTCTCTCCCTCCTGAATATTCCACTGAAGCCCCAGCCCCACCGCCCCACCCCACCCCGGCTGTCTTATTCCTCATCGTAAGCTCCTTTATATCCTTAACTCTCCAGAAAGCCTTCGCAGGTCAAAGCTGCGCCTATCCCAAAGCCCGTTTGCTGCAGCCTCCAGCCATCCCTCATCTACCCTCCTGTAGAGATTCCTGTATCTTCGAGCCTCGTGCAATTCATTTACGATGCCTTGACCTCCTTGCCTGACCGTTCTGTTTATCTACATCACCATTTTTCTCTCCACCCCACTGCTGCCATCCTGTCAGATGACTTCAGTGCCACGAGGGTGAACCATCACTGAGTCTCATAGTTCCCAGATGCCCTCATTTCCAGTGACTCTTCACCTCCCACTTCCATGAGACTGCCCAGGAAATGGTTAATACCTGCATGGCTTCCATTATATGGGAGTACACCTCACATCCTGCTCTCTGGGCACAACCAGCTCTCTCACCTCTTATCTCACTTCCCACTGCCCTTAGTTCCCTCTGTTTCCTTCTGACCTGTAGGCTCCCTCCTGACCTCTCCTCTTTCCTTAACCCGGTTAGACTAACTGGCTGTTCATCGGAGGTGCTATTTCCTAAAACCTTCGCTTTCTTTGCACTCCCACTCTCCCCCACACCTGACGAGGGCAACGCAAGGTCACAGTCTCTTCTCTACTCCTGCTCCAAGCACACGGAGGCAAGTGGGTCCCCGTACAGAGGGACAGCATTAGACATTCACCGTCTTCACTCTGTCATCCCCGTCATTCTTCAGTGCTATAGAAAACCTAAGCCTTCCCACGGGGAAATAGGAAAATTCAAGCCTTAGCCAAAAGCCCAATCTTTCTTTCCCAAAATAGCTTCTCCACCTGCTCTGTTGCTGGATTTCCACACAGATGACCTTGGTACAGCTCCTGACTGCCCTTTACCCCCTTTATTCTTCCCTCGGGCAAGTTACTTAACCTCCTCGAATCTTAGTTCCTCAGTTTTAAAATCAGGACCCTCCAGTGTTGCTGCCAACCTCTGGGGCGCTTAGTGCAAATTAGAAGAAGGTGCCCCTTTGGCCAGGCACACAGCGTGATGAGCTGAGCATGGCCTGCAGACCACAGTGCCCCCCTCACCTGGGCACCCTGGTGCAGTGCCACCTTGAATCCCGGGGCCCCAACCACACCCACCTCTCCACGGGGTCTTGTGAAATCAAGGCCACGGTAGGCACAGCACCCAGGCAAGAGCCTGACTGTGCAGAAGCTCAGACGAAAGAGTTAACTTGGCCCACTTGGACTTGCATCAACACGTGGGCGTGCTCTGCTGGGACAGCACCAGCTCCATGAGGTTCGTCAGTGCGCGCCCATTTCTCATCAAGAGAGGGGAGCCCTGAGAGACTGGAAGTGAGCTGGTAGGTGAGGGGGTGGGACAGTCCGACGGGGAGGAGAAGGGAAATGAGTAACAACCTCCTGAGGGCAAGAATGCCTCAGGCTCTGGGGCAGAAGTTGCCCACCCCAAACCCACACCCCAACTCTAGGGTGCTGCCCTCAGGAGCTCCCACCTCGCAGATGCTCCCCGGGGGGCCTCTCGCTAGCTGCACCTGAGTGTCATGCTCCCTACCCCACCAGCCCCGCAGAGCGCCTGGGCCCTTCCCCCTGCCCAGCCCCCCTGGAGGGCGCAGGTAGGCCGGACTCCTAGTCCACTTGCCTCCGCAAGTGCCACACGCCAGGACTTCTCCAAACCCAGGAGTGTGAAGGCCCCGTCCATCCTGTAAGAGCGGCTCTTCCTTAAGAGGATATCACTGTGCGAAGGCAGCGAATAGTAACCACCTGGGTATTTTTATGGAAGAAAGATGAATTATGCCATCACCCCTTCTGGCACAGAAATAATTTTCAGTAAAAGGTTAAAACCATCATGTTGTATCAATGAGAACTGTTCCATTATTCCAAGAATGATTGATTGGAAAGTACTTTCCTTACAGGAACATCAAAGTGATACAATGCAGCTTCCACTTTTAAAGCACTTTCCATTAAAAAAAAGCATACCGACGTATAAAAATAGTTATACTGAAGATGTGAATCAACAGCCGAGGAATTTATTGGCACTTGAAAGCCTTGTGATATAAATAGATTCAACAATGAGAATGAATCTCAAGTAACTCTGGGCTGTGGCAACCTAACCTCCACTTTCACTGACACAAAAGAAAGTCACATGTAGTTCAGCGAGTCCTCTGGCCACCTTGGAAGAGAACACAATGGAACTAGGTCCAACAGGGCAGGTCAACTCAAAGCAGTGGGTGAGGCAGTAGGAGAGACAGAGGGGACAGAGATAGGGCCTCTGCCCTCAAAGAGTTTTCAGACTGTCCCAGACTGTAGGCCTGACAAAACACAGCCCCCAGTACCGTGGCCTGAGGGAGGGACAAAGGAATAGGAGATAGAAGGGAGAAAGCTGTTTCCTAACTTGGTGATTTCCTTCCTTCTCCCCTCTCTCCCTGCTTCCCACAAACAGTCGCTCTGTGGTGTAATGTGAACAGAACATGGAAATCAGTTGGGTCTGGATGCAAACTGCCACTTACCAGCCATGTGACCCCAGATAAATTATTTCATGTCTCTAAGATTCAGTCCCCACAAGGGTTGCAGGGGTCAGGGGGCTGTGGTTGTAAAGATGAAATGTCTTGGGTGTGTATGTAAGCACCAGCTTTGCTGCTTCCTGATGCAGAGCAAACAATAAACGTTCACTCCCTTCCTTACCCTTCCACTCCTCTGTGAAGGTTAAGTAGTACTTACTTTTCCACACCTTTCATGCTTAAATTTCAAAGAGCTTTTCCATCTTGGGATATAATGTGATTTTCAAGGTAGCCTTTGCTGGTCTTCATGGTTCTGAGTTGATGGCCCCTATCCTCCAAGGGCTTTCCTACTTCTCTGTGTTTTGGGACTCAGAGGCCCAACAGCTGCCCTCTTTGTAAAGAAGAACATGCAATACCCACCACCACCACCACCCCACCTGAGACCAGGGCAGCTGAGAAGTGGCCCGTCGGCAGTCCTTGACTGAGCATATACTGTATATGAGCACGTATTGTATAAGGGTTGTGTAACTCTGAGGAGTCAAGGAAAGAACTGGACAAGATTTCTGACCTCTCATAAGACTTCAACATATGGGTGTCACCTCAGTCGAGGTTCTTGGTTCTTGGTTGAAACAACAGCCCAGTTGCAGTCCTGGTATGAGGCACCAGACGCTATCACCATGGTGGCAGCCCCTAACATCTCAGACCTCAGTTCTTCTGCAGTCACTGTCATGGCCGGAAAGTTCCTCCCAGTCCCCTTGACCTGCAGGGGGATGTCACTGCCTAGTCCTTCGCTGAAAGGGAAACTGGATGAGATGACGAGACGGGGATTCTCAATGCAGGGAGGAGCATCTCTCAGTTCAGTTCACCCCAGCTTGGAGTCGATGTCCACTTAATTGAATTAAGAGAAAGGAAAATTATTCAGAGGATGAAATTGGCTCCTTTGTAAATTCACAAAGCGACTGATGAAATTTTACTAAAGAAGTTTTGAAAATCAACTTGTATTAAAAACTTTAAAATGTTTGCTTATCTAAGTAAAACTGACAAGTTGTCGTAGGCCTATATACCCTGCAGAGTTTCACCAGTGATTAGCATTTTGTCACATTTGTTTTACTGCTGCCTCTCAAAGTACATAAATATACTTTTTTTTGGATGAGTCATTTGAGAGTAAGTTGCAGACATCATGACTCTTCACCTCTTACTACTTCGGGAGAGACATCCTGAGAACAAGGACATAACAAAACTACAATATAATTATCAAATTCAGGAAATTTAACACTGAAATAATCTTTTATGCACAGTCCAATAATGTCTCAAAAGTGTTTTTTATAATTTTTTTGGTCCAGGAGGCAATCCAAGAGTTTGTATGGCATTTAATTGTCATGCTCTTTTAGCTCCTTTAATAGGAAACAGGTCCTCAGCCTTGTCTTTCATGATATTGATATTTTTTTGAAAATCACAAGTTTACTCTTTCATAGAATTTTTCTCCATTTAGGTTTGTCCAGTGCTTCCCCGTGATCTGAGTTAGGTAACGTGTTTTAGGCAGGAATACCACATAAGTGACATTATGTCCTTGTCAAGGCCCCACATCGGGGAGCATGCGATGGCAGTTTGTCTCATTATTGGTATGTTGCTCACTTGGTCAAGGTGGTGTCCCCCAGGTTTCTCCGCTAGACCATTATCTGTTATGAATAGGCCATCTCTATGGAGATACTTTCAAACTTATAAATATTGTATCCTCATCAAACCTTTATCCAGCAGTTTTAAAAGCATCCATTGATGATTCTTGCCTGAATCAGTTGACGGCTACAAGTGATTTTTCAAACTTCTGTATTTACTAATTGGCATTCTACTTTAAGAAGAGTTTTCCCTTCTACATTATTTATTTTTTCATTTATCTATTTAAAATCAGTATACACTCGTGAGTTCATTTTTTTTTTAAAGATTTATTTATTCAGGGGTGGGAGAGGGGCGGAGGGTGAGGGAGTCCCAAGTAGGCTCCACATGGAGCACAGAACCTGACTTGGGGCTCGATCTCACAACCCCAAGATCACGACCTGAGCCAAAACCAAGAGTCAGATGCTTAACTGACTGCACCACCCAGGCACCCCAGATTCATGGATTCTTAATAAATTTTCAAGTGATTGTTAACAACTTATCTCTTATCCATCCCTTCTATACATCACTTCTGCATTTGTGGATGGGTCAACCTCATTGCATGCAGATTTCTTTTTTATGTGGACTTGAACATTTAACCTATAGCCCACTATTTACAAAGGCAGACAGGAAATAGAAAACTGAACTTTTTATGGGATTTTTGGTTGAACACATAGGTTATCAAAGTGTTTTTAAGTAGCTGGGGCAAAATGAGATACCCTGAGAAGACACAAGGGAACAGGCCCTTCTAAAGAAAGGAAAGGGGTTTTGCAGGAAGACATGAGAAGGTAAAGAAGAGTGGCATGATCATACTTCATGATGGACACAGAAAGGGGAGCGTGGCAGCACAAAGTGGGGTGGGGGAAGGGCAGGGCGATGGAATGAATAGGGGAGTAAGGTGGAAAGGTTAAGTTAAAGTAGCAACATGAGGGGCGCCGGGTGGCTCAGTCGTTAAGCATCTGCCTTCGGCTCAGGTCATGATCCCAGGGTCCTGGGATCGAGCCCCGCTTCGGGCTCCCTGCTCAGCAGGAAGCCTGCTTCTCCCTCTCCCACTCCCCCTGCTTGTGGTCCCTCTCTCACTGTGTCTCTGTCAAATAAATAAATCTTAAAAAAAAAAAAAAGTAGCAACATGAGTTCTGTGAACTGAATTGGGGTAAGAAAACTGAGAAGCTAGGAATGACAGATTCACAAAAGCCCTATGAGATATTAATCGTTCCATTATTTATAGAGAACTCACAGAGAATTTACACTAGTTTTCCCAATGTCACAGAGCTAGTAAGTGGCAAAGCCAAGATTCAAATACGAATCTATCTGACTTCAAAGCCCCACCGCTAGAAGAGAAACATCTATAGTAGAAGAACGGAGGTGGAATTAGGGCTCATGATAAAAGGCCTGCTAGGTTCCTATATGCCAATCATAACACTTAATTAACCCTGGCCCACAGTAAGTCTCAAAAATTATCCCAACCATACACTTTAATCAGCAATAAGCTGAGGGCACTTAGATATTGCCAAAGTTTTCAAAACTTACATTACACTCCTTCATGACTCAGTGCCCCCCTCCCCCCACCCCTGCCTATATAAAAATCAGCTTTATTGAAATATCATTTTCAGACATAAGATTTCACCCATTTTAAGTGTATGATTCAATGAGTTTTGACAAACGTAGAGTAATTTAACCACCAATCATAATTACAGAACTTTCTATCACTCCAGAAAGTTCCCTGTGCAGCCCCTGTGAAGTTGATCTCCTCCAGCCCCTGGTCTGCTTTTTGTTGATATACTTTTGACTTTTCTAGAATTTCATATAAATGAAATCATACAAGATAGTATGTAGTCTTTTGTGTCTGGCTTCTTTCACTTAAGATAATGCTTTTGAGATTCATCCATGTTGCATTAGCACTTTGTTCCTTTCTGTTGCTAAGTAGTGTTCCACTCTATGGATGTACCACATTCATCCATTCAAGGACATCTGGATCGTTTCCAACTTGGAGCAATCACAAAGCTCCTATAAACATTCACATGTAAATCTTTATGTGCATATGTTTCCATTCCTCTTACATTAATACCTAAGAGGAGAACTGCTAGGCTATATAAGTGTTTGCTGAATAATGTAAGAAACTGTCAAAACTATTTCCCAAAGTGTCTGTATCATTTTGCATTCCCGCAACAGATAAGAATTCCAGTTGTTCCACTGGAACAAAAGTCAGTATTTTCAGCCTGTTTAATTTAGCCTTCCTAATGCGTATGTAGTATTATCTCAGTGTGTTTTTAATCTGCACTTACCTAATGTTTAATGATGTTGAACATCTTTTTATATACTTATTTGCCATTGTCTGTCTTCTTTAATGAAGTCTCTGTTCAAATCTTTTGCTTACTTTTAATGGGGTTTTTGTCTTTTGGGGTTGCACTATTGAAATATTAAGAATGCTCTCTCAGATATATGGGTTTAAGATTTTAGTAATTATTTATTTGAGAGAGAGAGAGAGAGAGAATGAGCAGGGGGTGGGGAGAGGGAGAGGACAGGGGACAAGCAGACTTCCAGCTGAGCATGGAGCCTGACATAGGGCTCAATCCCAGAACTCTGAGATCATGACCTGAACCAAAATCAGACACTCAACCGACTGAGCCACCCAGGTGCCCCATCAGATATATGTTTTACCAATATTTTCTCCCAGTTCATGGCTTGTTTTTTGGCATTCTTTTAAAGGACAAAAGTTTTAAATTTTGATAAAGTCAAATTTATCAGTTTTTTAAGTGTTTTGTGCATTTGGTACCCTAAGAAATCTGCCTAACACAGGGTTACAAAGATTTTCTCCTCTATTTTCTTCTAGGTGTTTTGTTGTTGTAACCCTTATATTTGGGTCTATGGCCCATTTGGAGTTAATTTTTGTGTATGGTGTGAAGTATCATGTTTTTCCATATGGATATCCATTTCTTCATCATTTGTTGAAAAAGCTATCCTTCCCTCCACTGAATTACCTTGTTAAAAATAAGTTGCTGGTCTATTCACAGACTCTCTTTCTGTTGAAGTGATCTACAGTGTCTATCTTTCCATCAATATCTCACTGTCTGATTACTATATCTTATGGTAAGTCTTGAAATCAGTTTATATCCTCCAACTTTGTTCTTTTTCAAAATTGTTTTATCTATTCTAGGTCCTTTGTATTTCCATGTAAATTTTAGAAATCAGTTTACCAATTTCTAAAAATTTCTAACTGGGATTTTTTTATTGGAATTACACTGAATCTATACATCAGTTTAGGAAGAATTTACGTGTTAACACTATTGAGTTTCCCTATTTATGAAAATGGTTTATTTCACCATTTATTTGTTTTCATTAATCTCTTTTACTTTCCATAGTAAGAGTGTATAAATCTTGCACATATTCATTCATATTGCACAGATTCATTTAACCCTAAATACTTCACATTTTTATGCTAATTGTAGTGGTATGTTTTGATAATTTAGATTTTTTTACTGTTCATTGCTACTATATACAAATACAATTGATTTTTTTATATTGACTTTGTGTCCTGCCTGTGACCTTGCTAAATCTACTATTTCTAGTAGATTTTTGCTGGATTTCTTAGGATTTTTTATGCCATCAGCTAAGAAAGAGTTTTACTTCTTCCTTTCAAATCTGCTTGCCTTTTCTTTTTTTCTTTTCTTATTGCACTGGCCAACAATCCAGTGTGATGTCAAACAGAAGTAATGAGTACAGACATCCTTGATTTGTTTCCAGTATCAAGGGAAAATCATTCAATCTTTCTCATTAAGTATGATGCTAACTGTGGATTTTTAATAAACGCCCTTTATCAAGAAAATCAAGTTATACCTTCTATTTCAAATTTGCTGGATTTTTATTATAAATGGATGTAGAATTTTTTCAAATGCTTTTTCTGCTTCTACTAAAATTATCATAAGGTTTTTAATTTAGTGAACTACATTGATTTTTTTAATGTTAGTTTTAAATGTAATTAGTTTTGTTTTTTTTTTTAATTTTATTTATTTGACAGAAAGAGACACAGCGAGAGGGGGAACACAAGCAGCGGAAGTGGGTGAGGGAGAAGCAGGCTTCCTGCAGAGCAGGGAGCCTGATGTGGGGCTCGATCCCAGGACCCTGGGATCATGACCTGAGCCAAAGGCAGACACTTAACGACTGAGCCACCCAGGCGCCCCTAAATGTAATTAGTTTTAAAGTTAAACTAATCTTACATTCCTGGGATAAACCCTATTAGTCATGAGATGCGTGCACGCGCACACACACATGCACACACACACAGAGTTTACTAAATTTTTTTAAGGTTTTTGCATCTAAGTTCATGAGAAATATTGATCTGTTTTGTCTTTATTTTTTTTAATTTCTTTTTTTCTGCACCTTTGCAGTCTCTACGAACACAGTGTGTAGCACTAAGAATGAAAGGAAATCAAGTTGTGAAAATCACTGTTGCCTAAATAATGCTTCCAGCACACACAGTTCCACCAAACACTGTGTTTCCCTGGCTTTGGCTATAATGGGAAGCAATTTCAATAGTCTTTCAGATATAAGTACAATGCTTTTTATACTTTCTTAAAAATCTTGTCTGCAACTAAATACCCCACTAGCCAACAGGAATATATAAAAATGATTTCTGGCAGTGATGCTAGAATGTTTCCCCTCAGCCCTGTGCCTTTGCTCTGGTCAGGCCACAAGATAAAGGTGAGAGAGGTACAGAAACATGACTTACTGTTCATGAAGTATTTTTATTCTCTTTTCTTTTTTTGAAAAATATAAGCTTATAACAATAAGCTTAAGCAATAATATAAAAGATACATAAAGGAAAAAATACTGCCCCCATTCCTTGTAAATAAGAAAACCAAATATTAGCACTGTTGCGTTGCTCTGCTGTAAACTAATGGAGGGCAAGAGCCCTGTCTCTCTTTCTCCATTGTTTCCGTCAGGAAAGACTGATACAAACAATTCCAAAGCATCTAGCATGGTGCCTGACACATTTTGGGCACTTAGAAAACATTTATGGGAGGAAGGAAAGTGTTGAATTCACACCTGCGTTACTATGACTCCTTGGCAAGTTTAATACTGACTGCTTTATCTGTGTAAACAAGGGGAAATGTCATTCTCCTTAAAGCCATTCACTGTCTCATGAGCTCATTCTGTTCCTTCCTCCTCCTGTGTCTTTGTTCCTTGAGGCCTTCCTTCTCTATAATCTGCCTCATCTATAAGAACTCCCTTCTACAGGGAGGCTGTCTTCAAACTCTTTCTGAGGATCCAACAGCATTTATAAACTCTGCCACACTACTTAGCATTTAATCCACAGTGGATTCTACCCCTTTGCTAGCACCCATCACTGTCCTGGGCATATAGCTCCTTAAAACTTCAGTTGCAACTGGACCAATGTTTCATGGCAAGACTCTTCATGAAGCCTGAAGTATAGCCTCAAGATTTGTTATGAAAATCCTTGGGTGTAAGGAACAACAAACTGGGAAAAACTAGAAAATGAATCTCAAAGCTATTAAATACCAGAATGATTTTTGTTAGGTGAACACATGTATTACCCCACCTGAGGCGGAAGTCAACAGACTTTCTTTGGTGTTTTCTATTTCTATGGATCCATATATGTACTTTACCAACTCAGACCTTTGGAGCTTCAGAGAAAAGGGAAAGAAACTGTTGTGTCCCTATAGTTAGTTTGAAAACAATATCTGAATAGCTCTCACCACGGTCTGCATCCATTTTAATGGAGAAACAGTTAATTCTAGGACTAAAGCAGAGAACATACAAGATGAACCTGGAGCATCTTATAATATCCCAGAAAGTAAAGCACTCAAAAAACAAAACAATGAGGTTATGTCAAAGGGACACGGGAGCCAACTGAAAGAACTCCCTATGGCCAAAGCTGGAAGGATTTGAGCAATGAAATAATGTAGTGCTGGATTATAGCCCAAAGAATAAAAAAAATTTTTAAAAAACCCATGAGTTCCTTCAGATATAATTAGGTGACTGAATAAATGAAGGGGGGGGGGGAGACAAATTTCCCATGGAGAATTCCAAATAATACTCTGCCCTACCCCTTAAGTGTGGACTACACTGAGTGACTTGCTTCCAAAGAGTACAGCATGAAGAGGGAGGGAAGTAACTTTACAGGGGGAAAAACCTGGCAAAGGCTGCCTTAGCTGAGTAACTGAGATTAACATTATCAGTGGCAAGGCCTGTTGACAGTATGTACCCTTGATATATGTGAAGAGAGAATGACACTTCACTTCTGTGGTCTTCCTCCCAAAAACCATAACCACAGTCTATGAGGAAAACAGATCCCAACCGAGGCACAGTCTACAAAATATCTGACCAGTCCTCAAAACTATCAAGGTCATTGAAAACAAAGAATGTCCAAGAAATTGTCACAGCCCCCAGGAGTCTAAGGAGACATGACAACTAAATGTAATAGGGTATCCTGGAGGAGATCCTGGGACAGAAAAAAAGGACATTAAGCAGAACTAGTGAAATCCGAATAAAGTACGGAGTTCAACTAATATCACTACCGTTTCATTCATTACCGGAGGTTTCCAGACGTTACCAAAACTGGATGTGGGGTATATGGAAACCTATGTACTATCCTTTTACTTTTTATGTAAATCTAAAATTCTTCTAAAATAAAAGGTGTACTTAAATATTTCTAAAATACAGTCTGGGCACCAGGTGATTACATGCTTATCTCCACAACTGTGCTTTTAATTACAGGGTGCTGGTGACAGTTTTGTGGGGGCTTTGGCCTTCTACCTGGCTTACTACCCAAGTCTGTCCTTGGAAGAAATGCTCAAGAGATCCAATTTCATCGCGACGGTCAGTGTCCGGGCTGCAGGAACACAGTCTTCTTATCCGTACAAAAAAGACCTGCCACTTGATCTGTTTTGATTGCTACTAACCCTAAAATAAATGTACCTGGAAATAAAATGTACTTGGGGGAGGGAGGTGGCCTCTCTTAGCTAGCCGCTTACTATAAAATATCCTCTTCTCCTTTTTTCGCAAATATGTTCATTTGTGAAGTCATCCTCAGCCTTTACTCTCTTATAATAATGATTTCTTCGCTTTTCACGTATTTGCAAGAGCCAGCCAAAATGAAGGATTCCATGACCAGGACCTGTACAAACATTACCACGATGAGGAACCAGCAAACTCACCTGCCAACAGATCATGAATGCTGTATGTCCACCACAGGGCAGGGCTTGTGGACAAACAATGTCTAGAGTCCGAGCAGAGAATGTTAAATAAGGAAGGGTCACATGAATTGGACTGTTCAAGCAGCTCCTAAGAGAGACAGTTGATACTCAGCATTGGTGTTGTCAAAGCTTCTGTTTTGCGAGAGAAGCCAGAAGTTTGGATGTTTATTGAAATTTTTTCAATGTTTAAGTATCAGCAATTGATTTTTGAAAAATGTAAACACCACCTGTGGGCCACATTCAGCTCATGTGCTGAACAGACAAGTCATTTGTTAAGCCAGATTTTAAGTTGTTGTTTTGCTTTTTTTTAATGGCGATTCATTTATGTCACAGACCCTTTATAGCAGGCTTAGCTAGGACCAGGTGAAGGATTTTTCTTGTAACCCAAAACCACTATGCATAGTTTCAACCAAAAAATAGCCAAGATCTCACCTATTATTGCTTTGAACCAAAGCTGTTTAACAAAAGATGCCAGAAAATAGCTGATCGACTCTAATGCCACAAGCCCCCGAAACTCAACAACTGTCTACATCTAATTCAGAAAGCTACACTTGCATGTCCTCCATAGACAGGCTGGGCCATGGAGAGGGAACACCTGTTACCTTGAAACATTGGTTTCATCCTTCTTGAGGCCATGGTTTGAGAATATGGACCAATGGCATTTTTTTCTAATTATATAAGCACAAAACAGAAGTTCTCGTGGGTTTTTTTTGTGTGTTACAAGGCTGGCCCCCTTATTCCTGTTCACCGTTACCCTCTCTGTTATTACATGGGAGTTTTTTCAAGATCACTCCGGAGAGTGACTCTGCCTTTCCTATGAGGTACAAAGAGGAGCAGACTGGAAAGTCTTGCACAAGTTTCATTATGGAAACTTTCTTTTATACGAACAATGGTTATTCTTCAGTAATGTAGTTGCTTTTTATTTCAAAGAGTGGGGGGGGAAACATCACCAAGAGACAATAGCACAGGCTATTTTAATATTTTTTATTAAGGGCTATAAAAATATCCAGAGAGATAAATAAATGTGATGCAATGATATATGTCCTAATATGAAGAACTTTCTTTCAGTACATTGTTTTTCTTCACAATGGCCTTCAAATCACAGGAGGCAGTGATTCCGTGCCATTTCCTCTTCTTTTATTACATGCTGCACAATTTCTGAATCAGTATCCCACCCTCAGTATTCTCATTTATAAATCAAACTCGTTTTCAATCCATTGTTTAGAGGGAACGTATTTTCTTCTGTTCCACAAAGAGGACTTTTGTTTTCACTGTAAGAGAAAAATGGGTTATAGCAGAAAACTAAACCATCACCATTTTTAAATAAAAATACGTATCAGACCACAAGCACTCTCCTTTCTCTCCTTTTACTATTCCTCTGACATGGGAATGGAAGAGATTGGCAAACTCAGTTCCTTGATCCCAGAGGCCAGAGACACCTAGAGAAAATGGGAAGGTAATCAAGGGAAGGCTCACCAGCTGATCAATGGCATCTTTGGTACCCCACAAGGTTATTTCTCCCCCAATGTGAAATATCCAAATCAAAAAACAAAACTAGGAACAAAACATGGAAAACATTCAATGTCTTCACTCAGTTAATGAACATTCTTGCAGGAGATGAGCAAGACCAGACTGAGAGCTGGACTCCAGAGAAAAAAGCAACAAGAACTGAGCAGACCAAGGAAGAAAAGGCAGTCTGGCTAGAGGAGTAAATACACATCAAATCGTGTACTTTCCAGAGATGGCTTAATACCCAAATATGGATTTTCTAGTATGGTAATAGAATGAAAACTATAACCAAAATTTCATTATTGAAAATAACATAACAGTACAGCTCTCTGAAACAAAACCGAAAGTACTAATTGCCTGGGGCGCCTAGATGCCTCAGTCAGTTGAGCATTCAACTCTTGGGTTTCAGCTCAGGTCATGATCTCAGGGTCAGAGATCGAGCCCTGCTTCGGGCGCCGTGCTCAGCCCAGAGTCTGTTCAAGATTCTCTCTCCCTATCCCTTCCCCTCTACCACTCCCCCAACTAATGTGCGTGTGTGCGCATGCACGCACACCCACACGTACTCTCTCTAAATAAATAAAAATAAAATCTTTAAAAAAGTACTAATTGCCTGGATGAAAGATCAGAGATTGGATGCTGGGCAGTAAGGTTTTCACAGTTCCTATAATGCCTTATAGTACTCCCCAATTAAAAAAACAGTAATAATAGGAAGATTAATTTGGCTCCATGTCATAGAAAAAATAGGGAGCCTGAAGTTGAAAAGACTGGGTTTAAACCCTGGCTCTACCATTTATATCTGCTGTGAGGCCTTGGGCAAATTTCTCAAAATGTTCTGCCTTCGCTTCCCTAGGAGGGGGGGTAAACTCCATCTCCCTCACAGGGTTGTTGCTGGATATACAATTGAATTGAAATGACATACTGCTATCCATAATCATAAACATAAATTAATTTTCTGTCAAAATATTTGCTGCCTAATTCATAGAAGAATGAATCTGTCAAGTTCTCTCCTTACATCTAACCTAAATCTATTCTGCTTCAATTAAAGTCTATATTGTCTTGTTTAGTCATCCAAGGAATCAAAACTGACAAGTTTTCATTTTCTTTATAAGCCTTCATACATTTGGCAAAGTTTAATAAGCTTACGCCTCAGCCTTTAATCCTTCCTCCTTGGAAATTAGCATCTAGTTCTTTATGAGGAAAAGGAGTTTGAAAAGACAGAGGCTGGTTCTAGCCAGAGTATACTATGAATGCTCAGATAATTGGGAACTTTTCTGTGTCTTTACCTGATTTCCTTTAAAAGCAGACTAACAAAACATTACCCTTAAACTAATCATTTACTCACTGCAGTAACTTCTGCTGGGAGGACTGCCAAGCTATTTGGTACCTTGGGCATTGGGGCAGGCCCACGGCGATTATCATGCTAGCCTGTGGGACATTCAGTAGGTGGGCAGAAAGCCAGACAGTCCACTATCCCAGAACATTCTCTTCTTCAGAAAAGACAAAGTTGTGCTGTCAAGGCTTAGACCATTCCTTATCAGAAAAGTTCTAGCAGTCTGTTTGAAATTTATATATGAGTCTTCTCTCCCACTTTCAATTAGGATCAGAATTGTTCATGGTTGTTCTTTCCCAATCTCAAAACTTAAAATCAATCTGACAAATAATAAGTTCCTAACACGTCTATACTAAGGATGAAAATCCTGATACATTTTCACACTGAAAATATAAAAGGTCATTCAAGTAACATTAATGTTGTACAAGTTCCTAAAAATAAACTCTAAAGGAGCTAAATGCTAGAAAAACAATTACTTTAAAGTTCATCACTTTGAGTTTTCACCAGCTGATACAAATAAATCAGAGGGAGAGAAGTATCACACCAACTCCGTATCATATTGCTATGGTCTGAAAATTTGTACCCCCCTGCCCCAAATTCAGATGTTGAAATCCTAACCCCCCAAACACAATGGTATTAGAGGTGGGGCCTCTGGGAGGTGCTTTGGTCATGAGGGTGTGTTCATGAATGGGATTAATGCATTATAAAAGACCCCACAAGCTTGCTTGCCCTTCCACTATGTGAGGACACAAGAAGGCACAGGCTACGAGCCAGAAGGAGGGCCCTCCCCAGAAAGCAACCATGCTGGCACCTTGATCTTAGGACTTCCCAGGCCCCAGAACTCAGAAATAAATTTCTGTTGTTTACAAGCCACCTAGTCTGTGGTATTTTGTTATAGAAACCCAAAAGGACTAAGACACATACCCTATCATTCTAATAATTTTTCTACCATATGAGGTATCATTCTGAAATTCAGACTCCCAATCATCAGGTACAAACCTAGAATTCCTTTTATATTATGATAAAAGAACAACCAGAAATTATAACACCATAAAAACAGCAGGGAATTTTATTCTTGTTAAAGAATGGAAACTATCCAATTTTATAACTGGGCTTCTCAGAGCCATTTTTATATGCCTCCTCACACTGGTACAGACCTTTTTTTTTTTTTTTGAAGGTGATATTATTTTTATTTTTCTTAGCCATTGATGAATACAGCATAATGAATGGTTCAACAGTGGCTGTGAGACCTTCTGCACCAGCTCTGAAGGCAGCTATGAATGTAGCTGTTAGCCAGGATTTGCACTAATAGCCTGCCCAGAAGTCATGCACTGGTAGGTAGGTTTTAGCCTCCTGCGAAACCTCTCATTAATAGGTCCCTACATAGAGTGATTTAGGGCCCGGGCACTGGAGTCTGACGGTCTTGAGTTCAAATCTTTGTAACATATTTTAGCGGTGTGTCCCCGATTAAGATCCTTGGCATCAGATTCCTCATCTATAAAAGAGAGATTGCCTGGAGAGTACAGGTACTTGTGCTCATAACATCTGAAGATACAAGACTTGTGTAGGTAAGCAAACAAGACAGAATTTCCCATTTTGTCTAATTATTCACAAACACTAGTTCGTCTCCTTTCTTTCAGGGCCACTTTTATTGCCTATACTGTCCTTTTGTTGTTTCCAGGGAGAAGGGAGATTCGGTTCCTATCATTCCATCTTGGCCAGAAATAAGAGTCTATGAGTCCTTATTCTTAGTTAATAAAAAAGCTGATTATGAGGTTAAGTATCTGTATTTCATTATATAATGGATTAGTTTTGGGAAATAGGATTCCGGTACCAATTCAATTCTGATCACCAATTGGGTATCTTACAATTCAACTCAATTGTGCTCTTTTTGTGCCCAGCACAGCCATGGCTTGTGGTCCCAAGAAGTATCCGAAGCATGTGACCGCTCCAAAGCACTGGATGCTGGATAAACTGACTGGTTGTTTGCTCCTCGTCCATCTACTGGTCCCCGTAAACTGAATGTCTCCCTCTCATCATTTTCCTAAGGAACAGACTTAAGCATACCCTAACAGGAGATGAAGTCAAGAAGATCTGTATGCAGTGTTTTAGTAAGACTGATGGCAAGGTCCAAACTGATATAATCTACCCAGTTGATTTTATGGATGTCATCAGCACTGACAAGACTGGGGAGAATTTCCGTCTGATGTAGGATACAAAGGGTCACACTGCTGTTCATCATAGTACACCTGAGGAGGCCAAGTAGAAGCTGTGCAAAATGAAGAAGATCTTTGTGGGGACAAAAGGAATCCCTCACCTGGTGACCCATGATGCTCACACCATCTGCTATCCTGATCCCCTCATCAAGGTGAAGGACACCATTCAGACTGATTTGGAGACTAGAAAGATGACTGATGTCGTCAAGTTAGACACTGGTAATCTGTGTATGGTGACCGGAGGTGCTAACCTGGGAAGAAGTGGTGTGATCACAGAGAAAGACACCCTGGTTCTTCTGATGTAGTTCACATGAAAGATGCCAATACAAGAGCTTTGCCACTGGCTCTCCAACGTTTTTGTTATTGGCAAAGGCAACGAACCATTGTTTCTCTTCCCCGGGGAAAGGGTATCTGCCTCACCACTGCTTAGGAGACAGACAAGAGACTGGCAGCCAGAGCAGTGGTTAACATGGTCTGTAGGTGATGTGACTGATAGTCTTTATACTTAAAAATAACACAACACGATTAAAAAAAAAAAGAATTTCTTCTTCTCCTGATAGCAGCTACCAGCGATTAGTAACTGAGGAGCAGCCAGATGGAAGTGACGCATAGGGCAGGTATGGGGAAGGGGCGCACAGACTCTACGCCCTCTCCCAGCAGGTCACTCTCCCACAGTCACTACACGGTCACCAACCAGAAGCTCCAGTACAGTTCTTATTAAGAAGCAATTATCAAGAGGCGATTCAGAATCAAGGGCACAAAAATGAAACGAATGGCCTGAAGTTTTAAAATAAATAATTTGTTTGCTAGTTTACTTTATATAAATCTGCTCATGAAATCCAAAAACAAAATTAGGCTTCTACCAATAGTAATCAGCTGCTGTCTTTTGTTTGTAAGCAGGCAATCTGGCCTTGGGAACACTTACCTCTTTTGGACAAATACTTCTATCTACTGAGACCATTTATTTTTTTTTTTAAGATTTTCATTTATTTATTTGACACAGAGAGAGAGCTAGCAAGAGAGACAGCACAAGCAGGGGGCGTGGCAGGCAGAGGGAGAAGCAGGCTCCCCGCTGAGCAGGGAGCCCGATGTGGGACTCGATCCCAGGACCCTGGGATCATGACCTGAGCCGAAGGCAGACGTTTAACTGACTGAGCCATCCAGGTGCCCCTCTACTGAGACCATTTAAAGTTACCATTTATTATGGCATTTTAGCAGAGGGTACAAAATGGAAATAATATATAGTTATATTATTTCTGCACTAATATATAGATACCATACTTTAATTCAAATCTGGACCTACCGCTTGCCACTGTTAGACGATCCCAGGAGAATATTCTCTCACCATCTAAAGACACTCTTTTCTTTCTGTTTCCTGAACAGTATCACCTGCTCTCTTTATATGGCTGGTTCTTTCCTACCTAAAGGATAGGATAAAGGTGGAATCTGCCTTTCCCCACCTTTATGCTATATCTCAGCACCCTGCTTGTGTCTCTCAAAGCACTGAGCGGAACATCATTTTTTCTTTCTTTCTCTCCCTTCCAAACTGGACTGTAAATACCCAGAGTGCAGAGACTGAGGCTGACTGTGTCCTGGTGTATCCCAACACCTGGGACAGTAACTGGCACTATAGTAAATATTCAATACTCACTGGCTGACTGAATGCTACAGAGTCAAACGGACCACAAAACTGCCAAGACATGTAGAGCATCAGTCTGGAAAGGGCAACAGGCCTTGAAAGCACTTGAATTTATTGTGGAGTAATTTCTCTGAATCTTACCAATTGGATCATAATGCAAGAGAGTCAGTTTCTCCCGTAGTCGGCTTCTCTTAGTGTTGAAAGAGTAACCTGTCCCAGCTTGGCTCAGCATTTTCACCAGAATGGTTCTAAGATTTAAAAATAAGCTATTACAAGCTGAGGAAATAGACTAAAATCAGTCATGGGAGGATGGCACATTTTGAAAACTTTGTACAGTAGTATTAGTTGTGGGATATCACTTAGCCCTAAGAAGGTTCAGTTCTAAGACAGCCTACATTTGCCATAAACCACAGTTTCAATGGCTCTGATTCCCAAGGTCTGTTTGATTACAGAGTGCCTTGGTAATCAACTAACCAATCAACAAAATCAAACCACATGTGGGAACAGACTCAGACACCCACCACTTAGAAGGAGCAGAAGTCAGGAAGGGGGAAAATACAAAAGTAGTGGCAACCCTAGCTGGCCAGTCAGGAAATCGTAAAGATGGCTACATCAAAAGAGCCCTATCTTCCAGGATGTGCAACAGGAGTACAATCAGAAGAGACAAAATAAAAAGATTGGAACTTTTACATTGCTAACACGTAAAACCCTGCTCCCCTTCATATTTCGATTAACTTATAGTCATTCAAAACATAAAGTTCATGTTTTGCCTCACTAGACCCTTTAATACCTTATACTGTTATTTTTCATGTGCCTGGCTTCCCTATGTAGACCATGCTATTTATTTCTCATCTAATTCCAAAAAGAATTTGTAGCATCTACAAATACATTACACATCTTTGCCTCCCTTTCAATGTCCAGCACAGTGCCTCATACATAAGAGGCACACAATATGTTAATTAAGAAAGACAACAGTCATTCATTCAAAAAGATTCAACAAAAACATATTAAGTGCTTACTCTGTGGAATGCACTATGGGAACACAAAGCTCTGTAAGGCTGCCCCTCCCAGGAACCAACCCCTTCCTCTCCAGGAACCAACAGTTTAGTATGGAAGGTGAGTTGTATAGACAAACAAGGTCTATAAGGCAAGACATATTTGACAGATGTCACAAGAAGGATACAAAGAAAATAAGAGGCAGGGAGTACCTCTAAAGAAACCAAAGGCATAGGAGATTCCTATAGAACCTGGAGGTGGGGAATTCTAACATAAATAACTGCACTGTGGGAAAAGCAGTATGAATAAAAGCTATCTGAGAGAAAACACTAACTTACATGTTTTTCATTAACTTTAATCCAAAAAACGTAGTTTTATGATCTGTGATGTGTCTTGGGTTGTAAGCAACGGCTGCTTTAGAATGTTTTTTTTTTTTTCTAGAAAAGAATTTTCCTATTTTTAACACAGAAAATCCTACTTCAGTTATTGTCTACAAAATGTATTTTGAGATCAGTTTGGTATTTATAGCCTCTCTGGTACAGCACAGAATCGTTAATCTGCTATTTTTGAAATGCTTATTCCATGAATGCAAAGGATTACAAAACTCATTAGAACTGACTCTGTAGTTCAATCAAATCAAAGCTTGTTCAGCCAGACTCCTGTAGTGGGCTCCAGACAAATGGCCCTCAGTCCTCCCTCTGAGGAAACAGAAATATGATGGTAGTCCAAAGAGAGCATGGGAACCCTGATGGTTTGTTTAGGAACAAGACAGCAAGAGCTCCTTCAATTATTTGAACACTCACTTAAGTAGGTCAGTTGGGCAGGAGGGAAAATTTTTTTGAAAGAGTTCACAGAACCAAAACAATTCACCAAGTAAGTAATCCTCAAACCAACTTTCAGAAAATCGAGACCAAATGCTTAATTTAACATAAGGATGTACTGGCAGGGGCTGGAAAAACAAACCAAACATAAACAAGTAAAGTTAAAAAAAAAAAAGAAAAACCTTACTTACTTTGACTTGCTCTTGGCAACTTTCTCGCAGAGAGGAAGGTTGAAAGAGAAAAGAAAATAGCAACTTATTATCTTTCTTATGCAAAGTTCATATAAATGTAATAAACATGTAAGTGACAAAGTAGGCCATGGGTTGTCGCTCAAGTAACTACTCCCTAGCTTGTAGGGATCCCCCTAGGATTCTAGAAAGAAGAAAAAGATCCAATAAGAGCAACACAATTCTGGATGTAATGCTTTTGTACAATTTCAGTTGCACCGGTTACTTTTCAAATCTAAGATCCGCTCCACATGTTCCTCTTCCAAGGTCCAAAAATTGCACTGGAACAAGCCACTGGTCTGACAAGTTAACCTATGCACTGCAACAACCATCACATCAGGTGGAGGGGAAACTAACCTAGAAGTTGGCCTGGTGCAGGGAAGAGGGCGGCCTTGGGGAGCCAGACACTTCCTTCCCAGCCCAGCTGTATTGACTTAGGGTAAGTCACTGCCCTTCTCAAGCCATTTCCTCATCTTCAGGGTTCGAAACGAGTGAACTAAAAATTCTGAGAGTTTTTTCCCCAGTTAGGACGTGCAGGGATTGTGCTACCACATCCGTACGGAGGACGGGAGAAAGCGCCCCACTGCTGCTGACCAGCCTCGACTACCCCTGTCTCGGACCGCAACGGGACCGAGAACTAGCGCCGCAGAACCCCAAGCACCACTCGCCCCGCAAAGTCGTGCGCCGCGAGGCATGCCGGACGCTGTAGTCCAGAAGGCCTGGAGAGTCGCAGCGGCAGCTTCCCGGCCGGCGCGCGCCCCCGGCCCCGCACCGTCCCGACGCCTTCCTCCCGCCCTCGCCGCAGGCCCTGCCGCCGCCTCCGACCCCACTTACAGGTGACCGCGGATAGGAACATGGTGACAACACCCACGCAGTCTCCTAAACGGGACCAAAGTCGCTCAGCAAACAACTGCTTCCGGGGCACAGGCCTGTTCCGGAAGAGGACGTCGGGTAGCTGCCTGAAGCCACGCCCCCCGCATAAGCCTCCAGTTCCGACGCCACCTGTCTTGGGTTCTTCAGAGGCCAGGCGTTTTACTTTTGTGGTGCTGGAGGTTGGAGTCCCCTTCCCTGGCAGAGAGAGAGTTTAAAGCGCTCAGGTTCACGCCCCAAGCCCTGCCTCTTACTTCTGGGTCAGAGTTAGGTCTTTCCATACTTGTTTCACTAAATAATCGCCATCACCTGCATTAAAGCCACAGGAACTGTATGTGTTTCTCAGCTGCTCCAGGCTACTAGGCTCCCCCACACGTTCCTTAAAATGTTGCCTTCTTTTGCCTCTCCCGGTCCAGCTTCATCTCCACCTGGTTAAGAGCTGCTTTCAGTACCTTTGGAGTTAGAACCCCCACCTGAATATCCCCCATTCCTTAATTACCTGTTGGATTTCTAGGAGAGCAGCACCTTGTGCATCTTGTGTTAACTGCTATATCCGAGCAACTAGTGCCTGCAAGAGGGGCTGAATAACAGATGCGGGGCGCTCACATAACTATCCTAATGTCACAAAACTAGTCAATGGCAGAGTCAGAATTCCAACCCAGGTCTTGTCTGACTGCCAAGGCTCATGCCTTTCCCACTAGACACTGGGACCTACTACTGATATGCCTCTTCAATTCTTCATGTCTCTCTGCAAGGAACCTGGGCTCTTTCAACACCAAGAACTTCATCTGTAACCTCATTTCCCAACTAATAATAGGACTTTCGAATTTTTTCCTAAGCTATGATTTTGTCTATATATTAAATCTTACAAACATGTGAAAATTCAATCTCATGGATTATCTTCACAAAAAGTAATAAAATTATTTGAAAGAAAATTTAACTCTTCAATACAATTCATTTTTTTTTTTTAATTAGGACTGTCCTTGCCCTTAGTGCCTTACAATTTTTTAACCCTCTAATGATTTTTGGTCCTCTAATAACCTGACTCTTAACAATTGAGCATCCTCTAAGTGCCCAAATCCTTTACCTTGTGCAATTCATCTGCTGACAAAGAGTTTTAGGTGTTCAAGAAGGTCAGGTTTCTTATCCAAGAAATGCCTTTAGAGGATATACAAGAAAAGTACATAGAACTGGAAGCCAAGACACATGAATTTGAGCCTTTGTTCTGTCCTTTGGAAAGTCTTTCAACTATTCACACCTCAGTTTCATGCTCAGTGGGGCATTGGATCAGTGGTTCTCATCCCTGATGATATATCAGAGTTGCCTGTGGTCTTTTAAAAAATCCATTTGCCACCCGTGAGGCCCAGAGTCTGTATTTTCCCCAAGTTTTCTATAGCATTTCAAACATATCAAAAACTTGAAAGGATAGTACAGTGAACACACCATATGCCCAATTCAACAAATGTTGACGTTCTGCTATGTGTTCTGAATAAATAAGTATATTTTATATATATATATTTTTTTTGCTAAGCTGTGTGAAATTAAATTGCAGATATCACAACCCTTCACCCCTACACATTTAAGTAGGTATCTGTCAAGACTAAGATTATAACTATAATACTATTTTCACTCCTAAAAAAAATTAACAAGTTTCCTAATTATCTAGTCCATATTCAAATTGTCTTTTCTAGCTGGTTTCTTCAAAAACAGTATCCAATCAATGAATTAAGACAACATCTTTCTCTCTCTCAGAATCTGGCATCAAACATTTGCCTCCCTCCTTCCTCCTTTCCATAGAAGCCACTCTGGTGAGAGCCCCAGTGACCCCAATGGCACCAAGCCCCGTGGTCAATTCTTGAGCCTTATGTTCCTCAGCATCGATCAGTATTATTTTACACAGTGGCTCACTCCTCCCTGAAAAATTTTCTTCACCTGGTGTCCAGGTAGCCACTCTCTTGGTTCTTCTCCTTCCTCATCAGCAATTCTTTCTCTGTTTTCACCTCACCCACCCTTCAGTGGAGGCCTGCCCAGGGCTCAGTCCTTGGATCTCTTCTCTGTCCACACTCCTTCCTTTGGTGGTCACAGCTAGTTTGGGTTTTGAAAAATCTAGGGGCTGAAGATTTCTAAATTTATATCTCCAGTCTCAACCTTTCCTCTGGATTCCAGATTGGCATATTTAACTGCCTACTTGACAGCACATGTCCAAAATCAAATTCCCAAACTTGCTCTGTATCCCTAAGGCTTCTCCCATACCTAAGGCTTCCCCCATACCAGTGTGTGGCAATTCCATTTTTTCAGTTGCTCAAGTAAAAAGCCCAGGAGCCAACTTGACACCTCTTTCTCTCATGCCCTATATGTAATCAATCAGTAAAGTCTATCATTCAAATGTCACCTAATCAATGAAGCCTTCCCTGGCCACAGAAGGAAAGTAACACACACACACACACTCTCAATCTCTCTCCCTATTCTCCTTACTTCACTTTATATTTTCCTACATCACTTCTCACCATTGAATATTTTGTGTGTGTATTTGTTGATTTCCTTATTATCTGTCTTTGCCCACCACAATGTAAAGTTCCTAAGATCAGGAACTTTGTCTTATTCACTCACTGCTCTATCCTGGTGCCTAGAACAGTGCCTACCACACATATTGACTAGCTGCTGAATGAACTGAATAAATGAATCTGAGATGAGAGGCACCACACAAATGTTAAATTATTAATAAACATGTTTAAATGGCAAACAATGATAAGTGTGTACTAGTAGTTCAGGGTTCAGGAGAACTTATAAGCTTGTGGGGGGCTTCGGGTTTTTGTTTTTTCTTTTTTTTTCTTTTTAGAGAGAGAGAGTGTGTGTGTGTGTGCACTGAGCAGGGAGGGGCAGAGGGTGAGAGAGAATCTTAAGCAGGCTCCATGCCCAGCATGCAGGGCTCAGTCTCACAACCCTGAAGTCAGGGCCCTGAGATCATGACGTGAGCTGAAATCAAGAATCAGACACTTAACTGACTAAGCCACCCAGGCGCCCCTATAAGCTTGTTTTTAAAAAGATATAGCGGGGGGCACCTGGCTGGCTCAGTTGGGAAAGCATGTGACTCTTGATCTCCAAGTCATGAGTTCAAACTCTACATTGGATGTAGAAATTACTTAAATAAGTAAAAAAAAATTTAGAAAGAAATATCGGGGTGCCTGGGTGGCTCAGGTGGTTGAGCATCTGACTCTTGATCTCCACTCAGGTCTTGATCTCACGGTCATGAGTTTGAGCCCCACATTGGGCTTTGCACTAGGCATGGAGCCTACTTAAAAAATAAAAAATAAATAAAAAGAGATAGCATAAGAACTATCTCTTGAAATTCCTGGATGGAGTAGAAAGGAAGCAGGGGCTTTCTAGTCTCATTACTTCAACCTGCATCCACCTGTTATTTACATCTAACACTTTGTTGGCAGTTGGTAAGTGTTAATTAAAATGTTTATTAATACAGATGCGATTCATGATTTGGATTTTGGGGTGGTTTTTTTTTTTTTTTTGCCTGAATTTACATAATGAGCCCTCTGTGCCTTATTAAAGTGTAGAATAATTAGAGAATCCTGGCAACCCAAGCAGAAGGGCTGAAGACCCTAGAGGAGGGGCACGCATCTCTTTGTGGGGGGGAGGTGCTGAGTGGGGGATACAGCTGTTTCACCTGGATTGTCAGCCCAGGAAAGCAGATGGAGGAGAACATTTATTGAACATCTACTCTCACAGAGCTTTAGACACAGTGTCTGTGTTACATCAGTTAATATTGCATTCCCAGCGCTTAGCATTGGGATTCAAACCCCAGATCCAGAAGCTATTCCCCTCCTCTCCTGTTCTGGGAGGTCCCTGACTGTCCATTGCCCAGCCCACTGTCATACCTATGTCTCACCTGACTTATGGTTGGGAAGTACAGCCACTATTCTTATCTACAGGGTCAGTGACTTGTTCTAGGGGCCTGGGAACGTGGGCGGGGTGGGGAAGGAGACTCTACAGGAGATGGCCGGGGCTCCCTGCAAAAAGCTGGCACCTTCCCAAGCATAGACACCTCCAGGCAGATGAGACAGTCTCACAATTAGGCCCTATGCCTCAACAGATTGGTATTACAGCAAAGACTTCCTGAGGGAGCAAGACTAAAAGCTGGCAAGACCTGGGGGCACCACCTGGGTTCAATCTGTGTGGTGGGTGTCCTCAGGTTGGCATTCAATGACCTCCATAATCTAGCCTCAGCCTCCTAATTCAGTCCCATCTCTTTTCACTGGGGCCTGCTGGGTATCAGTCCCTTTCTGGATGAAGTCTCTCCTGACTCGCCCTCCCACCCAACATGTCCCCTCCACATATTCCTCTCAGAGCGCCTATTATGCTTCCCTGCGCTTCTTACTGGTCTGTCTCCCCCCACTGGCATCTAAGTCCCCTGAAGGCCAGAGCTTCTGAATCTCTGCACATCATCCCTCCAACCCCCAAGCAGGAGCTCCTAAGGTGGCTACCCTACTGGCTTTGACAAATATGAACTGAGCACCTTCAGGAAACATGCCTCCAGCCATTCTCTGTCTCTTCAACCTTCCTTCCACCCCGAGATAGGCAGAGTGGGAGAAACCTGGGAAAGAACAGAAGCAAAGGCACAGTGTCTAAAAACTGGACAGTGAGCATCCTCCTGGGGCTAGGGTGTGTGAAGAAGTGAGGGAGAGGAGCTAGAAAGGATGGCTGGAGCAAGGTCACAGAAGAACCAGGATGTTGTGGTTGGGAGCCAAGCTTCTGTTCTGTGGTGGGGGGAGTTAAGGGATGTGATCAGACCCCTAGAGTGGCAGCATCTCAAATCACATGGTTTTCCTGGCTAATTGGGAGAGGTAGAGACTCTCCCATCCCACCAACCAGAACACTCCGGAGGTCCCCTTCACTTGTGAAGCACCTATAGGCACTTTCTCTGCTCTGCATATTAATGCCTATTTATTTAGTTAACACACACATTTGGTGTTTCCTTAATAATTGGTAAATTCTTCCTGCTTATTTATTATCTTAGACCAGTCCCTGAGCCTTTTCTGGGGGGAGGGGAGGGAGGGAAGGCAAAAGGTGCCATAGACATCTTAGCTTTTCCAGAAAATGCACATACACTTATCCAGAAACAATTTTCCCTGGACTTTAAGTGGCCCTCAATCTTGGTTGCACACTGGAATCACCTGGGGAGCTTCATAAACTAGTGATGCCTACCTCCCACCCTGAGGTTTTAATTTAATCGATCTGAGTGCAGTCCAAACTTCAGGTTTTTTAAGCTCCCTAAGTGATTCTAATGTACACTCAAGGACTGGGCTCAGGTATCTTGATGCCGAGCTAAGACCCCTATCTTAGACCATGAGCTCCAAGCCTGTCCATTGTGAGCAGCACCTACCCAAGTAGGGTGGGGAGGGGAGAAAGTGGCCAATCTGAAAGAATGAGGAAGTCTTGAAGCTATAAGCCAACAGAGGAGGTGCTCACATACATTCCAGAAGGCTGCAGAACACTTATCAGAGACACTGAAATGGAAGACAAAGAGTAGAAAGTTCAGCTGCCTTCTTGAAAATGGATGAAAGTCCAGAGGACAGCACCCTTGCCACCCACATACTTCACCTGCTCCCAAGAAGAGCCACAAACATTATCAAAAGGCTGACAGGAACGGTCTTTGGGGAAAGTCAACCAACTAAATGTGTGGTTTGGTTGGTGGGTGCTATGGGTGAGGAGAGGACAGCAGTAGAGCACTGGTGAGGGTGTAGAGGTTTAGAGGTAATGGGCTGAAACTCGCCACTGGAGGAGGGAAAGATTTGGGTCAGGGTCAAGGAGAGGCATTCCTGCGGTGGGTAGGGAGCAGGGCTGCAGTGGAAGGAGAACTACACATGTGCTGGAGGCCAGACTCTGCCATTTTAACCATGGGACCCTAGGCAAGAACCTGGCCTCAGTTTCTTATCTGGGACTTGTGTGAGGGTAACGTCGGAGGAGCCCACGATCTCAGATGATTATCATCAGGTCATCTCTAAGGCTTTTTCCAGTCCCATGAAGCTCAGACATTGTCCTCCAAAAATGCTTTGGAGGTTTTCAAACCTGGTATCCATCAGCATCACCTGGGGTGCTCACTGCCAGGTAATACAGCTCAGTGGGTGGGGGAACAAGACCCACAGGGATTTTATAACTGTCACCTGTAGCTTCTGATGTTGCATGTACTTTGGGAATCACTGCTCTAGATTGCTGTTTCTCAACTCCTGGGAATCTTGTTAAAGGACAGATTCTGAGCCAGTAGGTCTGAAGCAAGGTCTGAAGATCTGCATTTCTAACAAATTTGTAGATGGTGCTGATATTGCTGGTTGTACATCCTTGCCACTCAAGGTGAAGCCAAGCAGCATCCTAGCAGTATCATTAGGGAGCTTGTTAAATGTGCAGAATCTTAGGCCCCACCTGAGACCTACTGAATCAGAATCTGCATTTTAACAAGGTCCCCCGGGTGATTCGCATGCACATTAAAGTTTGAGAGATATTGTTCTAGAAGTGGCTTATTGACCAGGGAACCACCACTGAAATTTGGGACAAAATGGTAGGACAAGACTCAGTTTCTTAAAATGAAATAAAAGTCAGAGATGGGCAGGGATTTCCATCTGTTTTAGTTACTGCCATATTTGTGGGCCTGGCGCAGAGCAGATGCTCAACCAATATTTATAAAGTGAATGGACAAGGGAAGAGTCCAGTTTCTGGAGCCAGGCAAGAGGCCAGAGTGGAGCCAGGAACCACCATGACTTGAAGCTAACTACTAGGGCCAAGCTCTGTCTAGTGCTCTTCCCAGGACAAGATTGGTCCTGATGCCATCACAGAGCATATCTCTGGCCACATGAGACATGAGCATGTTAAACTGTCTCATCTGTGGAGATTAGCAGGCTACAGAACAATGCAACCAGGAAAATACACCGGCCTTCTTAAATAGGTCTGCTATAGGAATCAGGGACTGCACCAACCTGTGGGGAGGTAGGTGGCCAGAGAGGCCCCAGGTCCAGAAATAACTCATCTGTGCTATAGGATTAATTCCATGAAGCTGCCTGGTACACGTTTGTCATGGGCAGAATTTAGTGCACTCAGCATCAATTCTATTACTCTCCGATTTCCTCTGTGCAAAACAGATGTCAGTAAGATACATGCTGGAGTCAAAGGCAACCAGTGTGGCTCTGTGGGTTAAGGCCAAATTCCATGTGCTATACGTAGGTTGGGCAAATGTTAAATCCTACAAAGAACAAACAGTATTTGTTATTAACTAGCCTTAGAGGAATGGATCAATAACTCATATCTGAAGTGACTATTATTCCTAGTCTTCAGGGGTGCCAGTTTAGAAAAGAAAACGTTTCTGTTTGTTTTTCATACGTATAGCATTATCCAGACTTTCTGGATCACCCTGACAGTAGCAGTTAGGATTTCAGTAAGGTAAGTTCATTCTCACTCTGCCCTAGCAACAAACTGGGCTGAAGATTTCTGATAGATTCCTCAAAACACCAGGCCCTTTTTCCTAATGATTACTGTAAATATACTGTGAACACAAGAGAATGCTTTTTAAAGCAGTGTTGTTTTTCTCAGGCCACTTCATTTGCTTGATTCCCACAAGTAAACTGGGTGAATAGTCATTGTGCATTTCTAAGGGTTCATCTCCCTCCGCCTTGGACTGGATCTCACATTTAAGGCAAAATGAAATGACTGTATTAATGGCCATCCCAGTCATGGCAAAGTTCCCATGAATAATTGTTTTCAGAAGAAGAAGAATTTTCCATCACTGCTTCCTCCCCACTAACCTGATCCTCAACCTAATTTCTAACTGTCCCAATGAGCCTGGTTCCACAGAGGGAGAGTCCTGTGGGTGTCTCTGCAACTTCTCCAAGGGCTTTGAAAGATGGTTCCTGGGTGCCTGGGTGGATCAGTCAGTCAAGAGTCTGTCTTCAGCTCAGGTCATGATCCCAGGGTTCTGGGATGGAGTCCCGCATCAGGCTTCCTGCTCAGTGGGGAGTCTGTTTCTCCCTCCCCCTCTACCCCTCCCCCCTGCTCGTGTTCTCTCTCTTTCTCAAATAAAGTCTTTTTTAAAAAAGAAAAAGAAAGATGGTTCCTGCCCAGCACACAGTCCCCCATGTTGCCAGGTGCATGTGAGGAGGGAACAAGAAATCAGACATTGTACTCATTGGTTACCAGACAAGAAATTTAAACTCGTGTATTCAATGGTCCTGCAGTAAACTGGTGTGTGTGTACCGTTGCACGTTTCTTGGCTTGTGAAAAGGATGCGCTAATTAATTCTCCTTTGCTTTGGAATAGCACTCAATGGCAAGTCACCAAAGTCATGCAAATTCCGTCTTTTCAAGCCATTTTTGAACAGGTCTATGTTTCTTTTTGTTGACTAAGAGAGACAGCGAGTTGTCATGTTCACAAAGATGACCTAACTTGAGCTTCTGTGGTTTGGGATCCTGCCTGCCTGTGTTTCACCCTGTTTTGCCTCCAAGGCAGGAGCCTACACTCTCCTAGCCAGGAGATTGTGGTTAGTTTCCTGGCCTCCAACCGAGGTGGGGACACACCTGCACCCCTGAGGGAGGGAGAGCCTGTGGAGGGTCCATGAGGCCAGGGCTGAGTCATTCACCCAAGAGACATGTCAAACGGCATGAGAACATCAGTTTGGCATTTAAGGAGCAAGAACCCACAGAAAAATTCTTCTGTATGTTAACAATCTAGTCCATTTTTTTAAACTAAGCCAAGAAAAGAAATTCAAGTTTGGTGTCACCTTACTCCAGTACTGAGGTTTACTCCTCAAGTGAAATTACCCCCAAAAGAAACCTCAGCTTCACCCACAAATCTAAGAGAGGTGAATGGCCTCCACCTGATAATATATCCTCCCATGGGCCCCTCTCTATGACTCCCCACACTTCACAGTTCTATTCTAAGCCCATGGAATTCAGAAAACCCCACTGTAAGCCATCGTCTTAGATTTTTCTACCCAAACCAGTTTTCTCTCTCAGAAAATTACTTGAAATGTAACTTGAATAAACCTGAGCCTTCTTCCTCTCTTATGGAGGTCCATCTTCATGTGGTATTTTATTCAAAAGAAACACAAGCTGGGGCACCTGGGTGGTTCAGTTGGTTAAGTGGCCAACTCTTGATTTCAGCTCAGGTCATGATCTCAGGGTCATTAGATAAAGCTCTGCATCAGGTTTCATGCTCAGCATGGCATCTACTTGAGATTCTCTCTCTCCCTCTCTCTCTGCCCCTCCTCCTACTCATGTTCTCATTCTCTCTCTCTCTCTCTCCCCCCCCCACTCTTTGTAAAATAAATACATATTTTTAAAAAACACACAAGTTGAACTCCAAATGCCTTAAAAAAACATAAATCTTTGCTAAGTTTCTTGAAGAAATGGCCATTTTTCTCACTCAAAGTCCCACTCAAGAGCTACACCCAGCCCATTCTCTCTCCAGAGAGTAGTTTCACACTTTTTCCTATGAAAATAATCTAGCCTATGTGGTTCTTTCCATCCTAGCCATCCTCTTAATCCAGCCACAAGAATGGGAGACCACACAGCTCAGAATCCTCCCAGAGAATGCTGGAAGGGAAGAAAGGCTGTAACTACCTGTGCCTCAGGGGCTTAGTTCCAAAAGTAAGAATGGGGAACAGAAGCAAAAGGACACCGACAGCACTATGAGAACCTGAGGGACCTTCTCCACTGTCAAGATGGCAGCCCTCCAAATGGGGCTGGGTTCTGGTGCGGCTGCCCTGATGCTCACCAGCACATGGAAGGCCAGCAGTGAAATCTTCAGGACTCTCCGTGGAATCCTGGGAAAACTTTACCCAAACAGGGATAGTCAGAGCAATCTGCATGTGTTTGCCTCTCTGGGAAGAGCTTTTGAAAGATTCAGAAGGTTTTGGTGTAAAATGGTATACAGCCAAAAGAGAAAAACAGGGTTCACATCAAGTTTGATTTTCATTCCAGTAAGCCATTTGAAATGAAGGAGACAAAGTCTTTCCAAAGATGTCTTCAATGATTCAGAATAACTGAGTCCAGTTTAATTTGGTGCATGATGGAGTTAAGAGCAACATGGCTGCTTCAAGTGTTTTTTGCAGTTCCCAGCATCACTAATTAGCTCCATGACATAAAGGTTAATGAGATAAAACATCTATAAATCAAGTTGATGGCTGATTCAAGAAGAAAACCCCCAACTCCCGCTCTGCCGTGATAACACTATAATTTCACTCTTTTAGGCTATTTATTTGATTAAATTTGATTATGTGAGAAGATATACAAATGTATAATTATAAAATTCATACTTAAGTTATAAACTACCTTGCCCAAAGCTCCTTTCTAAATTTAGTTATTCAATACCCATAAGAAAATAAGTCAATCATTAACTATTATCAGCATTAATTATACTGGAATTAACTAATTTGATGAGAGGGTTCATAGTGACCCTTCCCAAAGAGAAGAAGTCTATTATATTCAAAAACGATGTTCCTTAAAATATAGAAATAAAGTCCAGAAAATAAAATTGTGGATTTTATTGACTAAAGTTAGAGGGGAATTCGGGATTTAGAGAACATTCTGGTGAATCCTTTTGTAATGTGAAGGATTCTATCCCACTTAAATCCTCTATTTGTATAGGTGAGTTTTTCAGATGGTTATGAAAAGAAAAATAAAAACCTCAGAGTCAGGGAACAAGGTTAACATCTCAACTCAACCACTTACTGGTGTCCTTAAGCAAGTTACTAAAACATCTGTGCCTCAGTTTCTGCATCTGGAAAAGGGGATAACAGACTCTTATCTCATAGGGTTTGAGGACAAAATGTGATAATTCATGTATATCACTTAGCACAGGGCCTGGCACATAGTAAATGCGAAGTAAATTACGATGATTATGAGTCATGTAGGGCCTAAGTGTACTTAGACTTTACTTCTTGAGCCTAGTGCACAGAATGTGCAAACTTGAAGCATGAATTTAGTAAGACAAAGCTCTTTTCCATTTATCATGAAGGTATAGTTACTCATCGAGCTAGTTTGAGTGCAATATTTAGCAATTTTTCCTTTTGTCAAGGACTTGACAAAGGACTTGATGCACCTTGGTTTTTTTCCCATTGCAGACTTTGTTTTAACTTTAAAGATTAAAAGAGTTATATCGTGTCCAAGGCATGCAGATCCCCAGGAGATGGGCAAGTAGCCCAGAGTCTCACTGATATTTGATACAAGGGGTCTTGAATAGAAATGGCATTTCCTAGGCCACATTTTGAGACTTTGGCTATACAGGAAATATCCAGATCTTCTGACACTCTCTGATCCTCCTGACTGAACCCACTTCCTCAGAAGAGCACGAGGAGCACATTCTTAGAACAACTATCTCACTTCCAGATGTCCCCACTGGGCGCATGTGCGTGCATGCGTGTACACACACTCGTGCACATTCCCAGCAGGCAAGGATGTTCTCTGCAGGTTAGAGCACTGCAAGTGAACGGATATGAGGAGACTCTAACACATTGGTATCAACTATTGGCTCTGACAACCAGAGAATAAACTCCATTCCAGGAGAGAGTCGAGGAAGAAGAGGAAGCTGAAACTCTGCGGAGAGCCGAGCCTCGCAGCTGCAGCCCAGGTAGGCCCAGCCCAGCTGACCTTTGTTCTGTCTTCGAAGAACCACCCAGAACTACCCAGAGAGTTCATGTATAAAATAAATAAATCCAATGTAAAACTACCTGTAAAACTTCCCTGTCTATTGCATCAGCTGCTGCCCATCTGCCCTTCCCCTCCCCGCCCCGGGAAGCGGTAAGGAGGGTGAAGTAACAGCCTGTGAGGCAAGCACTCAGGCAGGGGAAATCTGGGGGAGGCTGGCTCACTCCTTCCAGCCAGGCCCCACCCAACAGACGCTCCTTAAACCTAAGTCCACGAAGGGCAAGTGATCAATTTGCCCAGAACCCTCCCCACTGTCCTTCCTGACACTGCGTGCGCTTCCTTCTAGCTCCACTTGGCCATGGGTGGGGTCATGGGCAGGACCTCGGAGCCTTCTGTTTTAGCCAGGGTGGGCTCCAGGATCTCAGAATGTCAGAGCTGGAAAGCCTCAGAGGGCATCTGAATCAACATTTTCCTTTTGCAGATGATAAAAGTGAGGCCCAGGGAAGTAACATGATGTGCCTGGGTGGGCGGGGCGCACAGCTAGATTGCATCAGCTTATTATGACTACGGCCCACACCTCCTCTCTCCTGCACAACCTCAGGAACTGCTAAAGAACCCCAGTGTTCAGACTTCAGACTTGGCCAATCTTCAGATGGGAGACAGCACCAGAAATGAATGTTCAGAAGTCAAGTAAGCTGGCAAGTAGGATGCTTAGAAGATTCTAAGGGGTGAGATTGACATACATTCTGAACATAGGCAGAAGAGGAGGAGAGGGGGATCTCCCAGGAGAACAGGCCAACATCAGGCTGAGCTGGGGCAGGAGTAGACTGTGAGGGAGAAAGAGGGACCATTCTGGAGCAGGCCCAGTGAGACGACCCTATGCCTGAGTCTGCCCAGGCCCTCAAGCCCCCTGGATCCTGGGATGTGCCAGGCCCACTGAGGCAGACTGGCAAGTTCCAGGTTACACTTCAACTACCAGGTGCACTTTGGCGGGACTCAGAACAGGGGAAAAAAGAGCAGCTATCAACGGAAAGTGTTGACGTGGGCTTCCAGGGTACTGGGTGAGATCAGGAACCACTGACGATGTGTGCTGACTTAAAGGGTACATTAGAAGCTATAACTGCACATAAATTTACACACATATTCTTTTAAAAAAACATGTTATTTATGTATGATTGACATATAAAAAGCTGAAAATACTTCATGTATACTTGATGAGTTTGGAGAACATACATATTCTTTATTAACCTGTAATTCCACTGATGCCCAATCTAGGAGGCAGCCAGCTTCCCTGAGCTACTTGCAGCCCAGGAGTGCAGCCTCAGTGAGCTCCTATCCTTTCTGGAGCCTGTTTAATAATCACCTTCTTTGGTTTTTAACCCAAGGACTGGAGCAACACCTGACAGTCCTGCACTGTAAGCTTTTCCTGAACTCTGGAAAACTCACACTTGAGCCTGTGAGCATGATTTTGATTTGATAGACACTCGGGCTCATTATCCGGCACATGTGATTGTGCTGAAGGTGACATAGTATTTGACCAACTTTTAAAACTGCCCACCTTCTGATAGCCCCTCTGGACTCATGAGTTCAGCCATGTTCTCTTGCTGACTACCCATCTTTCTGATTCAGGTATCTACTTTTACGGTGCAATTACTTGTCTCAAATTTTCATAATCATCTCAAAGGGGATTCTAAGGAGTGAGGTTGACATACATTCTGAACATATGCAGAAGAGGAAGAGAGGGGGATCTCACAGAAGAACAGGCCAACATCAGGCTGAGCTGGGTTTTGGGTTTTTTTTAAAGAATATGTGTGTAAATCTGTGTGTAGTTATAGCTTCTAACCTCACTCCTTAGAATCTTCTAAGCATCCTACTTGCCAGTTGTTTAACAATCTTCCTTCTTTTCAGCCTGATGTAGAAAGGTTTTCCAGCTGCCAGTAAATGCTGGGCCTCACCAGGTACCCTATGGGCACAGTCCCACCCAGTGTGTGGGGGCCCCAGGGAGGGCCCTCAGGACCACAGGAAAGCTGGAGGATAGGGCTTCCATGTGACCATGGGACTTCCCCTTAGGCCATCAAGCCCCTGGCATACCTAGTAAGTCAGCCTGACACGTCACACCTCACCCTTCCTCAAAAAAGTGTCAGATAAGTGAGAGCCTCTGAGTTGGGCAACCCCATGGAGAGGAGTAGGAAAAGTACACAGGCTCGCTGGGGGAACAGGGAGAGGGTCCTGTGAGCAAGAGGGTCTGGCAGAGTCACAGTGCGGAAGTGGGTAACAGGAGAGGGATCAGGGAAAAGGCCCATGGGGAGGAGCCCCAGACAGTGGAGGGGGGGTCCAAACCAATACCATCAGACGGGTTTCTATTTTTTCACCTAACGAAGTTTCATTAGTCGACTCAAATGTTTGCTCTGACTTTCTGCCCCTAAGGAGGAAGAAGGTAGCTAGTCCAAGGATTTGGAATTTGGGCCTGTTGATTTCCAAGTATGGGAAAAATCCATTAAAAATGAGCACTCGTACTCTGTCTTCATTCCATTCCTAGCATAGACAACATTACTATTCCAAAGAAGGAGAGTGAATAACAGAACATAAAGGGAAATTTGAGATCAGCTAGTCAACATCCTCATTTTACAGATGAGAAAACTGAGACCCAGAGAAGTGCTCACAATCACTCAGCCAATCATTGCAGAACTGGTAGGACTAGAATTCTGTCTCCTAACTCAGTCCCTGCCTTTTCTTCCCTTCTACCTGTCCCCGTCCCAGCTGCCATGACTGCTTAGGGGTGAAAGTTTGCCTTGGAGCGCCCTCCTCTGGCTCTGGCTCTGGCTCTGGCTCCAGGCTGCGGGCGCAGTTATGGTGTAGGCCTGGGTTCTTGAACTTGAAATGAAGCATGCAACAGAATCACCTGCAGGGCTGTTGAAAACAGATTGCTGGGCCCATCCTAGGAGTTTCTGATTCAGTAGGTCTGGGGCAGGGCCCAATCATTTGCATTTCCAACAAGATCCAAGGTGATGCTGATCTACTGATTCAAAGACCACTTATTGAGAATCTCTGGTATAGGCAGAGATCTTGTGGCTCTTGCAGCCAGAATACTGGGATTCAAGTCCCAGCTTTGCTCTGTAGGTACTGTAACCTTGAACACAATGTTACTTAATCTGCTGGCATCTCAGTCTCTTCATCTTATGATGGTAACTATAATAACCACCCAGAGAGTTCATGTATAAAATAAATAAATCCAATGTAAAACTACCGGAGGATTGCTGTACTGATGCTATGTGAATACACAGACTCACAAATCTATGACCCTTGTCTGGAGAGATGGCACTGTGCACCAGGGGAGGCCCATGGTGACAGAAGTGTTCTCTTAATGCCACTCAAAAATACCACAAAGCCAGCAGAATCCGTGTTCATTCTTACATAAATATTGCCTGAGGAATTATTAGGGCCCTGCACTGGATTTCCAAAGGTGAATGACACAGTCCCTGCCCTGGAGAAGCAACTAAGAGGAAGATAAACATGCAAATCCTAATAATTACTTACTGGGTAATGAACCAAGGAAGGAACCCTTTGCCTCGGAGCACAGAGCATCCAATCTGGTCTGGGGAGTCAAGCAAGATTTGAAGAGGCATCTGACTTTTGAATAGGGTCTTGAAGGATGAATAGTTCTTTGAGAAGTAGCAGGGGGCACTCCAGGCAGAGGAAATAGCATGTGCAAAGTGGTCACAGATGTGTGAAAATGCATAACATTTTCGGGGGAATAACAGTAGTTCTATGTAGCTAGAGCCCAGCAGGTCTGGGGAGAGAGAGCAGAAGATGGGATTGGCAAGGAAGGGTGAGGCAAGATTCTGCAGAGTCCTGGATGCCACGCTGAGAAGTCTGGATCTGATCATTGCTCTGGTGGGAAGCCACTAGAAGACACCCACTTTCTCCTTGGAAGAGTCCTTGGAAAAAAATCCCTAATGTATCCCCAAGATGAAAATTTATGAGCCAAGGTACTTCACCACCCTCTGCACCCCCGTGCCTCTGAGCCTCCCCTGCCAGGAAGCCAAGCCCAGAAATGCCTCCAGAACTGGGTGGGGGCCCTTGGGAACAAGCTGCCCTGGAAGGCAGAGGAGCAGCCTCTTACCTCTTACCTTCATCAGATAGGCAGCACTTTCCCAAGATTTCCTCATTCCCTCTCCCCTTGGGTGTGGAGTCCCTGGGAGAACAAAAGACTGTTATCTTAAGCTAAGAAGCCTTGGGAGGGGAGGACGGCGCTCTGGCAGTGCTGAAGCAATCCAGGAAGAGCCCCGTGGAAACCTACACCTGAGGAGCAAGCCCCTTGCCTCACTGACCTCACTGAGCTATGGACACTTTTGGAGCCGGAAGAACCTGGAGAGTTCACCTGTTCCAGGTGCCTCCTTTCCACTCAGAGGTGGCTGGAGATTCCGGAGCTCCCTCCCCACATCAGACTCCAAGATTTAAAGCCCCAGTCTTGGGAAAAGTGGTGGTTTCTTTGGCCACTGGCCTGCTGCCCCTCTCCTGAGTCTCTCACATAGTCCCCAGCCAGCCACATCCCTGCCCCTCTTTCAAAGTCAGTCTTGTTTCCAAACTGGCAGACAGCGGAGCGCGCGGAAAGTGCGTGCTGCTCTTTCTGGAACCAGCAAGGGCAAGGAAACAGGCCAAGCTGCTATTGGAAACTGCATGGGCTGGGGTTTTTATACCGGTTCCTCTCTCTCCTGCAGAGGGGGAAGCAAATTGCTCTGGTGGGAATAATCCCTTTTGTTTTCAGCAAAATATTTTAATAGGTCTTTGGGTTATGCAAGGATAAAATTTCAACCTATTCTGGAAAAGAGAAAAGCAATCTGGTACAATGTGAAGCTACAGGCCCTGCATCATAATTGTAGAGGGTAGTTTTCCTTCAGAATGAATGGCATCTCTTCGGGGTTTGGGGGGAGTTTTGTTCAACGCTGCAGCCTGGTCTTAGCTGTGCTTTGGTGAGTTGCGGGAGGGGCCCCTATGGGCTGCGGAAGAGAGGAGGACTGAGCTCCTGGACACCAGGGAGGACCTCCCAGTCAGTATGTGATTCCCAGGAGGCCTCACAAACCCTGGAGGAGGAAAGCCAGGAAAGGGCTGAGCCAGGATCTGGACTGTTCCTCTTCCTCGGGGGTTGCCATTTGTTCCTCTCTCTGGCAGGGCTACTGAGACCATCAAAGCCAGTCCCAAACCCACTGAGCTCTTTCTGAAAAGACCACAAAGTCATGTAAAACTGGCACATTCACCCCCAGACCACTGCCACAGCCCACCCAGAGTGGAGTAAGAGCCCCTCTGTGAGAGCAGAGCCTCCCCACCCTTCAATTTGGTTCTGTTAGTAGCCCCAAGGTCTGGTGGGATATGGACAAAACCAGTAGACTCTTGGAGTTGTTAAATGTTTTACTTTTAGGGGCGCCTGGGTGGCTCAGTCATTAAGCGACTGCCTTCAGCTCAGGTCATGATCCCAAGGTCCTGGGATCAAGCCCCGCACCTGGCTTCCTGCTCTGCGGGGAGCCTGCTTCTCCCTCCCCCACTCCCCCTGCTTGTGTTCCCTCTCTCGCTGTGTCTCTCTCTGTAAAATAAATAAATAAAATCTTTAAAAAAAAATGTTTTACTTTTATTAAAAATTTTTCTTTTCCTCAATACTTTAGTTTGATAAGGTAAAATACTCTATTTTGGAAAAGTTGCTCTAGGAAACTGGATCATCGTGGGATTAAGGATGCATGTCCTGCCAGGCATAGGGAACTGGGTTTAAGGCAGGAACCAAAGGAAGGAATAAATGGGCATTTGGGGGTTAAAGCACTTCTGTCTTACATTAGTGTAAAAATTACATTAATCTATTATTTACATAATAATACATTGTAAAGATAATAAATATATTACTATGTATTTATATTATTTTATAAGAAATATATTATAAATAATTAAAAATAGTAATTTATAACAGAAAAATCCACATTAATATAAATGTAATACACTACTTTATAGAAAATATAAATAATATGTAAGTGGTAAAAGCCATAAATATCACGAGTTATCTCACCACCAAAAATTAATCGACGTTAACATTTTGGAATACTCCTTCAGAGGAGCTTCCTCTATGCATATAAACAAACAAATTACTAGATATACTTGCTTCTCCCTCTCCCACTCCCCCTGCTTGTGTTCCCTCTCTGCTGTGTCTCTCTCTGTCAATTAAATAAATAAAAAATCTTTAACAAAAAAAGGAGGGGGCACCTGGGTGGCTCAGTCATTAAGCGTCTGCCTTCAGCTCAGGTCATGATCCCAGGGTCCTGGGATTGAGTCCTCCGTCCGGCACCCTGCTCAGCTAGAGGCCTGCTTCTCCCTCTCCCACTCCCCCTGCTTGTGTTCCCTCTCTCACTGTGTCTCTCTCTGTCAAATAAATAAATAAATAATCTTTAAAAAAAATTACTAGATATACTGAACATTCACACACTTATTTTACAATCCCAATAAAAAGAGAACATGCTTCTTTTTCAATACTTCTAGTAATAATCCCAGGGCCAACTCTCGTTGGCCCAGCTTGAGTCATGTGCCTATCCCTGAATCTAGAACCCACAAAAGCCAATTTAATGTTTAAGACTGTTTAAGTGAATGTATACTTTTTTGAGTTGGTATAATTAATGCATAAATGAGACCATGTATGTGGAAGTTCTTTGCACATGCGAGTAATTATGAAGATCATCGATTACAAACATTATTATTAATATCACCACCCTTTCCCCACCATCCTTCTTCCTTACTTCTCCTTGCTTTATCTCTTTTTCTGCTTTCTCCTCATCCCACCAAATCCCCATCAAAGCTGGATTAACTAGGCTGTGGTGGACTGGTGAGGAGACCAAGTACTATTTATAGCAGTGTTTCCTTGGGCAATGTGGTGTGTGGGAATTTCTATCTCTCATTGCAGCCAAAGTGGCTTCTGAGAACTTTGTCTAGAGTGAGGAAAAATGTGGAGAACATACCGCCTCTCTCCCAGCAAAGGCAAGCCCTGCCTTTTACACTGTCTACTCAACTATTTAGGGCACGATTTTGGTAGAATAAGAGTTTGTCACTCACTCAGGGAGTACCTGAGATGGATACATTTTTTGTCAGTGGACTCCAGAAGGACATTTCAACTGGAGAGAAGCCAGAGAAAAACAACCATTATGACTCAAAGCCTGAAGAGGATATCAGTGTGAGAACCGGCATTTTAGTTTGGCAAATTAAAGCCTGGGAAGAGATCAGGGACTATAAGAACAGAGTGACATAAAGTCCTTTATGGAGTTTTAGACTGAAGTAAGTAGTTTGGGGACAATTAAAATGAATTCCTACTTTAAAAATTGGGTGGTTGACAATACATGTATACTGGAATTGAATAAGTAAATGACTAGATAGTGGGAGCCAGATTTCTCATTTTCAGAATTTATATTTACAGATAAACATGAGGAGAAGGCTAAAATGATCCATATGTTAAGGAATTAGAGTTGAAGACATCAGTGGGAACCCATGCTTAACTTAATATAGATATAGTTACATAGGGAAATATTTATAGATATGTGTACACACATCTATTTCCTTGCTATGTCAGCTGAGAAGACCTAAGGAGAATAACATCCCTGTAGAAATAAGCACATCTATCACCAGATACCATTCTCCAATAAAAAGACTGGGTCACCTTGGAGAAATGGTTGATTCTAGAACTGGGGCAGGAAATATGCAGGATGATCCAGGAGCATCTAATAGTGCCAGGAAGTAAGGAAGTGCCCCAAAAGTCCACAATGATGGGGGAGATGGAGAGAGACACAAAGGGACACAGGAGCCAGTTGAAAGAGCTCCCAATGACCAAAGCTGGAATAATTTGAGCAAGAAAATAAATAAAGTAGTATTGTATTATAATCCAAAGTATAAAATAAGTATCCATGAGTCCATACTGATATGAATAAGTAAGTAAATGAAGAAGAATAGATAATATCTCACATGCAGAAGAACTCCAAATAATTTGTTGTTACATAGCATAGCTCCCCACCCCTTCACATGGGCTGCTCATAGCGACCTCCTTAAAAAGAGGACAATTTGGAAAGGAGTGAGGGAAGAAGTAACTCTGCAGTGCAGACACCTGTTAAATACTAGCTTAGCCAGGTGATCAAGGTCAACATCAATAGTAGTAAGTCATGTTGATAAGTATGTACCCTTGATATGATGTGACAAGAATGGCACTTCACCTCAGTGGTCTTCCTCCCAAAAAATCCATAACCCAAGTCTAATTATGAGAAAAGCATCAGATGAATCCCAGTTAAGGTGCATTCTACAAAATATCTGACCAATACTCCACCAAACTGTTAAAGTCATCAACAACAAGGAAAGTCTGAGAAACTGTCACAGCCCTGAGGAGCCGATGGAGACATGACAACAAAATAATGTAGTATCCTGGAAGTGATCCTACAACAGAAAAAGGACATTAGGGAAAAGCTAAAAAAAATCTAAATAAAGTTTGCACTTAATTAATAATGAGGTATCAATATTGGTTCATTTATTGTGACAAATGTATCATACTAATGCAAGATGATAGTATTAGGAGAAAGTGGGTGTGGAGTATATGAGAATTCTGTGCCATCATGGCAATTTTTCTATAAATCTAAAATTATTCTAAAATAAAGGATTTTGTTTTTTTTTTTTAAGTACCTGATTGTATCATGTACCGCAATGTTCATATTGACTATTTTTGGGTGGTAGAATCATGAATGCTTGCTTTATTTTTTTTTTAAGATTTTATTTATTGATTTATTTGAGAGAGAAGAACATGAGCGAGGGGAGGGGCAGAGGGACAAGCGGACTCCCCACTGAGTGGGCAGCCCAACCCAAGGCTCCATCCCAAGACCTCAAGATCATGATCTGAACCAAAGTCGGACGCTTCACCTACTGAGCCACCCACGCATCTCCATGAATGCTTGATTTAATGTGCTGGTCCAATTTTCTACAATGTACTATTTATAAAATCTGTAAACATTTTTTAAAGTAGGTATGAACTTCTGGTTAGACAACAAATTAATCGTATGCCTTCATCTCCTCTCTCTCCACACACCCCACAACTTTTTTTTTTTTTCTTTTAAGTATAGACCTATGAGAATACAGAGAATAGAAGTGAGGACGTTAGTGGACAAGAGAGTTAGTTCAGCAGTTTGGGGATGATTAAACGTGGCTGGAGAAGAGGTAACTGAATTAGTAGAGTAAGTAAAACTAAGACTCAGAAGGGCCTGGAGAGGAAACTGATGGTGATGATGAAGCAGATTCTACCCATAGAGCCCAGAGAGATGGGGGACTCAGAAGCAGCAGGTTTTGCAAGAAGTGGGTTTGAAGCATGAGCTAAACACTAAGGAATTGGTTGAAAAAGATATGTGGAGAAATAACAACTCTGGATCCCCTTTTAATCCCATACAGTCAGGGAACTATGTCCCTACAAGAGACTAGATGGGGTTTTTTTCTCTAGAGAAATTGAAACAGAGCACTTCCAAGTTCAGTGACTCCAGCAACAGTAGAGGGGCAGCTGCCTGGCTGAAAACAGGGAAATCAAGTGTAAGTTGACATGTTAATATTGGGGCCCTCTGCCAGACTCCTTCCATTACACCATTCCCAGAAAGGAACTGTCAGGTATATGTCCCCTGGGTAGAAGACTGGAGGATTCTTCACCGGAAAACATTTACTAGCTCCAGAGAGAAATCCTCTAAGTAATGACTTTTCATGATCTCCCAATGAAATGGCCTGAGAATGAAGCCCGCCAGTAAAATCCCTCTCACGGTTTGAAAAAGGAATACTCAGAGGATGAGAGCAATTTGAAATTTAAACTGTGATAGCTAAAATTAAAGATTCAACAAAAGGGCAGAAAAATAAAGTTGAAGAAATCTCCCAGAAAGTAGAATAAAAACATCAATGTAAATTAGTTTTAGAGAAAAGAGTTTTAGAGGATTATTCAAGGCAGTCTGACATCGGTATTCAGTTTCAGAAGACAAAATATAGGAAATTATTATTTTTTAATAATAATGTAAGAAAGGACATAAATCTCCAAATTAAAGTTACCCTCTAAATGTCCAGGAGAATGGGGGGAAAATACCAAGGCAATAATTTGAAATTTCAGGATGCCAGGATAAAAGACATAACCTAATGGCATCTAGAGAGAAAAATCATGTTGTGTGTGAAGGTGTAAGACACCGTGGAATCAGACATCTCAACAGCAGTACAGGATGCTGGAGGACAGTAGTGTTGGGCACCCTAAGTTCTGAGTGAAAATTATTTTTATCCTATAAATCTATACTTATCCAAATAAAGGACAAGTATAAGTGTGAAATAAAGACATTTTCAGATACGTAAGAACTCAAAATTTGTACCTCCCACACACCTTTTCTTAGGAAGATAGTGAAGGATATGATTCAGTGAAATGAGAGACTAAGCCAAGAACTAGGAACAAGGGGATGCCAGAAAACAGAGGAACAATCCAAAGGATAAGACTGATAAAAGGAAGTCCTAAGATGACACCTGAGCTCCAGGTATAAAGAGCAACCCATCCAAACTGAAGCAAGATGAGAGAGGGCATAAAAAGGAGACCTCCAGGGATGGAAGGCAGGAAAGATAGTGATAGATTATTTGATACATTTGGACATTTGGAAAGAAACATCACTAGATGTTTAACAGATACATAGAAAACATTTTTTAAATATTAGCAATAGTTATTAAAAAGAAACTAAGCAAAAGAAAAACTATGGCAACTATTAACTGCAAGAAAAACACAAAGGTGGATGGAATGTAATTTGTAGTAATGTTCAGCAGTAAATAAAATTTAAAGAGTCATAATACAATAGACATTGACTACTGATTTTTTAAAAATCGTATTATATGGGAACATAAAAGAAGAGAAAATGCAAGAAAACTAAAACTTCAATTGCCATGAAGAAAACTGACAGTATCTGTCACGCTCATGCATAGGAGACAAGGCAAGGCCAAGGCTTGATTGATTCAACCAGTAAGAACATAAAGGGCCACTTTTAGATTTAGACAATTTATTACTCACAGAGACAACAAAAAGAAGCCAAAGGTGTCAGCTCCCTGTGATCCTGGTCCCAGACACCAAAAAGGATGACACTGAAGCAGAAGGGGCCAAATGACTGAAACATGAGTTGTGGGATACCTGTTGTTGAGGGGCCAATTCTAGACTGTAGCTAAGCAGTTTCATATTCTACAACTCTAGTCTGAGGCATGCTTTAGTGATTTGGAATATAGAAGTGAGGAGGTCTCCTAGATCATAGCTAGAAAGATAAAAGATATGGGATTAAAAAAAAATAGTGGTAAGATTCCTATAATTAGAATTCTGGGATAGAAATTTTTTTTTAAATGGCAGAAAAAAAAAGCCCAAGTATATCATTAATCTCAATAAATATAGATTTAATATATTAATTACAAATTAATACTTCCAATTAGATCTCTTAATCAAAATCCAGCTAGGTACTGTATAAGAGAGGAACAAGCCTTGAAACAATGATATAAAACAGATGAAAATAAAGGGATAGAAAAAAAGACACCAAGCAAGTATTAACCAATAAAAAGCTGGTTTTAATTCAATGTTATTGTCAAATAAAATATAATTTTTAGCTTTCTTTTCTTTATTCTTTTTCTTATGTTTGGTATGTTTATTACTCCAGCAAAGCAGATACAGAAATTGCTACATAGAATTGAGATGCTGCCATACCAAAGGAAAAACGGAAAGGAAAAAGAAAACACTACAATATGTGGTATTGGCTTTGGAGCTGGGCAGAGGGTAGTGAGGAAAGTTTTACTGGAAGCTGAAAAAAATGGTGCCCTCTGTGTTGCAGAGGTGCAACATTTGAAAAACTGTCATCTGTGATCATTTGGAAGGCTTAGGTACCTACGAACTTGTAGATTCAAGTGAAGAGGCTGTGAAACAGGACATTTAGTAGTGTATCCTGGTTATTACTACCTGCATTTGACAATGTTCTACAAGACAGAAGAAGGTTTAGAAAATGATTGGCTGGTTTTCAAGAAGGGATGAAAGATTAACAGCGAATCTAGAATTCAGGGACTTGCAGGACTGAAAAATCAGTAGAAAATAAAGCAGAGAAATGCTGCATGCAACAAGGTAACTTTGGGCAAAGATTTTTGTTAAAATAGCTTTTGGGCAAAGATTTTTGTTAAAACTGCTAAATAGAACTAGACCAAGAGCCCACCCTACCAATGAGAACATGCAGTGGCCCCGGCTCCTGTTCCATGCATGCTCCCCCATGAGAGGCCACTTCCTCAAGGGAGGCTCAGAAGAGCTCCAGTTGTCACAGGAGTCACTTACAGAACTGATGCCACTGCTCCAGGAGCTTGTGTTTGGACCCATCCTCCTGCCTTCTGAGGCTCCCCATGATTTCAATCTGAGCTCAAGGCCACATCTGGGCCTGACAGGCCAAGACAGAGGATGAGGAAGGTGGAGACCCCAGCACACCAGTTGTTGTCTGCTCTGCCTGTTCTGCTTCCTGTTCCACAGTGCTAGAGTGCATGGTCCTGCATCAGGACTGGAAGCAATGCTGGTAACTGATGCAGACCTGTAGAGAGGGCATGCATGAACACAGGCAAGGCAGTAGGAGAAGCTGTAGAGACCCAAACCACCTATTCACATAGGAAGTCTCTGCATAAACCAGCACCCAGAGATGAGTGGGTAGATGAAATCCTAACATGGAAGGTGGGCCAGGAGGTATCAAACTTGGAGACAGTCTTTGGGCCTAGGAGTAGGAGCCAACAGCCATGGGTTTGGATGTGACCATCGCGAAGAGCTGCATGTTTTCACAGTCACCTCCCCATCATCCCCGCCCATCTTGTTCCACCAATTGCCACACAAAACAAAGACTTGGGTTAAGGTAATTTAATTTAATTTTTTTTTAAGATTTTATTTATTTATTTGACAGAGAAAGACACAGTGACAGAAGGAACACAAGCAGGGGGAGTGAGAGGGGGAGAAGCAGGCTTCCCATGGAGCAGGGAGACTGAAGCTGGGCTCGATTCCAGGACTCTGGGATCATGACCTGAGCCAAAGGCAGACGCTTAACAACTGAGCCACCCAGGCACCCCAAGGGCATTTTAATTTTAAAAGTAATTTCACAATCTAAGGGTAAAATTGGTTACCTGAGCAGGTTTTCATTTATCTGGTCATTAGTTCACCAGCATGTTTTTCTGAGACCCTCCCATGGGCCACCATAGCACATTGGAAACAAGCAATAAATATCATGACCTCTGCCCTTGAGTCATTTAGAGTTAGAAAGGAAAAAGCAACACTAAAGCAACTAACTTATTTGAAAGAAAAGGTAAAAATCCCCACAAACCAACAACCAATTCTAAAGAGAATAAGGTAGCCCCCAGTACATCCTTTCAGTTGGACAAAGAAGAGAGTATAAACAGGATTCCACATAAGCTGGTTAATCAAAATATTTGCAATGAAGTCTAGAAAGAGGCAATTCTCCAAAAGAATTATGGGAACAGCTATGGACATATGGAGTTCCCTAAAATCAAATAGTTAAAAAAAAAGACAAAGTTTTGGAGAGAACAGCATTGTCAAAAGAGCCACCAACCAGTACTGAAAGAAACTGTGACAGTTTGAGATGTGAAATGAACTTCAAGCCACCGTCCGGCACCTGAGAGTGAGTAGCTCCCTAAATTTTGATAACGAGATTTGGAAAATTGTCCACACAGAAAAGCTGACTAACACCATATAGGAAATTTCTAACACAGCAAAATAGAGAAAATAGTATAGTGAAACTCCATAAACCCATTATTCTACTTCAATAATTAGGGAATGTTCTTTCAACTACATCCCCATCTTTGTCTTGGATTATTTTGAAGCAAGTCCAAGATTTCTTATCATTTAAACTGTGAATATTTCAGTATGTGTCTCTAACAGCTAAGAGACTCTCTAAAAATAACCACAGTGTCATATCACACTTAAATTTTTTTTGCCTTGAACCTATTTTTTTAAATTGTGGTAAAAAATACATAACATAAAATTTACCATCTTAACCATTTTTAAGCATATATAGTTCAGTAGTGTTATGTATATTCACATTGTTATGAAACAGATCTCCAAAACTTTTTTATCTTGCAAAACTGAAACTCTATACTCATTAAACATCTCTGCTTCCTGCCCCATCCCTACCCCAGTCCCTGGTAACCACCAGTACACATTCTGTTTCTATGAATTTGACTACTTTAGATACTTCATACAAGTGGAATCATGCAGTATGTCTTTTTGAGACTGGCTTGTTTGACTTAAAATAATGTCCTCAAGATTCATCCATGTAGCATGTGACAGGATTTCCTTCCTTTTTAAGGCTTTTCAAGGTTCCATTGTATGTGTATATGGTATTTTGTTCATCCATTCATCCATCAATGGACATTTGTGTTGCTTCCACTTCTTGGCTATAGTATCACACTTAAAAGTTCTTAACATTACTTTTTTAATATCAAATTGCATTTACTTGGACGCCTGGGTGGCTCAGATGGTTGAGCGTCTGCCTTCGGCTCGGGTCATGATCTCAGCATCCTGGGATCGAGTCCCGCATCGGGCTCCCTGCTCCTTGGGATCCTGCTTCTCCCTCTGCCTCTCTCTCTCTCTGTCTCTCATGAATAAATAAATAAAATTTTTTAAAAAATTGCATTTACTTGATATATCTTTTAAGTCTCATTTAATTTGCAGGGTCCCTCCCTTTTTACTCTTTATATATATTTATATACTTTGTATATATTAAATATTATACTTATATATTATGAAATATATATCTTAAAATATATTTTTATATTATATTTTTTTATGAAACTGTGTTTTTTTAATAGAATTTCCCACAGTCTGGATTTTGCTGATTGACCCTTTGTAGTGTTAAAAGAAAACCACAGGTTCAAGGTGGAGTAACTCACCCCCAGGACAGCAAACCAAGACTTAATTGCAGTTTCAACCTCTCCAGCAGTAGAATTTTTTTTTTTTAAGATTTTATTTATTTATTTGAGAGAGAGAGAGAGAGCAAGTGAGCACGGGCAGTGGGGAGAGGGGAGAGGCAGAAGGAGACGCCTCACAGAGCAGGGAACCTGATGCAGTGCTCGATCTCAGGACCCTGGGACCCTAGGACCCTGGGACCATGACCTAAACTGAAGGCAGACGTTTAACCAACTGAGCCACCCAGGCGCTGTCCAGCAGTGGAATTTTAAAACCAATCAATCTGGAATTTTTCTGGTGAGCCCAATGAGGTAATCTGTCACATGGACCCTCTCCATCTCCAAAGGAAGGTGAGGTAATCTGCAAGATAAGAGCCCCCAGCCCTTCCCTCTAAAGGAAGGTAACCTGACCTGAAACAATCCTTTCTTTTCTTTTGCTAATAACTGCTTGCCCTATGCTCCTTCCTATAAAAACCTTCCATTTTGTACAACTCCTGGGAGTTCTCCTCTATTTGCTAAATAGGTTGCTGCCCAACTCATGAATCACTTAATAAAACTAATAGAATCTTCAAACTTACTCAAGTGAATTTTTGTTGTTTAACAGTAGTGTTGTTTACATCTTTCTTTATACCCTGTATGTCCAATAAATTGGTAAGTATGTGGCATTTTTATTTGATTCAGGTTCAGCTTTTGGCAAGAATACTACTAGATTGTGTTGTATACCTCCATCGGTAATGATAGTTTAAGTGTCAATGACAATGATAACTTCACTGGATTAAAACACTTAAACTATCCCTCTTTGGCCAGTGGGAGCCTCTTCAAGTTGATGCTGCTGTTCTTTTGACAAGACCCTAATAGTATTCGACAACTTCTTTCTATCTGGTTTGATTTTTCCACACTGTACATTATCTTATCCTATAATCAACCATTTCCCCCAAGGAGCCCTGGTCTTAGTAAAATGTGGTATTTAGAAATCACAGTCTGGGAGTTAGAGGTACTCATTGTTACTGGGTTGGTTATTGTTTGAAAGGACTTCTCATTTGACCTCACTGGGAGATTATTTTAAATTGATTCTAAGCCCAGGGATGCCTGGCTGTCTCAGTTGGTAGAGCATGTGACTCTTGATCATGGGGTTGTGGGTTTGAGCCCCACTTTGGGTGTAGAGATTACTTAAAAAATAAAATGTTTTGGGGCACCTGGGTGGCTCAGTCATTAAGCGTCTGCCTTCGGCTCAGGTCATGATCCCAGGGTCCTGGATCAAGCCCCGCATTGGGCTCCCTGTTCAGCGGGAAGCCTGCTTCTCCTTCTCCCAGTCCCCCTGCTTATGTTCCCTCTCTCGCTGTGTCTCTCTCTGCCAAATAAATAAATAAAATCTTTAAAAAAATAAAATAAAATAAAATGTTTTTAAAAATAAGTAAATAGATTGTAAGTCTATACTTATATTTCCAATTCAAATTTTGAATTTTTGCTTAATTTATTTGATTTTTATATTTTATATTTTGCTTAATTTATTTGATTTTTATATTATATTTTTATATTTCTTAATTTATTTGATTTTTATATGTATTGATTTTTATCTTTTCTCTTACCTGGAAATCTTGGATACTAATGATGTTAACATAATTGTTTATTTGCTTCATCTTACCTACATATAGTAGGTAAGTTCCAGAATAATATTAATAATATTACTAACAATATGATTACCATAAGAAGTTTAATATTGTTATAGGGCTTTTGGTCATTATTCATAGGGTGTGTTCTTCTATAGTCACATCCTCAAATTATTGTTTTTTTGGTTTTTTTAGTTTTTTTTAAAAGATTTTATTTATTTATTTGACAGAGAGAGACACAGCAAGAGAAGGAACACAAGCAAGGGGAGTGAGAGAGGGAGAAGCAGGCTTCCCGCCAAGCAGGGAGCCCGATGCGGGACTCGATCCCAGGACCCTGGGATCATGACCTGAGCCGAAGGCAGACACTTAATGACCGAGCCACCCAGGCGCCCCAAATTATTGTGTTTTAAAGTCTCTTGAGGGGGGGCGCCTGGGTGGCTCCCTCTGCCTCTGCCTCTCTCTCTCTCTCTGACTCTCATGAATAAATAAATAAAGTCTCTTGAGGGGCGCCTGAGTGGCTCAGTCTGTTGGGCGTCTGCTTTCGGCTCGGGTCATGACCCTGGGGTCCTGGGATCAAGCCCCACATCGGGCTCCCGGCTCGGCAGAGAGCCTGCTTCTCCCTCTCCCTCTGCTGCTCCCCTTGCTTGTGCTCTCTCTCTGGCAAATAAATAAATAAAATCTTTTTTAAAAATTAAAATTAAAAAAAATTACAAAAATAAAGTCTCTTGAAACAATTCCCTAAGTTTTGCCACCAATTTGATACATGGTATCATTTCCTTTTTTTAAAATTGCTTTCTTCTATTTTAATTTATTGTTTTATAATTATGTAAATATTTATATGGCTCCAAAGTCAAGTCCATAATATCATCTATTCAAAGAAGTTTAGCTTCGGGTGCCTGGCTGGCTCAATCGGTAGAACATGCAACTCTTCATCTCTGGGTTGTGAGCTCAAGTTCCATGTTGGGTATAGAGATTACTTCAAAATAAAAAAAAACTTTAAAAAACAAAACAAACATGCAAAAAACCCAAAGAAGTCTATCTTCTATCAACAACACCTGTGCTCAGTCTCTCTCCCAGAGAGAACCATTTTTTATTCTTTATGTTATGATTTATTCTGCTTTTTAAAATATAGACAAACACATACGCAGACAAGTAATTTCTTTTAGATAAACAGTAGCAAAAAATACATATTTCCGCCACTCTACTGTTTCATCTCACCAATGTAAGCTAGAAATTGCCCTATAGAAGCATATGGAGATGTCACTCATTCTTTTTCACAACTGCATAGTACTCCATTGTGTAGATATACCACAAATGATTCAACTAGTCCTTTATTAATGGGCAAAATAAAATAGAATTTAAGATAAAAAGTATTGTAAGGGTCAAAGTGGGACATTACATACTGTTAAAAGGAACAATTCACCAAGAAGACATAATAACTGGGAATTTGAATGTATTTAATGCAGCCTTGAAATAGATAAAGTAAAACCCAAAAGTCACAGAGAGAATTTTACAAATCCATAAAAATCCATATTTTGTTCATTTGTTTCATAAAAAATGGCTAGCAGTATCTCACCCAGGGTCTTGGAATACTTTTTAGATGCAGCCGTTGCATACCTGACCCTCCTACTTCTGTCTTACCTCATCCAATCAACTCTCCACACTGAAGCCAGAGTGATTTCTCTAAAACATGCACTGGACCATGCTTAAAACCCATCAATGATTCCATAAGGTGCTAAAAGGTCTTGCTGCTCTGGCCTCACATTTGTCACCAGCCACCTTCCCCATACTCCCACTCTCACAGCCAGTCACACCAAACTGATTTACAGATCCTTAGTATGGACCATGGTTTTCCTTACCTTGGGGCTTTTGCATATATTATTTCCTTTACCTAGAACACTGCTCATCTTTTCCTTCTCCTCCTCCTCTTTCTTCGTCAAGATAATTCCTTCTAATCATTTAGGATTTGGCTCAGGCATCTCCTCCTCCAGGGAGCCTTTCTGGCTCCACCAGACTGGGTGCTTCCTTAGATGCCTGACATTCCCTAATACAGCGTATATTCACCTGCTGGCCTCAGACCTTTCTTTCTCCACTCTAGATTGTGAGCTGATCCTGAAAGGCCAGGATTATGGTGTTTTTTAACTACTGTATCCCCAACCCCTAGCACATGCCTAAAATATTGAAAGTCTCAATGTTTATTAAATAAATGAATAGTGGGGGCTCAGTGGGTGGCTCAGTCGGTTAAGCATCTGACTATTGATTTCAGCTCAGGTCATGATCTCATGGTTGTGGGATCCAGTCCTGCGTCAGGCTCCATGCTCAGTGGGGAGTCTACTTGAGATTCTCTCTCCTGTCCCTCTCCCCTTCTAAAATAAATAAATCTTAAAAAAATATTTTAATAAAAAAATAAATGAATAGTGAGTAGAGGTAGGAATTATATTACCTTTATGTTACTAGAGAAGAACAAAGGCCCAAAGATGGTCAAAAAACAAGTCAGAATCAGATGGAGGTGAACTCCCTAAACTTCTGGTCTCTTAGCCAAGGCTCTGGCCTCAAGGTCTCACAGACCCATAATGAGCTGTCTAAAATAAACAATGTATCTCACATGTAGAAAACAGATGATGTCTAGGAGTTTTATAAGCAAAGCAGTGCAAATGGGAGCTTCTTGGAGTTCCTGATCCTGAAGTGTCAGTCATTTCTGGGCTGGGTGGCCAAAAGCATGTAGGATGGTGAGAGAGGTGCCCCTCACACCAGCCCTTCCCTCCTGGGCTTCTACCCAAAAACTCCACACTCAGCATTTGCTCAGGTGACCCTGGAAAGTGTTCTGTGCTCCCCAACGCTTTCTACTATACCCTACAGAGTGAAAGTCGGTTTTCTGGAGCAGAAAGCTCCATCCTGGGGTGGAGGAGGCTGTTGGGAGGAGGGGACAGTGCAGAAGGGCAGGGGGATAACAGATGAGGCTAAATTAATTTTGGAAACCATTAAATCTTTGAAAAGAGAGCATGTTTTCAGCAGGGACAGTGAATCACTGTGATTTGCAGAAACAGGCACAAAGCAATTAGCCATCTGGATGCTGTGGCTTCCAGCCCCCCAACGGAAACTTCAAGTGAGCGGAAGGCTGGTCATTACCCGGCCCAGGCCCAGCTCTCCAGGTCCCATAGATAAGTCTGTGCCTCCAGCCGGCTGGGAGCCCAGAGGCCTGGGACAAAGGGCAACTTGGCAAGAGTCACAGAAAAATGGGCAGGAAATGCAACACCAGCCACAGGGAGCCAGGACTACTTCCTTCTTCCTGTGAGCACCTCTCAAAAGCCATCATGACTGAGTGAGCAGTTCATTCACTTGACAAGCATTTGTTAATCACCTACTATCTTCCAGGCCCTGTGCTGCTGGTACATAAATCATGTCACTTAATCTTCACAACATGCATAGGAGGAGTTCCACACCGCGAACAACTGCAAGGGGACCCATCACTTAGGAGCAAGGGGACCCATCACTTGGTACTCAGTGCGAATAGCACTCCTTGGAGTTATGAAGCAGTGTAGCCTTGCGGGAGAGCTTGTTATCTTTTTTAAGCAATGAGGAAATAAAAGCTAAAAAAGATGACGTGAACTTGCCCAACATTAAGTAGCAGGATTGAGAAGGTAAATCAATATTCTGTGCCCTTTCCTTAGATGAACATATTTGCCAATTCTGCTCTGTCTGGCTCATAAAATTATGAGAATGAAATAATACGCATGGACATGAAAGGGTTTTTTATAAACTGTAGAGTGCCATACACAGCTGAACTATTCTTATTAGCAGTTATCCCGCCTCCTGTGACCCTAAGGTGCTGCCCTTCCATTCATTCCTAGAAGCTGCTAGGGAGTACTGGCCAAGCCCATCTAAGAAAAGAGTCATCCAGCTTTTCCAGGAGGAGAATGTACAGTGGACCAGAAAGAGTGTTGCTCAAGGAAGCCTGCCTGGACTGAACTGGGCTGTGATTTATAGACTACAGTGGTTCTGGCACTGTTGAGCCATCAGGCTGCACCATGTGTGGCCGAAAGGCCAAATAGAGCCAAATGCTGCCAAAGGGAGTCTTCTTCCAGGGAAGAGAAAGAAGCCAGGAAGGACAACCGCTTAGACTGACCAGAGAGAGGTCGGTGGCCCCATGCCAAGGTGCCTGGGGCCTCTCACCTGTCCATGTTTGCTGTGGGACCATTGACCAACCACTTCCCACTCATGCTTTGGTAAAGCGTTGCCTCTCCAGAGCCTCAGCCAAGAGCTATTTAGCCAAGCTCAGGACTCTGCAGTGGCCTAGGAGGGCCCAGAGCTTGTTGGCCAGATTTTCATTTGCCATCTACATCTGCAGTCCATCCAATTGCTGCTGGGAGTACCAGCTCTTTGACCAGGAAAAAACTGGGTGAGACTCCCAGTCCTGTCTCTCCCTGGCTATGACCTTGGGCCATAGGCTATTGACCTCTTCCCTTGCTTTTTCCATGTACAAAATGGGCTTAATGTTCTTCACAGGGGGTTGGGGAGGCCTGATGAGATCACAGGTGCTCTTGGGGACAGGCAGGTAATGGAACTAGTGATGAGAACTTCCACAAAAAGCTTTCCTGACTCAGCCATGGCTGCCACGTGGAACACAGGCTCAGGGGTGCCAGATCTTTGTATTGGTCAGAAAAATCAGAATCTGGATTTTCATGTGAACTTTTCCAATTTTCGAAAGCCTATAAGGACAGAACGGAGCATGTCTGCAGGCTGAGTGTCAACTCAGATGACAATGCCATTTCTACAGGTATCCTAACACACTACCTGCTCAAAGAATGGGTTTCCTTCCTCCTCTCCCTGTTTTACTCCTTTCTTCCTGGCTCCCTAAGGCTCTGCCTTTCCCCTAGTCTGTCACCCACATTGTAAACTGAGCTGGGGTTAGTTCAGCCCTGGGGTGGCCTGAACACAAGGCCATGGGTGGGGCCAAGGGACGACAGATGTTCTCAACAGAAGCAGGCTGGGTGCAGGCCCGCCACTCAAAAGCCCCACCAAGCCTCTTTCCCAAGAGGGAGAGGGAAGGATTAGGAACAGGGATCTTCAACCGCAAAATGAATGAATGAGTGAATGAATGAATGAACTAAGAACAAATGAAAGAGCCAGGGCTGCCTCAGGTAGAATTTTGCTTGGCAGCTGTGGGGTAGGACTGAAGATTATGCTCTTCTCAATAATGTTGACAGAGCTCTGAGAAGGCCTCTTGCAAAGGTTGGTGAGGCCTTCAGCTGGGAGTCCTTGTGGAGCAAGTAGGCTCAGAGCCAAGTGAAGCAAACTGCCTTCCAGCTCCCAATCTCTATCTCATGCTCTGATTAGAATCAGGCCCCAATCTCCTCCCCCAGAGACTTCCAAAGAATTAAGCTGGGGCTGCCGGAAGCAGGAGTGCAGGGCGAGGCTGAGGGGGTAAGGGAGGGGGTGGGCACTTGCATCAGGGTCCTTCCCAGAAGGGGCAGGTCCTTCCTAGCACTGAGCCTGCTGGTCTCCCCCCCTCTGCCCTTTCCCGGACATGCCGGTATCCCTCACTGCAGTCTTTCCCAGGCTTGGCTCAGGCTGGTCAGTCCTCAGGAGCCCTCAGTGAAGCCATGAGGAAGCACATGGTCCAGAGACACATCCCTCACTCTCTCAGCTGCTCTGAGGAACGCTGAGGAAGAAACCCCCACAAAGCCGCTTTTCTTTCCTGTGGCACTTCCCAGCAGATCCTCCAGGGGAGGAATTTTCCACAGCGTTCCCCACCCCGCGTCCGGGTCTGACTAGAAGGCGCAGATGTGTGCCCAGCCACGTCTCCTCCCTTCTGCAGCTACACAACTTGACCTCGGTGCCTACCAAACAGACAGTGGAAACTCATCCACCCAAACATCAGATACAACTAAACTGAGGGCTCTTTACAGAGCAACAGAAAGATAACAGGGCTGAGGGCCTATTCGGGACTAAAGGAAACTAAAGAGAATGACTACTAAACGCAATGGGTGACCCTGGACTGCATCCAGATCGGGGCGGGGGGGGGGGGGGGGGGGGTGGGGGGGCCGGCGTGCGGAGGGGGGGGGGGGGGGGGGGAGGGAGGACTGCCGGAAAGGACATCATTGGCAAAATGTAAACAGGGACTATATCATAGATGGTAATATTTTTGGTACTAAATTTCCTAAATTTGATTACTGAAATTTATGGGGAAAAAAGTCCTTGATTTGTTTTCTCTGACGTATTTAGAGATAAAGGGGCACATCTGCAACTTATTCTCATAGGTTCAGAAATAACTGTACCTGGGTGGTGCAGTTGGTTAAGTGTTGGACTCTTGGTTTTGGCTCAGGTCGTGATCTCATGGGTCTTGGGATCCAGCCTTGCGTGGGGTTCTCTCAGCACAGAGTCTGCTTGAGTTCCTCTCTCCCTTTCCCTCTGCTTCTTCCCCACCGCCCCCCGCCCTCTCTCTCTTTCTGTGTCTCTCAAATAAGTGAATAAGTCTTAAAAAAAAAAAAAAGAAAGAATAATTACATTATTATTCCTCAAACAGTTAAGCATACAGGTAGCATATGACCCAGCAATTCCACTCCTAGGTACATGCCCAAGAGAAATGAAAACATGTGTCCACACAAAAACTTGTACTCCTATGTTCACAGCAGCATGTAATACATGTTCATTATGTAATACATGATCATTATGGAAGTTTTGGAAAATGCAGACATTCAAAGAAATAAAAATCACCTGTAACCCCCAAATTCTGTGAAAATCGTTAACATTTGGGATTGGTCTGGTGGTGATATAGAGTAAACATAATACAATATTTAGCACACTGTGCACATTATCTTGTAACATACTTTGTTCCCTGTATATAACAGACGTCTGCTCAGTATTTACCACATATCAGGTGCTGGGTTTAGTGCTGAGGATTCTGAAATGAATAAGACAGACATCCAGCCCTCAGGGGTGAAATCTAGGAGCAAAAGAGACTTACTAGTAAATAATCAGAAGGCAAATTGATGAGAGCCACACTAAAAAAAAAAAAAAAAGGAGACAGGCCCACCTGACTCAATCTACAGATGTTGGAAGGATTTTTCAGAGGTTCTCTGTAGAAAAACAGACATTTCAGATAGAGAAATGGGGAAGTGTTGTCTGGGTAGAGAAAAGAGTATGTGTGGACCAGCTGGGCTATATTCATGGACTGTTTAGGCAGTGGATCATGGTGGTAGCAGGCAGGGAGGGATAGCCATGGGGCTGAGACCAGATCATAAGAGAACTCGAACTCCAGGGGGCTGCTTCTAGACTACAGCACAGCCTTCAAGGGCTAGAATAGACCTCCAACCTTCTAATTCTCCCTCTTATAACACAGTCCTTAAAGTCCCAACTTAGGAGGCAGATTGGCTGTGTTTAAATTCTGGCTGTGTTGCTTACCTGCTTTGTGACCTTGGGCAAGTTACTTAACCTCTCTAAATCTGATTTCTCATGTGGACAATGGAAAAAATAATAGAACCAAGCTCACTTGATTACTGTGAGGATCCCATGAACTTACAGGAAGTTGCTTAGAGCAATGTCCGGCATGTAATAAGCACTAAGTATTTGTTACTATATTTCACCCAACATCACCTCAAGCCTCCCTTCTAGCAGCTGAATTTTCAGTAATTTATCTCCAAGAAAGTGTTATAAGAGCAAGGTAGATGCCCAGGACCCTGGGGATCACAGGAGCAGACCATTTGCCAAAGCTGGAGCCAAGATGTGCAAGGAAGGAGGAGAAGGCAAGAAAGGAGGCTCCTTACTTCAGGGAGCCCTCACTAATGTCTGATTGCCTCCTATCAGGAAGTTGTCCCCTGGGGCTGGGGCTGGAGCTGGGCTTGTCCTTTGAGGGGAAAGCTGTGATGGGAACACTGCTCTCTAGGGAGGAAATGGGCAGGGAATGACATTTGTGTCCCTACCAGTATGCAAATCATCTTGTGAGACAAATGCTTTTGCAGGAAAACATATCCTGTTCTCTGCAGAACATTTCCCCTGACGTCTGGGAGGAACCAATCTGGTCAGGGCCAGAGCAACTGCTCAGGGAACTCCTGACCACTGGCTTACAGCCCTGAGCGGGCGGAGGGGTGGTGGAGAAGGAGGCCTGTAGGCTGGGCAGCCCCAGACTTGGCAGCTGAAAGGGAAGTGGCCCAGGACCCCTCTCCAGCCAGGTTCTCCCAGCGAGCAGGGAAGGCAGTGGAAGCCTGGCAGAGCAGTGTCTGGGGGGCCAGCAGTCCTGGCATCAAGAGCTGACTCAGTCCCTAACCCACTGTGTGACCCTGGACAAGTAATTTCTCTCTCTAGGTCTGAGTTTCCTGATCTACAGAATGAGAGGGTTAAATTAGAGAAAGCATTTGCGACGTGGGGAACACAGATGTTCAAATCATAGATGGGAATTCGTGCCACCTTCAACTGTATGCAGATTTCCGTGCATGTGGTGTTTTTCTGGGGAGGTATACAAAGCTGTCTTCAGTTCACAGAGGGCTCTATTACCCCGACAAAAGTTTTGGCAATCTCTGTGGTCCCCTGAGCTAGCTGCTGGTTAGATGGAAGTCTCTTAAGGACAAGGATGTGTCTTGTAACATCAGCATAACATAGTATCCGGCACACAGTAGATGCTCAATAAATATTTGTTGACTAAATGAATGATACTCATCAAATGCTGAGTAATGACCATAGCAAAGGGTGGTGTTTGTTGGTGCAGAATCTCAGCTGTGGGAGTCAAGGTGGCCAGTGATGACGGGGCTGATATGGGGACAGAGCACTGGGCAGTGAAGGAAAGATGTTGAAAATGGGTCCTGGAATTTGCTCAGTTCATGAATTGTCTGGCTTGGGTTTCTAGTCTCCACCAGACATGCACACCTCCAGCCCCCCTTGGTTTCTTATGGAAGACTCAGCCAAGCCAAACTCTGCTCAACGTTCCAAGGTTCAGCAACTAGATCTGTCTGGTAGCAACAATTTAAATTCCCATGTTTCTCCAACCGGAAAATCCACTGAACCTGAAGAATGTGGATGAACTGCCTGGTGTTTGGGGGGGGGTCACTGGAGCTAGTACAGGAGTGAGAGTGGAAACAGGGGCAGTCGGCCTCCCCATCCAGGACACCTTCAGCCCTAACTGCCCTGGTGCCCTCCCTCCCAGCCCTGGCCCCAGCTTGGGCTCCTGGCTGACCTCCGTCACCCTGCATCTTTGAGCCTCTCTCCACTCACACCTCCTCCTGGTCTCTCCTGGCCTTAATTAAAATGCCTTCACATGTTTTCTATGACCTGGAACAATGTTTCTGATTGGGCGCTATGTGAAAAAAAAGGGGGGGGTGGCATAAAAATTCTATCTCTACGGTAAAGCCTCAACCCCCAAATATAAAACATATAGACATATGTATATTATACCACTTTTAAATTACGGATTTATGTAGATGTTTATATAATGCTTTAATGTTTGCTCTGTCTTAAGACCATCCTATTTCTCCATTCAGGAAAACTGCTCAGGTGAGAGGCATTCTGGGAACTCTGCTGCAGAGGAGGCACAGGGCTTGGGGGCACCTGCGTGGCAGAGAAGACCCAAAGAGGATAACCACATGGCCCAAGACACAGAAGTCCTGGAGCAGACATACTCTGGACCTGGCTATACAGAGCTCATCTGCCACTGTGCCCAGGGAGGCCAGGCCTGGGAAGAAAGGTTCCAGCTGGTCAGCCCCTTCCAGGCAAGATCTCAGCCCATTGGGAATGGGGAGTGGGGTTAGTGCAGGACCCAGCAGGATCCAGTTCTCTTGGAGAGGGGGTGACGAGGGCTAGGTCAGGCCTGGGGCTTGGGGCTGAGCCTTTCATGCCTGCAGACCTGGGGCAGACCAGCTCTTTCCCCAGGCAGAGGCCAGCACTCAGGAGGAGGATGGGAGAGGGGGAAGGACTACCCACTCTTGGGAAGTGGGGAGAAGAGAACTGGAAGCCATTTTCTTCTTTCCCCTCTGCAGGCTGGCTTCCAGCCTCACCCGTTTTCTGGAACCATTCTCTTGCTAGAGTCCCATAGGCCTCCTTCCAACAGCACCAGTGTTAACACTGCTGGTGCCCCCCTTCCTGGAACTCTCTGCATCATTAGCTTTCCTGATCTTAAGCTCCTGGTTGTTCTTCCCCTGGGACCACCTATTCTTCCTTCACTCTGCCCTTTACATGCCCTTCCTTTCCCGCTGGGGGCACCCCCCAAGGCTCAATCCTTGAGACTCTGACTTCTTTCTCTACGCTCAGAAAAATGAGCCCTCTCTGGGTTTCAGTTGATGCCTCTATGTTTACCAGTGGATAATGGAGGGACATGTTCACCACTGGCTAAGGGAGAGATTTTTAAGATACCATTCTCACTTTGCCAATAAGAATTCAGATGACTTAAGTGATTCCCCCCAAGGGTCACCCACCCTGGGTAACCTGGCCCATTTTGTCACCTTCTCTTCCACTGTGGGCCCATCTTCCACAGCTGGTGAGGCTATCACACAGGCTAAGGGAGCATTTGCAAAGTGAGTAGCCTGTAAAGGAAGCACCACTTGGTCGTAAGAAGTATGAGTGCCTGGGCTGCAGACTCCCCCTGCCCCACCCCATGCCTCCGCCAGGTCCTTGCCAAACTGTCCCAGGTGTGTGTCCTGGTGACTCCCTGGCCTTGGGAGGAGTCCTGAGCTGGCGATTTGACTTCCTCTTCCTTTTTCCCTCTGCCTCTACTGAGAGCATCTGGGAGGAGTTGCCTCTGTCAGCTGGTCCATTTGTAGATTACTATTAAAATAATCATAGATGATAATAGTGGTATCTCCATTCAACTAATATCTGCTAGGCCAAGCAACTACAATATACCCTGAGTTTTCACGGGTTCTGGAGATACAGCAGTGAGCAGTACAAATCCTTATCCTGTACTATAAGAGAATTATACTGAACAAAGCGTTTTAGCCTTCGGTGACACATACGTAAACTCATACAGATGATGCTGGCCCAAATGCTTTCACCACAGACATTTACCATTTTGTCTGCCCAGAACAGCACCTCCCTTCTTTGAGGAAACGGCTCCTTGCCCCACCATAATGTATAATTATGGAAGGAGCTGCCCAACATGAGTAGCGTTCCAGAGTTCACAGGGGTGAATGCGAAACCCAGATGGGGCCAGTTATAGAACTCTTGGCCACTGATTGGTCTAGGAATAGTCACATGGCCCAACTTGAACCAATCAGAATGCTTCCATCATTTTTTCCTCTCCACTTTTAATTCTAAATAAATTATACACAATGCTATCATTGAAAAACGTCAAACCTGACAGTCTCCTTCACCTCCCACCCCTAATCTTAGTCCCTCGTTGCTTTTTTGTAAGCATTTGGATACAGTGTGAAATATATGTGAAAAACACACACACAGACATATCTATTATTATTTCAAGGCTTTGTTTTCATTTTTGTTTATGCTTGAGTGATACCATATTGTATGCATCATTCTGCAAATTACTCTTCCTATTTACCAAGATGTCTTAGGGATTTATGTCAGTACACATTTCATTCTTTTTTAACAGTTTCCATATTTTCAGAGTATAAAATACACCATGGTTTAAAGATGGACATTTAAGTTATTCCTAATTTTGTTCTACAAATAACATTTCTTTCTTTATGCACATGTGTGAGATTTACTAATCTGGGTTTTGAGAAGTGGCACCATCAGATCAATAGTACCCACATCTAAAATCATAATACATAGTGCCACATTTCCCTCCAAAGTGGCTGGGACAACTTATGCCCCCTCCAGCAGTGTATCAGAGCATTAAGAAGTCCCCATTTTCCCATCCCTTCACCAACAGTTAAGATTATCTAAGTTTAATATTTTTGAAATCTGATGCTGAAAAATGGTATGTTGCTGTTTGCTGGGGCTTTCTATCTGAAGCTGGTGGGAAGATCTCTCTTCTCTCTGGCACAGCCCTGAGAGCTATGGATGAACCAACACCCAAGAGGGGAAGGCAAGTCCCAAGGGCATCCACTCCTGGAACCTAGTTGCTCCCTCTCTGCTCCACAGTCAGCTTATGTGAGCCAACACCTTTCCCTTGGAGCTCAAGCTAATTAGAATGGTTCCTGTTACTTTCAGCCAATAGACCAAACTTTTTTTTTTTTTTTGTAATCTCTACATCCAACGTGGGGCTTAAACTCACAACCCCAAGATCAAGAGTCACAAGGTTTTTCTGACTGAGCCAGCCAAGGCACCCTTGAACTTCTGATTAAAATGTATAAATGACTGTTGGGTCTGTCACCCTTGTCTCTGAGCTCACAAGGCACCTGGTAAGTCTCTCATTGCTCCTTGTCTTTTCTCTTCTTTCCTTGCTCTCCTTACTCACACGCACATCGCTCACTAGAGGCACCACCTTCAGCGGTCCAGATCACACTGCAGAGCTCTGAGGGCAGGGCAGGGCGGAGCAGTGGACTAAACCACCCCCCCACCCCCACCCCCCAGCAAGAGCAGGAGGAAGGAGAACATTAGCCTGGCTCCCCAGTTGGAGTCTTCACAGAGTGAGCACCAGCACTCTTGGAACCCAGCTTATTTGCCTTGGCCTTGTCAGAGATGGCCAAGGTCAATGTTAACAGAGGGGTCAACACCTCTGTTTTAAGGGAGAAAGAAAGAAAAAAGAAGAAAAGGAAGAGAAAGCAGGATTGAAAAGACGCAGTAGAAGAATCTGCCCTCCTTTTTGTTCTTAACTATCATACGCCCCAGCACTGAGGGAAAACTCATTTTGTTATAAATCTACACTGCAGTTGCAGCTTCAGTGACAGACACAACACAAACACATAAACACAGGCTGTCAATGTTCTTTTGATGGTAGGGTGTGTTTATTGTTTTATTTTATTAAAAAGAGTGAGAACAAGGTGCTAAACTACATCCAATCTAAAATAAAAGGGAACCCTTACTCACATAGACATCATCTCCTGAGTTTACAAAACATGAGGACCTGGTCTTCCCCTGGCTGATCTAACACTGAGCAAGATGCCATCAAGTGTGTCTGGTTGAGATGACCCACGGTGCTAGAGTTCTGAGGACAAGTCTTTTCAGATATGAGCTCATTTCACCCTGGAATAATTCTGAGAAGTGGAATGGAAATGGGATAGAGACAACATCCCCGCATCAGAAAGCAGGGGCCCTGGAGATTGAGGCCGTGTTCTTCAAGGTCAAACAGTGAGACAGAAACAAGACAAAAGCCTGCCCTCCCAAGACTGGAATGTGTGCGAAACTGTGGGCAAAAGGCTGGCCAGATTGGGAGCTTGGGTTGGGAGGTAGAGGGAGAACGATGTGCCCCCAGGGCCTACTTGCAGGGCTGCAGGGCCAAAGGGGGCCATGGGAGAGGGATTCGCACAGAGGAGCTATGAGAAGAGCCTTATTGCTTCTCGCCCTGTCCCAGGAAATCTTCAGTAAAATGAGTCCCCCACCCTATGTTTGGTAGAGAAGGGTTTTTTCCTGGAAGCTGGTAAAGGGGCTAAATTTTGCATTACATTTGCTGAGGTCAAAACAGTCAATGCACGAGCAAGAGAGGATCTGTGAAGCACCAGTGTGTGCACATCTATTCTATCCTTTAGTATCCCCAGGATCTAGAATGGTGTCTGGCATGTAGTAGGTGCTCAGAAGGCATTTCTGGAATAAATACATACAACTCCTCACATGCGCAATTTCAGCCACGCACACCACTCACTGTGTCTTCCTCCTTCAGTCTGGCTCAACATTCACTGAGACTCTGCTGTGACTAACCCACATCCTCACAGCACTCAGTACCCATACTGCTGCCCCAGAGAGGTCCTCTCTGTTGCCCACTCCGTGCCCAGGAAGGGGTACAGATGAGATGTGCTCTGGAAGGACACTCTCTCCTTCAGTGAGAGCTGCCGGCCTGCCTTCTTTGCCTATGGCCAGGGTGGGGCTGTGGCCTTGTCCACCTAGTTTTTAAAGCATGGTTTCAGGGGCGCTTGGGTGGCTCAGTTGGTTGGGCGACTGCCTTCGGCTCAGGTCACGATCCTGGAGTCCCGGGATCGAGTCCCGCATCGGGCTCCCTGCTCGGCGGGGAGTCTGCTTCCCCCTCTGCCCTCTTCCCTCTCGTGCTCTCTGTCTCTCATTCTCTCTCTCTCTCTCAAATAAATAAATACAATCTTTAAAGCATGGTTTCAGGTCTGCCCCCTACTGTGAAAATGGAGAAACTTCACCCAGAGTGCCAACTCCCATACTTCCTGAAGCAGCAGCCTGGCTGATCACTTTGCTCTGTGCTAGGCGGGGGGGCCTCAGCTCTCTGGGCAGACCTGACCTCTCAGCCCCAGTTTGCTCATCTATAAAGGAGAAGGCAGCTGCAAATGCCCTCCTGCTCACTTGACAAGGACATGGTAAGGGTCAAATGAGGCCAGACATGTGACAGCCCCTGAACTCTGTAAAGCCCAGGCCAGGTACGGTGTTGCCATTTTCTATCAGTAGGCCTCTGAAACACACACCCCACCCCACCCCCGGCAACCCTGACCCCACCACCTCCACCCCCAGGGCAGAGCTTACCTGTCCCTTTTCCTCCAGTCCTCTAGTCCCAGGCCTGCTGGGCCACCTCCTGGGCCTGGATGTGACACCCTGGCAGATGCTGCTGACCAGAGGACAGCCCCGGTACCTCATTTGTTAGGTCCCATGATCAGAAGCAGCAGGCTGTCCATCCAGGTGGGGAGCCGCTAGCATGTGGAAGGCCACAGCAGCTTGGGTTAGATGCCCGCTGGGCTGAGCCAGAAGCTAGAGGCTATCATAGAGACAGAGCTTGTGTCCCCAGGTGACCTGAGCCCCAGGGCAGGCTGAGGGACACAGAGGTTGTTCTTAACATGGTCTCAGACAGAGGAAAATCCCCAAGGCCCTGGTATGCAGTGGCAGTGAGGCACCCTAAGGGTTGCCAAATTTAGCAAATAGAAAAATAGGACAGACATCCAGTTGGACTTGAATTTCAGATAAGAATCAAATACTTTCAAAATATAAGTAAATCCCATGGAATTTTTTTAAAAGATTTTATTTATTTTGAGAGAGAGCGAGCAGGGGAAGGGGCAGAGGGAAAGAGAGTATCTTGAGCAGACTCCACACTGAGCACAGAGCCCATTGCAGGGCTTGATCTCACGACCCTGATATCACGACCTGAGCCGAAATCAAGAGCACTTAACCAACTGAGCCACCCAGGCGCCCCTCCCATGGAATGTTTGACATATACTTATCCTAAAAATTATTTATTTATCTGAAATTCAAATTCAACCAGGCATCCCATATTTTATCTGGAAACCTTACCCTCTCTGAAATCCCCAGGGTTAAAAGGGCTCAGGGAATCCAGCCCCCTTCCCCGAGCCTGCAGCGACAGCCCACTGGCTGTTCTGGGAACTCTTCTGAGAGGCCACTTCCTGGCTGCCTGCGAAGGCTGTGTCCTCACTTCCTGGGTGGTAACCCGTGCAGCCCAGCATTGGGTGGCAGGAGAAGGAGCACGACAGAGGGAAGAACCAGGGGTCCCCTTGGGCCCTTTTACCTGTGAACCTCTATGAGACAAGAGTAACCTGTCTCCTTCACAGGGTCTTGTCCACATGGATGGAGGTCACCGGCAGGCAGGGGCCCTAACATACCATGTGCTCCTCCTAAGAGTACTGTCGCAGGGGCTGCACCTGCCTTTGCTCAGCTCTTAAGTGCTGGGGTCCCTAGTGTTCCTCCCTCTTCCCTGAGCCACCTCATCTACTGCCCCACTCCAGTCACTGTCTGTCGAGAGCTCTGGCCCTTTACCATAGAACCAGCATATTCTAATTGACTCAGGGCTGACACCATCCCAGGGGCTGCTGTGCGTAGGCAGACCACCAGGTCTCACCTGAACTGCAGATAGCCTCCTGGTCTGCCCTGCTCTGAGTCCCTGCCAGACCACACCCCGGGCCCCCTGCTTAAAAACCCTCAAGGCTTTCCCACTGGTCTCAGGATAAAGTCAAAACACCGTGTCTGTCTTCTGCCCCCCGTGCAGCCATATCTCTTGTTGTGTCACAAACCAGCCAGCACCGTCCCTCCTCCCCAGGCCACTATCTACCCAAATGCCTTGCAGTTCCCTTGCCAGCTCTGCCCCCACCCCCAGCATGCCTCTGTCCACCCCAGCCCTCAGTGCCCTTCACTTATCCTTTTACTATGTCCTTCCCTGCACAGTGGTGATATTCGCCACCCTGCCAGGCTTCACAGGTCTGAGAGAGAATCAAGTGAGAAAAGGGATGTAAAACTAGCTTGTAAACTGGAAAGTATTGTGAGAGGTGAAGAACAGAATGGCAGTTGGGTGGTGTGGAGGAGCCTTCAAGCCTCCTTACAAGCTGACTTCAGATGAAATTATAGCAGTTTAAGCAGGGAGGTGTGGGTAGGTGGGTGGGCAGTGCCTGGATGGGGGCCTTAGCGGAACAGCCATAACCTATGCATGAGATCTGGGCTGCATGGGAACCCCTGGAGAGGAAGGGATGGTGATGAGGGTGCAGGATAGTGGGGCTTTGGCCCCTTCCTTCCAGCTCAGCAGGATGAGTCATCCGGAGGTGCCGGCCCAAATCTCGCCCTCCTCCACTCGAGGCTGGGCTGAAATGGTCCAGAGGATGTGCCCAGAGCATGGAGACGGCAATGCACAGAGTGAGTCACAGAGCTGAGTCAGAGCCCACTCAGCCCTTTTCTGGGCTCTGACGAAGGCTGTGCTAGCAGAGAGGTATTCTTCCAGCCTTGCCCCTTTCCAAACACACCACACCACACACACATGCACACATGCACACACACATGCACACTTACACACTCAATACTCCAGATCCATGAACTCACAACATGCTTCCCCTGACTGCTAGCCTCACTTATTTCAAAGGTTCAGTGAAATCCTGGGTCTCCCATATAATGGGCCATCTTCACTCTATCTCCCTCTCATTCATTCATTCATTCATTCATTCATTCATTCATACTTCAGATACCAGGGATAAAAACCTAGTTCCTGTCTAAAAGGAGCTCTCTACCAGGCAGGGAAACAGTTTCCATTCAGGCCCTGCACTGCAGATGTGTGGGCCAGTATGGCCCTGGGAGAGCCACGTACACCACTGGCATCCTGGGTCATAGGAGGGGGAATGAGGGAGCCGGTCCCAGACACAGCCCCTCAGTGTTGGGATGAGCCAGGAAGTGACTGCTCAACATCCAGTCCCAGGACGGCCAAGTCCAGGGCCCTCTACCTCCCCATGAAAACACTGAGCCTTAAGGATGCATCTACAAAGATTTAAACAACATTCTTCTTCTTGCAATGAACATGGAGAAGTTGACATGTGCAAGCATAGCCTAAGCTAATGGTTACAAAACAGGTTCCTGTCTGATCTGTTTTCAGTTGTGAAGATTGACTTTTGGCTTCGAACCTGTAACAGAAAACACCTGCTTCTATCAGAGAATATACAGTATCAGAGGATGAGTTAGCAGTCCTCTCCTTCTAGTCTAACTGCTTCTTACAGAAACTGAAACTCAGATCCAGAGAGGAGAAAGGAAGCAGAGTTCTTTGACAATTTCCAACCATTTTCCAGCCTTTAAACAAATATAATTTTTGCTACAAAAATAAACCACATTACAGAAAGAACGAAAAAGAAAAACCACATTAATCCCAACACTGTAATATAACCATTGATATCATTCTGCTACTATGTCTTTATGGTTTCTTTTTACACAATTATAATCATAAGTGCATGTAACTGTGTGAACTACTTTTTTTCATTAGACTGCATTCTAAGCATTTCTACCATGTCACTAGAGGCTTCATAACCATCATTTTTAATGAGCATATAGTATTCCCACAAAAAAGACAACTGTCCTTTTTTCCTATTTATTATTTAACCATTCCCTTATTGAAAGACATTTAAATTATGCCCAAAGTTTGACTCTCATAATGCTAAATTGTACTTTTTCATTTATTTATTTGCGTGGGTTAGACAGACTCCCATAGGTGGAATCATTCTGAGGCAGAAAGTGTGAACATTTTTAAGTCTCCCGATACATGTTAACAAATTGTTTTCTCTAAGATTGTACTCCTTAAACTGCCACCAGCAATGCGAGGGCCTATTTGCACCGCATCCTCACCTTTCATTGCATACCATGGCTTAAAATAAAACCACAACTTGTACATTTCAACAAGTGACCAAAGTATAAGTGTTCATAACTTCTGGCCCCCCCCAATTCCCCACTGGCATTGTGAAATGATAATCAAGTGTGGACTGCCCCCACACACAGATGTCCACGGAAGAGCATGACAGTGTGATACCAGGCACTTTAAAATGTAGAAGTGTGTCAAAGTCTATGCAGAGGCACATTGTGGGGAAGGACTTCTATATTTTACTTTGTACACTTCTGTGCTGTTTTAATTCTTCACGGTGAGCATATTACTTGTAAAATTAGCACGATGACAAAGATATTTCCGGATATTTTTGGAGGAAAAGGCTCGCCAAAACTAGCACCTCCTTTTAATCTGCAGAGTCCTGATTCAGTGCACGAGCCCCTCAAGCCTTAAGCCTTCCCCAACCTCGAGTTCTCTGTCAAATGGTGGTGATACCACTAATAACACAGGTTACACAGTGAGATCATTCCTGTAAAATGCTTAGCATTTTATTAATGCTAAATGACTTGCATTTAGTAAGTATTAATAAATGTTAACTACATCATTATTTCATTCTGACATTTCTTTTAGTCCCCTCCCCACAACCTTAGCCACTATTTCTTACCACTTATTCCAATAATGCCCAGTCTCCGGGGAACAAAGCCCATGTGAAGCCACACTAGCCACATAACGTTTCCTGAGAATTCTGTTCGGCAAATCATAAGCCATTAACCTCAGAGCGACACAAAGACATAACGCGGGAGGGAACCAGTGGCGCATGTATGTGGGCAGCGCACTTGAGCACAAATGAGTGCCCGTTCCATTCCAGATGGTGATGAGGATGCACAGCATTTGAAAATGGCAAAAATGAGAGCACTTATTTTCAGGAGAGGAACAGCTGGGGGGAAAAACACCCAGAGAAGTAAAAATAAGAATATCTGATTTTTTTAAGAACTGAAATCTCCAAGCACCCATAACGCTTAGCATCTCAAATACCTTATACTTATTTTCAGGGGGAAAAAATTAACAAAACAAAGATCATTTTTAGAAAGAAAAGCTGCATAGAAGGGCACTAAGCTAAGAGGCAATAACATGTGAAATCTGGCAGAAGGGACCTGCAGTAGACCCCTGGGGCCCAAATCCTGGCTCTTCCACCTGACTATCTCTGTGAACATGGCCAAAGTATTCATCTTTTTGTGTCTCAGTTTCCTCATCTGGAAAATGGAGATAATAAAAGTACCTACTTTTCTAGTGGGAGGTTGTTGTGAGGTTAAATGAGTTAGTAAGTGCTGGCCAGGTACTATTTTTGTATGTGGTTGTTGGTCTCAGGCAGCACAGTAGCCGTGGGCCCCTTGCTTGGCAAACCTCATAGCCAGTCTTTGTGAGGGTACCCTCTGTGGACGTGTCCATGGAAGGAGGACCATCCCCGGTCTGCAGGCAGAGTTTTTGCTACTGCTCAACCCCTCTGGAGACAGTGATCCAGGTGAAGCGAAGCCTGCCCTGCTGGCCTTTCTGCTGGCACCGGGCTTTGACAGTCTCACAGAGGTGGGGATGGTGCCTGGGCAGGGGTGGTGGAGGGGTCATGCAGTCAGGCAGAGGGAAGCTGACCTTGAAGGTTGTTGCTCCTAGAATGACCTCTGACTGGATTGCCTAGGAAGACACAAGGCCTCCAGGCAGCTTCCTGGGTAAGAGGGCAAGGTGCTTGCAACCCAGAGGCCAGGAGCAACGCGGGCAGGCTCTTGGGGGAGAGGGCAGAAATGGAGGGGCTGGTGTGGGAAAAAACAGAGGGGGAGGGGAGGGAGAAAAAAGAGGAGCGGTTAAGGGAAAGGTAGTGGGTGGAGGAGGAGGCTGGAGGCAGTGGGAAAAAGTGGAAGATCAAAGTCAGGGATGGGAGATTGTCGGGGAGAGGGAAGGAAGAGGCAGATGAGAAGGAACCAGCAGGGAGACAAGCGGGGCCCCAGGCCAGAAAGGGCAGCCCCGCCTTCCCATCCCGAGTGTGACTATTTACTGAGCAGTCCTCCTTCCTTAGCAGAAATGCAGCCTCGGCCTTTCTGGCCTTTTCTGGCCTTTTCTGGCCTGACTGCATCCACACACGCCTCCGACGCACTAGTCAGGCAGCCGCTGGGGAGGACTCGGCAGGAGCCTCAAATGCCACCTACTCCCCAGCCTCTCTCCCAGTTGATGCTTCTATTTTAGGCACCACATTATTTCCTGCTGTGATTTTTTCAGCCTTCTAATTCGGGCTCTGAGGTAAGCCATGACATCCGCTCCGGCTCCCACAGCCTGCCCCTCCCGCCCCCTGGAAGCAGCAACACGACCCTTCCTGGGGTGGCCACCCCTGCACCCCGTGCCGCACAGCACCCCGGAGACTTCAGGGAGTCACTCCACCACCAGGGCCCCAAAGGAGGCTTTCAGAGGAGGGCTTTCCAGCCCGTCCTCCCCACCCCGTGCCCGATGAAAGGCTACCTAGAATATATTTCTGGGCAAGGATTTAGAAAAAATGGCAGGGGCCAGGTATAAATTATACCAGTGTCCCTGTAGATGCTTCGGAATCAGTGGTTTTCAACTCTTTTTTGGACAAAGGCCCCTTTGAGAATCTGATGAAAGCTATGCACCCTTTCCCCAGAAAGTGTCCATATGCACCCCCACACACACAAACAGACCCTGCAATTGTGCTTATGTCAGGGCTGTGCGTGCAACCCTAGGAGTCTGAGGACCCCAGGTCAAAAGCCCCAGCTCAGAGGCCCCGAGTAGCCCATAGATCAGCTCCTCTTGCCAGTTTCCTCCCAAACAGACTCACTGTTCCCTTCTTCCCTTCCTCTCCCCTCCCTTGTGATCTGCCTCTTTACAGTCAATCAATGTATGTTTTTTAAAGTGGCTTTCTATGTGCAAGGATTTCACCCCCAAATGGCCATGGGAGGTCAGTTTGTAAAGCGCTTACTTGGGATAGTGGGCATCCCTCTGATCTCCAGTCTAGTTCATTCCCTGGGTCCTGCCTAACTGGTGGTGGCAAGGACATCGCACTTGGACTTGAGAAGACTTGCACTGGAATCCAACACTTAGTAGCTTTGGTGCCTGACCTCCCTGAGCCTCCACTTCATTTGCACAATGGGAACTCTATGAATAAAGCTTCCCTCCCAGGACTACATGAGGCAGTACAAAGGGACGCAGTTCTCAAAGGGATTTCTCTGTCAAGGGAGGGGTCAATTTACTTCTCACTCAATCACTCAGACCTTGTCTGCTGCCCCTCAGAGTAGGCAGCACCCAATAAAGTTTTTGTTTTTGCTTTTTTAATGCTGATAGGAAAAATGAGTCCAAAATAAGGAAGTGATGTGAGATGAGATAGCTCCAGAATGATAAGTGAGAAGTCAAGAGCCCATCCCCAAGCAAACAGAGCAGCTACCATGGAAATCAGCCTTTGAAATCTGGCTGCTTTTGATTCAGGATCTCTCCTCTTCCCACGGGGGTTAAAAGGGATCCTCAATCTCCTCCTCTCCGCTGAAGCCTTCCCTACGACCTACAGACACGCCTCCCTCCCCCCAACCCTGTTCCCTAAGCTGCCCTCTGCTTGTGGTCTTAGTTCTTCCTCCCTGCCCTGTGAGATGTCTCCAGAGTGCCAGAGTCACCTCTACTTCCTAAATATGCATTCTCAGCGTGACGCCCTCCTCATTGTCCAGTTCGGGGACCTTTTCTCAGTCCCTGCTCTCTCGACTTCTGGACATGTTTTCTGACACTACAGAGGGCTATTCTCAAGCTCTCTTCTCCTGAGCTCCTACAGCTATACCCCAACTTGGCTCTCTTCCCGCCTCTCTGATTGCTCCTTCTTTTTGTTGGCTCTCTTCCTCCTCTGTGCCTTTTAAAGGGTGGCTATGCCCAGGGTTCATCATGTTGCCATCAGTTCTCCATCCTGTGTCCTCTGCCCTTTGGTGACACCGATCCTGGTGGTTTCAGCTCTCTCCTCTAGGCTACCAGCTCTGACCTCTCTTTGAGTTCCAGTCCCAGTTTCATCTGCCCGTTGGGACAGTAAATGTAAGCCCTGTTGTCATCTAGAAATGAATTCTTCATCTTCCCCCAAGTCAGCCTTCCCTCCTGGTTTCCCTTTTCTGTTTGGGGCATGACATTCCCCTGGTCACCCAGGCACAAAGGTGCCATCAACTTTGACTCTTCTGCCCTCTCCACCCACCTCCATGCCAGCACCAAATCCTGTCCATCCCCCCTTGGGCTCTCCCTGGCATCCACACTTCCTTCCCTTTCCCATCTCCATTCACCTAAACCTAGCTCTCAGCTCTGATGGTTGTAGTAGCTTCCTGGCTAGTTTTTCTACCCATAGTCTCTCTGTTCTTTAAAACAGGTTAACTTGGGAGTCAAGACCCATCTCCGTTATAGCTTTCTCAACCATCTGAACTGCTTTAGCTCATCTTGCCTGTTCTAGTCACTTTAGCCAGTATATCTTATCTTGTCAGGTAATATCTATCCTATTGTTATTTAGTGTTTCACATTTTTTACCTAAATGGGAAGACCCTAGAGCTCTTTCTTAGCCCCTGACCTGAGTTTGCCCAGGACCAGCCAGGACCCCTGGTGTTGCACCCTGGCATTCAATATAAGTGCTTCTGATTCCTCATTGTCTCACCTATTTGGTCTGGCTCACTTCAGACCTCTTCTTTATTAAACAAGGAAGGCCCTTCACCATAAAGCAGAGAACCCAAATTCCAATGCCTAGAGGGGCCAGCAGGTCATGAAATGGGTGAGGTAGGCCAAGTATACAATGATACGGTGATGGGAGATGGCATCTAGATCCCATGTCCCCAGTTAGAGGGGTTGCTGCTACTCGGTCCTCCTTCACTGCCACTGGGCCAGGTATAACTAGATTTTCCAGCTTTTCAAAAGAAACAAATTTGGATTTTTACGGGAAATTTCCCAACTTTTAAAACACTGTGTAAGCCAAACAAAACATGACTGTAGGCTAAATTCAGCCTGTAGGTAACCCTGGACATAAAGGTTTCCTGCTTTGTAATTATTCTTGACATGGCAGCAACACTTTGGACTGGAGGTTTCTAGTTACAGTTGTGTCAGTAACAAGCTGTGTAACCTTGGGCCTCAGTTTCCTCATCTGTACACGAAGGATCCTATTAAATGATCCCCAAAACCTTTTCAACTTGGTAATTCTGTGGCTCCTCAGCTTATCCTAAAGGGTGGGGGAAATGCTGTTTAACTGAATCGTCTGGTTAATGAGATTTACTATAAAAACACACTGAACATAGATTACCACATTTCAAAGAACTAGAATACAATAAGGCATTGGTTAACTGAAATTCTCCAGGGTTAACTGGAAAAATCCCCTTTTCATCAAGCTTATTGTTGAAAGACTTTCTGAAGTACCGGAGTTCAGTTTCCTGCCTTTCTAAGCACAGGAGATGCGGCAGTGCTGGGCGAGGGGAACTGATGAGTCAATGTCTGGGGATGGCTCTGCCACCTGGGCTAACAGGGGTGGCCGCAGGGCAGGCCAGGAGCTACTCATGGTCTGGGACCCCTGGCTGAGGCCAGAAGATAACTACACTGGGGCCTCACCAGCTTCTTTGCAAGACTTGGACCCTTGGGTTTAACATCCACATTGGGAGCCTAACCTCACCCATAAGCTGGGAATTAGTTGAAAACCCACCCTGTCCAGAATGAGTGTTGAGGCTGAATGCCATGACACCATCCAGAGCTCCTTCCCACCAAAAAGAGTGAGCTTTGCAGCCCAACACATCTTAGTTGGAATCTAGACTCTTCCACTTTTTAGCTGTGTGACTTTAGGCCAATACCCTAACCTTTCTGAGCCTTAGTTTCCTCATCCATAAATTGGAGGTAACAATGCTCTCTCTCATAAACTTGTTACAAGGACTGGTGAAACAGTGTCTGCTAAGTGGCTCGCATGGTGTTTGGAGTTTAGTAAGTGCTACATAAATGGAAATCATTATTCTACTAGGAAGTAACATCTTTTATCATTTAAAATCCAGTCTGATTCTTTAGTTTTTTTCCTAGGAGTGTTAGAAAGTAAATACCAGTCATCTTCTACTTTCCACAATAGACACTTGAGAAACCAAATGTTTACAAAATTAGATGTTGTCTCCAGCTCCCCTGTCCCTTCCATCCTACACTATCATCTTGAAATAGAGACACCAGCCTTACAATCAGAACCAACATCTCCATTTTGCAACTGTCATACTAATCGACTTAGTCAAGAATCATCAATGGATGGAAAAGTTTGGTGAGGGCAGAGTACTCACAGGCTTAAAATATCTCCCCTTAAATTACTTATTAATTATAAAGGGAGATTCAAAGAGCTGGGACAAATAATCCTAAAATTTGTATGGAACCAGAAAAGACCCCAAATAGCCAAAGGAATGTTGAAAAAAGAAAACCAAAGCTGGAAGGATTACAATTCTGGACTTCAAACTCTATTACAAAGCTATCATCATCAAGACAGTATGGTACTGGCACAAAAACAGACACACAGATCAATGGAACAGAATAGAGAACCCAGAAATGGACCTTCAACTCTATGGTCAACTAATCTTCGACAAAGCAGGAAAGAATGTCCAATGGAAAAAAGACAGTCTCTTCAACAAATGGGGTGGGAAAATTGGACAGCCACATGCAGAAGAATGAAACTGGACCATTTCCTTACACCACACACAAAAACAGACTCAAAATGGTTGAAAGCCCTAAATGTGAGACAGGAGTCCATCAAAATCCTAGAGGAGAACACCAGGCAGCAACCTCTTCCACCTCAGCCGCAGCAACTTCTTCCTAGAAACATCGCCAAAGGCAAGGGAAGCAAGGGCAAAAATGAACTATTGGGATTTCATCAAGATAAAAAGCTTTTGCAAAGCAAAGGAAACAGTCAACAAAACCAAAAGACAACCGACAGAATGGGAGAAGATATTTGGAAATGACATATCAGATAATGGGCTAGTATCCAAAATCTATAAAGAACTTATCAAACTCAACACCCAAAGAACAAATAATCCAATCAAGAAATGGGCAGAAGACATGAACAGACATTTCTGCAAAGAAGACACCCAAATGGCCAACAGACACATGAAAAAGTGCTCAACATCACTCGGCATCAGGGAAATCCAAATCAAAACCTCAATGAGATACCACCTCACACCAGTCAGAATGGCCAAAATAACAAGTCAGGAAATGCCAGATGTTGGCGAGGATGCAGAGAAAGGGGAACCCTCTTACTCTGTTGGTGGGAATGCAAGCTGGTGCAGCCACTCTGGAAAACAGTGTGGAAGTTCCTCAAAAAGTTAAAAAATAGAGCTACCCTTCGACCTGGCAATTGCACTACTAGGGATTTGCCCCAAAGATACAAATGTAGTGATCCAAAGGGGCACCTGCACCCCAATGTTTATAGCAGCAATGTCCACAATAGCCAAACTATGGAAAGGGCCCAGATGGCAACCAGATGTCCACTGGCAGATGAGTGGATAAAGATGTGGTACGATGGAATATTACTCAGCCATCAAAAAAGTGAAATCTTGCCATTTGCAACTACATGGATGGAACTGGAGGGTATTGTGCTAAGTGAAATAAGTCAATCAGAGAACAACAATTATCATTGTCTCACTCATATGTGGAATTTAAGAAACAAGGCAGAGGATCATAGGGGAAGAGAGGGAAAAATAAAGCAAGATGAAATCAGAGAGGGAGACAAATGATAAGAGACTCCTAATCATAGGAAACAGAGTTGCTGGAGGGGAGAAGGTGGGGGGGGGGATAGGGTGACTCGGTGATGGACATTAAGGAGGGCATGTGATGTAATGAGCACTGGGTGCTATATAAGACTGATGCATCACCGAACTCTACCTCTGAAACTAACAATACTCTATATTTTAATTAATTGAATTTAAATTAAAAAATAGAAAAAAATTATTAGGGGAGAAAAATAGTAACTTTACAGTGGAGAAACCTGGCAGACATTTCCTTAGCCAAGTGTTTGAAGTTAATGTCACCAATCCTGGAACAAGCAGACATCATGTGATTCCTGACAGGATGCACTAAGAAGGACACAGCATCACTTCTGTGAGACTCCTATCCACAAATGCCTAACCTGAATCTAATCATGAGCAGACATCAGACTAGACCAAGCTGAGAGATATTCTACAAAATGACTGGCTTATACTCTGGAAAAATATCAATGTCATGAAAGAGAAAGAAAGGCTGAAGAACTGTTCTGAATTAAAAACAAAAGGGATATGATAGTTAAAAGGAATGTGTGATCCTGGGTTGGATCCTGGACTAAAAAAGTATCATTATAAAGAACATTATTGGAACAACTGGATAAATTTAATATGGATTATGTTAAATATGTTAAATATGGATTTAATATGGATTATATTAATATGGTAGTGGTATCATACTGATGTAAATTCCCTGATTTTGATTTTGTATAAAACAATATCCTTGTTCTTGAGAAATTCACACATAACTACTTAAGGGTAAAGATGTATATATAATGTCTCCAACTCACTCTAAAATCATTCAAAAAAAGAAAATCAGCATAAACATGGAAAAATTCAAGCCAGGAGAAAGAGAGAATATTAAAACAAATATAGCAAAATGCTTACATCTGGTGAACTTGAGTAAAGAGTACACAGGAGTTCTTTGTACTAGTCTTGTAGCTTTTTGGTCAGTTGAAATTATTTCAAAATAAAAAGTAAAAAAGAAAAAGAAGTCAGAGTCGGGGTGCCAGGCAGAGAGCCTCGTGTGGTGAAGCAGAAAGAGCCCTGAACTGGAGACAGTCCTGTGAACTGCAAGATACTTAACATCCCTAGACTCTGTCCCTTCACTCCAAAATGTACATAATACCACCTTTCTCTTAGGGTTGTCAAGAGGACTAAATGAGGTAATTTATGAAAAAAATCTGGCACATGCCAACATAGTATTCTCATATTCTACAAGTATATGCTGCTAAGGGTCCAGAAGTGATCAGTACAAACAGAATTCTTGCCCTCACGCAGCTTATACTGTAGTCAAAAAGGTGGTAAATAAATAACTAAATGAACAGGCAGATGTAGAACTACAAACTACCATAAATTCTGAGAGTAATGGAGTGTGGCAGGAGAGCTGGGGAACCCTACCACATATACAGTGGTCAGGGAAAGCCTTATTGAGGAAATGACATTTAAGCCAAGACTGAAGAACAAAGAGGGAGGGGCTGGCAGTCTAGGTGGTGGGAGCGTCAGGAGAAAAGGCCCTAAGGTGGGCAAGAACTCAGTGCATGCAAGGAACTGTGACATTCTCGCCTCTGCTAGAGCATTTAGAACTCCTTGAATGCTCCTTGAGGGAAAGGGCAGCAGAGCACCTAGCAAAGACTGGACACTCTGTGTTTGCTGAGTGAACAAGGGGACAGGTATCCCTTGGTTTCAGTATCTGCCATGGGGAGATCTCCCCTCTCCCAGCCCTTAGCTGTACCACGTAGCAGAAAGGAAGCTTTCTTTTGAACTTGCAGCTCAGACATTTACCCCTCTGTGGGCAATCTGCTTAGATCACAGAGCTGGAAGGGACCCCCAAAATCTCATGCTCCCACCTCTCATGTTGGAAGGAGGAAGCAGAGGCCCAGGCTCAGGACAGACTTACCAGAACTCATGGACCCGGTTGGGGACCCATGTCTGGTGCCTTCCCCTGCCTTGCAGCCTGCCTTGTTTATTTGTTCAGCAAGTTTGTTTCAGCCATGGCACAGCCTGTTCTGATTCTGGAACATTTATGAGATGAGCCAAAAAATCACAGAAAAAATGGTCTGCTATTGGAGCTAAGGGGCGGGGCAGCCAGGGTGGGAGACAGGTTTCAGGCCAGCTCTGGGGCAGAGTTTTGGCTTGTCCTTTGTTGTCTTTTTCCCTTCTGCCCTTGGGAACCAAAGGGACTCTAGTGGGATTTCCTGCCTCAGTTTCTCCAGGACCATGACGTGGACAGACTAGAACATTCGACCATAAAATTTCCAATTCTCATCTCCACCCTCATTAGCTCCATTCCAAAATTCAGCTTCCACCCACTAAGTTCATGCCACAGCCTGATCCATTCGATCAGCCCAAGGGTGGAGGAGGGACAGCAGTAGTGTGGGACTGTCCTGCCCCCTCTGCCTGCTGCAGCACCCTCTTTCTCGCCGCTCAGGAACTCTTGCTTATCCTTCAAAACCCAGCGGTTATGGTCACCATCTCTAAAACGGACTCCCCAGGTAGTCGGCCAGCCACTCTCCAAATTTTAAAAAGCTCAACCAGGATAAACAGGATAGCTAAAATGTTGATTACTTTGCTTTTGTCTGACTGGGTATTTACTCAGTGTGTAGTAATGTTAGTTATTATCTTGTGTTGATCAAAAACATTTACTTATTTGCAGTTACATAAATCATTAGTTATGAAGAACTTAGAAGTAAATAATTAATAAATGCAGTTTTTTGGGTGACAACATAATTTATTTAAACTTTAATTAAGTCTAGGGTGGGAGAAGGGATGGGGTAAGGATGACAAAAGGATTTCTGTGGTAAAAATGTGACTCTAAGGTCCTATGCAGCCCTTTGACTCACATGGCTGCCTCATGTCCCCAAAAGGCTTGGTACATAGTAGGTACTCAGAAAGTATTCACTGAAGGTATGAGTGTGTGAGGATAATGATCCTCCCTGGCCCCTGGGGTCATTCCTCTTCTGCCCTTTTACTCTAGGCAGCTCCCCAAGAAGCAGAGTCTGGCCAGCTGTGGGAGGTGCTGTTCTCCTTCACTTCCAAGATTAGCTCAGACCTTAAACATCACAGCCCCGCGCCTGCTCCTCTCATGCCAAGGAAAACAGTGGATGTCAGAAGCCTCCTTAGGTATCTGGAAGAGAACAGCTCCTTTGGCTCCCTCCCTTCCTTGCATGAGGTCATTGAATCAGGATGACAAAGCAAACAGTGACATGTGTTGGGACTTGTTTTGCCCTGATTCCAAGCTTCTCCAGCCCCGCCCTCCTCCCAATCTTCAGAATGGCAGACCTAGGTGTGGACAACTAACTGAACTGAACCCAGTCCTTGGGATGCTAGGAAATGCATGCTAATTAGGAGACATCCTCTGCAGCAGTAAAGAGAAAGTCCTGGGGGCGCCTGGGTGGCTCAGTCAGTTAAGCGTCAGACTCTTGATTTCGGCTCTGGTCATGATCTAGGGGTCATAGGATTGAGCCTGAGTGGTTGGGCTCTGTGCTCAGCAGGGAGTCTGCTTGAGATTCTTTCCTTCTGCTCCTCCCCCCCACTCACGCACTCAGGCTCTCTCTCTCAAATAAATAAGTAAATATTAAAGAAAGAGACAGAGACAGAAGGTCCTACATAAACCTCAGTAAGACAGAGAATTAGGATATTAGCACCACTGGACATTTGCACAGGAGTTTCCCAGGCTTCCATGTGCTCCCATTTGTTCTCATTTGAGTTAAGGAGGGCAAGAATTCTTTTCCAACTTTGCAGAAAGAATGAGAAAACTGAAGCTCACTTAAGGTGAGCAACTTAATCAGGGTTACATGGCTTGAGGGTCACAGAGCCAGACTTGAAATGAATTTTGTGACTCTAGTTACATCTTCCCACCTCACAACAATTCCTTGAACTTGAGTCATTGGTACACCTGCTTCATGCTTTTTGGCTATTGCATACCACCATACTATTAATTACTTACCACTTTTCTTTAAATAAACTCACTTAAAAAATTGACTTCATTCTAAGCAACAATATATATGCATCTGTATATATGTATAAGTAATATATGTGTATATTTATATGTGTAACTGCTAAAATTAAACATTTTCATCCTCATCCTTTAAAGTCAACTCTCATAACACCAGGGATGCCAGTGCACTCTTTGAGAAACTGTCCAACTGTCCTACATCAAGTCTGCATTACTAAAGATGGGTCTTCACAGACTGGCAGCCAAGTGGCTGCCCCTGTTGAAATGCACAGCCAGTGGGATTGCTCAGGGATATCAACAAATCAAAAGTTACTGAATCATGGAGGATAAGGGAGAGATCATGGAAGCCAACTCCCACGGGGCAGGGCCTTATACAACACACCCAGTCACAGTCCTAAAAATTAAAAGGGACACTATTTAGAGACATAAAGATGAATCAGATTTAGTCCTTGCTCTTAAAAGCTCAGAACTGACAAACATAAGCAACTGAAAACTACAAAGAATAAGCAAAGGATCTGGAATCAGAGAAACTCTAGACTTGGTTCCACCATGAACCTGGCATGATAGCATCTCTTCTTGTTACTTTTTAAGACTAACAGGAGATTCAGATTTTTAAAATGGGCATAATATATCGAAACATCAAGTTGTATATCTTAATTATATACAATTTTTATCGAACTGTACTTCAATAAAGATGGGGGGAAATGGGTGTGAAAAATTCTCTGTAAAAAACCATAAAGCTCTACAAATCAAAACCTCAGTGAGATACCACCTCACACCAGTCAGAATGGCTAAAATTAACAAGTCAGGAAACGAGAAATGTTGGCGAGGATGCGGAGAAAGGGGAACCCTCCTACATTGTTGGTGGGAATGCAAGCTGGTGCAGCCACTCTGGAAAACAGTGTGGAGGTTCCTCAAAAAGTTGAAAATAGAGCTACCCTATGACCCAGCAATTGCACTACTGGGTATTTACCCCGAAGATACAAATGTAGTGATCCGAAGGGGCACCTGCACCCCAATGTTTATAGCAGCAATGTCCACAATAGCCAAACTATGGAAAAAGCCTAGATGTCCATCAACAGATGAATGGATAAAGAAGATATGGTGTATATATACAATGGAATACTATGCAGCCATCAAAAAAATGAAATCTTGCCATTTGCAATGACATGGATGGAACTAGAGGGTATTACGGTAAATGAAATAAGTCAATCAGAGAAAAACAAGTATCATATGATCTCACTGATACGAGGAATTTGAGAAACAAGGCAGAGGACAATAGGGGAAGGGAGGGGAAAAACGAAACAAGACAAAACCAGAGAGGGAGACAAACCATAAGAGACTCTTAATCTTGAGAAACAAACTGAGGGTTGTTGGAGTGGAGGGGGGTGGGGGGGATGGGGTGGCTAGGTAATGGAAATTGGGGAGGGTAAGTACTATGGTGAGCGCTGTGAATTGTGAAAGACTGATGAATCACAGACCTGTACCCCTGAAACAAATAATACATTATATGTTAATAAAAAAAATTTTTTTTTAAACCATAAAGCTGGGGCGCCTGGGTGGCCCAGTCGTTAAGCATCTGCCTTCGGCTCAGGTCATGATTCCAGGGTCCTGGGATCGAGCCCCGCATCAGCCTCCCTGCTCCGCAGGAAGCCTGTTTCTCCCTCTCCCATTCCCCCTGTTTGTGTTCCCTCTCTCGCTGTGTCTCTGTCAAATAAATAAAATCTTTAAAAAAAACAAACAAACCATAAAGCTGTAATATAGCGTGTAAGTACTAAATAGGCAATGCCCAAACTCCTCCATTGAGTATTTGCATTACTACTAGAGAATTACTTTCTCAAGGTGAAATGAAGCACCAGCAACAACAGGTTGGGAAGAGATTTAAAGGAGCACCATTTGGGTCTTACCAGCATCCCTGACTAACTTGCTGCTCTCGGGTCTTGGGCCCAGGAAGACACTGGTGAACCGAACCAGCTTGCTACCTATAACTCTTTCAGAATCTTGATTTTCTTTTCTGATTTGTACTCTTTCTTCTGCTTTGAAACATTTTCTTCTTGCTCTCAGCCCAGCGTGCAAGTTGACTGCATAGTAATGGATCTCTACTGCCCTCTTGTGGCCATTCTCTGACACTGCAGCATTGACTTTTGAAGGGGTGTGCGTGACAGCCTGCTTCGGAAACCAGAGCCAACCCTCAAGATCAAGATTTTCCAGGGCCAGCAGAGGACTTAAAGCCCAAATTAAAGCCAGCTGCTGGAATCCAGAGCTCTTTGACGGGAAGGGGTAGTTCTGCCTGGTTTTGCCCCAAGTAGGACAGGAATCCAGGCCCTCTGCATTAACCCTAATCAAATGGTCAGTTCCTGGATTGTCCAGTTTGTCTGGAGCAAGATCTTGGAAATGAAGGCAGCTCTGAGGTATCCCTTCTCTGCCCAGAAGACCCAAGAGTAGAAAGGGCCAGGACCAGAACCTCCAACCCCCCCTCATTTAAAGCAACAATAAACTGAGTCCTCATTTTGTGAACTGTTTGGTGCCATGGGCTAAGGGTGGGGTACAAAGTAAGATATATAATTCCTATCCTCAAAAACTCATAAAGCTTACAAATGTAAATAACCCAAGCATACAAATAATTAACGGACATCAGGCCATAGGAGTAAGGGACATCATAGAAGTAAAACACAAAATGCTACAAGACTGGTGGGGAAGGAGAGATTCATGACAACCATGCGGATCAGGGGTTTCTGAAGGTAGTGAGATTCAAGCTGGACTTAAAAAAATGACAGGCATGAACAGACATGAACAAGGAAGACCACAATGATACTAATAATAGCTACATTTAGGGGTGCCTGGGTGGCTCAGTTGTTAGGCGTCTGCCTTCGGCTCAGGTCATGATCCCAGGGTCCTGGGATCGAGCCCCACATCGGGCTCCCTGCTCCGCGGGAAGCCTGCTTCTCCCTCTCCCACTCCCCCTGCTTGTGTTCCCTCTCTCGCTGTGTCTCTCTCTGTCAAATAAATAAATAAAATCTTTTTAAAAATAATAATAGCAGCTACATTTGGGGTGAGCTGATTATACATCAAGCACAGCTAAGGGTTTTGTAGTTATCTATTATTTAATCTCCATAATACTATAAGGCATTATTTTCTCTATTTGATAGACCAGGAAACCAAGGCTTAAGGCCATGTACAGCAAGGCTTGATAGAAAATATAGGAAGAAGTAAAAGCAAAAAGTGTGTTTGGGGAAATAATCTATTATTACTAGAGTATCAGGTACACCTGGTGAGGTGGCAGAAAGGAAGGGACAAGGGCATATGGGATGTATGATGATCAGAAAGTACAAGAACCCTATAATCAAGGATTTTGAAGCCTCAAATGAATTTGGACCTCACCCTTTGGATACTGAAGAACCTCTGAGATTTCAGAGCACAGGACCCTGCTCAGGGATAACTCAGATGTGTGGAGGAGAGCATGATGAGGCAGGGACAAGAGGAAGGGAGCTCTGTGAAGAATCATGGGGTGAGGGGAGCTTGGGTCAGGGCAGTGGGCAAGCTAAGAGATCAATCTTAAAACCTTTACATGCAGAAATTGTTAAGTCTGACTTGGGGGATGAAGAGAATGGAGCTACCTTTGGTGGGAACCACTGTCCCCTCCCATGCTGAACCCTCCAACCCACCTCATCTTACTGGGGGAAGGGAAACTTCTGGTCTCCCACAGAATGGAAGCCTCAGTCCCACCCTGGATTATGGTTGTGCCAAACCTCTAAGACCAAACAAAGCAGGGCGAAGTCTGCTCTGAGACCAGAGAAGAATCTTGAAAATTGTTCTCAATGCCCACATCAAGTGAGGAATCTCAAGATCAAAGAACAGCCTGTCACAGAAGAGACCACACCAGTTTAATGCTGCGACCCACTTCCCAAAGGTCAGGGAGAGTTTTATGTCATTTCCCAGCAGTCTGTCAAACCTGGATGGGTCCAAACAGGGTTGGATCAAACCCTGTATGGGAACACAGCTCCCCTGCCAGGGGCCTGGATGCCTGCTTTTGACTACCTCGGGGCTGGGCTGGCGGGCTTCCCTCTGGTTCCCACTTTCAGGAAGCCGGCCACAGCTGCTGGCTACTTGTCACACCCTATCCGGAAGGTGGCAGCATTTCAATGGTAAAGCAACAGATGCCCAGGCGGTGGCTAACAGCCTCAACGTTTGTTGGGAATTATGTCATATTTCCCAAAAGAGCTAACTCCATCCAGTTCCAGTGAAGTGGTAACTGGTAAAGGCTTGGGCTACAAGGAGACAGCGAGGCTTCATAATTCCTATCCTAGACTGGGGCCATTCCAGGGAAAATATTTAAGGCAGGCACTCAACAAACATTTAAATGTACCAGGCACTGTGCAAACTCCTTAGAAATTTCCTAAAGCAGACAAAGAGACTTGTTTTAATGTTAAATATATATCCTTGACTTTTTTTTCTCCAGAATGCTGCTCACAGTGACACTTACTTTACCTTTTTCCTCCAATAAATGAGTCCCCATACCAAGAAAAAGTGCTCCCAATACCAAAGAAAGGGCAATCAGCTGTCCAAGCCTACAGTCGGCCTGCAAACTTCCTGCCTGCCTCCCAGTCTTTAACCCCCAACCGCTGGTGCCCCCTGACTCCTAAGCTCACCAGGTGGAAGACAGGACTGTTCGCCAGCCCTCTCTCCTGAGATCCAGTCTGCTGTCTCCAGCTGCTTTCGTGACATCTTTACTTAGATGTCTCAATGGAACATCAAGCTCAACTTGTCCAAAACTAAACTTTTATTCTCCTCTGACTCCACCCCCTCCTCCCACCAATCCATCACTCAGTCTCAGCCACTCCACTTTTCAAGATATTGCTCGGACCCTATGTACCTCTTTGCATTTCGATCTCTACTTAGTGCAAGCTGCCACAATCTCTCACCTGGACTTCTATAGCAGACTTCCAACCTGTCTTCCTGCATCCTCTTGTCCTCTTCCCTCCTTCCTCCACACTGTACCTTTGAGTGTCCTTTTAAAAACCCAAATCTGATCATTCACCATCACTAACACCCAAATGGCTTCCCACTGCTCTTTAAATAGAAAGGCAGAAGTGATACAGAACTCCTGGGGAGACCAGGACAGCTGACCAGGGACACCTTGCTTTTAGTTAACTGATAGTGTTCTTGCTGTAACATATTTTTTGTAATGACTAAACCTTACTTTTCTTTCTTTGAAAAGGAGACTGGATTACCTTGATTTCTGGTGACCATAAAACTGCAACCTCCCAGTTTAGGAGGGTATAATTAGCCTTTTGAATAGAAACTTATCAAATATCCATGAACTGGGGCACACATTACTTCTTAAAGTTCTTGTAAACACCTTGAGCCAGATGGGACCTTGAAGATGAATTAGCCTAGAGCAGCGGTTGGCCAATGATACCCTGTAGGCCAAATCAAGTCTGCCACCTGTTTTTATAAATATTTACTGGAACACAGCCACACTCATCCATTTGTGTACTGCCTATGCCATTTGCCCTCCAACGGCAGAGTCGGGTGGCTGTGACAGGGACTGCACGGCTTGCAAAGCCTGAAGTACCCGGCCATTAACCAAAAAGGCTTGCTAACCATGCTGTAGAGGTTGGGCTGCACATTAAAATCACCTGGAGTGCTTTTTATTTTTTATTTTTTTTAAAGATTTTATTTATTTATTTGACAGAGAGAGACACAGAGAGAGAGGGAACACAAGCAGGGGGAGTGGGAGAGGGAGAAGCAGGCT